>NC_090022.1:215985949-216730116 GCF_037176765.1 Anolis sagrei | reverse complement strand
TTTGATGTTTTGCTTTCATTACACAAGTTACTCTTTAACAAGGTCCCAATTATTCAAATTAACTAAGTCAAAAAAGTAAACCAAGTAAGCAAAAAAAGGAGGGAAATCTACTTATCTGTAATAACAAGGTCACTAATTTTCCTGATCTTTTAAAATATATATTTTCAAGCTTTTTAGTACAAAGAGAAGACATTAATAGTCTTCATGCCATGCTTGTGGTATCTGGTTTGCCACGTCTTACAAAGTGATTCTTTCCTCCACCGTTAAATGAATGGATGCTTTTTCTTTAATACTTAAACTTTGAATATAGTCTGAACGTTCTTCAGGGCTTGTAATGATGTCTTGTGAGATATTGTATTTTCATGAGGTTCTCCCTCTGAGTTAATGAACTATAGGGCCTATTTAAAATTCTGACATCAGTTTCTCAACCTCTTTCTCCTCTAAGCAATGCTCATTCTTCCATATGTAATTAACAGTAAGGATGCTTGCTAGTAATCTCAAAAGGGAGTAGGATTCTTTGTATTATTTGAATACAATGAGTCTCTAGCTGGGAGCCTCACACTATTACGGTATTTTGCTCATTGTGGATATCGGTTGATATAAATAAAGATGTGTCTTAATCGGATCCAGATATATGCCTTTTATATTCTGGAGCACAGGGGCATGGCGGCAGTACTAGAATCAATCTAATATTGCTATAATTAACAAATTTTTCTTACATGCACAAAGACAAGGAATGCATGGATTGGAAAGAGTTAGATCCCTTCCGCTGGAGTAAGGTCAACATACTTTGAGCTTTCTCAAAATGCTTTCACAAGGTTTGCTGTGATAAGAAGGGGAATAAGGCAGGAGTACTCTCGCCTCAAGCAAGATGTATTTGCCATAGCTGCAGAAAACCTTTTAGTAGCCTCATGTTATAATGTCCAAGTTATCTGTTGAGATATGTGATACAGAGAATCTATCAGGAGGAAAAGATTGAGAGGGAATGAAGAAATAAGCATCAAGGGGCCCTGCCACACAGCCATATAACTCAGAATATCTGCTTTGAACTGGGTTATCTGAGTCTACACTGCCATATATTCCAGTTCAAAGCAGATATTGTGGGATTTTCTGGGCTATAGGGCTGTGTGGAAGGGTCCAAAGAAAAAGTAAATGGAATCATAGAGGGCGAGAAAGTTAAAAAGAATAGCCCCAGTCACAAGAAGTATTGGGTTTCCTTACTAGCAGCTGATGGCTTTCATTTAAGTGGGACATTGAATTCACTTCAGTTATAGTCCAGATTTCAAAGGAACTATTCAAGTGTGGAACCCTATTCCCAAAATAAGCACCTTAGATAGCTGCTTTAAAATACAAACTAAAACCTAAAGATGATTCACTGTCCTACTAACATGGGAGAGATTTGCTTCCATTGGATCTGCATCCATGTCCTGCAGCTCCTGACAAATTATTTCCAAATAGATATGGTCTACAAAATAAACAAGATTAATCACCCAAATCTTAGGAAATTAGGAGGTTAGTTATATAAGAAAAACACAATAGCAAAGCACAATATAGTATAAGACAACCTCCCCTTTCCCCTGATATTGGGCATGGCTTCTTCCTATCTTCTCTACCTGTGCTTAATACACACACACATGCATAAACATTGTACTTTTAATGTGAGAGGATTATCATGCCTTTGATGTTGAATTCTGTAATTTTTTCAGATATGTGGGAGGTTTTTTTTGGATCATATCAAATATGAAAGTATTCCAAATGATATAACTATTTCAATATTTTGTGGCATCATAAAGGATGGGAGCCCCCAGTGGTGCAGTGGGTTAAACCACTGAGCTGCTAAACTTGTTGACCGAAAGGTCACAGGTTCGAATCTGAGGAGAGGCATGAGCTTCCGCTGCCAGCCCCAGCTTCTGCCAACTTAGCAGTATGAAAAATGCAAATGTGAGTAGATCAATAGAAACTGCTCCGGCGGGAAGGTAACAGCACTCCAGGCAGTCATGCTAGTCACATGACCTTGGAGGTGTCTACAGACAATGCTGACTCTTCATCTTAGAAATGGAGAAGAGCACCAACCCCCAGAGTCGGACATGACTGGACTTAATGTTAGGGGAAAACCTTTACCTTTACCTAACCTAAAGGACGGAATACAGTCTTTGCATGTAGAAATACGGACAGTCAGGTATCACCAGTTTAAAAGCTCCCATGCAGAAAAGCCTGATAAACAGGAGATTCCATCTGAACATTAGGAAGAACTTCCTGACTGTGAGAGCCATTCAGCAGTGGAACTCTCTGCCCCGGAGTGTGGTGGAGGCTCCTTCATTGGAAGCTTTTAAGCAGAGGCTGGATGGCCATTTGTCAGGGGTGATTTGAATGCAATATTCCTGCTTCTTGGCAGGGGGTTGGACTGGATGGCCCATGAGGTCTTTTCCAACTCTTTGATTCTATGATTCTATGATTCTATGAACTAATTTCTGAAGATTCTTTTTTCAGAAGGTGAAGAAATAGATAAACAAACACATTTATAGTGAATTGATGATGTGGGTCTATCAGTGAGACTTATAAGAATACCAGACATGCTAAATCTATAATCATGTTTGGATAATGTAAAACAAGAATTCACATAGCTTGATTTCTCAACAAGTTTGATGGTAAGAAATTAAAATAATGGTTCTTATGGCAGAAGACTGCTGTGATGACAGTAAGCTAATTTTCAAGGCCTGAGAATTTCAAAAATGTTTTGACAACCAGCAGTGAAAAGCTTTCATCTCTTCTATAAGAGTGCTAGTCTTTCCCCCCTACCCCCGCTGCTTCCTTCGTGCAATCATGGACTTTTCCAGATGAAGGAGAATTAGCATTGCTGATTTGTTTTCTCCCATTAGAAAGAATGATCACACATTTTCAAGATTTGTTCATTAGCTTTACATTTGCTACAACAGCAATCAACTTTTGAATGTACCTCAGTTTAAGAATTCTAATACAATCCCTGGGAAAATCTATGGACAGGCATAAAATTCACATCACACACATCAGCTAAACTGCTTAAATGCCTTTTAGTACCTTTCATGTAAGGGTTTTATTAATAAAATTCAATTGACATTGTATTCTTCACAAAGGCTTTACCTCATATAATTTTCTTTTGAGATACTGTAAAATGATGATGATATGCAATAACATTTATAACACCAGCAACAGTACTTTTTTATACCTGTGCTATCCAGCATAGTGGCATGTAGTGCATAGAGGTGACACATAGAATGCTTGTTGTGTGATATTGTGTGTCTGTGCAAGTCAAGAAAGAGCTTGTGTATCACAAGGACTTCTGATTTAATTATTGCTCAGCCCATACACTGAGCAATACATTGTGGATTTGGCTTGACCATTTCCAAGGACAATGCAACTCACGCTCACCACAACACTGTCTCAAAATGTAGAGCTTTTCTTCCTCCTTATGTGAATTATGTTCATTCACATAAATAAGAAGGGGTAAATGATGCCATAACTTAGGGGTACAGCACATATCTCACATGCAGGAAGTCCACACATCCACACATAGGATGGAAATAAACCACTCTGAAATCAAAAGAGATATCTGCCGACCAGTACTGGTGTGAAATGTTTTCTTGTAATATAGTACAATGTAGCTTATATATTTCTGACTTGATTGGGATGTGTCATGGCCAACTTCAACAGTGATGAAGATGTGTGGCTAGAAGGACCAGTGGAAGAGGTAAAGATCAGCAGCTCCCAGCAGTCTCCCCAGCTTTGCTCAGCCACTGCTGAAAATTCAACTTCAGCAGTAACAATCACTCCCCAGAAGTCTGAGCAAGCGGAGGCAAATACATTGTAATCATTGGAGGAGTTAAACATATCCCCACCTTTGGGACACAGAAGAAAATGTGTAGTTTTGCAGATCTGCAAATTAACAGACATATGAGATCCTGGGATAAAGAGGCTCAATATGAAGCCTGAGCCTCAGACTGAACCCTGACTCTGCTATTCTTCAGATGCTTGGCATTTTGGACTTTGGACTGTGACCTTGGCTATTTATTTACTGTTTATTTATTTACTGTATGTCTACCTTGGTCTATCCTCACTCACCCGGGGGCGGGGACCCAGAATGGCTTCCAGTTTTGGCAATTATTTAATGCCACATTAAAACATAAAACAGACAAATACACAACAGATTGAGTTTAAAATGAAAATAAAAGAAATATAAAGAAGTAAAAACTATTAAAACACTAATAAAACAATGCATCTAATCCCATAGTCATAGTCCAAGTTGCTTTGTTTATATCAGCTCCATGGATATATATTGAACTGTGGTTGTGCTACTCCCCAAACACCTGGTTTCTCAGCCAGATTTTGACTTTTTTTCTGAAAACCAGGATGAAGGAAGCCAATCTAATATCAGTGGGGATGGAGTTCCATAGCTGAGCAACCACCACTCAGAAGGTCTTGTCCCTCATTCCCACCAGTCATGCCTATCATTTGTTCCTGATGTAATTCTATAATTCTCCAGCTTGACTTTGTTAACTGAACCTTGGACTACAGCATTGGCTTACCCTTATCTGTTGGTGTTTACACTTCATGCTTTGATTCTCGATTCTTGACTTTCACTGGCTTACTTTTTCTGCTATTTGTTTTGGGACAATGCTTCTGATAAGTGGCATGTTTACAACAGGATGGATAAAGAGCCTGCTCTTCATGACAGCCAATGCCAATACTAATTCATGATCCATATGTTTTATTGTTGTTTTATCACAATACTGTGGTTCAGAATCATATTCCATAACTCCATTAGAGTCTGAATTCTGTTGGTTAGTCTCAACTAGGGTAATCCTATTGCAACAGTTATTGAATACTGAAACAATATATAAATATCAAGGTAGGGTTTCCTCTGCTTGAAAATATTAAACAATTTCCCCAAATCCCTTTTTGGACAGGATTCTAGAATGTGTTGTGGCCTCCCCAGTTTCCTGGATGAAACAGATTATCTAGATCAATTTACATCTGTCCTGAGAAGTAGTTATAGGATGGAGACAACTTTGATCACTTTTGGTGGGTAATCAACTCTGGGAACAGGATAGGGGAGTATAGACCTTTTCATTTGCATTGATCTCTTAGCATCTTTCAACACAACCCTCTTTGAGATGGAACTTGGAGGCACTGTTTTATAATGTTTCTGTTCCTTCCTGGAGGGACAAACTTAGATGATGGTTGCAGGGAATTCCTGTTTAGCAGTGGCCATTAGTTTATAATATACCCAGGGTTCTGTTTGGTCCTCCAAACAACTAATCATATACATGAAATTTCTGAGAGAGGTTGTCTGGAGACTTGGAATTTTGCCAGTATGTCCATGACATTTATTGCTGTCTTCCTTTCCTTCTAATTCAGAGAAAACTGTGTCAGGACTAAATCAATGTCTGTTGTCATTAATGAACTGGATTAAGGTAAACTAATTGAAGTTTAGTCCATAAAAGATAGAGGTGCTACTGGTCAGAAAAGAGCAAAGGATTTCAGCCTCTTCTGGTTGTAGGACCAATTTTAGTGGTGGGTAGGAGTGCATCTGTTTCTGGAGATTTCAGATCTGGTCACAGTAATACATGCTTTGATTACATTATATTTGGATTACTGTACCGAAGTTTACAGGGGAAAATTGGTAAATTGTTTGGAAACTTCAGCAAGTCCAAAATGCCATAGTCACACTGTTAATTAATGTTGGTTAACAAAACATAATAATTTCCTTATAGAAATTACCCTGTCTGACTTACCAAGCAGGGTTGTTGTGGTGATAGGAGCTCCCTCCACCCACCATGTAAGTTGTCACTCCTTCCTCCCAGTAAGCACTGTACCTTCACAGCCTCTTTCACTTGCCAGTTCCCAGCCAATCAGAGTGAGTCTTAGTGGATGGCTCTGATCTGTTGACTTGGATGGACCTGACAGGATACCTCTTCCCTCAGGTCCACTGGCCTGGTATATATCCTTGTGCGGCTGCTCCTCCAATCCAGTTGCCTTTGAGCTCTTCCCCTCTTCCAGCCTTGGTTTGTTGTTGCTGTTGTCTTGGTTGTTTTCTTGTCTAATACAACTCGGAAGGGAGAGTTTGGTTTGAGTCCTGTACCCAGTTATGGATAATTCCTCCCCCTTCCAGGAAAGATCATCTGAACATCCAACGGGGGGCATGGTGGTGTAGGGATCCTGAAGTGACATTGGATGGGAGTTTGCACCATGCCCCTTCTGACCATAACCATTGGGTCCATTCAGAGGTCTCTTCTCTGTGCCATTGGACCAGAAGCAAGATGTCCAATGATATGATCCAGGATGCATGTCAACCCTGTTTTCAAATGTAACCAATAAAAGGTTATGGCCTTTGTTATCCCAATACTCTGTATTGCTGTTTCTATATGCAGGCTGGGGGATGGTCACTCTGTGCACACAATAATTGTCCTGGTTATCTCCTGGGAGAATTTATATAACTGGTCATGACCTATAAACCTTTATGCTGCTTAGATCTCTTTTAGGGCCCCTTCCACACACCTGTATACAATCCACACTGAACTGGATTATATGACAGTGTGGACTCAGATAACCCAGTTCAAAGCAGATATTGTGTTTTATATGGCTGTGTGGAAGGGCCCCGAGTTTTTTGAGTCTCTTTTAAGAGGGAAAAGAAATATATAACCAAATACATAACATTAGATCCACACTATCTGAAAACTTGTATTTTCTTATTTGTATATTATTTTATAAACTCAGTGGGAGGGCATTTTCTTCAACCCATCACCCTTTCAGGCTTGTCTGACGACATTTACTATATTCCTAATCTAACAACTCTAGCTATCAAATCCTTCTCTTCTTAATGAATACTTTTTTAGTCTTTTTCTTTTAAACAGAACAGAGTAGTAAAAGTAATCACCGCCACGAGTCGCCTTCGGGCTTGAGAGTGGCGGTTAACAAGTGCAAATAATAAATAAATAAATAAATAAATAAATAAATAAATAATAAATCACACATGCCAGCACTGAAGAGGTGGGAATCTATTTCTAATTGCTTGCTTCAGGTGACAGACTAAAAGAACAAAGTATAAATGAAATATCTAGTGTCTTGAAAAGAATGTAGTTTGCAAATTAAGAGTATAGACAAATATATGGTCAGATAAACAGGTGACACACAGAAGAGAGCAAATATGTAAATAAGAGAAAAACATCTGCCATGAGGCTCAAGAATTTAATAGAATCGGCAAAATCTGTCCTAATTAGAGACAATTCCCTTAGCCAGCTATATATAAAAGTATGCCTCTCATATGGCTAGTTGTTAGAATCAATATTTCATCATTCCAGTCATTTCATTGTTAGATTTCCTTGACTTCTCTGACCTTGGCATATTTCCTGATGGTACTTTCAGGACTGCTTCTTGATTTGCATTATGAACTGGAAGGATGTGTTCCCTGATTATTCCCTTTGTCTTCTTCTTCAAATGGTGATGGCCTTGTGAATGTCTGCACGGTCATCCAGTACTGACTTTGATTGGTCTCATTAATTCCCTCTGCACAGGTTGCTTACATAGTGAATGCTTGGGTTTGATTCTGCACTTTCAGCCTCAGAAAAGGACTGCAGAGCAGAAAAGGGAAAAGGGAATGATAGGAAGGGGGATAGGAAAACAACATAAAAATATAGTCCAGAGCTGTATTCTATAGTTACAGGCCTTTGTAGGTCCATGGGAAAAGCTAGAATAGTGCTGTCATGGCAGCAATATGTTATTTGGGCTTGGGTTACTCACTCTTTCTCTCTCTAAATATCCTCTACTTCTTACTTTCATCATGCTACAGGATCATTCACTAATTCTATATGTCAGTATAGGATGCAGCTGATCAACCTTTTTGCTTTTTTGCCTCACGGGATTTTAAAAAATATAATTTTAGGTTGAATTATTCCGGTAGTCTCAAGTAAGGCAGCACTAGTCAATCACCTTTTAGTGATAAGTCAACACTTAAATAACTTCCAGTGATACAGTGGGTCTACCCAAACTTTCAGACTATTATTTTGTCTCCCCAGAGATTGGGATAATCTTTGAATAATGCTATTTTTAGCTAATCAGTCACATGGCAGGTAGTGCAATGCAGAAAAAAACCTTAATTATTGGAGACTACCCACTGACACAAATTGGATAAAACAGGCCACCAAGAGAAAATAACGTAATACAACAATTTTTTAAATAAAAAGTGCTGATCATTCCAATTAATTTTAGACTCTAAGAACAATAGGATTTTTAAAAACAAACACATCATTTAAATTGATTTTATTTGCTTCACTACAGACTGCTCATGCATGCTGTTAGTAGAGAATGTAAGCTGTCTGTATGCCACTGTTGGTTTGCCATCACCAAATCAAAAAACCAAACCAGTAAGATTATTTAGAGTAACCTGATACTTAAATCATTATATAAGTACCTGACAGAAAATGATAAATGAATATTCATAATATTCTATGCCTTTAGTTGTGGTCTTGCCTTTGTTCTGTAAAGAGGAAGACAAACTTCAGCTTGTTTGTCTTTTTTAGGATGAGGAAAATGGTGCTGCTGACTTGCCGTGAACAGGAATTTTCACTAAAATAGTAATACTAAAAAAGGATGGCAGAGCTGCCAATAAAGAATACATTCATTTTAATTATATTAAAAACAATTTTATCCATGAAGTAAGGTTCTGTTAAAGGATTGATCATGCTCAGTTTAGCTCTATTGCAAAACCATAAAACCATTAAAAAAAACCCACCACTACCAAGATAATACAACAAACATTGGTGTCAAGAATACTATTTTATGAACATAGAAATAAGGAAACCCAAAGTGTTGACAGATCTTTTAATATCTACTTTAGCTCTACAATAATTACTCTACAGGGAAATTCTATACATATTTATTCAGCTACCATATTCAAGAAGGGATATATATGTCATTCACAAATATTTTATCATCACTTCCTCCTGCTCCTTTCCTCCTCCATCATTTATATTTACATCCCATCTTTTTCTATTGAGTTTGTGGTAGGTCATATGGTTCACTCCAATTTTATCCTCATAAGAACCTTGTGAGATCACACTAAAAATAGTGATACGCCCATAGTTGAGCAAGTACTTCAACATGGGCTTCCTGGTCCTAGACCCCATCTACACTGCTATATAATTCAGTTTCAAGCTGCATTTTGTGGTCAGTGTAGAGCATCGTAGTGGTTAAAGGCACTATCTGCAGGAAAAACCGCTGACTGAAGGGTTATCAGATTGAAGCCATGAGTTGAGATTGAACTCCTGATTGTCAGGACTAGCTTTTCCCAGCCTAGATGTCTGAAAGCATGCAATGTGAGCAGTTCAATAGGTTTTGCCCCAGTGGGATGGTAAAAGGGCACCCCATGAAGACATGCAGGCAAAAAGATCAGAGATGCCTATGCACAGCAGGCTCCTTTGCCATGTAAAATGGAATAAGAGCACCTCCCCATGGACAGAGTTGAGCATCGCCTCTGGACATCAGAGATGGAAAAAAGGGGATGACCTTTACCTTATATGTGTATTGTATGCCATTGCTTGTCATGTAAAAGGCAGTGAATGTTTGCCTTATATGTGTACTATAATCCACTTTGAGTCCCTCTAGATGATGATGATGATGATTGAATTGAACTGCATTATATGGGTATACACTGACCACATAATGCAGTTATAAACTACAGCATATAGCAGTGTAGATGGAACCCTCCTCTGAAGTCAGTCTCATCACTACACCACACTAGCTAATGCAGTGGTTCTCAACCTGTGGGTTCCCAGGTGTTTTGGCCTACAACTCCCAGAAATCCCAGCCAGTTTACCAGTTGTTAGGATTTCTGGGAATTGAAGGCCAAAACAACTGGAGACCTACAGGTTGAGAACCACTGTGCTAATGCATATAACCCTTTTTTTCATTACTTAAAACAAATCTGACTTGAAAGAATACAGATTACTAAGAGATAATTAACTTTGCAATGGAGTCATCATGAGCCTTGCTATTCTTCAGCAACTGCCAGATTTCCACTATGCAGAAATCCTGATACTACACAATTAACAAAATCTGAACTCTCATCAAAATGAGGCAGCTGCTCCAGACAGATCTGGGGTATCAAAAAGGGTAGGAAAATAATTTAGTATGAATGTAGGGAGACATGTTTTCTTCTTCCTCAAGTTCCAAAAACTTGAAAAGCCTAAAGCAATATTCACTTTTGGTGTTGAGTGTGGGGTAGAGCACATCCTCTGCCTAAAGCAGTTAACTGTCTTGGCAATCTGATATTTTCCTGGATGTTGGTGTTTTGTGGGTTTTTCAAATCTATTCTGGAACTATAAATTGATCCAGAGAACTGGATCTTCGAGGTGTTCCAAAAGTAAGTGTTAGGGTGAATCCAGGATTTGTTGCCAGTTACGATTCTCAGAAACAAGGCATTCCCTTCTCTTTCCAAACAGTACCAAGAAAACACGAGCAGCTTCCCATGCATTGTTGTTTGTGAACATCAGTAAGAAGGTGAGTCACCCACCTTGCACACACTTTTGACATCCGCAACTCACCTTTGATGAGTGTTGCAAGTGAACAACATCAGATTTCAGAGTTGAAAGGAAGTGATTTTAATTTTTTGTCAAAGCTTAAGTGGTGGTTCACCTTGATGATGTCACAAATGGCTGCAGCCAGGGGCGGCTCAACCCATTACGCAAAATAAGCCTTTGCAGTATAGTTGATTTTGCCCAGGGGCGCTCTTGAGGCGCTCTTGGGGGAAAATAGACCTTGACATATGCGAGTTGTAGTTACTGGGATGTATAGTTCACCTACAATCAAAGAGCATTCTGAACTCCATCAATGATGGGATTGAACCAAATATGGCTCACAAAACTCCCACGGCGAACAGAAAATATATATCAGTGATTGGTTGGGGGGGAGGGGGCAAAATACTGTTTGCTTACCATCGAAAATTACCTAGGGCCAGCTCTGGCTGCAACCACATCTGTTGCATGGGAAGTGGATGGATGCCCATTTATCTCTTCATTGTGCATGGTTTGTCACCCTTCAAAAAACCATTGACACCAACACTGTACTGTTTACACTGACATAATGTCGTTCTCATACACTCAGCATAAATCTCAATGAAAATTGATGGTCAATTCATTCTGCGCCATCAAAAAAGTGAAAAACACTTCACAATTGTGAGACAGAAGAGGTAGCTCCATGTTAATAGGTCAGAAGCTTACAAACAACTAATCCACAACTAATTAGGGGCAGTCCTGTCTTGGCCTGCCTTGAGTAAAATTCAGGGCAGCCACTATGTCTGTACAGAAGTTCCTGCACCACAGGACTGCCCCTAATCAGAGAGACAAAATAGGAAAAGTTACTTTTTGGAACCCCTCATATACCCTTTTAATTTCCCACAATGTCTATCAAAAGAAAATGTATGGAATTAAAAAATGTAGCTAGGCTCAGCCTGCTTCAGAACTCAAATCACAAGTATATTCATATGAGGGCCTTTATGGAGGTACATCAGAGACTGCTGTTCTAGGGACTTCCTGAAACTTGAAGCTTGTCTTACAAACCAAATTCTAGGGAAAACCAGTAAATTGTATACTTTTTACAGCAGTACAGCAAGCAAGCAAGATACACAGAATATAAAATGAGACACATTTCAATCATTACATAAGTGTGTTGAAAAGGAGATTACTGGCTATTTAAAGCAAGACAGATTAAATAAGTGCAACTCTCAAATCACAAGAAGAGAGTTTGTTCCAGATTAAATGAAAAATACAGTAGTTGGTGATGAGGATAATGGAGTTGTTTTGTGGGAATTGAAAATTAAACACACAAATTGAAAACTTACAAAAATAGTCAGATAATTTTGTATCAGTTCTAAAATCTGAGAATTTTGATGATAAATGTATTACATATGTGCTCAGGCTCTATTTGAAAGAGACATAATCCAACACATTGAACACTGGCAACACCATATTCAATGTATTGTCGAAGGCTTTCATGGCTGGAATCACTGGGTTGTTGTAGGTTTTTCAGGCTGTATGGCCATGTTCTAGAAGCATCTTTCCTGACGTTAGATGTGTGTGACCTCACAACCTCTAAGGATGCCTGCCATAGATGCAGGCAAAACGTCAGGAGAGAATGCTTCTAGAACATGGCCATACAGCCTGAAAAACCTACAACAACCCAACACCATATTCACTCCTTCTCAGTGAAATAAACTACTTAAAATAAGCTATGGTTGTTCTGTTAGAAGGGTAAATATTTTATTTAATGGTGGTGGAATAGAAAGCTGCACCAGCCAATAGTGATGGATCACTATGCTTGCTAATGTGTACATGATGATGTTATTTGTTAAAATAGGGTTGCTTTTTTGTGCAATAAGGTATGGGATGATCCATTGCACAAGTGGTTGAAACATCAAATTGCTTGCATTATGGTTTGATGCATGTGTGACCCAATAGGAAGTTGGACAAATATTGTAGATGTAGATTAATACTTTTACATCGACAGATTCCTTAATTGAAGTATCCAGTGCACGGGAAGGCACTAGTGCTTCATTACCCACTCCAGCCTGAAGTGTTAGTGGAAGTGATAGCTCAGAAAAATGTGCTAGCAGGTAATGAACAGCTGGCAGCTCATTGCATTCAATAATCTGGTTAGACACATTCTGATTTGTATTAAAGTGGAGTTTTTATTAAAGAAAAAGAAATATTTTCATATTTCTATTTTCTGAAAAAGAAAAGGTGGTGGCATTTTTACACTGGAGCAAGATATGATTTAAAATTAGATAGGAAGAAGCTTTTTTGAGTTTTGCCAGAGAAAAGAGTTCACAAAACTATTCAGGTCCAGAAAAAACCTGGAACAAGTTTAAGCACAACGAGCTTCATATCCTTTCTTCCTTTCTCACATCTCACCAAGTAATGAATGCAAGAATCTAGGTCAGTGTTCTTTAGAACAGAGAAGATTAAGGGAAAAGCTCACTGAGGTATACAATTCAGTAGGGAAAAGGAAAAACAGATACTTCAAGGCTGTTTGGCGGGAGTGTCAAATAGAAGACATAAGAAACTATGAACTCAGGTTATGGAATAAATTACCAACAGCAGAAAAAGGTGTTAGCTGTGCTGGCATTAAAAAAATAATGAGAAAAATGGCCATTACAAATAGCCATTACAAATATTACAAGGAGGTTAAAACATTGCAAAATATAATTTATAAATCAAATGAAATAAGAAAGCACCCCTATGGCACAAAGGAGTATCATATAGCTCCCTCAAATGTTATTGGATTGCATCTGCCAATATTTCTTACCACTGGTTATGGTGGCTCGCACTGCCAGGACATGTAGTCCAACAATACCTAAAGAGCTATATCATTACCATTGCTGCATTATAGTCATCTTTGATCTATGAGGAAGAAAAGAGAAACATACATATATAGGCAAAGGTTCTCCTAATTCTGCAACCACCTGGTCCTCTTTGACGTAATGCTACTCTAGAAATATGTGAAGCTGCAAACATGGTTTATCAGAGAAAGTGAAGTGCAGCCCCATGCAGAAAAGACACAATGATATTTTGTTTGTTTTATAAGAACAACAATGTTCTGTAAACTGCATAGAGTATTCTCATTATTTATTTATTTATTTATTTACTTCACTTGAATACCCCCCCCCCCACAAACAGGGGGCTCAAAGCGATTTCCAACATAATTTTGGCAAACAGAAACCTAACCTAACAATAATAACATACAAATATCAATTAAATCTTAAAACATGACATAATTTAACATTAAAACATTAAATTAAAAACATATCAGTATAAACATTAAGATCACACAATCCAACAATCATAGTCCAGGCCATTCCAATTATCCTATCTATTGCACATAATCCCTGATCATTCCTTGTACTACTTATGGGATCAAGCCTTTGTGTCCCATAACCATCATTCCTTGGCTATAGGACCCAAAGTCTTGGTCCCATAGCCAAGGTTTTACTTTTCTTCTGAAGGCCAGAAGGGAAGGTGCTGATCTAATTTTGTTGGGGAGGGAGTTCCATAGCCAAGGAGCCACCACTGAGAAGGCCCTGCCTTTCGTCCCCACCAATCACACTTGTGATTGAGCTGAATACTTTTACAGAAATGTTAGACAGAAAGAATGAACAAGGATGTTTTCCCCTTGGGTAGTACTAAAGATGTAAATCTTTCAACATAACAGTGGAGACAGAATTTAAATACAAACAACTTAGTCATTTGTTCTCTCCTCTGGTCTTTCACCCAAACAAACTTTCTAAGAGCAATACTTTATTATATCCCTCTATTGAGAGCATTTGTTTTAATTTGTATAGATGAAAATAAAACCTACTGGAATATTACTCTTTCCCTAGCTTACTGGTAATGTCTCAAGACTATTCATGTGATCATGTAATAGAAACAGCTTGAGTTGGGATAGGCATGCTTATCTAGTATTTGAATAGAGAAGTATACGCCTGGTTTAGTAAATGAGAAACTGCAACAGCTTCAGTACTTTTTAAAAGTACTGAAGATGGTTTCTCTTGGTTGGGACCTGGGAAATCTACTCCACATTATCTTATTGTCTCATTTTGTCTCAATGTCACATTATTTTATTACATTACATTCTATGAAACCCCGAGTCACTACTCTTGCCATTTGCTACTATTGTTCCTACCATCATCAATTTATTTCATCTCTGCTTCTGACTTTGAGCTCTAGATCTCTAGCATTATATTTAAATAAAACAACTGCAACAGTTTCATATGCAGAAAAAATGATTTTTAATTAATTCCCAAGGTTAGAAAAAACTATTGGTGGATGAATGTGTTGCTTTCACTTTCTACAACAATTGTTTTTATCCAAGCACATTTCCCCTCTTATTTCTACATCATTCATCTATTTCTACATTCTTTTAAAAGCCTGTATAATTTTTAATTGGAGACCTGAATTGTAAAACCTAGAGAAGTGGAAATACATAAGAGTAATGTCTTTCTGGTATAAGCATTAGTTCAGGAAGGGCAAATGAGGTTAGTATGCAATACAAATCAAACAGATTAAGGGCCTCATCTCACTATTTTTAGCATCCTAGAATGCTTATGGGAGAGTCCACCAATGGATGGGCATGCTACCCCTCAGACGACATGGCTGAGCTTTCTGTTGAAGCCCTGCCGACAACGGAGTGGAAGCAACTTAGGACACTGGAGTGTTGTGCTGAGCCAGCACACTTCAGTGCCATTTTGGCGCCGCTTCCTCCATGTGGTGGGGAAGCGACACCACTCAAGAATCCCTGCTGTTTCACCATGGAGGTTGGTGAAATGGCATGGAGCTGGGGGTGGGGGGGGGTGTCCATGTGATGAGCTCGTAAGCTTCAAACTAAAGACCTCATCACATTAAGGTCCACATGGAAGGTGATAGCGGGGGGATTTGCCATGCAGTGTTGTGAACCCCTTGGGGGAAATGATTGCTACGTGCCCTGCATTGCCCATATCATTCCTTACCTTTCCCACAGGGGGAAGCACCATGTTCTCTGGGCAGCATCCTAGCATGCTGCCAGGATGCTTCTTCTATGGAGCCTCACTGGAAGTAGCCTTACATTGTCTGGTGGGATCTGCCATGTTCCATCAAAGAAGCATCCTGGAAGCATAATAGGATGCTTCCTGAAGCTGGTGTAATGAAGTGGTGTGTGCAGAGTCAGCTGTAGCCGATGTAGTATCACCATATCCAGTCTGAATTACAAAAATGATGGCAAAATTTCTGAACCCTTTTTCATTCTCACTTGAACACAACCTTTCTTTAGTTTTATGTGGCTCTCATCATTATCACGAGTAGTTAAGATATTTGGAGAATAGAATTGCTTTAAAAACAGACCTCTTTTGTACATGTGTCTGAGGGCTTTTTTAAACACCTGGTAAGTGTAAACGCCAAATAGGTAATTGACTAACAGAATGTACTTGATCACAGCATAAAAACTTTTTATCCTATCCCTCCCACTATAGGAGAAAATAAGATAACCTCTGTGTTTAATTTGTCATAGTTTACTCGAACATGGAGAAGCGATAAACACATGGATGTGATTGCATTTATCCCTAGAATGTTAGATATATCTGACTTAGTCAAATGTGTTTCTTCCATTCTGGATTGTTTTTCATACAAAGGTGACTTACAAAGCTTTCTGGTGCCTAGTGCCAATTGATTTATTAATATAGGTTTTCAATAGGACAAATACATCGTATAAAAAGGTGACATGCTGTAAAACTCCTTGGCAAATATGAAGGAGACAGTGCAACTGAACAAATGGGAACACCCCAGAACAATTACTGTGACTCTCTGAAAATCATAGGAACATACAATTCCAAAGATCATTGTGTATGTTCAAAATAATGTAGCAAATAATAACTCATCTTTTCAAAATATGTTAAACAATGATTGATGTATTTGTCAAGAACGATGAAAAGGAACAATTCTCAAAGCTCAATGAAAGAAACAAAATGCAACATGAAATTTATGCTACTGTTAGCAATTCACATCTATTGAGTAAACATGTAACTTAGCAAATGAGTAACCGTTGTTTGTTCCAGTGCTCAGTCAGTGAAATGTTCAGCAATTAAGTCTGTGCCTTGATAATAATCTCAGTTAAGCAAAGATGTCAATTTCAGCAATTAGATGCATTTTGTTGTAGCAGCAAAATCCCCTCAGTAACAGAGCTGCTGCTGCTGCTTGACTCTGACAACCTGATGCCACCGTTATCACAGAGTTTGAGGGTGTCTACTGACCCATTTGATCAGGTTTCCTGGAATCAGCTTCAGATGTTAAAGCTTGATGATATGAACAAGACACTTTAATTAGTCCATTCTATCACATGTAATCTTCACTTCTGCCCATCTTCAGAGAGGACTGATTTTGTGCATTTAAGTGGTGCTTAGCTTCATCAGGGAAAGTTGCCTGCCTGCTGCCTTGAAGGGGACAGAGGTATGCCCTCTTTTTAAGAGTGTCTCACTGAACCCAGAGGTATGAAAGGATTACCACCCTATCAATAATATTCCCTAGCTGAGCAAGTTGCTTCCACATGTGGTAGCTGGACAGCCTCAAGAATTCCTGAAAGAAAGAGCTAAAAAAGGAAACAGCTAAAAAGCAAATGGGATTTTGGGCTGCATTAAAAGAAGTAAAGTGGCGCCTCTATATTTTGCTTTGGGCAGACCTTACCTAGAATACTCTGTTCTGGGCACAATTAAAGAGGGATGTTGACAAGCTAGAATATATGAAGAGGAGGGCCACTAAAATGATCAGAAAGGTCTGGAAAACATGCCCTATGAGAAGTGGCTTAAAGAGCTGGATATGTTATTTATTTATTTATTTATTTGCTGCATTTATTAACCGCCGCTCTCAGCCCTAGGGCGACTCGCGGCGGTGTACAACCTACAAAAGACAGTTTACAATGAACCAACATGACAAAAACCAACATATCACTACTGTTTAGCCTGTAGTAGAGAAGGTTGAGAGGAGACATGAGCACCATGTTTAAAAGGGATGTCATAAGGAAGATGAAGCAGGATAGTTTTCTGTTGTCCTGGAGACTAGGACTCAGAGCAATGGGTTCAAATTACCTACACCTGAACATTAGGAAGAACTTTAGGAAGACAAGGACAGGTTTCCTTCCAGCTCCAAAGTCCCAGAACCAAGAGGTTGCTCCAGAGCCCCACCATTCACCCAAATATTGCCAAGGACCCCCCCTCCCCCAATGAAGGCCTGTGTGAGAGCAGCTGGGGCTTAAATAGCTTCTGACCACATGTGGCCTGCCTTGGAGCATGCACAGTATTTTTCCAGGGAGACTATCAAAATGATAGTGTTGGGCTTGAACCTTGTTGATTTTTTCTGGATATCCTGGCAGCCTTAGATATTACTAATCATGGTATCTTGAACAGGTTCCGTCATACAGGAGTAGGAGCCACTATATTACAATGGCTCCACTCCTATCTGTAAGGCTGCATAGCAGGCCTGTTCAGCCCCATGGCCTTTAAGCCACAGAGCTCCATCATGTTTCCTATGCTATCAATATTCGAATGAGGCCACTGGGTAAGGGGATAAGGGGGCAGGGAGCCATTATATTGAAGATATGCTATGGTAGATCAGCCACATAGTGGGGGAAATAGTACATTTCTCCTAATGATTTCTAGTAATGATTGGAAATTAGAATAAGGATTTGGGAAATAAAAATCTTATACTGCTCATGTCATCCATAAGACTAGAAACAGTCAGAATCTGGGAAAAGCTAAAGAATTTATCAATAAAGAATTGGTTATTTAGGATATGGGCAATTGCACGATTGGAAATGTTATTCTATTAATTAAGATTAGCAAAAGGAGATATAAAATAAGATCTATTTGATAACACATCGAAGCTAATGGTAAACCATCAAATGTCCAAGAAAAATCGTGGGTGAACTATTAGAAAACATACTAGAATTATTCTAACTCTAAAACATATTTCAACAATTATATGTACGCAATTATATGTGATGGATGAAATTAGAAGTAATAGATTGACAGAGCTATATTTTTATAATACTATGTGAGTGGTGGGAGGGATATAGATTTGGGAATATTAAACCCGTTTTCTAAGGATTTTATTCTATTTTCCATTCCTTTTGGACACTGTAGGAACAATTGAAGCTTAGGGAGTTTTTTGGAAACAGCAATGCCACCAAACCATACTTCAATATTTGCTGAACTTGACCAAACTGATTTTTAATCAGTGTTTGGATTAAAACAGTTGTGCATTGTTCCAGAAAATCCCACAGCTTGTCAAAGTAATCTCTTCAGGAACGTAATTCTGAGAACACAACTGTGCTGTCATTCTTTTCCATGAATTTTAACCAACATGTGAGCCACTTGTAAAGAGCTTTCCAAACAGATGTCTCATTTAGTTTCACAAGGGAATATGGAGAGTACACCATACTACTTTGAAATACAACTAAGTAGCCTGTCTTCAAGTTTATCACATCTCAGACACTGCAGTTCCTTTCTTCTGTCTAATGTGCAAATGAGTTTACTTTTTAAAAAACTCAGTCTATGAGCTAATTTGCATGTAAATCTTGTAGCCGAACAGTGACAATAATATAACTTTTCACTCTAATGCCAAAAGATTAAAACTCTAAATGACTATACCGACATTCATGCTTTTCAATTACATTTTGTAATTTTTATTACTAATTACTAAATAATCAGAAATCAGTAGCATTTATAAATTCATTAAACAAGCAGACAACAGATGGTAATGCTTGTTATAAGAATACATTTTTCTCTTGGGTTCACCAAGCTGTTCTGATTTTTGAGTGCTTATTTTAATCTGATGTTCAGCATTTTCCAGGTCCCAGGAAAAAATATTATTTATTTAGAGAAAAAGTAGTATAGCTTTCATAAATTGAAGATACTGGCAACAAAAGAAAATGCTGATACTGCACAGGGTTGTTCAATATTCTATAACCATCAAAATCAATTGCACAACTATTCAATTTTTATGTTTTTCAATTAGGGGAATAATTTACTGGACACCAGATGTTCAGAAATATCCTTTCTTCGGTGCTTACTGACCTTAATTATCTTAAATTTTAACACCAGGAGTGCAATATATCCAGCGAGCTGCTCTTTAGGAAATGAAACATTTTCATGTTATGTGAATATTATTACATCGGAATCACTGTATATTCTTCTTTCAGATCACTCAAGTCAATATTAACCTCTTCATCTGACTAAGACAAATCGGAGATTGCCTGTAAGGACAGGTAGTTTGCTGGAAAGCCTTCTTGTCAATGTTCAGATGACCTTATTCCAGGTTTTTCTCCCAACAACCCATTTTTATAACCCATAACCCCTACACATGTGGAGTCACGATGGTGCAATGGGTGAAACCCTTGTGCCAGCTGAACTGCTGACCTGGAGGTTGATGGTTTGAATCTGCAAGACAGGGTGAGCTCCTGTTTGTCAGCTCTAGCTTCCCATGCACGGACATGACACAAGCCTCTCATGATGGTAACACATCCGGGCATCCCTCAGGCAATGCCTCTGCAGATGGCCAATTCTCTCACACAAGGAAGTGACTTGCAGTTTCTCAAGTCACTTCTGTCATGATTTAAAAAACCCTACACATGAACAATTCAGATTATGTATTACAGTCATGGAGAGGAAAGGTGGGATTAACCATGCAAAAACTGTAGAATGCTTTGTGACATAAATGCATTCAAAATATTCTGATCTATTAATCATGGAAGTTGAGCAATAGATGACAACTACTGAAATGATAATGATACAATGTTGAAGATATAGGTAAAAACAATACCTAAAGCCCATCCCATGTTAATGAAGTCATTTTTTTTGTTATAAAGGGACATGGCTTTATTTCACTATGTTATTCATGCACAGAGCAAGGAAAAAGCCTTTCTCTGTTCAGGAATATCCATAACTTACTTAGCATGCCTACACCTGATTGCCAAGTATTTTGACATTGGTGTTGTTCATGATGATTGGCCTTGTTGTTTTTTTTAGCATTGTTTCCTCTTTCATAAATGAAATATAACAAAAAATATTTGTAGCAGCATTGTGAATCATTAATTGTTTTGTTAATTCAGTTAGTTGTCTAATACAAAATATCAAATGTGCATACCTTTGCATCCTATTTTTGTTGCTTGCATCTTCTGTGTAATGTAAATTATGAGGAAAAAGTGGCTGACTAATCTAAATTTCTCAATTTATTCATGTTCAGTAAAAAGCTATTCATCAGCTTAAACTCCACTGCGAGTTCAAATCAAATCTTAGCCACTTGGGAGGAAACAAGATTGCACTGCTTCCCTAATGCATCACTCAGCGAAAGAAAAAAGATAAACAGATTTCATTGGAAGTCCAGATTCTGAGATATCAGTGAATTCATCAGCAGTTTTACTGGCATTTAAAGTAATTCTGAAGCCTGCTTTGAAGATAATGCACAGTCTCATAAATTTAAGAAATTTGTTTCCATTTAAGTTTTAATGTGAATATGGCATTTTTTTAGTTTGATGAATAGCTATACTTTGACCAATTATCCATTGCCTGTACAATAATACTATTATGCCTAATGTTATTAAAACTCTTCCCTAGCTTGCTTTCCTAAATCGGCATCTCTGTAATTCTATAAAGAAGTAGATGACATTTATATATAATTAATATTTAAAACATTTATCCAACAGGAAGTTCTATTTGATTTCATTTTTCTACAAAGAAAAAATGTATTATGAGAGATATACAAAAATGATTGATAGTACCCCTCAGTTTGGAATGTATATTGGAACCATAGCATCTCTGTACATTTTTTTGTAATGGATTTGTTTGATTTTAAAGAGTTAATAGTTTAGGTTTATATCTGGTTCCAAACCTTTTTAATGCGTAGAAGCTTGTAGTTTTATGCTCACATCATATTAAAGATACTTTCATCCTCTAATGTGATCTATGTCATCTTCTGCTGAAAATGACCATAGGCACTAAGATTGGGCCACTTTCTGCATCAGAACAGACATAAACCAGATATTAGGAATGGGAATACACACAAAACATTTGCAGAACAACTTTTCTGAACATCTTTGATCTCAAAACAGCAATACTCAAACAAAACAACTTCAAAGGAAGATCGGAAAGAGAAACAGCAGGTTTGGAATATGGCCACAAACTCCAGAGCCCCTCGTCAGTGGGTTGAACAGAGACAATAGTTTCCCGGCACACTTTATAACACATATGGTAACAATAGTTACATTTTGTAAAACTCTCAAACTCCCCAGCCTCATGGGGGGCAGTTTATCACATCTCCTTTCTGGTTTCCAGTCAGCATCACACTTATTTGTTTGTTTGTTTGTTTGTTTATGTATTTATTTGTTTATTGTGTCAGAAGCACATTGGGAATACAGTTATAATGTATTTAAAAACCATAAAGTTAAAAACTTGTCATTTTGCTAAATTTCCTTTGACTAGAAGTTGGCCACTTGGAATGTCTCTGGTGTCACTGTAAGAAGGTTCTCCATTGTACATGTGCCAGGGCTCAGACCACATTGTACTAAGGGGTCTGTGGTTTGTTCTTCTCCACACTTGCATGTAGTGGACTCAACTTCGTGGCCCCATGTCTTAAAGTTGGCTCTGCATCTCATGGTGCCAGAGTGCAGTCTGTTCAGTGCCTTCCGAGTCGTCCAGTTCTGTGTGCCCAGGAGGGAGTTTCTCATCCGATATCTGTCACTGATTGAGATTCCAGGTTTTTATCTTCCACTTTTGGACTCTCGCTTTCTGAGATGTTCCTGTGAGTATCTCTGTAGATTTTATGAAGATTTCAGTCATTGGCATGCTGACTAATATCCAAACAGAGGATAGGCCTGAGATGCCTTGGCCCTTTCATTGCTGCCTGCTACTTCCCTGTGGATGTCAGGTGGTGCAATACTGCCTAAACAGTGTAATTTCTCCAGCAGTGTTGGGTGTAGACAGTCTGTGAAAATGTGGCAGGTCTCATTAAGAGCCACATCCATTCCATACTGGGCATGCATACTCAGCAGCAGAGTAGCAAAGTGCAAGGGCAGATGCCTTCACTGTATCTGGTTGTGATCCCCAGGTTTTACCAGTAAGTATCACACTACATTCCAATAACTCCCTACATTATTCATATGGTTATCCACAAACTTTTCAATTACTCAAAATACTTCCTTCTTCCTTTTCTCTCCAACATTCATAATTAAAACCAAACTATGTCCACAAGTTTTGCATTTCTATTGATATTCATATACACAAACTGAGCATTTACGGGTATACATGTCTGTCCCAAGATACTATATCTGATGAAGCAAATTTGGGGTAGTTTACACAAACATTTTATCCTGGGACCAATTCAGAGTGTCAAATTCTGGATCAACCCTTGGATGGTTTTTACCACCAGCCCCTGGGCTGCTGAGGAGGTGGAAAGGAGTTCTGACCATCTAGCAGCACCAAACCAAGCAGTTCCTCTGTATTAACATTCTTCAATCCCCCTTATGTTCTTGTTATAGCAACAACCTCTGAGCATGTCATGACTTGAATCCGTTGCTCTTGCATGGAATGATTCTGCCCAGGGTGCCAGAGTCATGCAGGGTGAGAAGGAAAGAAAGAAGGAATCCTTTCTCCCCTCCCTTCTCTGATCACCTTTGTGCCCAGACTGACATCACTCCATGTGGTGAATGACATACACAAGCCATGTCTTGCTTGGAGGCCACCACCAAAATGGTTGCCATCCCATGCCTCAGGACCACCTTATCCTGGGGAATACAGAATGGCCATGTAAACGGTTGTGGCTGGTTTTGTCTTGGAACTAGCTGAACTGTTTACATAGGCCTGAAGTCACAGTTTTCTCCAGATTCTCAGAGAAAATTCAGGAATAACCCATGATTTTGTTAACACTATCCCACATTAACCTGAATTGGTTCTGTGCATCATGCAGCCACCACAGAACTGACTCATCCTACCTCCTTTGGAATATGTTTACGTTTAGAATTGTGCATAGTCTAGGAAAACTTAAACTATATCTTTTTTCAATTAGTCTCAAATGTGATTCAAAATCACTTTAAATACTAACTCAGGCAAACACAGCTATTCAATAAATAGTTGTATCTGAGGTTTCCTTACATTGAGTCAGTCTCCAGATACACTGCCATATAATGTAATTTCAGAATGCAGTTTATCTGCATTGAACTGGATTCAATGAGTTTACATGACCATATAATGAAATTCAGCTGCATTCTGAAACTGCATTAAATGGCAGTGTAGATGGGGTCTCAAAGGATCAGTCTACTCAACTCAAGATTGTCAATATTGATTGGTAGTAAATCCCTATAATTTCATGCAAGAACTTCCCTAGTCCTTCTTGGAATAAGCAATTATTAGTGCTATACCACTGAGATATATGCAATTATAAAATGCAGTTTGAAAAAAATCAAGAAATAAAAAGTTGATATTTTAGTGCAAAACTCCACAGTTGCCATATAAAGGGAAGTATATTTCAACATGCATGAATAGTGGGTGAAAACTGTACAGTATTAGCACTTTCCAAATGAGTGTGAAAAAACCGATATTTTGTCCTAGAAACAAATAATGGTGATTTTGTTCTTTGAACAAAAATTCTTGGTTATCAGGGAGTAACATTCCTCTGCCATCACACATTTATGACATTGAATAGTTGCCTATGTGTAAGCCAGTAGAAATGCTGTAAATAAATAAATACATTTATAAATTGATGAGGGGTTGGGCCTATAACACTGGTGTGATTGATTTTACTACATTTAAATGTTTTAATGTTTAATAGTTTCAATAACATAAATAGTTTAATTGACTTTTTTATATATATTTATATGTATCCACATTGTTTCAATTAACATTGTTTTATATTTAATGTTAGGTGCCTTGAGTCCCTATATCAGGAGAAAGACAGGATAAAATTAAAGTAAATAAATAAATTGTTAATAGTACTGCAATATAACTTAGGGCCCTTCCACACAGCCATATAATCCAGAATATCAAGGTAGAAAATCCCACAATATCTGCTTTGAATTGGGTTATCTGAGTCTACACTACCATATATTCCAGTTCAAAGCAGATAAAGTAGGGTTTTATTCAGTCATGTGGATGAGGCCATAGATCCTCAAAAATATTTTGCTAGGCTTTGAATAGTATTTCATTGAAAACGAGAAGTTTAACAATTTAAATATTAAACCCAAATAACTGTAACAAGACATACTCAACAGATAAAAAATGTGTGTGGATCACAGTCCAGAGTAACTTCTAAAATAAGTTTAAAATAGTATCACTGAAAATGCTCTGCTGAACTTATCAGGCAGAGACGGCGGCAGGGGCGGCAGGGCACCCTCCCGAGTGCCATGTTATTGGACCCTCCTTGGTGGTAGGAGATGTTCCTGCCAGCTGTGGCGGCCAGCCAATCAGAGGCAGCCCCTGCTTACCCCCTGATTGGCTAGGTCAGCCACACCCAAGACAGTCTTAAAAGGCTGCGAAAGGCTGTGCCGGACAGCGCGCCTTTCCTGTGTCCTGGCCCACCCACCCTTTTATACATGTTGTTCAACTTTGATGGTTTTTGTTGAGTGTTGTTCCTTTTTCACAACTTTATGGTGTGCAGCATGGATCCTGGATCTGGCTTGCATGCCCCCCCCCCATTGGAAGGGGGAGGAAAGATTTCCAGGGGTGCAACAGTGCCGGGGCCCCTGTATTGTGCCAGTCGATATCAGCAGCACCCTCTGTAGGGTTTAAGCAGTATCGGACAGAAGTGACTGCCAACCCTGTGTCTCTTCTGTAAGCAATAAACAAGTTGTGGCCATTTTTTTATCCCAACCCGGTGTGTCCCATAATTATGTTTGTTAACAAGATGCTATAGTTGCATATGCCCATGCAACATCTGCATACACCAAGAGGTCTCCTTGGGGTCTTTTTTGGGTACCCGATTCTATTCAAGGATGTTTTCATTTAGCAGAGTGGCAAGGTTCCATCACAAATTAAACCTCCTCAATTTTTGATAAGCTATGTGGTAATGAGAATATGATTCACCCTCCTTCAGACAGACAAGAATTTGTGAGAAAAATCTATATGCAGCATGGGTATAGAATTATCTAGCTGAGTTACATGAGCTGTAAGCCATAGTATTTTGCTAGAAGATTTATAATTGTAATCTCTGGAAAATCCCCATTTTGGTCCCAAAATCACTTTCTTCTTTAACATTAACTCTAAAAAGTACTGTAAAGATACTCATGACAGATGTGCCATGCTTTTGTTGTGAATTAAAAATTGACAAATTACACACAGAGAGGCACATGGGTAGAGGGAGGGAGGGAGGGAGGGAGATTTGCATTTCTGAAAGGCAGTCATCTTTAATTTTTGCTTTTATGATTAGTTTTTTTTTCATTGCCATTTCAATAAATTATTCTTTTAACATTTTAGTATCATAACTGTTTTTGTAATTTTCTTGTTGTGTTAGTGAATACTTTTGAGTTGGTTTCATTATAAAGGACTCCTAGAGCATTTGCCATTTGGATGTCATATAAATTGAACCAACTGACCATTTCTCCAGCAGTTCAAATTACTCTTCCTAGCCAAACCACTAAAATTTGCAGTTGTTAAAAGAAAATGTAATTACCCCATCCTCTAATATTAAAAACAAACATTTTCCTACCTGCCCTTTGAAATTGCTTTTCCCTCCATTTTGTTTTGCTTGCCTTTGCCTTAATAAATATGTTAAATAAGCAAGAATTCTCTAAGGGGAAATACTGCCCAGGTAACAAGCTACACTATTGACAACCTTGTAAGGCTCTTTGATTACCTTTTGTCTTAAGTTATTGAACTGCTGTCTTCTAAATGCTTCCTCCCTTTGCGGCATACACATGTCACGTCAATATAAAATCCCAACAGCACGAGATGTGGCATTACAAAAGAAAGAGAGTAGGAGTGAATGAAGAAGTGATGAAAGTGTTTCATTGAGAAATATTTGTCTCTTAATTTAGGGATCAGAACTTATAGTATCCACTAGGAAAAG
Source organism: Anolis sagrei (assembly GCF_037176765.1). NCBI lineage: Eukaryota > Metazoa > Chordata > Lepidosauria > Squamata > Anolidae > Anolis > Anolis sagrei. The sequence goes on along the minus strand of NC_090022.1, from coordinate 216,703,513 downwards.
CCAGCAGTCTTGTTAAAAGAATGAAAGCAAACCCACAATACACTAATGTTGAACTCAGTGTGCTCTACATCTCTGTGAGCATTTATAGGACTACACTGTAAAGCAGTAAATCAATAATTTTTACTGCACTGTTGCTTCCAGTGAAATGATCAAAGGAGCGGAATTGGAGCACAAAATCCAACATTTCAGTACATTGTGATTGGGCCTGAATTGACATGTATTAAAGAATTTTTGGGTTTTTTATTCAAATAGCTCATGTAGGATTTAGTCTGCCATATAATCCAGTTGATGAATCCAGACTGTCTGCTTTGAAATGGGTTATATGAGTCTATACTGCCATACAATTAAGTTCAAAACAGATAATCTGGATTCAGAGAGTGGAATATATGGCAATGTAGATGGGGCCTCAGTGTTGCCAATGAAAAAAATGCCAGTTCCACATTTGAGATTTCTAAGAACATGAACAAAATATAATTTGGCTTCTATTTTCAAACCTTCATAGGTTTATGCTATGAGTGTATATTTATGTGGCTATGTTTTTATGGCATTTTCTCTGATGTATAGTGGAAATACTGTGTGCAGTGAAGTGCAACCCCATTATAAGATATTCCATTTAGCATGGTGGAGGGGGAAGATGATTGGGAGGATATAAGAGATTTTCCTCTTAAGGTGTAGAGGAAATTTCATAAAAGTAGCATTTGGTGTTGCCCATGGTTCTTCAATTTCATGGGCCTACTGACACTTACTTTTGTGATACTTATTACTTTTTTTGAACAATTAATGTTTACATGTTCAAATATCATTTGTATATTTGACAAATATAAGTGGAAACTCATCATTGCACCCACATTGTGACAATAATTAGGATGTCATTCAGCAGAAGCTCTTTATTGACATCTAACCCAGATGGGGACAGCATAGAGATGTAGATCCTTGTTCTGACAGGTTTGCAAGGCAATGTGAGGCTCAACCTTCTCAATATTCACATGAACCTGATCTCTTCAGTGATAGAGGTTCAGTAGTAGTGTCCTAGACTCAAATAATAACAGTTTTGTACATCCAGCTTCGATGATTTGAATGCATGGAGAAATCAAAAAGACACAGCAAATCACTTGTTTTCTTGATCTTTACCCATCCTGGCTCTCAACAACATAGCTGGGAGATGGTTTACTAGATGGGCAGAGGAGTTGATTAATGATAAGTGGGAGGGGTGCTCACAACCTTGAAAAGTGCTGAACAGGAAAACCCTTGTTGGAGCTGGGAGATTTTAGTAAAGACTGCCAGTTGCTAACATTCCTATTTGCTAATACAGAGTATAGCAGCTCATCACCAGATGCTTTTGAATTGAGCTGATAATCTACACCTATTTTGATATAGCCTCAGACCTACCTTTGGTGCTCAAACAGCTGTATCCCTGAGAGTGAACTTTGTGGAGAGAAAGATAGGGATATGCAGTCCTCTCAATAGTTGGGCCTCCACATTTGTGGGTTTATCTTTTGCAAATTTGATGATTCATGTATTTGATTAATGTACGAAAATGGATTGGGTAAGTTTTGATTCTTAAGTTTTAGATGCAGGCCATACCCACATGTCAGATATCACTTTGGTAGTACAGACTTACAAAACTTCTGAAAATTTTGCACAAGCTTACGTAGCTACACAACACTCCATATCACCTTTTGTTGAAGGAAAAGGCAGATAAACTGACATTAGTGAAGGCTAATGCAATTTCATATACATGTTTATTGGCACTATATCAAGTGGCTGTGCATTCTTCACTCACAGTTTGACAAATGTAGGGTTGGGTTGATACAACCTTCCTTCCTTTCTTTTGTTGTTGATTCTTATTTGTTCCTTTGTAAACACTTTATTTCTGTTTTCCAAAATGCTTTTTTAAAGAAGAGGTATCATACAGTATATAAATGGATGCATTATTTTAAATGAGGCTACAGCCATCTGTGATGCTATATTTGAGAAACAGGGCAAGGACATATTTCACAATTACATCTTTAAATATGGCTAAGTGCATATTCTGATGAATCTTCACATAGGTATCTAATACCAAAGGCACCTGTGATGATATTCAGCTATATAAAGCAATCCACACTGCTTGGCCCAATCAAAGTCAATTTGCACTGCTCTGGCAATGTAAACATACATTGCTGTAGATGTAAATCTCCCTTTATGTTTTCAGGCCCTGTGAAAGGGAGTTAATGCAAGAAAGGATTAGGTGTTAATTATTTATGAGATGTTGACTTTCCTGAAATGTTAAATCTTGCCTAATGACCATGGTAATGATCAGGACAAACCCAGAGAGAAAACACTATTAATGTTAATGCAGGTATTTCTTTTATGAAGAAAAAATCAGAATATATCATAAAATATTCTATTTTTTTCATTCTGGAAAAAAATTACAGCTAACTATGCAAACATTGTTGCTAGTAATAGTGAAGTATTTTAGATACACATCAATTTCCTATTTCATGTCAGTTGTTATACAAGAATAAATTGACCCAGGACCACCTTTACTATGTGCTACTTCCTTTTTTGAATCAAAAACAGAAATGGATAGTGATGTTAACTATCTGCTTCTAAAGAGACAGTGTTATCTTAGGCTAGCTTAGTGTTAGCTTAGGCTGCAATGGACACAGGCCTGTGATCCTGAGATCCCAGTTCCGTGTTGTTGCTGCTGCTATTATCATCCTTATCATCCTCCCCATTATCAAGACAGCTAACAATAGCACAATACAATTTTAAAACACATATACAAATGAACACATTTTTTTAAAAAACAGAAATAACTGTGGATAGAAAAGTTAAAATACAATAAAAATGCAATTACAATTTAAAGCTAAACACCCCCCCCCCAAAAAAAAAAATCTCACCCACAACATCCCCAGGAGCCTGCCTCTCACCATCTCCCAAATGCCTGGTGGCAGAGATATTTCTTTGCCTTTTTGTTTATGTACCAATCAAACTTTGTACCAATATGGTTGAAATAATGTAGGATTTTGAATAATCGGCATACAATCCAGATCTGAAATCAGATGGATTCAAATTATGGCATTCATTCAGCTTAATCATAAAAATGTAACCATTCAAAAGATGAGCCAGATTAAATAGTTTAGATCCTAAAATACACAAACAAGTAATTTCCTAGAAAGAACAATTATATTTGTCTGTTATTCTTCTGTCTTGAGTATGGAAATAATATTTGAAAATATTTGGATAAAATAGTTGAAAATATTTTTTTTTTTAGTTTTATGAAGTCCCAATAAGTAGAATATGCAAAAATCATTTCATGTAAAAATCATTACAGATGGTTATTTTTCTCAGTATGTCCAAACTCTCTCTCATTCACACGTACTTGGTTTGTGCATAAATTAGCATTTTCTGCACAGAGAATAACAATGCATTCTAAGTCTTGAACTGAAAGCAGTTTTCAATAACGTTTTCAAAGTGAAAAGAGAAAAGGAGTGTAATTGTTTGTTCCTTCATATGAGAATGACACACACACACACACACACACTCCCTGGAGTATCTGTTTGAAGGAAGGATCTATCAACTTTAGTTCTGTTTCATTTCTTATTTTTTCCCACCTCATTTATTTCATTTATGTATAATTCTTCTAAAAGAAGTCCACCTGAAAATGTGTATGCAATTCTTCACATCCTCTGATGTTTTTATCACAATACATTCAAAACATATTTTCCACTGTATTTTATGTGATTTACCAGTTCTGCAAAATTAAAATAGGTGTGCAAACTGGGCCAAAGTTTTAAGAAGTTTAATCAACATTTCCCTTAATGTCCAAAGTTTACAAGCCACTTCCCCTTTTGCTCTGTTTTTTTAGTGTGTTTTCTATAAATATATGCAATTTTCAACACATTTTTGACAGAGAACTGTACTGCAAAAATCCATAAAAGTGTGAATGATGGTGTTGAAGTGTACTTCAATTTGCATATTGGTCTGAGAAATGAAAATAGGTTGAGACCGACCTGATTTCTTTCTCTTCTCTTTTCTGGTGCATTGTGGCAGTACAACATGGGTGATGATGGTAGAATGCTGAAGGGCTAATTATCCAAAATCAAGTGAAGATCTTTTTATTAATAGAGCTCTTGAATCATTCCCACCTTTTGCAGCAGCCCTTTATGATCCACCGAGTGTGGCTTTTATTAGGATGCAAATTACTGAAGAGGAGTGAGAGGATTGAGAACTTTGCCTACTTGAATTTCCTTCCATTCACTTATCCTAGGATCTAAACTAGTGTTTCTAATCTTGGTAATACTTTGAAAGTTGTGGAAATATAAAGCACATGCTATTTTATCAAAAGGCAAAGCTATTTGATAGAATGCTAGTGGTAATTAAACACAACAGCACAACTTCAAAGACTGTACGGGCAGGGAGCCACTCAGTGTAAGCAAACTTACCACTTCTCTCCTCATTCACCAATGATTCACAAATTTCACTAAAATCTCCTCTCAACACACATGGTAAATGAAATGGGAACTAAAAGGAAATAAATGTGTAAATTAGTCTGAGTATGAAAGCAGCTTAACTAACCCAGGCTTCCCCTTACTGAAGGCAGAGCTGATTATTACAGAAGAGGGAGTTCACATTTCATTTCCCCCTTTTTGAAACAGTCACCCTAGTCCCATCTGTGGAATAAATTAATCTGGGAATTTATTCAAAAGGAAAGGAGGGAGACTGCATTTTCGTTTGCATGGTTATCAGAAATAGTAAAGTATTTTTATTAATGTGGTGAGACCAAGCAAAAATGACACCATCATCCAAGAAACAGAAAAAAACCAGCTACTTAAACAGAGGGAGAGGTTTTGCATATCCTTAAATTATTTCCATTCCACATAACAAAATTCTCATTGTTTCTTTCTCATCTGGAGGATACTGATCTATGTAATCCCCCTACTTGAGTTGCAATAGATTTAAACATGAAGGATTTATCTTGCATGGAAATATTAATTTGTAATTCTAGCAAATGTATTCTAATTTTTAAATCTTCTTAGTCTTATCACTTCCTGGGTTTAGATAATATGTTCAAAAAAGTTGGATCATTTAGGTAGTGTTGTTCACATGTACAGAATAGCTCCAGATACAACACAGTGGATACACCCCATTGTACATTATACCATATATAACGGATTCAAAATGTTTCACTCAGTAAACAATTAGAAGCCTTTGGTCACAGAACTGGAGAAAAAATGAGGACTTTTAACACTGTGTTTTCCCCTTAGGGATTTTCCTAATGTCCCAAAAGCCATCAGGAAGCAATGGATCCAGGATACTATTTGTAAAAGCTTCTACCCTTTCCACACTGTGGCCATCCACAAGACTCTCTAAAATGGCCTGTCAATAGTACTTGAAAGGCATTTTCATTGCAATCCGAGGGCCTTTCCACACTGCCTTATATCCCAAGATATGATCCCAGATTATCTGCTTTAAACTGGATTATAGGTCTCCACTTCAAGAAAACCTGGGATAAGCAGATAATCTAGGATCAGATTCTGGAATATAGGGACAGTGTGGAAGGCCCCCAGTTAGATTTATCAGGGATATCATTTGTTTTTAGGCATTTTGTTGTGTTATTCATGCTGAGAGCTGCTCCAAATCCCCTGTGGAGATGGCGCGGGGTTGTTGTTGTTGTTGTTGTTGTTGTTGTTGTCTCTTTAAAGCACCATATCCTTCTGACAGCCACATTCAGTCTATTTCTCAACTTTGCTGATTGAGTAGGGACTTATTCACACTAGAGCATCTATCAATTTTAAATTCTGTTGCTGACTCCTGCAGAATTCTAGGGTTTGTAGTTTAGGGAGGACCAGGACCTGTCTGAGTAGTTTAAAGCCTCCTCCCTAAACTACAAACCCCAGAATTCTATAGAGGCAGAAACAGGAGTTAAAGTGGATAGATGCTCTAGTGTGATGAGATTCTTAGTTTAGTAAAGCATGAATAATTTGGAAACTGGAAGAGTCATGAACTCGTATAACCTGACTGTAAAACAATATGCTGGGGGGGGGGGGGGGGGAGCATCATCATGTCATTTTAAAATCTCTGCCTAGTACTCTTTATGCCTACTACTCTTTCTTATTTCATTCTTTTTGACAAAGTAGTAAAATTTAGAAACTTCATGTTTGAGCTTATCATCCTCCTATTCTATACTTGAATATAAACAAGGGCACAATAATTGACGAATGCTTCATGTGGTTCCTGAACAGAACTGTATTCTGTGAAAAACTTAAAATGACAAACAGCTCTCAGAACTTTAATGACTTTTAGAGACTATATGCCATTACGAGCAAGCCAATATTGACAGAAATGGCTTCAAATCCAGCCTTTTTTCCAGATCAAAGCTTACAGAATTTAGGGTGTGCAAAATTGGACAATGCATGGGATGATATCCAGACTCTTTCCTCAAACACACAGTCTCCAAACATTATTCAATTGAAATTCATCCTTCTGTTGCACCATTTTCCTCTTAATAATTCCCATTTTATATATAGCTCAAAAATGAAAGAAACTATAGCCAGCTCTAGAGTTAAGGACACATGATCCCCGTGAAACTGAAAACCCATGAATAAAGACATTGCTTTTTTTTTTTGCCTAAGATAACATTTTTCTAGGAATGTCTAGGTCTTTCGGGAAAACTCTATGGTCAACTTATGTGGACCTAGAGATGCCTACAGAAGTGTTCTCTGTAGAATTATCTAGATCCTCTAGCATGACTGGAAGAAGTTGACCATAAAATCACACTGGAAGACCGAGAGATTCCTAGAAAGAATATTTGTAATGCAACCTATCATGGGGTTTTCTTGGCAAATTTGTATTGCCTTTGCATTATTACAATTCTGAGAGAGTATGACCTGCTCAGGTCACCCAGTGGGTTTCTGACTCAGTGGGGATTCAAAGCCTGGTGTCCAGAATCATAATCCATTATGATATAATTGCTCTGTTGCCAGATTTACAATCATGTAAATGTTCAATAGCCCTTGAAAACCACTATAGCAAAAGTTTATTCCCTGATATTGAAGAATTGCAAATATAATCCTTCAATAAATGCATATTTTAACTTTTTGTTTCCACAATGAAAAGTATGTTTTGTTCTGTGCTTGTCTGCTTATTGCAAATGTCTACAGAGTTATACTTTGCAAAGCAATAACACACAATAACAGATTTGGACTTCAACACTAGTTGAAACTTGTGGTCTCTTTTAATAGTATTGAAATAATTGAAATAACTGAACATTTGGTGAACAAATACTTCATTTCTTAACTAGACTAACAATAGTGTGATTGGAATGGAAACAGAAATTGTTTATATGTGTGTTTGAGTGTATCTGAGGTAAATACCTAAGCTTGCAACAATACAACTCATAAAAGTTGCACTAGAATTCTAAAGATTCAGTATTCCTCTCTACAAGGACCTGTCTTTTATATAAATGAGACTGAAGCTCATGAATGCTCTATAGGATCTCCAGGGACTCCCTCTTTAAAGAAGTCCACAAAGACCTGTCACCACATGGAGATAATTATTTGCATGATTTATGTTCCTACACAAGACTTTGTTCACACAGAACTTCCCTAATCACCTTTGCTATATAACTTTTGCTCTTTGAAGGTTTTGATTGTGTCCCCAACTAGTAACAACTCCAGTTCATTTAATTAGCAGAAGTGCAATTGCTCTTGTTTTAATGTGCTCAAGTGCCACTTGTTCTGTCCATTTTCCAAGTTCATAAGGGTTGAAATCTCTAACAGTACAACAATTCATCTCAGAGAAAGAAATTATATTGGTGGCTTAGCTTTCAACCCTTTTTGACTTTCAACTTGACTGTGGGTGCCTACAGTACCTCACCCTTCTACTCAGAGGACTTATGTTAAAGTAGATATTTCACTGATAAATGCCTAAATTTGTGCCTGCTTTACAATCTACTCTTTTATTATAGCCCTGGAAGTCAAGGAGGTGTACACTGAAATTATGGCCAAAACCAGTGAGCCTATATGCAAATCTTCTGTTCTGAGCAGGGAATTCTGACCCTCGAGATGCCTAATGGTCACTCACAATGAGTGGATCTATTCGTGGAACTTAAATCATACTATTCTTCAAGGATACTCAAGGTTCCAGATTTAGGTGGAACACTGAGAGTATCTTCTTTGGAATGTATTGCTATGCTGCTTTTATGTGACCAATGCTATGCCAAAAAGCACCAAAACATATATTTGTGGTCATTAAAACAGAATGATAGTACACATCTAGTATTTCTTTAGAACCATTGGAATGCTTTAATTCCATCTTTTGATTCTGCTGCAAAATTATATGTGGTAGGTGGATAAGAAAGAAGCACATAACTGGAAAATCAAAATAACTGACAGCACATAACTTGGAAATCAAAATCACAACCACTGATGTGGGACTTCATTGCATAAAAGTGGTAAGCTGACATTGAAGCAGGGCCATCCCATTTAGTGATGGCTCCAATTGTACCATGCTATTCACAACTCATTGCCAGTCTGCCATCTCTCCACAATAAAATCATACCTGCTATTAATGGGAAACCCTGATGTAATGAGTCCATTTTGCATGCTGTCACTGAAGGGATATCAGGAGGTGTTACTGTTCTCCTCCCCCACTTTCTTCCCTTCCCCTCGTGTCTGCCTTCTTATTTTATTTAATAGAAAATTGAAATACTTTCAATACTTTCTGATTTGTGTGAATACAAGTATATATATACATACATATATTTATATTTATTGATATGTGCACAAAAATCTCTTGGTCATATCGGTCTTGTTTATTTCAGTATTTGTTTAAAGTATTGATTTGGGATTTCTGTGCATATATCACTTCACATAACATACTTTGCTATTCTATTGTTCATTTTCTTCCAGTTGCATGTTGTTGTTTTCTTCTCTTGAAAAGCCTTCTTCTCAAGGTGGTAAGAAAAGATTTGAAAACTCTTTGCCTGATCAGTGAATGTGTTTTCATATTTGCATATTTTTCAAAAAGAAGCTCAGTACTTATTTCAGATTCTAGTAAATGGGGCATATACCTAGAAAACTAACGTTCTGAGAAAGATTGTTGGGGAACAGACAGATAGCTGCTACAATAATCAGCAGTTTGCAGTTTAGTTTATGGGCAACATAAAATGCATTATAAGGCACTATTAAAAATAACTTGTCCTTTATGTTTTACATTATCATACTGGAAATGTTTTCTGTCTTTTTATTTGTTCATTCCTTTCCATTCCATTTTTGAATGAAGTGTTTATGCTATATCACTGAAATAGTGACTGCCTACATCTGTCTTTCCTCCACCCTCTTGCCCCACTAAACACTGTTATGATGTAGAAAACCCTGCTTCAAATGCAAAACAAAGATGCATCTCCTTTAAAAAGACAATGAACTGAAATTGTACATAAAAGAGCAACCTAAGAACTATAGTCTTACTAGAAAATATTCAAAGCACCAAGATTTATCCAAATGTTAGTTCAGCTTATTATGACAAAGTAAAGCTTTTAAAAATGACTTAGTGGTGCAGGAGAAATTGGGACAATAGTGCAAAATCCCTATAGTCAATACAACAAATGACAAGGAATCAGCAAGGTAAAGTGACCTATGGTCTTAGATGTCTCTGTACTAATGCACAGGACATGGAAAAAACACAAGATGTCTTACGACAGGAAGGTAAACAATCAATATATATATATATATATATATATATATATATATATATATTAGGCCTGGGCGGTTTCGTTCGTTAATTTTGTAATTCATTAAATATTCGTTATTTTTAGCAATTACAAAACGATTACAAAACATATTTTCAAACCTGGAAGTGTTTTTAAATATCGAAACGGCATCCTCCATCTTTTTTACGGGCTTCCGCCCGTTTCGGAAATGACGTTTTAGGGATGGAGGATGCTGGGTGCGCTGGGAGCCAATCCTGCGCTCCCAAGCACCGTGGCTGATTGTGATTGGGCGGGCTGCCCTTTAAAAGCGGCTCCGCGTGGCCGCATTGCTCATTGCTGGGGAAGGCGAGGAGACGGGAGGTTCGGGAGGGAGGCTTGGCTTGCATTCATTCATTGCTTGCATTCATTCATTCCGTGGGCTGGGAGCAGCGGGGAGGCTTTGCCGTTCGCTCCACAACAGGGCAAGCATTTTTAAATATTTCTGAAAAATATCTTTCTTTTATTCTTAAAAAAATTCAAAAAAAATTCTAAAAAAAGAAAAGACCCTTGTGTGCCTGTGTGTGTGAGTTTGTCCCAGTCCTGTGGCTGTGTTCACTCCACAACAGGGCAAGCATTGTTAATTTTCCATTTTTAAATATTTCTGAAAAATATCTTTCTTTTATTCTTAAAAAAATTCAAAAAATATTCTAAAAAAAGAAAAGACCCTTGTGTGCCTGTGTGTGTGAGTTTGTCCCTGTCCTGTGGCTGTGTTCGCTCCACAACAGGGCAAGCATTGTTAATTTTCCATTTTTAAATATTTCTGATAAATATTTCTTTTCTAACGAATCGATTCGTTGCCACCTTAACAAATTGACCCCCGTCTTCATAACGAAGTTCCGGGGGTGATTTGCGCATGCGCGGGGGGTCCACCATCTTAATGAATCGATTCGTTAATATTAACGAAATTTCGTAAATACTGAACTTTTTTAAAGGAAAGTTTTGTAATTATTTTAAATATCGAAACGCAAAAAACCCCCAAATACAAATCGATTTTAGAAACAAATTTTTGCGTTGTTACCCAGGCCTAATATATATATATATATATATATACACTGAAATTTGGTGAAATGAATCTCATGATGTTAAATTAGTAATGGAAGGGCATAAACTATTTCAAAGATATAGCCAAAGCAGGAAAGGAGAAAGAGCAGATATATTAAGTTAAGCGAGGAGGAGGTCCATCACATAGAACATGGAAGGTTGAGCACCTCTCAGTAAAAATTAAAAAGGACAGAAATAAAAGTAACATCATTGTGGCCATTTATTATATGACCCAGCCAGTTTGAAGAATTGGATGAAGTATTTTAAAAAGAGAAACATGATAGCAATAGGAAACATCAACCACTTTGACATTTGTTGGATGCCACAACCTGCCAAAAGTGTCAGATCCAACAAATTATTCACTATTCTTGCAGATAGTTACATCATACACAAAAAGTGGGAGTAAAAGTAATAAGGGATCAGCTAATTTAGAAACAACAGAGAATAATTGGTCAATGGATTGGAAATAATGATATTCTTCAGTAGGATTGACCATGTCCTCTTGAGATTTGTTCTATATGGTAAAATATGGGAAAACATATAGACTCTGATCTTCAAGGAAACTGAGTTCAGTAAACTTAAGGAAATGCTGGATAATATACCATAATCTGAAATGATCCATGGGAAGAAATTTCATGGTTCATGGAATTTTGTAGAAGTGAAATATTGAAAACATAGTCTCTAGGGCTGAATGAACTGTACCCATGAGAGAAATAAAGGAACTTGCAGATATAATCTAAGAAACAGTGTCTTTTTAAAGAATTCTTGGAGAACAGGAGGAGAAAAAAATGTAATCACAGAATCATAGAATCATAGAGTTGGAAGAGACCCCATGGGCCATCCAGTCCAACCCCCTGCCAAGAATCAGGAAAATCGCATTCAAAGCACCCCTGACAGATGGCCATCCAGCCTCTGTTTAAAATTTTTCAAAGAAGGAGTCTCCACCACACTCCGGGGCAGAGAGTTCCACTGCTGAACAGCTCTCACAGTCAGGAAGTTCTTCCTAATGTTCAGATGGAATCTCCTTTCTTGTAGTTTGGAGCCATTGTTCCGTGTCCTAGTCTCCAGGGCAGCAGAAAACAAGTTGCTCCCTCCTCCCTATGACTTTCTCTCACAAATTTATACATGGCTATCATGTGTCCTCTCAGCCTTCTCTTCTTCAGACTAAACATGCCCATCTCTTTAAGTCGCTCCTCACCGAGCTTGTTCTCCAGACCCCTGATCATTTTAGTCACCTTCCTCTGGACACATTCCAGCTTGTCAATATCTCTCTTCAATTGTGGTGCCCAGAATTGGACACAACATTCCAGATGTGCTCTAACCAAGGCGGAATAGAGGGGTAGCATGACTTCCCTGGATCTATACTGGATCTATACTCCTATTTATGCAGGCCAAAATCCCATTGGCATTTTTTGCTGCTGCATCACATTGTTGGCTCATGTTTAACAGATCTTTTTCACACATACTGCTTCCACACCAAACAGGGTTTAAAAATGGTTCAGACACATAACAACCTGTCAGCTTACTATTCAAGCCAGAAAGGGTTCTTGAACATATTGTTAAACAGACTTGGGGTGCATGGGTGGGTTTGTGTGTGTTTAAAAATAAATGCTTTAATTACTGAGACCCATCACTGGTTTTTAAAAATTAGGCAAATACTATCCTATTCATTTATAAATTTAGACATTTTGGTCAAAAATTAGCACCAAAATATGGGTCACTTTATTCACAGGTCAAGCTGCAACGTGTCCAAAGATGTGAAACTAAGATCATCAAAGATCTGAAAACCAAGCTTTATGAACAACTACTTAGCTTGGAAGAACTGTAAGAACTGTTCAAGAGTAAAAATTAAAAGAGTGCTTTGGAGGGTGATGCACTTTCCATCTTTGGAGGTCTTTAAACAAAGGTCATAGAGGAAACTTTCAAGAGATTTTTTTTTTTAAAAAAATAGTTGTATGTTCCTTTATGGCACTTGGTCATTTCCATCTCTAAGGTGCTATGATTATATGGTCTTTCTTTACTTAGTGACAAAGTGCCAGTTTCTGAACTTTAGCCCTACTGAATCTCTAAACCTTGATTTCTTTAAATCAAACTTCTGAAATGAATGTCACTACATGACCTAGTGATTGATTTTCCAACTTTGTTCAATGGCCCACAACTATTGTAGTCTGAATTTCAGGTTTTTCAGACATTTCAGACTGGTTGCTAGTTGGGATTAAAAACACTTAACTTTGAAAGTTACTTAATGACCAATTTAGATACTCCATCCATTCCAAAATGTTTGCAACTCTCAACAGTACTAAAACAAAAACAAACATCAACTAAGGTGGCAGTTTGGAAAGCTGGATTACATTCAGATAAAGTGACTATGAAATTTGGAGAAGAACAACATTTAATATATTTAAGATATGGAGGTGACACCATACTACCAACAGACAATAAAGATTTGATATGGCTATTGATGATACTTAAGAAGGAACCAATGTAGAAATATTATTACAATTTAATCTATATATATATAAAGCCAAAATATGTATGTATATATGTAAATATGTACATATATATGTATTTTCCAAGATGGCTTCCACATCTGTAGAGCATGTGAAGTTTACTGATTATGGAACTGGACCAAACTAGGCACACGTACCCATCATGACCAACTTACAATACTGGTAGGGTTTGGGGGATTGATCCAGAGTGATGAGAATTAAAGTCCATCCATTTCAGGAGACCCATGTCAATTCTGCCGATGATGGATCCAGACCAAACTAGGCACACATACCCATCATGACCATCTTAAAATTGAGGGATGATGATGATGTAGTCCACCCACATCCAAAGACCTGTATGCATCCTACATCCAGAGAGCCATATGTATTTTCATATGGGTCTATGCATAAAATGCAAAACTAAACAATGACAATTTTTTTTTAAAAAAATAGCATTACAATAAATCTAACCCATGCATCACCAGGTACCTAGTATTTAATAACATTAATGAATTTAGATGACTTACATATCTATAACAAAGAAACTGAAATAGTCAAAGATTTTCTATGTTTTGGTTCAGTCATTAAGCAAAATGGAGTTTGGGCAACACTGGACAATTAAAACTTGGAAACACTTGTGTGAGCATTAACTCAGCTAAAGACACATCATTGAATATGAAAGTCAGAATCATCAATTCTGATCTCTATATATGGTTATGAAAGCTGACAAGATAAAAATCAACTCATGCTGGAATAAAATTGCACAGATATCAGTGACTACCCAAAAAAGGAATACAGTGGAAACTTGACTTAAGAACCTCCCTACTTACAGACTCTTTGACTGTTAGCCATTGCTCATCTGGTATTTTGATTCAACATGCCATCCAGATCCAAGTTATGAACCCCTTCCAAAATGGCAGCTGTGCCAAGAGACTGAGGTTGGACCAAGCTCACAGGGAGGTAGATAGGGAGGGAGGTATGGAGGTAGGGAGGAAGGGTAGCTGCACCGACACCCTAAGGTGGGACCAAGCTCTCAGAGAGGGAAGAGGGAGGAAGGGAAAAAAGGGGGGGCTTGGTGCAGATGGTGGCATCGTGGTTGAGAAGGAGCCTCTGAAATGTGGATGGTGGTGGGGAGGCCAAAAGGGAGCCGCTCAGGTAGGAAGGAAGGGAGGACGGATGGGGCCTTGGCACAAACGGTGGTGGGAAGGCTGAGTAGGAGACTCTGAAGGGTGGATAGCGATGGGGAGGCTGAGAGGGAGCTGCTCAGGGAGGGAGGGAAGGAGCAAGGAAAGAGGGAAAGGCTGGTTGCAGTCCCTGAACCTAGTGAGGCCTTGGCAAATGGATTTAATTTGTTCTATGACTGAGCTCTGGAATGGTTTAATAGCATTTCAGTACATTTCAATGGGGAAATTTGCTTTGAACTGATATAGGATCAAATTGAGTTATGAGCTTTCCAGTTATTAGTGCATGCTTCCATGTTCACACATTGCACTATTTATTTATCCAAATATGTGTCCCCACATCCAAGTTTTCATTTTTTCCCTAAAGGTCAGGAGGGAGGGAGCTAATCTGATGTCACTAGGGAGGGAGTTCCTCAGCCGAGGGGCCACCACTGAGAAGGCCCTGTCTCTCATCCCCACCAACTGCACCTGCAAAGCATCACTGTATATACAGAACAGCCTTATGTATTTGTGTGCATTTGCCTCCAGTCTTTTGATTAGCAATAGGCAATATCATATCTGCGGGAAAACATTACCAACAGGCCCACCTTTCCCATGTGTTAAGTGGTTTTAACCACCTGCCATCTTCATGTCCTGAATGCCTTTGAGTTCTATGTGGGCTCAGAGATTTTGAAAAGGTAAAAATAGCAAGTGGGGTTTGTTTTTGAGAGAGTGGAAAAGAGAAATTAAGAGGGAGGCAGATATAGAGAGACTGATGCTGTGTTGGGATTTTGTCCTTAAAAAGAGAAAAGGAAAATGTGAATGGATCTTGTATACTGGAAGTATGGATAAAAAGAGGCCGGGGACAGGGAGAATTCAGAGGATATCTTAGCTTGCTATCTATATTCTAGGTAAATATACTTTGCTCCTCTCTGTGTACTGTTGTTAAATATATGTTCCACTCTTTGACCACCATGGAGCCATTTTATCACAACCCCCTTGATGTTCTTCAAATATTTATTTATTTACAGTATTTCTATTCTGCCCTTCTCACCCCGCAGGGGACTCAGGGCAGATTACAGTGTACACATATATGGCAAACATTCAATGCCAATTTGACATACAACGTATACAGACATACACAGAAGCTATTTAACTTTTTCTGGCCGCCAGGTGAGATGTCGCTTTCATCGTCCATCTGCGACACTGATGAAGTACTTCCGCATTCCCCGCATGCTGGAGTCTTTTTATGGCCTCATAAATTAGTTAATTTAGCCTCCCCACACTTTAAGGTGGTACCTAATTTTCCTACTTGACAGATGCAACTGTCTTTCGGGTTGCAAAGGTCGACAACAGGCTACACAATTGGTTGGAAACCCACTCCAACCCAGGCTGGACTCGAACTCATGACCTTTTGGTCAGAGTGATCTTAATGCAGCTGACACTCAGCCAGCTGCGCCACAATCCTGGTGATTGTGATGTCCCCGGCGATGTCCCCATTGTCCACCACGGTTGGAGATCCCTGCTTTGGAGAGATATCTGCAGAACTCTCTTTCCACATTACAACAAGGTTGGCTGCCACCATGACATTTAAGACAGTGACACCATTCCCTTGGCCTCTGTTTCAGTAAAACTCCTTTCCTATAAAGCTTCACCTTCTGAGATTACATGAGTAATAGATGTAGCCAAGCAAAATATTGAAGTTTGTTCCCATTTATAAATTGACCACTGGATGGGGACTTTAAAAAGGTACTGTGACATTAGTAGTTGTCTACATGTGCCACTCACTTTATATTTAGATATGATACACCTGATGATTCAGTCCAGCTTGTCAAGGGAGGGGGGTAGAAATAAAACAAAGATATACTTGTTGGCACACTAAGAAACAAGAGTGTATGTGGGAGGATTGTCTGAAGAAACACTTTACACCACAAAAACCAACTGTGGAATAGTTCAAACACAGTCTCACAATTCAACTCAGTGCATTCCCCTTAATTTGGTATGCCAGTTGATTTGCAATGGGGACAAAATGAAGTTTCTCAACTTTCCATAACAATTGATAGAATGGAAGTACCTATGTTGATAATTATTTTGCTCTATTTGAATCCCCCCATTATACTGCGCAGCTTCAAAGGACAGTTGTATTTTCTAGTCTCTAACAATGAGAGGGCATATTAATGTTGTCATGGAGCTATACACTATAACGGACAAGGGAGAAGACTAGACCCCAACGTCTTGGTGTATGGTCTCATTATTTTATGTTTACTCAGCAAACTGTTTCTCTGGTATCTTGGAATGCTTAATGTTTGTGGATGTATTTATTCAGTGAAATAAATCCTATCAGATGAAAGATATCTATTTCAGTCCAGCTTCCTTCCTAATGAACTTTATTTTCTTTTGTTTTTTTTGTTTTTTTTATAATAATCTTTATTAATTTTAGCAATATCAAAATATAAAGTACAAAATACAATGTATAAGAAATATGGGGAAGGAGGGAAAGAAGGAAAGGAGGGCTGGGGGGGGGGGTGGGGAGAGCGGGAACTGCTAGGGAAGAAGGGGGGAGGGGTAGCGAGGGGAGGGGTTAAGGGCAGAGGGATAATAGTCTCTAAAATATGTATCAATAGGTCAGGTGAGTCAGGTTGGCGGAGGAAGCTCCCTGAATATTATTGCTTTTATTGGCTTACTTAAAATTACGTATAAATGATACCTGTGTAACCTTTTTGTATATACCCTGTAGGGGTCGACAGTTAAATCCGGGTAAGGGTATCAGTCTTGTGATCTTGGCCTTAATAGCCACCATGGTCGCCTACAAAGTGTAGACCAGGAGACAGTAAGTAAATTTGTCTTTTATGGAGCTTCGACCCTCCTCCTGCCCTTTGATAGATGGGTGTGTGTGGGGGGGGGGGGGGAAGGTAGGGGGAATTAAGAGAGCGACTTCCGTTTGGATTCCGTACAGAGTATTCTCGGTTTTTCTCCCGAGATCTAGTTTCAATTTTCTACGTTATTTTACACCTTGCTATCTGAAAATCTTTTCATCTGTGTCTCCTCTTCTTGCTTCCTCTCATCGTTTATAACTCTGTCTTTCATATTCGTCGAAGGACGACCAGTCTGTCATTCTGACTGGGCCTCCAGAGCTGGATCTCAAGAGGAACGTCAATTTATCCATGTCTCTCACTTCCGAGATTTTGTCTAACCATTCTTCAATATTTGGAGTGTGTTCATCTTTCCAATGTCTTGCCAGGGTTATTCTTGCGGCAGTGGAGATGTATGTCCATAGAATGTCTTCATTTTTGTTCAGATGGAAGTCTTCGTCCGACAGCCCTAATAGGAAGTATTCTGGTTTTCTGGGGAACCGCTTCTTGAGTATTTTCTGTGATTCTGCTTGAATCTCTGTCCAGTATTTCTGGACTTTTGGGCAGGTCCACCACATGTGGAAATAAGTGCCGGGGTGGGCCTTAAATTTCCAGCACGTGTTTTGATATTTCGGGTACATTTGACTCAGTTTATACGGTGTTAAGTACCAACGATGGAAGATTTTTAGCCAGTTTTCTTTTAGCGAAGAAGAATAGGTGTACTTTAGCTTTTTTCGCCAAATCAACTGCCATTCATGTAATTTGATTGGACGTCCTATGTTTCTAGCCCAGAGAATCATGCAGTTCTTAATCTCCTCAGTTTCTGTTTCCCAGATTAGCAATTGATTGTACAGTTTTGTGATGACTTTTCTCCCTGTTTTCAGAATACTTTCCCAAGATGTGGTTTTTTCTTCGAAGCCTATCTTCTCGTCGAGTTTGTATATTTCACGGAGTTGAAAGTACTGAAGCCAAGTCAGATTTTTAAAGGCTTGAACGAGTTCTTCCTGTGATTTTAGATTCCATGTATTGTCTTTCATGTTCTTGGTGAGTAGGTCTCTATAAGTTGGCCATTGCTGCCAGCCTAGTAGGCGTCTTTGCTTTGCCTCGAGTGGCGAGAGCCAGAGAGGGGTTTTTTCGTAGATATATATTTTATATTTAGACCAAACTTTCAGGAGGGTGGATCTTATGAAGTGATTGCCGAAATTGGCCTCTATTTTAGCTCTGTCGTACCATAGGTACGCGTGCCACCCCGCCCTGAGATTGAATCCTTCCAGAGTTAAGGTGTTTTCTTTTTCCAAGGTGATCCAGTCCTTTATCCAGACCATTGCACAGGCCTCGAAGTATGTTTTCAGGTTGGGAAGGCCGAAGCCTCCTCTTTCTTTCTTGTCAATCATAATGCGATGTTTGATCCTGGGCTTCTTCCCGTTCCAGATGAACTTGGCTAAGTCTCTATTCCATTGGTCAAAGACTTTGTTGTTTCTTATTATTGGTAAGTTCTGCAACAGATATAGGATCCTGGGTAGGATGTTCATTTTAATTAGTCCTATTCTCCTGAGCAGGGAGAGGTTCAGTGGTTTCCATTTTGCCAAATCTGCTTTGACCTTTTTCCATGTTGCCTCGTAATTGTTTTTGAGTAGCTGGGCATTTTTGGCCGTAATCCAGATCCCCAGATACTTTATTTTGTTGTTGATTGTGAGGCCAGATCGTTTCTTCAGTTCTTCTTTCATGTCAGCTGGTATATTTTTTGTTAGTAGAGTGGTTTTGTTCTTATTGATTTTGAAGCCCGATACCGTACCGTATTCTTCTAATTTCTCCAGCCACCTCCGTATGTTTTTGATGGGGTCGTCGATGATGCAGATGACGTCGTCTGCATACGCCCTGATCTTATATTCCTGTTTGGCAATTTTCATGCCTTTGATGTTCTTATCTTCTTTAACTGCTTTTAGAAGTGTCTCTAGAGCCATGATAAAGAGAAGCGGGGACAGAGGACAGCCCTGTCTGGTGCCTTTTGTGATCTTTATTGCTTTCGACAATTGGCCATTTATCCGTAGTTTCGCCTGTTGTTTTGAATAGATGGCGTCAATGGCATTTCTGAATGCGTGTCCTATATCGATTTCTACTAGCAGGAGCTTCATGAATTTCCAACTTAGGTTGTCGAAAGCTTTTTCGGCGTCTAGGGAGAGTAGGGCTAACTTCTGCTGGATTATAGTTCTTAAATTGTCCTTCGTGCTTCTCCCAGGAAGAAATCCGGCTTGTTCCTCTCCTATCCAGTTCGATAGCAGTACTTTTAGTCTCTTAGCAAGGATTGTCGCGAAGATTTTATAATCTGAGTTCAGTAAAGAAATCGGTCTGTAGTTCCGTTTGTCTGACTGTTCGGTGTTATCTTTCTTGATTAGAACGACCTCTGCCTCTTTCCAGGACTCTGGAATCTGTCCTGTACTTAGAGCCAGATTAAGTACTTTTTGGAGATAGGGGACTAACTCCTCTTTCAATGTCTTGTAGAAACAGGCCGAGAAGCCATCGGGGCCTGGGGCTTTGTTGTCTGACATGCTGGCGATCGCCTCTAGAATTTCCTTAACTGAAATTTCTTTATTTAAGGCCTCTCTCTGTGGTTCTGTAATTTTTCCCAGCTTTAGTTTTGATAAATAGCTTGTGATTTCTGTTTCCTGGGTGTGATCTTTATTGTACAGGTCTGTATAGTATTCTTGAAAATCTTCAATTATGTCTTCTTCTTTTGTTAGATAGTGTTCCCCTTTCTTTATTTTCGTTATCTGTTGTGCTTCTTTTTTTCCCCCTTACTTTCCTTGCCATCCATCTCCCGGGCTTATTGGCATGTTCGAATTCGCGTTGTTTAATGTATTTATATTTTTTTTCCAAGGATTCGATCTCTAGATGGTGTTTCTTTTTTTTCAGCCACTTCAGATTCTTTTCTGTTTCTGTGTTTTCCGGATTTCTTTTTAGTTCTTGTTCTGAGATTCTTTTTTCTAGTTGTTTTATCTCAACGTTTTTATTTTTATTTTTGATCGCATTTTGCTGGATTAAGAGCCCCCTCATTACCGCTTTGAGGGCGTCCCACACTACTAGCGGTGAGATATCGGGAGTGATGTTTTGTAGGAAGAAGTCCCTTACCAGTTCTTTATTTTTCTTAATGTCCTGTTCCGTTTTGAGTAGATTTTCGTTCAATCTCCACCTTCTGGCTTCTGCCCTTTTGTGTATACACATTTCTAGGGAGCAATGATCTGAAAGTTCTCTTGCATTCGTTTGTATGTTTACTACCTTGGATATGATCGAATTGGAAGCCCAGATCATGTCTATCCTAGTCCATGATCTGTGGCGAGGTGAAAAATACGTGTATTCTTTTTTATCTTGATGGCAGTGCCTCCAGATGTCCCGGAGGTCGAACTCTTCTTTGAACGAAATGAATTTTTTAGGGAGCAGGGATCCTAGAACTTTATTTTCTTTTGTTACGGTTTCTCCCTCCCTTTTTGTCTTTAAGCAACCCCCTTTACAAGTCTTTGTTGTCCCCCTGCTTCCTTTCATCTATTCCCTTGAACTATCCCATGCCTCCTCCTCTTCTTCTATTTCTCTTTATCTTCCCTTGATCCTTCAGCTGGCCATGCTCTATGGTCAGGAACACAAGGCTGCTCTGCCAAAGGCAGAGATGTTCCTAGCCCCTCCATTCTCATGCATCTGGAATATTAAGACTATTCACTCAATCACTGTCAAAGACATCATAATTTTTCATCTCTCAACAAAAATCATTAATAGATTGCAATACATATAGTAGTATATCTAAAATACACAGAACCATGCTTCTTTTTGCTACCTTTCTTTGTCCTCCAGGATTTGATGTCCATGTACATTTATTATATAGTACTCATATCTGAACAATGTTTGCTTTAACCTTGAATGCACTATATGAATATGACTGGATTTTTTTTTCATTCAGAGCTTTGGTTCTCTTGTCAGTTTATGCTGCATTGTGTATCTATTCTCATTTCACCTCTGATGTTATGATCATACACTGGATATATTTGACAGCCTTTCTATCAGCATGACACACTCTGAAACATCTTTTTAGTATCAGTTGCTGGAATGAACTTGGTGTTGCACAGCCTTGTCTCTAGGGGTTCTAGCCTTTTTGTTCAGAGAAGTATAATACTATTCTGTAGGTAGCTTTGCATATATACATTGACCTGATTTTATTTTTGTCTGGATGTGCAGGCAGGGTGCACACTAAAAGAGGAAGATGGTTTTTGGTCAAGGAAAATTACACAGTGAAAAAATACCACATGTATGACACAATTAACATTATTTTTGCACTGGTATGAGTAGTTATGTCTATTGGCTACAAAGCACTTCCCTTGTGAGAGTAGGGTGCTGCTGGAGTAGCCAGCTAACCAGCCAGATTGACTTTCCAGTATATACCCATTAAGTGTCTAATAATTTGTCTTTTGTTGTTTCATTTTTTGCTTTTTGTTGTATGTTTGTCCCTGTATAATAATAATAATAATAATAATAATAATAATACTTTATTTATATATCGCTAGGGGACGTGGTTTCCACACATGCAATGCCATGAAATAAATATACAGAGTATTTAAAACAAAAACCCGTATTGTTGTTTTCAATTCAATGTATACAGAAACAGGGGTGGTAATACAGGGGTGGTAATACACTATAGGATCTGAGGATTAGGAGGTTTCCCAAAAGATCACCCTTTGGACTTGCATGGGCTATTGGCTTCTGGGGCTCAGGAGGGAGGGCCCCTAAGATGGCCTTTCAGTAATAGTCAGCTAGGGATAGCAAACTATTAGGCCTGGGTAACAACGGAAAAAATTGTTTCTAAAATCGATTTGTATTTGGGGTATTTTTTTGTTTCGATATTTAAAATAATTACAAAATTTTCCTTTAAAAAAGTTTGATATTTACGAAATTTCGTAAATGGTAAAAAATTAACGAATCGATTTCCGAAATAATAACGAATCGATTCGTTAATGGCGGACGCGACCGTGAAATATGCTAAAAAACCTCCAAAACCTTCTGAAGCTTCCCTCTCCCTCTGTTGTTGACTGTTGGTGTGATATTATAATTTTCTTTCACTAATTAAACCATAAAACTGGCCCAGACATGCGGAAATAATAACGAAACGACCTCAAAACAATAACGAAACGAATACAATATCAAAATACAAAGCATTTACAAAACGTTTTTGAAAATTCGTTTTTTTAAAATAATTGCTTCAGAATGGTTCGTTATCGTTTTGTAATTGAAAAAATTAACGAATTATTAACGAATTACGAATTAACGAAACGAAACCGCCCAGCCCTACAAACTATCATTTTGAAGTGCACCAGGTGTCAGGTGCTTCACCCAGAAGTTGGCTTGGCAGGTAGTCAGTAGGCCTGGGTAACAACGCAAAAATTTGGTTTTGTAATCGTTTTGTAATTGGGGTGTTTTTTTGTTTCGTTATTTAAAATAATTACAAAATTTTCCCCCCAAAAAGTTTGGTATTTACGAAATTTCGTAAATATTTACAAAACATTTTGTAAAGATGGCGCCCTTTTTTTTTCAATATTTTTAAAATATTTTTTAAATTTAATTATTAATTTAGTAGAATAGGGAGGAGAAATTAAAATTATTATTATTAAATTTAAATTATTATTAAGGAGGGAAGGCAGGCACTCACTCTGGCGGGCCCTCTCGCTCGCTCGCCGCTCGCTCGCCCCTCTCACTCGCCACTTGTGGGGTTCAGAACGCTCTTTGATTGCAGGTGAACCATAAATCCCCGTAACTAAAACTCTCCGCTCACTCGCCCCTCTCGCTCTCCGCTCGCTCGCCCCTCTCACTCTCCGCTCACTCGCCCCTCTCGCTTGCCGCTCTCTCGCCCCTCTCGCTCGGCTCGCCGCTCGCTCGCCCCTCTCGCTCTCCGCTCGCTCACCCCTCTCGCTGGCCAAGTGTGGTCCAGATCCATCATTGTTTGAGTCTGTAGTGGTCTCTGGATGTAGGTGAACTACAACTCCAAAACTGAAGGTCAATTGCCCACCAAGCCCTGCCCTGACAGATGGCCATCCAGCCTCTGTTTCAAAGAGTCTCCACCGCACTCCCTCTGGGGCAGAGAGTTTCACAGCTGAATGGCTCTCACCGTCGCCGCTCGCTCGCCCCTCTCGCTCGCCCTCTCCCTCGCTTGCTCAGCCGGCAGAGCTCCCAGCAAGCATCGGCAGGCGGCCATCTTACGTATTTCCGAAATGGGTAAAAAAAGGCCCTTTATTTCTCCTTACCTTTGTGTCTGGTCTCATTATTTTGTGGTGGGAATTCAATGGGGAGAGTTCCTTTTCTGATAAGAGTTACCCAAGGATAAGTCAACTCAGGTTTTTTATTTTGACTCTAATTTCCAGACTTGTGTTTGAGTACATAGGGTAAGATTTCCATCCTCTTCTTATTTCAGAACTGGTATTTAGGATAAAGAATTAAATGTCTTGCCAGCCAGAAAGACAATGTGGTCACACATAGTGATTTTATTTTGTACCGTTTGTAGGAGAAGAAGAAGAAGAAGAAGAAGAAGAAGAAGAAGAAGAAGAAGAAGAAACAATGACCAGATGCTTATTAAGTAAGTGTAGGCAGGTGATGACAAGGCACATCACACTACTACACCAGCTGTGAATCCTGCCAACAGCTTCATCCTCCTCCTGTCCTGAGTCCATTTTCATATTATTCAACAGATGCTGAATGTGATGGGAAAGGTGTCAAAACAAAATGATGGTGAGAAACATGGATGCATTGCTGCTAAAACTTTTGGAAACCTGTAAAGTTTTACCAGCCCCATACTACAGAAGAACATGACTTCATGTGACAGGGAGTTAAGAAGTTTTACAGCTGCTTCAGCTGAGGTTATATCAGTCCTAGTTTTTTATAGACACTCAATGACTGAAATATTATTTATGAACTGTTGTTGCAAACAATATGCCAACATGACAGACAACACTTTTTAAAGCTTGGAGGTCACGTGAATTTTGATGTCCACATGACAAAAAACCATACATCTGAAACACTGTCTATGGGAAAGAAATCATATTTCAAGTGAAAAGCCAATTTCCAGGAGTTGCTCTCTACATTATAGATGTAATTCTTTACTATATTTCCTCTTGAAGGAAGAAACATTTTTTTGCAATTTTCTTCCCATAGTGTGGAAATAAATGCTGTACAAAAATGCTATTTCCTGTACAGAAAATACTGATTTCTGGGCAGAGTAACCATATGTTAATTTTGTGCAGCATAAATCTTAACTAGTGAAGCTTCATGTAAGTCTAGGATTTTTTTTCAACCAGGCTTTCTCAAAACTTTATTTCTTCTTTTTCAAACAGCCTTTCAGTAAACATTTCCAATTATTCTTCCCATCCTCATTCTATGTATCAATTTGTATCCTCTGGAATTCCATGTTTTATAAATATCTGAATTATAGTTTAATGGCAGAAAAAAATCTAAAATTCCTAAGTACTACATACCAATGAGTTTGTTTTATATCCTGGTTGTATATTGGGGTGGTTGGGTTCTGCAATACCTGTGACCATGCATAGAGGAAAAGACAAGGACAGTTTTTCAGACATTGTGGGAATGCAGCTCCCAATATTTCCTCATTAGCTATGCTGATAATGGGAGTTGTGCTCCAGCTATTTCTTAATAACCTCACTTTTCCCACCTCTGATGGACAAGATGTTTAATGAAGGAGACAGTAGAGTGATCACTTCAAAGAAGATTGTAAAATTACAGTCCTTGACATGACATTGCATGCCATAACAGAAAAAAAATGGAATTCTTCTACCTGGGTAAATCTAGTATATATCAAGGGGCACACTGGAATGAAGATTACCATCTTACTACCAAGAACAGCATGATTGGCAATGTCTGCTAGTGCAAAAATAGGGAAAGAGGCAGGTAAGAAGTGTAAAGGAGGAAATGGTAGCGCTGGTACCACGGAGTAAAAGGAAAGTATAGATCCACAATATAACAATTCTGCCCACTGAATTAAAATGTCTTGCAATCTACAAATGTACAGCAATGCAGAGCACGAAACATTGATAAGCATTCATACTTAGAATTCCTACATTTCCTGTGCTTGCATTGCTTTGGTAATTTTACCTGACGTTTTTCTTTGCATGTCAAGCTATAAAAGTTCAACCAAAGGTACACCAGCTCCACTGGCTGCTGGTTTACTATTGAGCACAATTCAAAATGCTGGCTTTAGCCTATAAAGCCCTAAAGAGTTGTGGCCCAGCATACCTGTCCAAACATATCTCTCCCTATGAATCATCTAGGAGCTTAAGATCATCTGGGTCACACCTTCTTTGCAGGCACAATTGGCGAGCACTAGAGACAGGGCCTTAATAATAATAATAATAATAGTAATAACAACAACAACAACAACAACAACAACTTTATTTTTGTACTCCGCCTCCATCTCCTCTAAGGAACTTGGGGCAGCTTACATGGGGATAACCCCCAGATTCAACATAGTTAAAATCTAACAACAAAATTCATTAAAAAAAACCTTTTCAAACAATATAAAACAATGACAGAATACTATACAAAGTGAACATCTAGCAACCTTCACAGTACTGAGTTCAGGTGGGTGACTGGTGCAAATCTCTTGCCAAAGGAGAGGGTTTATGGATAAAGTGCTAAAGAAAAGGAAATGACAGGATTAGGACCTAGGGGGTAGTATAAGAAGAGCAGCATGTCTCTAAAGGGGACAATGGTAATGTGTACGATCTGATTAGGAACAAATTGGGAGCCAGAACTATTTGGGGAACTATCTAATCAAAGATACAGTGGAACATCCATGTCTTTACTTCTTTCCAGAAGGTGGACAAGGTAGGTGCCAGTCTAATCTCCCCGGGTAGAGAGTTCCATAGCTTGGGGGCCACCACTGAGAAGGCCCTCTCTCTCATTCCCACCAACCATGTTTGTGACAGGGGTGAAAAAGAGAGAAGGACCTCCCCAGAAGACCTTAGAGATTGCATAGGTTCATAGGGAAATATGAGGTCATGAACCGGCCTTCCCAGTGGTGTCCCCTCGGCTGCAAACTCCCTCCTTAGGGATATTAGATCAGCCCCCTGCCTCTTGATTTTCCATAAAAAAGTGAAAATGTGGCTATTTGAACAAGCCTTTGAAATCTAGTGCAATAGACAAACACACAATTATGTGTAATTGAATATTGGAACAGCTCAGACAATGATTTTGGACAACGAGGCTCATAGTGAAGGTATTGGTTTTATATATTGACTTTATATGTTTTTTAAAAGATCTTATTGTATGTACTTTTTAATTCTGTTTTAAATGTGGTTTTAAGTATATATTGTTAGGGCATTAAATGGCCGCCTGGTTGTAAGCCACCTTGAGTCACCTTTGGGTTCAAGAAAGGCAGAACAGAAATATAATAAATAAATAAATAAAATAAATACTGCAAAACTAGAAATTTGGGAGCTGAAAGGGGAAAAATGAGGGATAGAATTCCTTGGGGGAGGAGGTTACCTCACTTTATCCCCCCAGTCTCTACATTCCTGAGGGTCCATTCTGCATAATTCTGCAGTCCATGGTAAGTCTTGAAGCCTGTGACTCAACATCCACTAGGATGACTTTCAAACCTAGATTGTATATTGGCTTCCATAATCAGTTGAGTATTCCTGCTGCTTGTTACCCTCTGGGATACTAGATAGCCTGGCACATTTGCCCAAGAGCATTTCTCTTGTTCACTAACTGGTTCCCCAAACAAGAAGATGGTTTCCAATGGTAGGTGACACTGTGAGTCCCCTCTCCAGAACAAGCATGTATTAGATTGTTGGGGCAGCTTAAATTATTCTTTGTTTGTCCACCACTTATGTGTAACCACTACAGTTCTCCTCTTCTCTGTTTCTTATCCTACATTTCTTTAACTGCACTACCCCCCCCCCCCTCCCCACCTTATGATGCTGTTTTTCTGTCCACAGAGGTAAGCCCTCCCGGTCGGGTTGTTGCTTACAAATTACCTACATGAGAACCTTGAGTGTCACTCTGCCCATTTGTCTCTTTCACCTGAACAAGTGCCAAAACAAAATAGCAGGGCCTGCTGAGTGGCACCCTAGAGATTTTTTCTCACAGGCTTATGGCTTGATTGCATTCGACACTTCAGACTACCTTTTCTCTCAGCCAGCCTCCTAGGTCTCCTGCTGCCACACAATTGCTTCCTGAAAGCATCCATTCTAGCCTGCCCAATGATTCACCTACTGCTAGTTTGCAAAGTGTTCTCACTTAGCATCAGGTGACCTTGCCTAGCTGGCAAGAGAGTTGTTTTACCTAGCTACCTGTCTTCATCTCTGTTTTCATGCCAGTCTCCTCCAACTGCTTCCTTGCTGTGTCAGTCTGTCAGAATACTCATGTAGATAACTCTCTCAGTGGAAACACACCCTGCTAGTCTGAGTGCATAAGACATTTTTTTAACTTCCCAAGCCCTGGGCTCCAGCTGACAATCAGGAATAACATGGTTTCCTTGGCTATCACAGAAACAGCTTTCTGCCTGTCTCTTGTGACATCCTGCTTTCTCTTCCCAGCATCTGCCTGTTTTCTGGCTACCTATGCATCTATTATGCTGTTTTCATCTTGGTTTTCCATGTATTGCCTGGCTCCTAGCTCAAAGTAGGCACACCTTCAAAGAATGTTGACTTTTGCATAGCTTCCAATCCAAGAACTTGTAAACCATCAAAGTACTTTGAACTTCATTGATCCTGGAAGAAATGAAAAGCGCCATAGTAGTAGAATGTTATTAATCCTTCCATGTAAAACTGACATTGATATGTAGCTAAAGAAAATGGAAGTTGCTAATTTGTGGGTGTGACAGAACAAAACTGTGCAGTGCCATTCTTTCAAAGCAGCCACAATTCACTATTTAATTACTATTTAATGGGGTCTCAAGAATTATGACTTTGTGTCAGTATTTACCCATCTGAAATTCACAGGTTTCATTTTAGTGCCAATTCTACTACTAAAGGTGCATATAGTAGAAACTTTACTCTACTTTCTAAATAAAAAAATGTTCTTGTCCATTTGACAGGCATAAACTTGTATTAAAATTGTGAGAGCCAGATTTATGTACTGGTTTAAGCATGGAATTATGACTCTGGACACCAGAGTTTGAATCCCTAGTTGGCCATGGAAAACCATTGGATGACTTTGAGGAAATCACACACTCTCAGCAAACCTCTCTGAACAAATCTTGCCAAGAAAACCACATAATAGGTTTGTCTTAAGGTCACCGTAAGTCAGAAACCACATGACAACAATTATTTTCTCCTGGAGATTATTATACAATTCAACTTTCTTCCAATTTTGATGAGAAAAATAGCAAGTAAATCATAACAGGGGGACCCAGTCCTTTACATCCACATCAAACCCAAGGGGTTATATACTTCAAACTTCAACAAAATCTAAGCTAAAAACCAATACAATTAATTATTGAAACCTAACTCAACCCACAAGATTATCTGAACGCAGTCTAAAGAGAGGTAGTGGGGATGCTAAATACAGACATCTCTGTATTCTGACTGTGAATATGCAAATAACTCTTACTCTATACCACAGATGTTCTTGCTGGATGTGTAGACTCATCTTCTAGACATTCTTCATAGTGGTCTTATATATCTCTTTCCTTTGTTTTCCCTGGATTGCTATCTGTACCTGTACAAGTAATTATGCATATGCACCCATAAAGAATGTATTTTACAATGTTTATATGCTAAGAAGTATGTTGAAAGGATGTTTTAAGTCTTAAATTGAATTCAACACCACACTTCTCCAAAGCTCTTACCTGAAAATAAACAAAATACAACAAAAATTATACACCAACAAAAGGCTTTTACATGCAAACTTTTCTTTAAGTGCCTATAAAGTTTTATTATATTGCTACAGAAAGGAAAGGAAATAGAGGAGACGCCACCTGCAGTCAGAAACTGACTTCCCTTGCCTTGACATATATGATCCAATGTAAAAACACATCCTTTCTGCTTGTTTGGGTTGTATTTAGGTATTACATCTCAAGCAAGCAATGTGATGTGGCAATGAAAATCACCAGCACAGGCTTTATATGTCGTTGATAATTCACTTCCTGGTAAATACAGTTGGGTTGGTGCTGAGGTGAGCTGGGATCCATTTACATCTAGAATTACAACTCAGATAGCATAAAACCATCTGCTGGCAACAGCAATAACAATATATTTGACTCTCAAATACTCAGCTGCTGGCTGTGGAATAGATGAATTCTTTGAAGAGAAGAGTTTCACTTTAGGAGTACAGGAGATTTAATTGTGAAGCAATAAAGAAGAGAGACACTACCATTCTTTGAACTGTGCATGTGTGAGATGGAATGGATCCTGTGTGTATCACTTTCATTTGGCTGGGAAGGAGAGCAGTGAAGAGGACATAGGAGGATAAGTAGTAAACTCAGAAGAAAAACAGTGATAGATCTCAGACTATGTGAAATTACAAATCTGTTGCATACTATTGTAGAAACATTTATACGACCATTCCTCTTTATCCATGAATTCTGTATGTGATAAATTTTGTATTCAGCTTACTCACTGCTATAACCCACCTGCCTAACCAAAAAATCCCAAAAAGCAAGCCTTTTGTAATTTTGTATAAGGGATACAATTTTACTATGCCATTGTATATACTGGGACTTGTTTATTGATTGATTTTTGTATCTATGAAGTTCTGGAACCAAATCCCAGCAGATAACAATGGCCTACTGTTATAAGTTTCTGCAGATGTTTTGAAGACTGGCTATTCTGTTCTGCTCTCCATTGATTCTACGGTGCTCATCCATTTTGTTCTATTTAACGTAGGGTTTCTTGGAATATTGAAAATCCGATAGCAATGGCATTTAATTCAGATTTTTCCACCACCTTTATTCTTGACTCTGGTGGGACCCAAATTGAATTGGACAGTTTTCAAAACTTGACTTGTCAAAACCAGGCCATTTTCTGAGGTCAGGATTGAATCTTTTGGTTGGCAATCACATTTTTTATATATTGCCACATACATTTATGTTTATTCATTATGATTTTACTCTTTATAAGATCACATACACATAAATCCCATAGTGCAATAGTAAATTGCATCCTTTCATTATTTGTGTAATGTTATGAGATTTAGCATTTAGTTCAGTTGCTAAGCCAACTTTCCCCAGACATTATAAATGATTCATTAATCTACTGTTGCATAATTTTATTCGGTTTGGGCATTTAACCAGTTCAGCTTCAATTCCATTTCATATGCACAATGGCATTTTCTTAATTATCATTCCACACTGGAAATAAAGATCTAATTAAATGATGATCGCAATTAAAGATGTCTCATTTTAGATAAGTAAGAGTGCCAAAATGTTCCATTTATAAACCACTAATGTAGTTTCAAAATTCCCAGAACTAAAGGGTTTTGCACCATGACCTTTTCTATGCTTATTTTATTTTGTATAAATCAAAGTTAGAACAATATCTTGTTTATCTTTGTATTATACTTTTATGGATAATATAGAAATACAATTTCATTGTAATTCATTGAAGATAAACCAGGATATTTCTTGGACTGCACAATGAATCATAGATTTTTTATTCCTATATTTGCAAAGCATTGCAATAATATTTTTAATATATATGTGCAGCTAAGAATTGTAAAAACTAATCTGTACAGTACAAAATCCTGTGCATAACCTGAGCTCCAATCTGCACATAGTTCACCTAGGTTGTATCATATCAGTTCATTTTGGGATTTTCAAGCATCCCTATAATTCTGTCCTTGTGTGTTGTTTCATCAACTCCTCAAATGGAACTGTTTATCAGTTCATGGTCCGTAAATAATTTTAGACACTGATAATAAAATTGCTGGAAAATCAAGAGCGTTAAAAACTACACTGTATTTTCTTTGCAAAATATTTTATTTGATATATAGTAGAAATGACTGTAGGAGATTGAAAACCAAGTAGATTTTTTTTAAAGTCTGAATAAAACCACAAGAATACATATCTAAAATCAGAAGTAACAGGGGGAAATGGCTGGATCTCACACGTCATGTCTATTTTCCATGTCTAAGGGCATGTCTACATTGACCAAAATAATGTGGACTCATCTTCAGTTGTTAAAGTGGATCCACATGATGTACAGGCTAGATTCAAAGCACGTTACTGCAACCAGTCATTACTCCATCACAGCATAACATGAGGGTGACTGGTGAGCTTCCTGGAAGCTCCAGAATAATCCTGGAGTATCAGAAGTGTGGAAAGCTTGATTGGAATGGATCTGGCCAGATCTGAATTTCACACTGCCTGCAGGCCCATCACTGTCTCACTGCTAACAATCAGCTGTCTCCCAAAGACTTGTGTAGTATAGAAATGGTAGTGTAAGTGATATGTGTAGGCACAGCATAAGCAGCTCACCCTACTGGTTAAATGATTTTTCAAAAAAATATTAATCAAGACTGACTAGTTTGTTACGCTCAAGACTGAGAATTTTGTTTGGATATTGAATCTAGAGAGATGGACATATTCATGCATAGAAGAGACCCACGTGTATTAGTAGTATCTGAATAAATAATAAGGAAAGACAAACTTGTCTAACTAGTTTCTGTGGATCTGTTGCAAGAATGGCTAAATCTGGATCAAACCTAGAGGGACAATAATAATTCACAATTTTAAATAAATAAAATAGCATTGAGAGGGATCATAGAGGTGATAGATAATGCCTTCTGTTAGACAAAAATTGTAAAGTGTATTAGAAATGTTAGACAAAAATGTAAAGTGTATTAGAGGACAATAAATGTGTCCTCCATTGCTCATATACTGTGTGTATGTATATATGTATATGCATGTGTGTGTGTGTGTGTGTGTGTGTGTATATATATATATATATATATATATATATATATATATATATATGCATGCTCTGGTCATAATGAGTACCTGAAAAACAAAAGAACCAATGAACGAAATCACACCAAGTTTGGCAACAAAATGTCTCACAACACAAGGAGTGACCATCACTCAAAAAATATGATTTTGTCATTCAGGAGTTGTAGTTGCTGGGATTTATAGTTCAAAGAGCATTGTGAACTCTACTAACGATGGAATTGAACCAAACTTGGCACACAGGCTTTCCAAGACCAACGGAAAACAGTAGCAGGGTTTGGTGGGCATTGACCTTGAGTTTTGGAGTTGTAGTTCACCTACATCCAGAGAGCACTGTGGACTCAAACAATGATGGATCTGGACCAAACTTGGCACAAGCATTCAATATGCCCAAATGTGAACACAGATGGAGTGTGGGGGAAATAGACTTTGACATTTGGGAGTTGTAGTTACTGGGATTTATAGTTCACCTACAATCAAAGAGCATTCTGAACCCCACGAACGACTTCCCACACAGAACCCCCATTACCAGCAGAAAATTCTTAAGGCCATCCAGTCCAACTCCCTTCACCAGGGCAAGAAAACGTAATCAAAGCCCTCTTGACAAAGAGCCATCCAGCCATAGATAGATAGATAGATAGATAGATAGATAGATAGATAGATAGAGATAGATAGATAGATAGATAGATAGATAGATAGAGATAGATAGATATGATTCACACACACACAGAGAGAGAGATAGTGTCATAGATTTGAAAGGGACCCTTAAAGAAGGACAATGATATGTTGCATGTTCCAAGGTGGGCAAACCAGACAGTCTCCACATCAACACTGACAAAGAAACAGCAAGAAATACTGTTTACCCACAAGAATAATTACATATATTAGAAACCAACACTTTCTCATTACTTTATTTTCCAGATCAACAGACTGGGCCACAGTAATGAGTGGCAGGGGACAGCTAGTATATACTATCTATCTATCTATCTATCTATCTATCTATCTATCCCACAGGACACCTCCCCATTTATAATAGTATTGCCAAAACAGTATAAAATATAAGTGGCAGAAACAGAGCCTAACACCTGCTGTAAAGCTTTGTGCAGATTTCCCTTAAGCTCTCTAAAGATAATATCACAAATTCAAATGATAAACTATGTCCTTCCATTTATTTTAATATACACAAAAATATGGTGCTGGGAAACTTAACTAGTGTACTTATTGTATCAGCCAGCTAGATGATCCATCAGCTATGCCATTTTCATGTGCTGCTGGCAGTTGGACAGAGCTAAATAATACATGCAAAAACAAAAATAGAGTTAAAGCCAAAATAATCTTTATTCTGTTATCCAATACAAAGAGGCAGTTTTCTATCCACTTCTATTGCCTTCATTCAGTACAGTTTAGATTCCCTAAATGTTCTAGTTCTGAATTTTCTTTTCCAGTTTTGCAGGTGTAGGAAGAAAGTGCCTTATCAGATGTGCAAGATTCTGTATCTTTACCCACAGGATCACTAAGATAGTTCTGGAAACATCCTGTTTCTTCTTCACAAAGTTTGAATGATGGCGTGTCTGAGGTTATTAAGGTACACCAGCAGATGTGTACGACTAAGCTATTTATCACACAATACTCTCTCAGGAACACAATAGAGTTATCATGGAAATTTCAAAGTTGGTGTAAGCTTCCCAAGTCATTCTACAACAATATTATGAAAGAGTCTGAAAGAGAAAGCTTCTGCATGTTCAATGTCAAATAAGGTCTGCATTTTCTACAGCTGGATATAACAAATCTATGCCATTCAGACACATGGACTGATTCATTGGATTTTGCCTGTGCATACACTAGATGGCACTAATCAAATATTGTCAAATTGAGTCAAAACATTATAGTACTAAACCAATTTTGCTACTCTCGTTTTAATTCCCTAACTTTTTTTCACACACAAATGCAAGTATGCACATACTCTCTCACACACACATTTTATTATTAACCTACAAACAGCAGTAATACAAGTGTGGAAGATAAAACAAAAAATAATGCCATACTATGGTATTTTGGGAAGTGTATGTTTTCTTACCTTGTAGCAGCTGTAAATATCCTGATTTCTGACAAGAAGAAAGATGCTGCTACATACATGGAGGTTAACAGTGAAACACAAACTGCTGTGCTTGCACCAATAATGCCACCTGCATTTCTAGGTCACATAATAAGTTCAGCTGTATTTTCACTTTCTTTGCTGATGCTATTATATTTAATTTTTTGTTGTAAGGGCACCAACATTCCACAGTTCATGCTGGAAAGCAAGAATTAAGAAACTACAAACTGCTTTGTACAATAGAGTCTTGCTTATCCAACCTTCACTCATCCAACATTCTGTATTATCCAATGTGGTCTGCCTCCTGCCTGGATCCATAGCTGTTTCAATACATTGCAATGTTTTGGTGCTAAATTTGTAATTACAGTAATTACTACAAAACTGCTTTTCTGTCGATTTGTTGTAAAACATAATGTTTTGGTGCTTAATTTGTAAAAACATAATGTAATTTGACATTGAATAGGCTTTTCCTTATTCCCTCATTATTATCCAACATTTTCACTTATCCAACATTCAGCCAGTCCATTTGTGTTGGATAAGCAAGACTCTACTGTATATAAATATATAGCCATGATAGCACGAAGCCCAAACACTTTAGGTGATAAAACTGGGAGTGCACTGGAATCAGTTCTCTCCTCACTCCAGTTGTACCATGAAGTCTCAATCCCATTAATGTGGTTGTTATTGTATCAGTTGCTCATGCACAAATAGCAGAAGGGAGAGAAGGCTCTCTCTTTCTTAATCAGCCTATATTTGCCAGAATCTCTTGTATGATGGCCAGTACTGCCACAGCAAGATGAAATAAGGGAAGGGGGGGGGGGGGGGAGACCTTCCTACTTTCACCACATTGCTATTGCCACTTCAAATACTGATGAGAGTGTGAATGAAAGTTACTTAGCTTTCTTACTGCAATATGAGCCTTTTTGAGCTGTGCCATTGGATTGCGTAAGGAAAGGCATGCAGGGCACCGTGTGCACCCTGCCTCCTTCCTCCATCACACAGTGGGGATGAGACAGGGTGCATTGGCACCCTGTCCCCATCATAGGACAGAAAGGGCGGCAATACGTGGCAAACTATCCTTGAGTGCAAATTATCCTTGCATTTTGAACTCAGTTTGCAGCAACTGAACTAAGTGGAGGACAAAGAAGGAAAATGGGAAGAAAAGACGGGAACTGGAGTATTTTTGAAAAGTGAGATAGTAGAGGATCATTTAGATTGCCAAATCAGTTTGGGGTATGAAGAAGGATGATGGGAAATTGCTCTTAAAAATGATAGTTTAAATATTGGAACTCTTGGGCAATAACAACTGGTAACTCCTGCCCTTCAGTGGGGATGGAATCAGATAAGTACTTAGAGATGAAAGTCTTATATGAACAAGACCAGAGCCAGACTGACAGAATAAAGCTAATTTAGAACACTTAAGAATTGCTTCTAACAATCAAATTTCACCTTTGTTCTTTGCAGAGAAATCAATGGGATATTGTTTCATGCTTGTAAGTTAATGGCCCTCAGTGAATAGGGAAATGAGATCAAAACATTTCAAAAAATTAAGAAATTGCCCTGAAAGAAATTACTCTGATAGAAATTGCAGCGCTAATATTACAGCCAGTTAAAACAAGGGACACATCATTTTGGTACTGATACTGATTCCTCTGAAGGCAGGAGGTCATTGCTATAATTCAAGCATCCACAATATGAGGCAGGAAGATACATTATAATGCATACCCAGAAATATGCACCCTTGTTATATAATTCATAGGATTGTAATGGTGATAATTTAACAATAAATGTTAACTGTATTGTATAATGTTATTTAGCTCATTTTTTAAAAAGAAATATATAATTTTAGGTGCTTCTTGATGCTGATTTTTACTATTCAAGAATGCAAGATACTAGAGGAGGAGGATGGGCATGAAAAGCACTTAAATAAATTATGCTTTTTTAAATGAAAATTTCATAAAATATTATACTGTTTTAATTTCAGTGAATAAATGCTGACCAAGCTGGTATGTAAAGATATCTATCATCTCCCTCCCTCTCCTGTCTATCAAATTCTATCACATTAATTGAAGAGCAGAATGGATGTTTAGCAGAAAAGGGTTTCAACTTCCTCTCTCCCCATATATCTCTGTATCACAGTAGCAGCTAAAATCCTTCTGGAATTTGATGCATTACTTTGGCTGCTGTAATGGCTGAATTTAATAGTAGCACCTTTCCCAACTTTCTCAGTACTGGTTTTTGTCTTTCACTTGTTTGAACAGCCTGTCCCCACTTTTCAATGAACAGTCCTTCAGCCAACCTTGCCTGCTGATTTCATTTTTTTTAAAATTGTGCAATGAATCCCCCCACTACAGTTTGGGCTAGACCAGTGGTTCTCAAGCTGTGGGTCCCCAAATGTTTTGGCCTTCATCTCTCAGAAATCCTAACAGCTGGTAGACTGGCTGGGATTTTGGGAGTTGTAGGCCAAAAGACCTGGGGACCCACAGCTTGAGAATCACTGGGCTACACCCTCAGTGTCCATCCACATAGCCATATAACCCAGAATATCAAGGCAAAACAAATCCCACAATATCTGCATTGAACTGGAACAATTGCTACAAAAGGTAAAAATCGCGAGATTTCCAGGTGTGGGACTGTAGTGGAATCTACCTTTAAGACGACAAGGCCGAAGCCTGCATGACAGTAGCTGTCATCTTGGAAGGCAGGCAGAGACAGGAGGAGGAGTCAAGCCGACTCCTGATTGGGTATAGCAATTGGGGGAGGAGTCAGTTGAGAGAGGGAAATAAGCTGTCAGCTTTTGACAGAGAGAGAGAAGTGTCTTGACATCAGACACGGATGGTTGTGATTTTAAGATAGGGAGCTACAGTAGGAATCTGACAGGGAAAGAAAGTTTTAAAGTGAGCCTTAAAGAGAGGGAATAAGCAGACAGACAAGGGCTAGGGTTACTGTATTGATAGGATCAGTAACAGAAAGACTTGTCTGTTTATACTGAGGAAAAGTATAAGAAAGCTTATTTGCCCTGTGGGAGAGACAGATAGGGATCAGTTCTCCCAGTGTTACTGTTTCTAAAGATAGAGCAGTGTGTTTAAGGAATTTCACAGTTGATAAAAGCTTTACTGTTAGGGGAACTACTTGTTTAAGTAACTAAGTCTCAACATCTGAATTACGCTTCTGTACCTCTCATTATATGAGACGATGTTTGTTTAAAGCTTAATAAACCTTTCTTAGTTCACTTTTAACTGGTGTATGCCTCAGTCTATCCATCTCCTCAGAACTAAGTCTGTCAAATCCTTTAAAGTCCAGTCATCCAGTGAAGAAGCCATAGAAGAACAAGGGCAAACACATCTTACCTAAAACACATTCACACCTTTGGTTCCTCAGGCCAATAATTCTGAGGTGGTGGCGGCTAACACTACCAAGAACATCGGTCATTTATAATATTTTATTCTCCCTTGCCTTGAGGGGCAGAGGTGGGATTGATTGTTTGTCCACCCTGCCCAGACAGCCTTTAACTTCGTTATACTGGTGGCAGCGGTGGGATTCGTTGTTCCCCCCTGCCCTAGATATTCTAGATTTTATTACAGGGACTATCATGGTGGGGTAACATTCCTCACTTTAAATGTCCTTTGTATATATGCTGTCATCATTGCTACTAGATAATGTTAAGTTTTGAAGTGGAACTTTTAACCACTGAATAGTTTGGCAAAGATCCATCTTTTCCCCAGCCTCTTCGCTTTTCTCTACAAGGAAGCCCAAAGAATCCCCCATCTTTCAAAGAGTGACAGTCTAGTCCCTCACAAGTCTGTGCAAAACAAAAGTCATGACATCAACAGGAATGGGCCTCTTGACCCTACCTTCTCTTCTCTCAGTAAACACATTTGGGAAGTCTTTCTAGCTGCTTCCTTACCTTTTCCCTCTTGCCTCCTCCATCCTTCTTTACTCTTTCCTGAAGGCAATTCTAAAAGAGATGGAGCAATATTCTGACACAATATAGAAAGCATATCTCCATGTAGGCCCTATATGATCAAATAAAAGCCTGCACCCAAGCCAGATAGGTTCAGTAATAATAACGAGCACTTAGATACCCCACAGCTTCTTTCCTCAAAAAATACTAGAAATCTAGTTTGCTACCTTAACCCACTTCTTGGGATGTCAGACTTCGCTGCAGTAACATGTGACAAAGGACTTGCCTACAGTGGGTGAAAATCACAAACTCATCAATGGGCCACTATCTGTCTTTCAACCTGAATATTTAATTTCAATATCATTATTAGCATATTACTCTGTATTTGTGTTTATTACTAAAATATAGTATTCCAGAGATGTATATTACATTGGATAATGGTTTTCTAGTTTACTCATAAAAAATGTCTCACCTATTGTCACATTGTATTTCCAGAATATTCTTCATGGTTTTCATAGCTTTCATAGCCATACCATAATTTCCATACTGCTGTTACAGTATCTGGGCAAATTCCCCCAGTCAGGCTCAACATTACATTTTTTTTTTTTTAAAAAAAAAAACTATGATGGAATTCAGCATGGGATTCATGTCTTTGTAAGTGGGCTTATGAGGATAGGAAATAGAAATGGGCAGTTTAGCAATGCCCATATTCACCTGGGGCTGCAGTGATGTTCCAACATATAGATATCCATTGTATGATGGCCAGTGAAATGAATGATGCAATATATGCATCCTATGATGCATCCAATATATTATGTCAGAAGTGTATGACGAGTATCAGAAATATCCTATATCAGCAGTGTCTAATATGCATCAGACACACCCAATGCTTATTGAAACACTCTTCTCAGTGCCTGAATGTGCATCTTCACAATTCACTAACAGGGTTTTGTTGTGAACCTGCAACATAGCTATAGCTTTGTAAAGTTATGACACAAACTGCGATACAGAATCTCAGTCTAATTTCCTAAATTCAGAGAAAATCAAGCCTAATAAGAGTGAAAGTGGTCATACCTCTGAGAGAGCAATGGCGTTTGACTCCCCAGATTCTTACAGTGAACCTCGAAATTTCTTCTAATCCTGACAAATCTTGTTTAAATTTCTCCTTGGAGAAATTCTCCTTATATATTTTCCCTGTGAGGTGAAATATATAAAATCTACTAATTAAGTCCTCAGCTTTCATACAACTAAATTCCTCCACACTCAACGAAGTCTGATTCCATTAATTCTTTATTACTAGTGTCACAACCCATGACTCAGACTCTGAGGATAAGGACAATTCTCCAGCTTGATATCTAGAAAGGCAGCGTCAGAACCCAATGAGTCAGGACTCACCTGGAAGTGATCACACACAGGCATTACCAGAACAGCTGAAACAACTTGATCAGGAGATATGACCCCCCAAAGCCCTGAGACCCAATGGGCGGAGAAAAGAGCAGGAGAAGACATTTAATGAAGCCTCATGCCAAGCAAAAGGAGAACTTCTCTTAATTAAAGACAACTGGCTACAGTCAATATAACAGATTTGTTCTGATCCATGTTCCTTATTGGAAATAACTGCCCAATCTCCAGCTCTGACATGGTGCTCTTGTGGTTCTGCTCCAGATACCGGAAGTCCTGACATTTGGACTGGCTGACAACCCTCTTTTGCTCTCAGAATTTTGGACTGGCATTTTGCTTCTCCCCTGTGTGTTTCTTTTGCCAGGCAAAAACCTTCCAGGCAAGATTGCTTTCCAAAGACTTTGTTTGATTTACTTGTCCTGCCTTATCTGTTGTTATTTGCACAAGCTCAGAGTAAATTGCTTCCTCCCTAGAAATTATCTGCATGGGTATCAAAATCTGAAGTAGGACAACTGGCTAATCTTATAACTGAAAATGTGTACAGATTAATATTTTTAAACATGGGGTTGCATATTGTAAATCTCCACATGTGGACTTATACAACTATGCTATTAATTATTCTGTGTTGTTCAACTGAATTAAAGCAAAAATATGCTACTGGGTGCACAACAGAATGCATATACATACCCAAGAAAAGTGTGGTTTTACAATACAGGTATTAATTAATACACATGAATACATGAAAAGGGTTGTTGATTTAAGGCACATACAAAACTTAAAGATTACCACTGAAATCTTATTGAATAAGCTCATTGTCTTAGGTTAATGGGTAGTATATTTGGCACAAACATACATAACTTCTGTATGCACTCACCCCAAATATAGATTAATTACACCACTGTATACTCTCAATGTCAATGATGAAAGGGAAAAGCCTATCTGGGTATGGACAGGAGGCAATCTCTAAACGTATCTCAAAACTGTTGCGTGTTGCGACTTTTTGTATGAGAAAGGCTCACATGATAGGCCTTGCTAAACAAGTAGAATATGATGTTCATAAAATAACAATTCAGGGTGGACCCGACAGAAATAAATTGGTGCTACTATTTCAATATTGTATCTCCCCATTTAGATTAAAACAATGATTTAAGTTCGCCTGGGAATATTTTCTCTGGTTTTACAAACATGGGGTTCAGGAATTTGGAATAACTGTATCTATAATGACAAATCTACTTCTACCCTCTAGCCATAGTCACAGCATAGAGCAAGAAATAAGCATAAGGAATGTTGAAACTTGTTCTAACAATTCTTTTTATGAAGTGTGGTTTCCCCATGTGTCATTCTGTGCCATCAGTGAGCCTTGTCATCATATCTATTTATACAGTTCAAGTAGCAAATAAATAGAATACTTGTTAAACATCACTCCCTGTAGAGTGTGACTGAAAAGGTTTTTTTTTTAAAAAAAAAGCACAGGCAGCCGGCCTCTTATATTTAAAGGGCTCACATTATGTTATGCTTAATGAGAAAAATGACACGCTGAGGTATAACAATTGCTATTGTTCAAATAAGACTGGGACTGATACAAGCTCAACATTGTTTGTAGAAATATCCTTGGAGAGATGCTGTGATAGACATATTATGTGGTTTGTCATAAAAAAAAGAAGGAAATGAAGGTATCAAAAATAAATGTCATAATATCATGTTCAGGAGCAGATAAGAATCACAACCTGGTAATACTCTGGTTAAACTACTGCATCTTTTCAAATTATTTGATTTATTTTGATCTACTGAAAAAAATGATATGCCACTGAAACTTTGATGGAATCATATTTGATAGCTCTAAAGGTTCAGAATAACAGCAGAAAGAACTAAAATATAAGCCTATTAAATTTGTAAAGACCAATGAGAAGATTATGACAATTTTACTCAACCTCTTTCTTTAGTTCTACCCCTAAAGATCAGCAAACACACACAGGTTTAAAACAGTTTCAAATGATCCTCAATTCCTTCATATTTGGAAATTGTGCATGGACCACTCCTTGGCAATTATGGCTTTCAGATTTTTTTTTTTGTCTTAGCACTAAGAATGCATCCACATGTACTGCAAAATCTTGAACCAGGCCAGAGTATTTCTGCTCCAGACTGGCCCCAGATCCCATCAAGCGAAGTCCTGGCTTTGCCTGGAGCTGAACCAGGTTGAGCCCCACTGGATGGTCACCCTTACCTGACCTATTATTACTGTCATGGAGATCTGGAGCGCTCAAGGCTATCACTAGGCACCTTTGTGGACATCAAAAGATGCCTCTGCAACCAAAGAGAAGTGGGTGGAGAACCTCCTCCTTTTCTGGTTGCATGGTTGCCTTGGCTGATGTCAGCAAAGCTGTGCAGTAATCAGGAGCAATCCAAAGATCCACGACTGGCTGCTATGCTGATAGGAATTCTATGGTTCCAATCCATCCCCTTTCCCATGTGAACTGGTTTGGATTAGGGCAAATCCGGTTGTTCCCAAAGTGCAGGGCTGCTATGGAGTGCAGGGCTGCTCTGGAGTTTGCAAAACTTTAGAGAATTTTCTAACTTATCCTAACACAGGATAAAACTGGGTTAACAAGTTCTACCCCACATTATGGACCAGAGGTCTCTGGATATCATCTGGATGTCCAGAAGCAACCACTGGTTGAAACTGAAAGATAGCACCAGTGTAGACAAGCCAGAACGACAATTAGTTAGCAATTATGGTGATGTGATTCAATACCTTTTAGAGGACATACGTCTTTCCTCTCTCCTTACTTTTCTTTCTAATTTTGTGTCATGTCGTTATAGAGAATCTGACAATGCACTCTGGGTTTGTTTGTTTTTGGTATAGGTAAGCCACTCTCATGATCTTTATGACTGAGGGTCAAGTAAAGAAAAGATTTTAAACACCCAAGTAAATATTATTCCATCACAATATCCAGACAGGGGGCTGGTTTCTGTTGTTAAAGAGATGTTGTTAAAGAAACATGCAACACAAATGAGATGATCTATTATATGAATTATAGCTGAAATCTGGTCTTTTAACACTGTGATAATAAATACACTTGTTACATGAAATAGATTTTATAAATTCACCTCAAGATGTCATTACAACTATTTTTGATACTGATCCTTCAATTAAATATCTATGGAAAATGATCAACAATATTCTTAATTGACATTAATTTTGATAACTATTTAGTTACTTTGAATAGGATGAATCAATGAAGAGGATTCATCCACTGCTCATTAATACTTCTAAAGCTGTAAATACAAAAGCTAAAATAAATGAAGGTTGCAGGTCAACTTCCGTTGATTTGCTGGATCAATGACATTGATTGTGCTAATGGCAAAAAACCTCTCTAGAACTTGATCTTTTGGACAGCATTTTGAAAGATAGCATCAGATACCACTACAATTAAAATTTCATTGCATGTCTCATAATTCTTCCTAAAATGCACAAGATTCCAAGATTAGGAACATGGATATGACAACTGGACAATTGTAGAAGATCCGACAGAGGGGCAGGAAAAAAAGGAAGCAGTTGGAAAGAATGACTAATGGGCACAATAATGGATAGAGTATAAAAATAAACAGAATGAACTTGAACTTTTAATAAAGTAAAGTAATATGATATTACCTAACGAATGTATCTGAAGCAGCTGTCCCCACTTAGTGGATTCTTATCAACATATGAAGCCCGGAGATGTGGACCAGATCTGCAGGGAAGAGAGAGAAAAGGGCCACTGGGACAAGATGCTGGAGTGAACCGGGGAGAAGACAATGCTTAATCAGGGTGAAGGGTCTCAAGGGGCTGCCATCTCTCTTTCTCTCTTTCCAAGAAGTCCACCTTTTTTGGAGCCCTAATCCCCAGGAAGGAAGGAAGGAAAGAAGGAAGGAAGGAAGGAAGGAAGAAAGGGAGGGAGGAAGGGAGAAAGAAAGGAAAGAGGCAAGCGAGGAAGAGAAATAGGTCTGGAGAGGACCAGTGGAAATGCTTTTGCTATACCCACAGGGATAAGCATCAAGCTCACTGGAGTCCCCTTGATGACCATTTCGGGCCTGTTAATGGTCGCAATTGAATGAAGAGATGCAAGAGGTTGATGTTGGGATGGTTGTATCCCTTTATTGTTGCAGCCAGGGGCGAATCCCCATCAGATGTTCTGGTCAATTATGATTCCATGCCATGGGTGGCATGTTGGTTGTGATGTCTGGAAGCTGGCTGAATAAATATGAAAGCCAGGTGTTTTTGTACTGACCCAAGAAAAAGAGGACTCACTGGCTACACGGTGGTTTGATTTGAGACAGATGGTATCCATCTTTCTGATTTCACCAACACGTTTGGTGATTGGAGGCTGTTTTGGAGATGTCCCGGTCATCAACGATTCCTTGCTGTGGGTGGCATGTTGGTGGTAATGTCCAGAAGCTGGCTAAATCAAGATGGGAGCCAGGTGTTTTTTGTGAGGACCCAAGTGAAAGGGGGCTCGCTGGCTACACAGTGTTTTGACCCGTTACAAGACTCAATTTTTGAGACAGATGGTATCCATCTTTTTGATTTTACCAACATGTTTGGTGATTAGAGGCTGGTTTTTGGAGCTGTGGTGAGGACTTGGTGGGGCAGTAAATTAAAAATACAGGAATATTGCTACTCTAAATGACTCCATGTCTCCAGGGTCAGATGAACTGCATCTAAGGGCAATAAACTAGAGCATGAACCAATGGCTCAAACGGCAAGAAGTCTACCTAAATATGGAAAGTTTGTTTTACAGTGAACTCTACTTAACTGGAACCCTGTTTAGAGTTTAGTTGATTTTTCATACTATTGTTTAGCTATATATTCTTGCATGGCAGGAGACTGAATTAAACCTTTCCAGTCCCCTAAATTTCTATGATTCCTTGAATTCTATGACAGTTAGGATTGTATATCACAGTAGGTTCATATGTGTTTGTCACACATTGTATAGAAAGGTCTCTTTTTTTTCAATTTTAAAAATGAATGCCATTACATTTATGTGAAACTACCCTTATATTAATCCAGATGGCAAATCTGGAGGTCAGCTGATGTAGCAACAATTGTAAAGGCAGCTGGGTAAAAAAATAAATTAGAGAAACAGTAACAATCCTGCAATGCTTCCACAGGAAAATTCAGCAGAAAAGTACATTTCAAACAAGTAGTAAAGGCAGTGAAGTGGAGTGACATGAAAGTTATGAGATATTCATTTTACAGATGAGTAGAGC
This sequence comes from Anolis sagrei, assembly GCF_037176765.1. Classification (NCBI taxonomy): domain Eukaryota; kingdom Metazoa; phylum Chordata; class Lepidosauria; order Squamata; family Anolidae; genus Anolis; species Anolis sagrei. The sequence goes on along the minus strand of NC_090022.1, from coordinate 216,658,656 downwards.
TGCATTAGTATTTCATGTGCATTTCTATTTTTAAGGAATGAACACTCAACAATTTCTTGAGGCATACCTATATAAATTATTTAAACTTACACAAAAATTAGTTAATGTCACTCACTCAAATCTGGAGAGACTCAACCTCATAGTAATCTACAAACAGATCCCCCCTCAGGCAAAACTCTAGGCAAACAGAAAAAATAATTTAAATTTTAACATAAAGACTAGAAAATGCTGGGACTCTCAGAACAATGGCTGGGAGGGCGGCCGGGGGGGGGGGTGGGTTAATTTCTGGACAGTTTTGATCATGACTTTGGTAATTGTCAAAAAATATTTCAAATGGATGGGGCCCTTAATCATACTGTCAACCTACTCCAATTATGTTGTAAGTATTCATACCAATAGCAGTAACCCTCATCCCAAAATTACATACATCAAGACAAAAATGGATGTGGGTGGTGAAAACCTCTAGTTTTGACAAAATGATTTGTAAATGAAAATGTTGAACAGGTTGGGAAGGAGTTTCAATCTATTTAAAAGCTGAACCACTTGGGCACTTCCTGGAATAATGATTCTTCTTCTTTTCCAGAAAAAAAAATGATCATGAGGATCAGGAGCCACCAAAGCAAAACCAAAACAAAAAGAAAACAACCCAATAGGGACCACATGCAGTCCCAGGACTGTGTTTTGTTTAGCCTGATCTGAAAATCAACAACTACAATAATATGTCATTCTGAATGTACATGTGCACATTACCACACAGCTGGGATGAGTCTACGTGGGCAGGAAAAACCAGACCCATCCTGAATTGACTGCTGGCTATCCTCACAATGTACTTCCAGTGAGTATTATGTTTTTCCCCTGGCTTAAGCCAGTTTTGCCTTACTTCAGGCAAAGTCAAGGAATTCTCTGGAGTTTTCTAGAAACCCTTGGGTATCTCATGATTTCAGGGCAGTGAAGACAAGTAGTTTAGGTTTAATTCTGACCAGTCCACCATCCAGATATGACATCAGCACATCACTCTCCTTGCATCCACTAGGGGATGGATCATGCTCATAGTGCTGCTGACAAGCTCCCAGCTGGACACAGAGCTTCATGTGGGTTCCTCATTCTGACATCAACAGAGGTGCCCATGCAACCAGATGGGGGAATTGGAACCCTCGTTCTTCTTGGTTTTGTGGGAGTCCCTAATAAAATCAAAATGAGGTGACTATTAAATAATTTTTAAAAAGAAAAGAAGTGGTTGACTGTGATGGCCAAGAGCTCACATAAATCTCTGTGGCCAACTGGGAGTGGAGATGGTGACCCAGAAGGAGAAACTGCAGAACGGATGTGTTCCCAAACTGACTGGACCATGTGGACATGGCATCATATGGAATCACCCCTACCACATAAAATGTTTTATATTTCCATTCATTCTAGTTCTATGTTTTTCATTTACCATATCATGTTAGACTTACTTTACTTAGTTTCAGTCCAACAGTTTACATACAAGTTTACACAAATTGTGTGTGTGTGTGGGGGGGGGGGGATGAATTACAGGTGGACAAGCATCCAATATCAGAGTGGACAGTGAAACTCATGGAAAATGGTGTGCCTGTAAATTCAGATACATCACCCTATCTTTCACCATCACTATGAAATATGAATGATGGTAAACTTTACTAGACAAGACAATGATAAAATAGAAGACTGTAAGAAAAGGGGAAGACCTCATCATAGCTCAATAGACTCAATAAAGGAAGCTACAGCCCAGAGTCTGCAAGTCCTGAGCAGGGCTGCTGATGACAGTGTACCTTGGAGATCTCTCATTCATAGAGTTGCTACAAGACGAAGGGCCCTTCCACACAGTCCTATATCCCAGAATATCAAGGCAGAAAATCCCACATTATCTGAGTGTGGACTCAGATAACCCAGTTTAAAGCAGGTATTGTGGGATTTTCTGCCTTGATATAGGGCTGTGTGGAAGGACTTGAAGTCAACTTGACAGCAGTTAATAATAATGAAGACTTCTTGAATATCATAAATTCTACCCTGTTGAAGATTTGTATATGCTTGAAAATTCTACATTTTGCTCACTGAAATAGTTGTGCAAGTTTCAGTCTCAGGAATAATAACAGCCCCCAACTTCCATGGATGAAGAAACATTTGGGGAACAACTTTTAAATTGAATGATAGCAGATGAGAAAATGGTTTTGCTTTCTTTCTTCCCAATGCTGATTGCAACCTCTCACCAGAGCTTTTCATTTTAAAAAAGGATACCTGAAGGCATGTAAGACCTAATTTGTCCCTTTATCTCTGTGAATTGAGAGAGCCTTAGGAGACCGACATAATTGATACAATATGGTACTTTTCACATTTGTCAGTTTCTTGGGCTCCTACATCTGACAATACAAGCCTTAATGTCAAACAAGGAACCATGGCCTCTGAAATGCCTTGAAGTAAAACCATCTTACTAAAGGTTTAGGCCAGTTAATATCTAGATCACAACATCTTTTTCAGAGAGCAGTACAGTTAAATGTCTCCTTTGTAACTTGAATTGCCAAGTTAACAGGAGTCAAGGTTTTATCAGATCAGTGGACAGTTGTTAAGATATATGAAATAAAGATTTTATCAAGTAGGGACAAATTGCCTTTTATACCGAACAGCTGGAGTACCTTTTTGAAGGCAAGTATTCAATTGTCTGTTTTCACAGCATTAGATTCCTAGAGCCTGTTGCACATATTGTATCATTGTAGACTTTTATTTTTTTTAAAAAAAGATATCATTATATTCTCCAACTGTGAGCTTCTTCAGATTATATTGGACATTCCTATCCATCTTAAGTACTCTAGGAAAGGGGGATATTGCATTCTATAAACCATCATAAATGTTTGACGATGTGTGTAACCTATCTGAGTAAATAATGTAGCAAATTGTCTTTCATTTACTACATGGGGGAAGATCAGGACAGGTACACAGAGAAATGAATATTAATTTTTTCTTAGCAATTACTAGCATCAAGCTGAAATACATTTTAGCAGCTGCAGCAGATTTGCTAATGCAAGTAAGTCCTATTAATATTTTGAAAGTCTAAATTTCTAAAGAGCCACTGGCCTTCTGACATATTTCACTTTTAAAAAGGGGGAGGGGAACAGAAAAGGATTAGCTAGTGTTACCACACAATCTGTAAACACAGGTATATCTGTTGCTGTTTATATTTATTAAATCCTGAAATCATTTCAAGAACATATTTTAGTTACATAATGTTAAGAGTAATAGCTAATGTAATAGCTAATGTAACCGGTAATTTTTAATGCTTCCAGGTTTTTAATTTAAAATATAAATTGAATTTACATTACATTAAGCTCCAAATGGAAATACTAAGGCAACTTCATAAGAATTACATAAAATATTCAAAAACATACAAGCTCTCTAAGTGCAGATACCATTATACATGTCAAAATCTTCATACCTTTTAACATATTTATGAATAAGGGCAGATCTACATAGACTGATAACTGAGGTTTGATCTGGTATGCTGAATGTTGGACCAGCCCAGATATGAGTCTCACAGGTGGGAGGGAATCTCCACCACCTAGTAGTGTAGCATATAGTTCAATGCCTCTGGATAGACATCCTTCCTGTGCCCCATCCCCCTGGCTCTCCATGTTGCAGCAGTCTCCTGTTGGCCATTGCCTACTCTCACCCTCTGTTTCCAGAGCACCCCATCATCCCAACCAACATCACTACAGATTACAACTGATAGGTAGGCCTCATGTCACAGCCGCATTGATTTGGAGGGCAGTGACTGACATCTGTGTCCCCAGACCACCCACACCTGGGAAACACCGGAAACACAGGATGTCAGTTCTGTTCCAGACCCAGTCCAAGTGTTCCAACTGGCCCTGATTCAGGGCATAGACCAAATTATGTACCGGAATTCAGACGTGTGCGTGCAAGATCACGTTAAAATGGCCTTGTCTCATGGATCCACTTTGTGAGGCATTTGGCTATCCCACAACTGAACTGAGTAGTCGGCTCTACACTCACCTAAGTGGTCAGTGTGGATATGGCCAAGAGGAATGGTCATTGCATACGAGAGATAGTGCTGTAAAGTAGCTAGGGAGATGGACTGAGATTTAAGAAATACTAGTTCCAGAAACTGATAGGGTCAGTCTCTTAGAGTCATTGTAAAGGACAAAAGTCCTATGTATCCCCTTAAGATTACTGGGAGAAAGAGAGGCTATCAATGCCATTCATACATGCAACTACTAGTAATATCTTGTGATAGAAAGATTATTATTCTTACATGAAACCCATGTGTTAAGTGAGCTTCCTGAGATTAGCAGTTGTTCCTTTGAACCTTAAATTCATTGTATGAAGAAAAAGATGATAAATTGGACTTGAAGGAACACTCAGATGGCAAAATGTTTAATTTCTATTAGCAAATTGTTAAGAGAAACAAATTTGGATGAGTCTGTTAAGTACTTAGGCAGGTTTAGCATCAGGGGAAGTGAGTGAAAGTTGTCAATTCTTCTCCACTTTGTTTCAATCCCAACTTTACATGCAGACAAGCCACATTATGATGAAGATGGTTCTGTTCACCCAAGCCTTTTAAATTATTTGTCTGCAACTCCGAGTTTAAAAATCTGTACATTCAGTGTTTGAATATTGTGAAATCTTGTATCAAATTTCTTGTTACTACTGATACGTAAGAATAAATATGAGGAGGGGCAAAAGGAAGTCAACAATTTTATTGGCTTCATCTTAGGGAGAGATTTGGCATGGATGATGGCACAGATTCAAATATCAGTATGCCCACCTGCCAACTAATGGGTCATCCCAGACTGCCTACTAGAGTACTTCTGGAGTGCTAGGTTGAAGTATCCCACTGCAGTGAAAACATCACTGGATTCCTCCTAAGTCAGGCAATTCCCTATGAACCTTACCCTAGAGTAAGAAAAAAGCTAACTTTCTTGCCCTGAGAGTGGATGCAGATAATGGATACAGGGCTAATTATGCCCTGTGAGAAAAGGTAAAGGTTGTGACAAATTGTAGGCAATCAGAACAACTCAGGAACACCACTGCCATAAAATGGGAGCACCTGAAGGCACCCACCAAAACTCCAAAGCCCATTAAGTCAGAACTCACAGTCAGGCTGCACCTAATGTCACAAAGCCATGATTTCATCCCCCAACCAGAAAACCTAACATACTGAAGAGATAATATGCACACTAACCTAAAACCAGAGGTAGTTGCTTTTTGACCTACTACTGGAAGTCTGGCCTCTAGTGTCAGATTATGCCCCTGAGTGTCACCTGCTGGCTAACAGATTTTGCGGGATGATGAGAAGGCACCTGGAATATCATACAGCCATACCAGAACTGAATCCCACTGAACCTATCAATGAAGCCACTCTTCCCTATCCTCCCCTGTACCTCACAGAGGGCAAAGGAGAGATCTTGCCTTACTACTGTACAGTATTTTATGTTTCTTTTGGATTCCTGGTTTTATCTTACATAGTTCATTTTCAATTTATTTTATATGGTGTGTGTGGAGGGTGGGGGTGGTTATGAGTATGAAAATGTCAAAGACATAACAATCTCCAGGTGTGCACTGCCTGGAGATTGTTATGTTATAGAGCAGCATACAGATGTCATAAACACTGGAATAAACCAATCAAAATCTAAGTCTCATACTATATATATATATATATATATATATATATATATATATAGTATATATATTTTTGCCCTCTCGATCTCGGACTGTCCTACCCATGCCCTTGGTCTGGGCGGGGAGCTCCGGGGACCACCAATCAGGAAAAGGATTGGCCCTCTCGGCCTGAAGTGGAGGCATTGGATGTGACAGAGATTCTTAGACGGGTGCCTGTCTCTCCCTTAGTGTCCCCCTTTTGTGGAAGCCCCCAGCGACGTCGCTGCCTCTCTCTATCAAAGAGGCAAGCTCCGAAGATGGCGACTGATCTTGTGGCCACTGTTGGTGAGCTTCTATCTTCCTCTCCAACTCCCAAGAAGTTCCGGTGCAGGCGCGCGGGTTATCTTGATCAGAGATGGAAACGCCACCATGATATGCACCGGATCTCTGATGAAAGGCCAGAGCAAACTATTTTGCTGGCGGAGGGAGCTTCTGGCGCTTTGCAGAGTACTGGATTGACTGCAGGCCAGGACAGACTGACGGTGGCCTCTGGAGGGCCGGAAGCCCCAGACATGGACAGATGTACAGCGATAGGAACTGGCAGACCTCTGAAACGTAGGTCCCAGAGACGTGGCTGTCATCAAAAGAAATTTAAAACTAGAATCTTCTGGGGAGTGGGATTTGGCAACCAGACAAGATCTACAGCTACTGCCCCCTCCCACAAATTGGCCCACGCTCCCCCAGGTGGCTCCAGATCTGTAAATATGGAGGAGAGAGTACACCCCCAAGAAACCAGAGCCTGGGACTCAAATATAAGAACTGTGGGCATAAAAGAGAGAGTGTCTTCCCAGTCTACGGGAGGTAAGAACCCATTCCAGCACTCTCAAGGGAATCTGGATCCGACATCTTCTAGATTATCCCCCCACCCACAATGCTAGCCGGGTGCTTTGGCCTTTACACCTGCTCCTCACCACTCTGAGGGCCCCACCCATGACCACTTGTTAATTGGCCATGCCCCATCCCCTTTTCAGATGGCCAGTCAAACACTGGGCACCTAATCTGTGCTGCAGAGCCTCCAAGAGAAGTAGGTCTATGCATGGGGATTCCTACGATCTCTGAGAGGGGGAGGCGCAGGCCGAATACTAGAGGGAGGTTGAGTCGGCGGGAGACTCGGCCCCCCTCTAACCTGCGGCCTATCCCCAGGTACATCTGTGACAGGCAACCAGTTTCCTCCCCTCCTACTCTGGTGTTAGTGAATGCTAGGCCCATAAGGAACAAAACTGCTACCATCAGGGACTTTCTTAATGATCAGGGAGCTGACCTAGTGTGTATTACAGAAACTTGGATCCAAGAGGGGGATGAGATCCTACTCCAGGAAATAACATCTCCAGGTTATGCAATCACTCACCAGATGCGGACTGGGAGGCGGGGGGGTGGGGTGGCTATGCTCGCCCGAGAAAGTTTTTCTCTTAGGGCAGTTCCTGTGCTGAGCATCTCTGGCATTGAAAGTGTTGGCCTGGTGTGGGATTCCTGTGAGAGCATAGCCTTTCTGCTGGTGTACCGTGCGCCCAGCGCACCAGCGGACAGCCTATCCCAGATGCTTGAGACTGTGTCGGAGTGGTCCCTGAGGTTCCCCAGACTTATCGTCTTGGGGGATTTCAATATCCACGCTGATGCTGACTCTTGTTCATTAGCGGCTGTGGACCTAGTGTCTACCATGGAGACACTAGGACTCTCCCTCTGTACTACTGGGCCCACGCATTGGGCGGGGCACACGTTAGATTTGATTTTCAGCGTAGGAATTCAAGTGACCCAAGCCTCCACAATAGAAGTTCCATGGTCAGATCACTGTGCCCTGAGAGTCCGGTTGGAGCATGCCTACCCATGCTGCAAGGGCGCCGAGCCAATTTGGGCTCGCCCAAGGAGACTTATGGAACCCAGTAGGTTCCAGAATGCTCTGAGGGATCTGGAGCCTGCCAGCGACTCGATCGATGTGCAGGTGGACACATGGAACATCAGACTATCCAATGCACTCGACGAGATCGCCCCTAGACGCCCTCTCAGACCCCGCCGAAATCGGTCTCCTTGGTTCACCGAGGAACTTCGACTGATGAAGCGGGAAAAGAGACAGCTGGAGGGCGTGTGGCGAGAACTCCGTGACAGAGCATCGAGATCAGCTTATGAGGCATTCAGGGAATCCTATGAGCATGCTATCACTGAGGCAAAGTGAGTATATTATGCTTCTTTGATAACGTCTGCTAGCTCACGCCCGGCAAAATTGTTCAAAATAATTCGATCTCTAACGACGGTTCCTACCGTCCCAAAATCAGGCCTCTCCAGCCGAGGTTTTTCAGAGCTATTTTGCAGACAAGATCTCGCTACTTCGCCGGGACCTCCCTGCCACAATTGATACAGTGAGAGAACTTGAGACCCCGTGGCCACTTTCTGGGCCCATCCTCGACCGGATCATCCCGCTGGATGCAGGGGCTGTTGATAGGCTCATAGCTGCAGCTAGACCGACCACTTGCTCCCTCGATCCGTGTCCCTCTTGGTTGGTGAAATCCTGCTTGGAGGGATTACGTGACCCTCTGTTGAAGATCATAAACAGCTCCCTTGAGCAAGGAGTCTTTCCAGAGGGTTTAAAAGAGGCGGTGGTCTCTCCGTTGCTTAAGAAACCAGATTTAGATCCCTCGGTTCCCTCCAGTTACCGCCCAGTTTCAAATCTCTCATTCCTGGGCAAGGTGATTGAGAGGACAGCAGCGGAGCAGTTGCAGCAATTCCTAGACAACACAGCCGGACTAGATCCCTTTCAATCTGGCTTCCGTGCGGGGCACGGGACAGAGACTGTGCTGGTCTCCATCACGGATCACCTTTGATGCCAGCTTGACCAGGGCGGGTCAGCGCTGCTCGTGCTATTGGATCTCACAGCAGCATTTGACACAGTCGACCACAATCTCTTGACCCACCGCCTTGCTGTTGCTGGAATCAGGGGGACAGCTTTAAACTGGCTGTCCTCCTTTCTTCACAACCGTGGACAGCGAGTGGAGAGGGGAGGCCTGGTCTCTGAGAGGTCCCCTCTATCTTGTGGGGTTCCTCAGGGGGCCATTCTCTCCCCTCTGTTGTTTAACATCTATATGCAACCACTTGCTCAGCTGGTTCGAGGTTTTGGGCTTGAGTGTTATCAGTATGCCGATGACACTCAGCTGGTGCTGAAGATGGAAGGCCAACCGGACTCTGTACCCGATTGTTTCCATCAGTGCCTCGAGGCTGTTACTGGATGGCTGCGTGCCATCAGGTTGAGGGTGAATCCAGCAAAGACGGAGATCCTATGGCTGGGTGGACCGGGCAGTGGGGACATCCATCTGCCCACCCTGGATGGCGAGGCGTTATGCCCGTCATCGTTGGTAAAGAGTCTGGGAGTCCTTTTGGACCCTCTGCTGACAATGGAGGCCCAGGTCTCCGCCGTGAGCAAAACCGCCTTCTTTCACCTAGACGGCTGGCCCCCTACCTGTCCAGGGACGACCTAGCTACGGTGATCCAGGCCACGGTCATCTCAAGACTGGACTACTGTAACGCCCTCTACATTGGCCTCCCTCTGTCGGTGATTCGGAAGCTCAAGTTGGTACAAAACGCAGCTGCTCGGCTTCTTGCGGGAATTCCGATGAGATGCCACATAACACCAATCCTACTACAGCTTCATTGGTTACCAATTGAGCACCGGATCACTTTCAAAGTGATGGTACTCACCTTTAAGGCCTTGCATGGTCTGGGGCCAATGTATCTGAGGGATCATCTCACCCCCTACCAACCCCACCTGAAGTTCGTGCCCTGCGGGACTTACCAGCTTTCCGCAGGGCATGTAAGACATACCTGTTCCGACAGGCTTTTAATGTTTGATATTGCCGTTTTTAAATTGTTTTAAATTGCTTTTAAACTTTGTTAGATTTTAGCTATTCTTGTAAGCCGCTCCGAGCCCCAGGGGAGTGGCGGCATATAAGTTTAAATAATAAATAAATAAATAATATATATATATATATATAGAGAGAGAGAGAGAGAGAGACAGACAGACAGACAGAGACAGAGCGGGGGGAACTGGGAAAATGTAGAAACTTTAGACATTTTCAGAAAGAATTATAGAAGGCAGATTGTCTATCTTTATACACATGGTTTGTAATGGGAAATTAATGCTATTGATTCAGTGTCAAGTAATATGAACCATTCATGTTATATATGGATAAATAAACTTCTAAGAAAAGACAAAGAATGAAATGAAAGTTAAACAATGACTAAATAATAGAAATAACATATATTGCATTATATTATACTGTCTAGTGTTATTGTTGTGCATCTTTAAGTCATTTCCAACTTTTTTGGTCATGTCAGGAGCGACTTGAGAAACTGCAAGTCGTTTCTGGTGTGAGAGAATTGGCCGTCTGCAAGGACGTTGCCCAGGGGACGCCTGGATGAATTGATGTTTTTATCATCCTTGTGGGAGGCTTCTCTCATGTCCCCGCATGAGGAGCTGGAGCTGATAGAGGGAGCTCATCTGCCTCTCCTCGGATTCGAACCTGTGACCTGTCGGTCTTCAGTCCCGCCAGCACAGGGGTTTAACCCACTGCGCCACCGGGGGCTCCAACTGATACCCATCCTAACAAGAAGCTATCATGGGGTTTTCTCAAAAAGATTTGTACAGAGGGGATTTGCCACTACCTTTTTATGAAAGTGTGACTTTCTCAGATACACATATTGGTTTTCATGGTTAAGCTGGACTTTGGATATTTATTTCCCAATACCCTATTTAACACTCAAATCCATATGCCATGCTGGCTAGCTCTGAGTATATTTTCACAGTTAGAACTTGTACACTAGGTCTGCCCATCCTTAGAGATGTTGGACCCGGCTACAGCAACACACATCTTAGAAATATTCCATTTTTAATTACTGCAATACCCACTCCCTGGCCTAACTCTGGACAATGTTGGGAAACTAAAGATATTCCAAAGAGTTTTGGCTAGATTGTTAACTGGGGCTGGCTGCAGGATGTTGCAGCATTGTTGGCAACGATTTCCAGACACAATCCAAAGTGCTGACAATGACATCTAAAGCCCTATATGGCCTGGGTTTAGATTATTTGAGGGACCACATTTTCCTGAATGTGTCTGTAGAGATATTACATGGAGCCTTTTTTCTATCCCTCCATCCATGCAGGTGCTTCTAGTGGCAAAAGAGGGCCTTGACTCCCAAGTCCCTTCCTAGAGAAGTTCGACTGGTGCCTTCTTGTTATCCTTTGGTAGGCAGGTGTAGAGATTTTTGTTTCAGCAAAACTTTGAATACAGTTTGTGTGTGGCTACAGGGCCTTTAATAATGAGCTGCAGTTTTTTTTTAACAGAAACATTTTAAACTGTTTTTAATGTTGTGTTCATTTGATTATATTTTAACTTTTGAATGATGTCTATTACAACAGGTATTCAGAGACATTGGTTAGGCAGAGGTGGGCAAGGTGACAGACTAAGGACCTAATCAGATGGGAATTTAGTGTAATCTCATCTAATGGACAGAGCCCTGTGTCTGCTTCTGGTGTAGCTTCTAGTGTAGCTTCTGGTGGAGGCCCTGCCATGAATTGGGGTGAAAGCATTGCCAGAAGCGTTTCCCATAACATGAGAGGTTTCCTGTGCTGTGCTGGCTCCAGTGGAGCCAGCATGGGGCCTCATTGAGAGGGCAACAGTTCCCCCATGTGTTGGGTAAAGCATTGCTGAGAGGAAGCTACATGTGAGGTGATGGATTCATCCTGCTGCCCCTTTCTTTTCTTGGCAAAACCAGGTGAAGCGAGATTATTTGTCTGGTCTTTGTGATGAGGCCCTTGGAGGCAAGCTTTATATATAACAGTGATTTCAATGAAATCTGCAAATCAAAATCAAAGAATGTCAGATTTCTAAACCACTGGTGCAGTCTGCAAAGGAGAGGAATTGAGATGTAGAATTGTATAAGGTTTCCTAGATAAAACTGGGCAAAAATCCTATTTGGGAAAACATTAAAAATTCAGGGCCCCTGTGCTATTAGAATATATTTCTTCTCTCTTAGGTGTTTGAAATGTGTGATTAGTTTCACTATTAAAATTCCTTGATCTGTGAATGTTAGTTTATGTCATCAGGAATCCTTGGCAAGAAAACTGAAATTTTTTTACATCCAATCTTAAAATAACATTAGTTCTAACACCTGAGATTCACCTTCATGGGTTGCCAGACTGCAGCTGCATTCAGACTGTGTTGATGTAGAAATGCAGATGCTGAAACAATGTCTCAGGTGGTTATTATTGCTGTATGTCATCTGACACATCTTCAGCTTCACTGGGCACAATTGTGAACCAACATCCACTCTCCTGACATGGCCCCTGGCATAACTCAAAACAGGCCTAGGGCTGTTCTAAATTAAACCAACTCAGTAGTCCCATGTGGACCAGTCAAGATGGCAACACAGCTCTGCTCTGAAACTCCTTGAGCATTTCTTCACCTTTTCTTACATTATTTTCAATAAGGAATGTTAAAACAGAGGTCCAAGAAAGAATGAGAGATGGACAGAATACTGAAGAAGACGGTAATGAGGGCAAACAATGTATAATGGTGAAGAAGAGAAGAAATAATGTTGGCTGAAAGTCTGTCTGATTGTATCATAAAATCACACAAACACTGACACAGAAGCTCTGTTTCACAACATAACAAAGAAAAAAAAACTTCTCATAAGGCTTTAAGTTGAAAGTTGTGCCACTGGCAGCTGTTTTGTACAGATGATGATGATGATGATGATGATGATGATGATGATGATGGCTCTGCATAAATCAGTATAGGTGGTCCCAGTGGTCATTGTCACACTGGGTGGCATGCCAAAAGATCACAGCCGGCATTTGGAAACAATAAACATTGACAAAATTACGATCTCTCAACTGCAAAAGGCCACCTTACTTGGATCTGCACACATAATTTGAAAATACATCACATAGTCTTAGACGCTTGGGAAGTGTTCGACTTGTGATTTTGTGATATGAAATCTAGCATATAGAACTCGTTTGCTGTGACATACTGTGTTTTTGTGTCTCATGTAAGCCACCCCGACCCGAGTCCCCTTGGGAAGATGGTGGCAGGGTATAAATAAAGAGGGAGGAAGGGAGGGAAGGAGAGAAAGAAAGGCGAGAAAGAGGGAGAAAAGGTTGGCCACAGCAATGCATGGTGGATACAGCATATATGCATATATGTATGTGTGTGTGTGGGTATATATACATACACACACACACACACACACACACACACACCAATTTCTTTTCATAAAGCCTGAGCATATAATAAGTGAGAAAGCCCACCTCATATGTTCAAGCATTAACCAGAATAATCTTTAACACTCATTCCAATAAATTTGGTAAAAGAAAACATAAAACAAAAACAACTTTACAAGAGCTTTACAACAACTTTTCAAGTGTCCCTGAAGGATAAAGTAGAAAGTGAGGTTTCTCAATATTTTATTGGCATATTTTTCACCTCATCAAGATATCATTTTTTTTATTTAGTATAGGGTATATTTTTCCAATCTTTTTTCTGAACATTTTTATTACAGATTTCCAAATAAAAGTAAAAATAAAATTCATATTAAAAAGAGTGGGGGTTGGAGGAAGAAGGGAAGAGAAGAAAAAAAAAGTAATTTTGGTGTAGTAGATTTGTTATTAGTTAGTTGCATTTTTACAGATATCTGATATTATGTCACAAAAAAAGAACCAAGAAGGTAAGGGTTATTAGGGTTTGGGGAGTTATTTTACAAAATTATAGAGTCTTCTTCTCTATTCCTTTAACACACATTTCATAAAATAGTAAAAATTCATATTTTCCAAAACTGAACAAACTTAAGCACTGAGATTTATATTGTCCAAATGAGCAGAAAAAATAACTCCATTATTCAAAGTATTTCTTTTTATGTGAGTAATATGTGCAGTATGACCAAAAAAACAATTAGAGCAGGATCTTACAGTTAAAGTAATCATGCTAGTCTAATGGTAATCTCAATTACTGCAACTTTACTGACAGCTGGAAATTTCAATTGTATTTCATTTTGCACACTTTGTAGCAGCCACTAGCTGATAGGAGCCCAACTTCCTGTGAAGTAGTAGGTAATTTCATTGATTTGGCCATTAATTACTATCCAGGTTATAATGAACTAGACAACTATATAAATACAGCATTTGTGGAAAATTATGAGGGTTCAAAGACCACAAAGTGGCTGGGTGTCAAGCTTTGGCATGCATCTCTGCTCTGGTACTTAATGGTGTGTGCATGAAAGTACCTAATTTCTCCCACTTTCAACCTTAGGACTAGATTCTCAGCTAAAGATAGATAGCATTGCAGTGGACATGTGTGAAAGATGGAAAACATCTTTTGCAACTTCTTCCCAAAACCTGCCTTGTTTATACATTGCTTCTAGTAAAGAAAGTCACAGAACTAGGGCGAGGACACTTGATTAATTTACAGTTTCAAGTGGGGGAGTCCTTTCCCTCAATTACTGGGAAACTAGGCTTCATTACTGCCAATCTAGAACATGCTTGGGCAAGGAGATTTACTTCTTCCTGCCAGTTCCTTTAAAATTAATTGTCTTATATCAGCTCTTGGTCACAGTGAAGCATGACCAAGAGATATTAGGTATTGATATATACATGATTAAATGTCACTTTTTCTGTTTTCATTTCCTTCCCAAAAGCAGTTGCTTGCCTTGTGTGATAGAGAAATTCAATGGAGGCAGCTTTCTCCATCCAGTGACATTTCTGTGTCCTGAAAAATGCCTCTGTTTTCACACTATTTCCAGCTGTTAAGGTACAGCTTCTAAAGAAAAATGTAGAAAGCTTTTAATCCAAAACACTATTAAAATTATCATTATATACAATTGTAATTTGAAGTTCGGTCTCGTCATGGTATCATAACACTGCGTATTGATATGTACGTAATCATATGTTGGCAAATACTGTTAGTATTTCAATAGCATTCAATGTGATATGAAGCAGTAGTACACTAGACAGCTCATGGTCTGCAGAAACCTTAGCTTCCATGCTCAGGGTTAAATCCATGAGTATACTGAAGACTTTATCACACGATCTTGCTATTCTGCTACAGTCATGTTATCGCAGATAATAGATACATTGCAGGTTGGGCACCTTTGATACCGCACATGTTTTCAATAGTGCAGTTACACTCATTCACCATTCTGTGGTTCTACAATCATACTTCCACAAACCCTATGTATCCCACCTTCCTGCACTACTGTGATTCCTTTATTTTTAGAGCAATTGCACAATTTCAGCATTAAAAACATGATAAAGATATGTATAAAATAAAAAGAAAACAGCTAGCTTGAGAATATTTATTTACTACTATTTATTTACTATATTTGTGTACCACCCACATTAATGGCAGTATGACAGCAAGGAAGTAGAAGGTGTCCATTGCACTAAGGTAGATGATAAGAGAGCAGTGTGATTAGGACCTGTTGATAGGTTTCACTAACCACTGTTACCTATCAATAACTAATGATGGGAAGACAATAAGGGGAGGCAAATTAGTAGTGGGAGGAACATGGAGTCATGTGATATAGATCATCGCTATCTGCAATGCCAATTTTCCTGCCTTATACAATAAAGTCCCAAACCCATGAATTTTTGTCTTCCGTGATAATGTAATAGTATCCAGCAGAGTCTGAATCCCTATTTCCTGATCTGCCTTTCAACTGAACAGGAATAACTTGATTGTCTTGATTAACTTCCATTTTGTTGTCCTCATTCAGTTCATAATGATGGGTACTGGTTTAAAACTAAAAGAGCTTATTAGGATTGAGACAGAAAGGAATTACGAAGGCACATCTGCCGCTGGAATTGCCACAAATTGCTGTGGATTATGGTGATACTGCCAGTGGTCACCCAGGGAGCATGGGGACTTGTCACCTCACACCCCACACTGTCCCAGCTTCTCCCTCATCACATGGGGGAGGTCTTTTTAAGCTGGCTTGACCCATCTTTCCTTATGCCGCCAGAGGCAGGGTTTCCCCCCACTTTCACCATGGAACCAAGAAGTACTTTCAATGTGTGTGATGGGAGCTGGTGCAAGTGGAAAAAAACTGTCACTGCCAATGAAATTAAGCTTGTGTGAAGAGATCCAAAGTGAGATCCAAGTTGGCAGTATCAACATACTTTCTTCTTGAGATCATTATAAAATCTAATAATGAGAATGGGTCATATCACTCATTCTGGCTCAAGTATAAGAAGGCTAGATTACTGTTGTGTTCATTCAAGTCATTTCTTATTTATCAATATCTGAAGGTGAAGTACTGTGGGGTTTTCTTGGCAAGATATGTTCGGTGTGTGTGTGTGTGTGTGCTTTTTCTGTGGTTGAGAACTGAATACTAAAACCACTACATCACGTTGGCTCTTTACTGTAGGGATATGTTGTTTTAACAGATCACAAATTTATCATATTGTGCAATGCAGAAATTGTCATCTAATTCTTTTGAATTGCTGTTCTTGGAAATCCCACAAGTCTCTTTCTTGTTCTACTTTAATGGGCTAAAAATGAACACCATTTCAGTTGTACTACTTTTGTAGTTTTGCAGAGGTTGTTGTTATGTGACCGTAAAGGGTTGAACGAGTCATTTAAAATTAGTTTTCAATTGCAAAGTTAGTTTGTATTAATATGCTTTATTTGAAAGCTCCACGAGAATTGGGCAACAGATGTTTAAGATGCAATGAAGTGCACTTGATTTGATTTGATTTCAAATGATGAGATGTCTGATTTCTTAATTGATAATTCAGCAAGAACTTCCTGTAAACACTGAAATATGTCATGTTTTTCTTTGTTCATTCAATAGCTTGCCATCTTCCTCATGTCTTCTGAAGTTTGCAGACATTCCTTCCAACACATAGTAGTAAGAACTTGGAGTTAAATAATTTTTTTATAGAAACTAAAATCACCCACACACTAGTTATTGTTCTTACAATCTTCAGATTTGTATACAATTATTTCCATACAAAGAAAAGACCAATCTAATGTCAAGGAGTCCAAGGAATGTCATCTACTTTCTTGTGGGTGTAAGGTAAAGGTAAAGGTAGCCCCCTGACATTAAGTCCAGTCATGTCTGACTCTGGGGTATGGCGCTCATCTCCATTTCTAAGCCGAAGAGCCAGCGTTGTCCGTAGACACCTCCAAGGTCATGTGGCCGGCATGACTGCATGGAGTGCCGTTACCTTCCCGCCTATTGATCTACTCACATTTGCATGTTTTCGAACTGCTAGGTTGGCAGAAGCTAGGGCTGTGGGTGTACATGCACACAAAAAAAGGAAAAAAGTGAGTCTTGTTCAATTGTTTAGGTTCCTCTAGAACAGTGGTTCTCAACCTGGGGTCCCCAGATGTTTTTAGCCTTCAACTCCCAGAAATTCTAACAGCTGGTAAACTGGGATTTCTGGGAGTTGTAGGCCAAAAACATCTGGGGACCCCAGGTTGAGAACCACTGCTCTAGAAGTTCAGTAGTCATTGCTGTTGAAATCTCCCCTTATAACACCAATGTTTTGAAGTTCACACCTATGAATGCCATTGGTTTGTTGTGGTTGAACTATACATACTGCATATATAACTGTCTCAATCAGTACATGAATTATTAGGAACACCCCTAAGAATCAGAATTTTCTCTTATTATTCTTTTACTCAGTAAATGGAATAAAACAAAACAAAGCAAAATATGAAATAAATCTTGGACATTTTCTTCCTAAGCTGAAACACAATTTTTCTGAAACCTTTTCCTTTCTTTCTTCTTCTTCTTGTTGTTCATTCATTCTGTCATTTCCGACTCTTTGTGACCTCATGGACCAGCCCACGCCAGAGCTCCCTGTCGGCTGTCACCACCCCCAGCTCCTTCAAGGTTAATCTAGTCACTTCAAGGATGGCATCCATCCATCTTGCCCTTGGTCGCCCCCTCTTCCTTTTTCCTTCCTTTCCCCCTAGCATAATTGTCTTCTCTAAGCTTTCCTTTCTTCTCATGATGTGGCCAAAGTACTTTATCTTTGCCTCTACTATCCTTCCCTCCAATGAGCAGTCGGGCTTTATTTCCTGAAGTATGGACTGGTTGGATCTTCTGGCAGTTCAAGGCACCCTCAGAACTTCCCTCCAACACCACAGTTCAATAGCATCTATCTTCCTTTGCTCAGCCTTCTCTAAGGTCCAGCTCTCACATCCATAGGTGACTATGGGGAATACCAGTGCTTTAACTATGCGGATCTTTGTTGCCAGTGTGTTGTCTCTACTCTTCACTATTTTATCGAGATTGGACATTGCTCTCCTCCCAAGAAGTAAGCACCTCCTGATTTCCTGGCTGCAGTCTGCATCTGCAGTAATCTTTGCAACTAGAAATACAAAGTCTGTCACTGCCTCCACATTTTCTCCATTTCCCAGTTGTCAATCATTCTTGTCATAATCTTGGTTTTTTATGTTTATCTGCAACCCAGCTTTTGCACTTTCTTCTTTCTCCTTGATTAGAAGGCTCCTCAGCTCCTTCTAGCTTTTGGTCATCAAAGTGCTGTCATCTGTATATCTAAGGTTGTTAATGTTTCTTTCTTACTGTACAACAATGTCTTCCTCAAGTCTAGGAATGGCCACACTTATGTGAAACCCTTTTATTCTAAAACTAACAGGTGGCTAGGATGACCTCTGTCCTTTATCTTGGGTAGAAACAAGTCTCACTTTTCTGCCCTATGTCCTTCTTCCTGTCATTTTAATCTTTCAGGCTCTATGATATATGCCCTTGTGAAATCATTAAATAAGCTTCATTCAAAAAATCTACTATGAAAGAGCATTAAAAATGTGTTCCCTGAGAATTAATCTTGCAGAAACAGTCTACTTTTATGAGTCACGAAAATGGGTCCAAATTATTTGACCCAGCCAAACCAAAGCATCACATATTGTACATCCAGACATTGTTCCTTGCTCTCTTTCTCTATGGGTGTGTCTGTGAGTTCATGTGTGTGTTGGGGAATAAATGCAAATAACTCTCCTCAACCACCCACTAAAATTCCTCCTACACAGAAAGCTGATCTCTTAATATATTCAGGATAGCATGTAAGAAGAAACTGGATAATGACATACATATACAAATGTATGACACAAACCCGTGTGAGGCTGTGCATGAAGCAAGGTGCTTTAAGGCAGCATAACTAAAAACAGCACATTCATTAATTCAGATTCTTATGTGTAGACATATAAAGGCCATTGAGGAGATATCCAATTCTTTTTCTATGTTAATTATGGCTCTTATTAACAGGACACGTAAAACAATTTGCCGGAGTCTATCTGGGGATATTTTTATGTTAATGCATTGAATTATGATAGCTTGCTGGTACATTTTTCATTTTTTTTAAATGATGGATATCAGTGGAGTTGCTACTTGAGACTGGATTTGAACAAACTATTATCTCCCTTGTGGAATTATCTGGAAGCAGGTAATTCCAGATAACAAGGGCCACTTAATTTGATCTATATCCTTAAAAATAGAATATAGATCCTATTTATTGAGAGAAACAAAAATGGGGAGAAAATGTGAAGTGAGTCAAAGTGAGTGAAGCCAGGTGTCTGTCCTACACAACTTCCTCGGCCTTCCTTTGGGCAAAACACCTGAGCCCAAGGTCAATCCAAATTTTTTTTTTTACTCTCCAGCTATCCCTTACAATCCAGTCCAGCTCTGTATTCCATATCCATGAATTCAGCCATCCACAGCTTGAGAATATTTTTAAACATATAGAAAGTGAGCTGATTTTATCATTTTATTTTTTACTACACTATTGTAACATTAATGGGGAAGAAGGAGGCCTAGAACCAAATCTCTGGGGATATCCAAGGCCCACTGTATTCCTCATGTACAAATGCCAGGCATTTTCAGATACAGTTATCCCAAATACCAAACTAGGACATTCTTTATTTCACTACCCACCTATGTGTCCTCTTTATAAGTAGGAGTTTGTAGTTCTGTAATGTTGTTCACAGTAACTGTGACTTTGAGATTTTTTAAAAAAATAACAGAAATATTATGGAAAATGCATTAATTTGGATACAGATTTAAATGCGACCAGGGCAATAGAGACACATTTCACTAATTTGTATACTCCATAGCAGTAGCTGTCTCCGATCATCTTTGAAGCATTTCCAGGGTAGATAAGGGACAGAGACATATGCTTCTACTAGTGCATACCATACTTAGACTGAAACTTATTAGAGAAGGACAATAAACACTGCCTTATAACTTATATTTAGTACAATCACATACTAGTGGTTATACTACTTGGTACTAGTGTGAGTTGTAGGTCATAACACCTGAAAAGGAAAGATGTACTAGCTTGGGTGGGTTAGTATGGTTAAATTGTACATGCTGCAACTGGGGACTTCACACACAATTAATAAAATCAGCTTCAACTGTGTGGGTGAGGTATTTTGCCATTTCTAAAGTATTGGTTTTTTTTCAACAATTCCTAAGTTGTTAAAAAACTCCTTGGCCTTTTCCTCTCATGTTATCCAAAGCTTTTCTTCTTTATATGTCATCATCATGCCTTCTACTCTTTCCCATCTGAAACTGATTTGGTTCTTTTTAAGTTCTTTTGCAAAAAACATATATTTCCTTCTTTTCATTATTGTACTGGTAGAGAATTCTTTTAAGATGGCCACTTTCTTTCCTTTGTAGAAAAAAAAAATGTCTTAAATCTGCTTCAGTGGAGGGGTCTTGAAGGCAGTGCTGTCTTAAAATGTGCGGATATTCTTGAAATGGGAGGAGTCATTACTTGCCCATGTGATGAGAATTAAGTGGATGGGTTGTTGTAGGTTTTTTCAGGCTATATGGCCATGTTCTAGAGGCATTTTTCCTGACGTTTCGCCTGCATCTATGGCAACCCAGTGATTTCAGCCATGAAATCCTTCGACAATACATTAAATGGATGGTTGCGTTCGAAGCTGGAGGAGATGATCTAGTGTGATGGGAGTAAATCTTAATCTTTTTAAAAAAAGAACCCCATGAAACGCCACTGTTTCCCCTGCTTTCCCTTGTTTTCTCCAGCTCTTTGTGATGATGTCCTGGGTAATGGTTAGATATACATCTGAGGTGGCCATGCACTGGAAGTTAAAGAATCACTCTTGTCATGTCCAATGCCTCTAAGTCATTTCTTAGGACAACTCTAAGGGAAATTTATTACGGGGTTTTCTTGGCAGAAGATACCATGATAGGTTTGTCTTTGGCATCCTCTGAGGCTGGAGAGAGTGACTTGCCCAAGGCCATTAGTAGGTTTCCATGCCTGAGAAGCCCTGGTCTCCATGTGTCCTACAACAAAACAAAAACTTGGAAGTATGTAATCACAGTTTAAAAAAAAAGAAAAGAAGGAAGACTAGTCTCCACATGGTCAAAAGCTGTAATTCTTTAAAAAGCCGAAGTATAAATGTTTGAGGGCATTGCATAGACTATAGAATCGAATCTAATGTTTTCCTTTCACTCCCAGTGTCTTAGTCAAACACTCAAATAATAATACATTTCTGGGTCTCCTGTTCTCAGTAATCAAAATGTACTATTGTTAAACAGTAAAATAAAGTGTTGCCCTCATTTCCATAGCAAAACTCAATGCTATGCAACAAGCAACTGAAAAGAACAAAAAAAAACATATTCCCAAATATCTATGATTGTTTTTTATCTTGCCAATTATATTCAAAATGAAAGAACAGACTCCATGCACATCTTCTGGTCCAGGATTTTCTAGCTATTAGAGTCTAATGTGTCATCGAATCTAATGAGCACCTCAATTTCCAAAACCCTGAAACCAAAAAAAGTATTTGCTGGCAAATGTAATGGCAACGGCAAAAAGTGAACTAGTCATTTGGCTAAAAAAAAAAAAAAGGTTGTGCATTACAGTTACTGCCTGAGGATTTCTTCTTTAAAAACAAAAGTTTAAGAGCACCAAGCTTCCAGCAATAGAAAGGAAAACCTTGGGATGCATCTATGCTGGAGAATAGACTTGTGCATGGATTCATTATGGACATTTGCCTTTACCTTATTTGGTTGCTTCGGAAGCCCATACAGCATGGGTTCCGCATTTTTTTTACAGTGGCTGTTGAAAACTAGCTGTTTACAGTTACACATGAAGTGCAGGGCAGCCACTAGAAGGAAAAGTGCAAGGGGGAAAAGCCACCACTCCAATACCTCCAAATCAAGAGAGAAGAGATGGCTTTTTAAAGGAAGCCAGGCTAGGATACCTCCAGGTTGATCCCTCTTCCTTCCCCAAGAACTCTGAAGCCTCCTTAAAATGCCTTGGAAAACCGCCTGCTGCAGGGAGAGAGTGCACACACCTGAGCTCCTATCTCCTCTAGAGTAGAAACAGCTTTAATGAAGCATTACACCTGAAGCCAAATCAAGAGGGAAGAGACTAGAGAGCCTTTTTTAAAAAAAAAGAAAGAAAGAAAGAAGGCCAGGTAGGATACCTCCAGGTCATTCCCTCTTCCTTCCCTCTTCCTTAAAATGTCGTGGAAAACTGCCTGCTGAAGGGAGAGAGCACATGCACAGCTCCCTCTTAGAGATGCTTTTCCCATCACATGGAGGGGGGATCACCCTCCCAGGGAGACCTTTCATGTTCAGGGGGAAGTGTCCAATGATGTTTCTACCCCAGTTGGGGGCAGAGCCTTCACCAGAAGTCATATGACGTTGTGTGATGGCCGGTGTGGGGCTCCATCCTGAAGATGGCATGGAAGCATCCTAGGATGCTTATTTCAGTAAGTATGATGGGGTCTTAAGATTACTATATGTCACAAATCTAATGTATACTCTAAGTTTGGGGAAGTTATTTAGCCAAAAAAGGTGAGAATTAGATTCTGGTAAATATGGTATTTAGGCTGTTACATTCTTGCTCATCATGATTCAGGTCTTTCCTGCTTCTGATTCTTGGCAAGCGAGTTAAAGCCTGTGCTCACTCACTCTCTTTCTCTCTGTGGAAGAGTACATAATAAATGGTTCCTTTTTCATTCTAAGGTTAATATGGCTATCGCTTAATATTTATACAGTTTTGCAGAATGATCTAAATTTAATTCCTAGTCCAATGAGACTAGTCCAATTAAAGCAATTGAATCTAAGTTCTGTGTGAATTAGATGAGTGAGCATGCCTATTGATAATGATAGGCTAAAAGATGTCTAAGTTCCATTAAAATAAAATAAAATGGGATGCATTTTTATTTTCTATCAGGGGGTGATGTTCACTATGGGAGGGGGACTGAGTTTTCTTCTTGTAGTGGCAAGCTTAAATAAAACATATTTTTTCAGGGAATAGCAACAAGAGAGGTTCAGGTGGTTGTTGGGATTTATATTATATATTAGGTATCTCTTATACAGAAAGCCTGGAACCAGAAGTGCTTTGATTTTTTTTTCAAATTTTGGCAATTAATATATAATATCTTAAATTTTCCCATTATATACCAATTACATTCCAAACTTCTGTTGCTGATTTAAAATAATAGAATATAGAAATACAGTAGTGCTGAAAAATCTATTGTTCATATATATGTGAAGAGAAAAATAAACAAAAATACACACACACACCAGACAATTTTACAAATGCTTGGAATTATGGGTTTTTGTACAATAACTTTATTTTCTGCTCAAGAGATAGTGCGGCCTCTTATTGAAGCAAGATATATCAGTGAATCAATCCTTCCCTCTCAGGTTTAAACGAATAAAATCAATGGTGGAAAATGATATTCAGGAATACAAAGTAGATACTTCAGGCTTGAAATATTCATCGAGTATGAATTATATAAACTACTTTTGCTTTCATTAAAAAATCTATTTCTCCTCTTTCAGACAAGATATATGATGTTTCTTAAGGAAATAACCTAAAGGGGGAGAACACATTTATTGAGTGGAGGGGGGGGGGGGAGAAGGATAAATAAAAAATGATAAAACAACACAAAATATCTTAAATATTCATATAAGTATTCATGCCAATGCTTTTCTCTCATCTCGATCCATTAAATCAAGGCATATCTATTTTCCATGAAAGCAAACATAACTATCTTACCCCTAGGAAGAAATCCAAAATCCATATTAGTGTAAAATCATTATTGGGTCATAAAAATTGGGGGGGGGGGAATCTCTTCATCAGGCAACATGTTAGAAAAGATAGCAGGAGGAAGAAATAGAAGTCAAAGGGGAATTGGTCTGATGTCGAAGTTGTAGTGTTTGTTTGGTGTCCTGAAATCAATAAAAAAGGAGAGCTCCACAACCATTCAAATGAAGTTATAACAGGAAGTGTGATATTCCTCATGGAAGAACCACTAGAGATCCTGACTAAGGCTGGAAAAATTATTATTCCAGTTTTGGAAATATAAAGATTAGCCAATCTTCTTGATATAATGCTTAGCATTTTTTGTGCTCAAATATTCTCCTTAATAATTTGTGTGGGATAATTGCTAGAAGCATTTTTGCACTTGGCACATGCTGATGCATGCCCATTAACTACAAGTACATATTTTTACTGTGGAAAATATTCAATTTAACCTGGTTTTGGTTAAATGAAGTTGTTGAATTAGAGATCAAAGTTCATGTGTGTACAGGACTGGATAACTGGAAAAGAGAAGATGACCACTTTCAGATCTGCAGTAGGCCTCACAGTCAAAATTGGTCAAATAATGCTCTAAGATGTGTCCCGATGACTCTGTTCAGTTCCTATTGCTGGGCCATTTGTCTATTTTCAGTTTTGAGGGGTGATTAGATCTTATAGGGTAGGGGTTTAACAGATAACTCACAGGAGAAACAGGGGCAGATTTCAAGAGACTGAAAAGATACATCTGTTTTTTTAAAAAAACATATTTTGAGTATATTGTCTCTCGCTTGTCCTATTGATTTTTATTTCTTTTATTTTAAAAAGTGAAGCTTGTCCATACCTTATTATTATTATTATTATTATTATTATTATTATTATTAAACTTTATTTGTACCCCGCTAGCATCTCCCGAAGGACTTGATGCGGCTTACAAAGGCCAAGGCCTCAACACACAACATAACAATACACCTAAAGCAAATTAAAAACAGTTAAAGCAATATTAAAACAACAAAACAACAAGCAATGAAAAATACACCAAAACACAGTAAAACTGGGCCGGGCCAGAGAAAAGGGTACAGGGTTAAAAGTGCTGATTTGACAGGTAATATGTAAGGCTTATAGGGCAAGTGCAGTGTGCAGTGTGCGGCAATCATAGTTCTAATAAAGTGCTTATGGGACTTGGTATTGGAGATTTCCTATTCTCTAATAAACACTAGAGATGCTTACTAGGTCCGGAAAAAATATTATCCCACATGGTATTTGAGGCATTTCCCCCAAATTCAACAAAATTAGACTCTACAGAAGTTATGGTTATGGGGTTACTTGAGCAGGCACACCTAAAGGGAGGGGTACCTGTACACAGCTTGCAAACTGCACTTTCCAGGTGCACCACAGATAGAAGAATAATTGATTATTAGCCAAGACAGTTGAGACTTCTAGGAGTTGGGATCCAAAAAACTGGAGGACTTGAATTTGGGAATAATTGTCACAGCACAACATGTCAATGTGTAGAAATTTAGATATTAAACTAACTTAATCAATTATTCTGGTATCTGTGGTTCGCCTGGAAGACCAGAGTTTGGAAAACACTGTTTTTATGTTCTTTCAATTTCCCGAATGCTAGCTATTAATAAACACATTATTTAGTGGCTTTGGATACAATATAATAAGATGAATGATAAGATGGGTAGTTCCAACTTCAGCATTAACTTGTAGTTGGATACCTGCCAGTCTCAGAGCAGTCAACCTAAGTGCCAAATTTGTTTGCTCACTGGAAATAAATGAATACATACATATGCAATGTGTATTCAACTGATTTGGCCATGCAATTCATTCCACAATACCCAATTCAAAGCCAGTACCATCTGCATGGTAACAGCGTTGGAAGGGTTCAGTATGGATTATGGGACCCTTCCCCTATTTTCTTCTCTCTATTAAAATATATGGGAGGCATTTGGAATGGATGGCCCTTGTGGTCTTTTCAAATTCTGTAGTTCAGTATGCAGTAGCCATTAAGACCTCTGTCACAGTGAACTGAAATACTTGTGCCAATCAATAGAACCAAAAAGCCAAATTGTACCATTCTGTATTTCTGAGTAGGGATTTTCTCCAACAACCTTTCATCTCAATGTTTTTCTATAGAAAAAGACAAATCTACTTTAAAATGTTTTTCCCCTGAACTTTTACAGCCCTAATGTTTGTACAGTGTCTTTTTCTGCTGTATCTGCATATAGCACAATATAGTAATTTCCTGTAGAAAACACTATACCCAAGAGTAATCTGGAGTGGCAGTAGCACAATCTCAGCACATCTTCAATTTATATTGTAGTCAGTGCTGAATAATGTTAAAGTTGTATTACTATAACACAGCCAACCTTTCCTACACAGCAAGATATGTAGGACAAGTGATTAACAGCCTTGCATTTAAAAATAGACAATGTCTTTGTAAAATATTGCATTGCTAAATGGATAGATAGATACAGGGGTAAGTTAATTGCAAAGCAAACTTTCAGTTGTTGCTATGGAGGCCAGAGAAGAAATTGCTACATTGGCATCTGCTCAGAGCAAAAGCTGTCAAACAGTATAAATACAAAAAGGTTATTATTAGTCTGTGTTACATGCAGTGTAGTCTAGCAATTTGCCACTTGTTTCCTCTTTCCTAGCAATTGCTCCAAGGTGAGCATACAAATGTTGCACTGTAAAGCAAACTGAATAGGGGAAGCTAAGCACATCAGCCCATCTTTAACTCTGTACATACCCCCTGGATTGTACCCCTTCTTGCTCACTCTGTTTTGAACCATCCCTGGCTAAATGCAAGAGAAGATTAATTTATACTTTGCACTGTTCTTTCATAGAACGATGATGTTCTGTGGATGACATCCTAGCAAGGGTTGCCAGGTTTTGTGCCATTTGTGAATGTATTTAATTGAGAGATTAATGAACAGTGCTTCACTAATGATGGGCAGCTACAGAAAAGGCCCTGTCCCTTTCGTCTCCTAGTGGAACTACTCTTTTTTATCCCACCTTTCTTCCAACGCAGGTATTTAAGGGATGCAAGTAATACTGGTCGACTTCTATATGAGTTGTTTGATTTAGGTAAATACACATATCCTGGACTCCCAACTGCCATATTTCATTGCATAATTGTCACACTTTTTATCCCTTTTTGACCAAAAAAAAAAAAAAAGGGGGGGGGAGGTGCTACTTTAATGAATTTTAAAAAAAATCATGTTTTCTTTCAGCTACAACACTTCACTTGCTCATGTGCCCACCCCCTTTCCAGCGACAGTGCTTCCCTTGCTGTATCAAAAAGGGGGCAGGTGAAGCTGTTGCTTGTATAGTTCAGCAAAACACATGGAGAGGGCAGCCTAGCAAGACTGTTTTAGGTTGTCTGCCAGCATGTACTTTGGGGTGATGATTCATGACTGCAACTATTATGTGAAAGTAAAAATACCAATTTGGGTGCCAAAAGGGGGGATGTGATTATTATGCAGTGGCAGGCTTTACACATGAAATACAGTATTAGATGTTTTGGGTGAAGTAGATATACCAGATCCA
Organism: Anolis sagrei; assembly: GCF_037176765.1. Lineage (NCBI taxonomy): Eukaryota > Metazoa > Chordata > Lepidosauria > Squamata > Anolidae > Anolis > Anolis sagrei. The sequence continues at coordinate 216,631,337 of NC_090022.1, read as the reverse complement.
AACCATTTTGGGTTTTTAAGACTTATATCAGAATTTGAAAATGAGCCCAGAAATCCACCATGAACTAGTATAATATAGTTTTGCCATGATCCAAATGCCTAGAGCCAACCAGTACTCAAAGGATTATATTTTGAACCACCTGAAGCTTTTAAGCAATTTCAAAAGGCAGCTTTCCAACTGGGATGTAATTCCTCACTAAATGTCCTCTTGAAAGGAAGCAATGTTAAAAATGTCTTGCCATGGAGAAAAAGTCTTCTAAAGCCAGTCATTTCAAAGCTAATTTGCCAATTGAGATTTATTCTATGCAAAATTTGCATATGTTATTTTTACACAGAGAACAATGCTTTGTGCATATCAGCTGTGCAATTTTTTCATAGAATGGGTCCTTCATTACTACATTTTCTGTACAGAAAGCAGCTTTTTTCTGCAACCTGTTTCCTGCATGGAAAATGCTGTTTTCTGCATATTGCTGCTGCTGCTGCTGCTGCTACTACTACTACTACTACTACTAATAATAATAATAATAATAATGCATTTACCTGCCTTTCAATATGGATCAAGACATGAAACTAGTAATGAAAATAAAACAATAAACAGGTACATAGCATAGTTAAAAACAGTCTAAGCTGTATCTGATTTTTTCATTGAATAAGTCCAAAAGAATGATGATGCTTGTCAATCCAGGAATCCTTCTCATTATTTATTTCAACCAGTACTTGAATATTTTTAATATTAATTCCATCTCAACTCTGAAGAGGCAAAGTCTGAATTTACACACCCATTTATGAACACATAATAGTGCTCCCTTTCAACTGGCCAAGACTGCTTGGATTTGTCAACAGGATCTACCACAAACCATCAAATTTCATTGATTGTCTTTAACTTAAAATGATGTGAGTTTTGTTTTTAGCCAGACCTTATATAAGGCTCCACTTCATTAGATTTTTTAATTTAAAAATCAAGATTTATCTAACCTTGTCAAGTTTCAGTCCACAAGATAAAATAACCACAGCAAGATTAGTACTTCACCCTGCATCTAAAGAGGCTTGAGAATGAAGAGTGCAGGCCATAGCTGATCATTCCCAAAGAGTTTTTAGCAAGGATTATCAAAAAGTTAGAAGCAAAGCTTAGAAGAGGTCAATTTTTGTATAATTTATAGAGCAACATGCAGAAAAAAGATTCTTTGCAGAAAGGGATATCAGTGTGAAATAGATGTTTGAAATCCACATTTAAAGATCTATTTTTTCCTCCCATCTGAACTCAATCTGCAGGAGGCACGGGACACTGAAATCAAAAGATAGCCTCAATAATACTGGGTGAACAGAAAGTATCATGCTGTTTTAGCAATAAAAGAAAAGGTTGTGGGGGGGGGGGTGTTGTGCATGACCTATCTGCCCTGTATTTTAATAACGTCACCTTCCATAAGAACACCGATCTGTAACGATAAGTTCTCAATAAAAACATTCTTTGTCCCAGAAAATAAATGCAGTTTCATAGGAGTATAGGAGGCCACTCCTCACTCATGGAGCCCTGGTTTCCAAGGCAGCCAGAAGAATTGGGTTGATGAAATTTCCTTAATTTCCCTGGGTATTAATAGTAAGTAAAACCAGTAATAAACATGTGAAGGTTGTGGGGTGTTATCCCCTCTCTCTGAGTTACAGAATATCCTTTGAGGATCTAATTTTCTTTTAGAAGTTGGGGAAACAATATATCGGTATATTTGCATATTAAAGGATCCTGCATAGTTGTTCATAAATAAGATCCATTGATCATCTTTGCATGCAATCAGAACTTTCAGTGCAACGTATTTCAGAAAAGGGTGACCACACTGTGTGATCTAGCCTAAAAATAATTTCTCAATACACCCAGAATGGGCTATGCACCAACCACAAGACTGAGATCAGAACATCATTTAATAATTCAGAAAGCAGACCAATTTGACTCACACCAATATAGAGGCCTGCCAATCTGACTTTAAATACAAACTGGATCTTTACAATGGGCTGCTGGAGTATGGATCCAGGCCCTTCTCCCCAAAGATACAACAGTCTATGGTTTCTCAAGTCCCATTACATACATTGGCATAGTAGAATGGTGTCCCTTGTATAAAAGGACAAAATCAAGGTTTCCTTTTTGGGATTTTGTTTTTGAATATTTCTAAGCAGTGCATGGGTTAAACAGTTCATATGGAGGATTGACTGTATTTGAATATGAAAATCTTCCAAATGGCTATAAACCCTTTCCCCGTTTGCCAGAACTACAAGACACCTGTAGAAATAGTAACAGTTTAGGGTGGGATTATGTCTGCCAACATTTAGATAAACTAGATTTTAACCCCCAGTTTTGTTGGGGGGTAAAAATAGTCGCACAGTGCTTGTTTCTAACAAATTGCTTACATCAATTGCACAGTCAATAGTTTTACAAGCCTACTCACAGCCCTTGTAGGGCACATCTATACTGACATTATAATGCAAATTGGAATTGGTTTGGGAGGAATTAGTTTAGCTGTGCAGGTGATTAGACTGCCATGCCTGGAACTGATTTGGTTACAGTAATTACATTGAACATGGAACATGGCCTCACATTTCTGTGCAGATTTTCCCCTTTCCTGGAGAGATGTGCTTCAGGGCACAAGAGACATACCCAGTTTTGAAAAAGGGAAAATGTCATTAAGAGTGGAGGTGATCAATTAACCTTCTCAGGGCCAGCCATGGTCTTGTGATTTCTGGCAGCCCCCATTCTGGATTACTTACTGTGTTTCAGTGTATATTTGTGTGTGGGGGAGGCTACATTGCACTCTGTATTTTGTGAAGCCAATTTTTGCCCTGTAATCTGGAGGGGAGATCAAGGCAGCTTAGTTTCAGAAATGTAGGTACACAAAGTTTAGATCAAGAGTAATTTTTCTGCTTCTGTCCTTTTGGAGGCAAGTGAGGACTTTTTAAATTGTGTTGCCTCTCCTGGAATTGATCACTGATGGAAAAAAAAGAGTAATTTTTTTTTAGATTGCTCGAAACAGAAGAAAGCGAACAGCTCTGAACTTTCTTGTTTTTAGATTTTGAAAATGTTACAGAAATTGGAGGTGGCCCTGCTTGCTTTCGGAAAAATAGCTGTAGATTTTAAGAGAAGGAATGCTTTAGAATTTTGTATTGGGAGATAAGCACAATTTGCTTTTGTTTAACTTTACAGTGAACTTTTTTTTAAGCAATATGTATTAAAATTGCATATGTTACAGAGATATTCCTAGGCAGGAAATCTACAAAATTTGAGGGGGAAAATAAATAAAGACCAGCGAATTCTGATCAGAGAAAAACTTTCTTAATAATTATTATTTCTACTTAATTGCCATACCATCTACCAAAACTTGATCCTGCAGTTCAAAGAAGGAACATAGAAAAGACTGGGACTGGAAAGCCTTGGAAAATCCATGCTCCATGACTTAAAGTCAGAAAATTGCCAATACATTAACACACCACTCTTTCCACTCTAGTGCTTTCCTAAAATTAGTGAGAAAGGTATCTGACTCTAAAGCAATAGGATCAAAGAACCTTGAAAAAAATAATAGATGTGATTAGAACCTTGAACTGTCATTCACAAATCTATACCTCTCTCATCTCATCATTCATCTCTCTACCATAAAGTGACCCTTATATGAAATGATTCAGGATAAATGTATGTTTTTGAAAGCACATTGTCTGCATTCCTATCTCAGATTTAGTCTTCTTCATGAAAAAAAACAATCTTCAGTTTTGACATCCACTTCGGTTAATTTAGTTCTCAGTCTGGCATCTTTTCAATTTTGAAGAATCCCTACAATATAAAGTCAGGTATATGTAAACCGGTGCCTCCTAATCTGGAATTTACAGATTAGAAGCATATAAAGTCACCTTTAAAAGAAACTTAATATTCAGTTCTTCAACAGCAATGCCTGACAATAAAATAGGTCAGTACTGAGACTGCAATCAGATAAGAATTGAGTAGATGGGGAATAAGGTGATATGCTAATGTCATCAGAGTTCAGCAATGCCACCCACAGAGGAAAGAATCGATGTGCTTCCATCAATACTTGGATCTAGTAGTGTATGATCTACTTCTGACAACTGCCCTGAGTGTTCCTTTAGAGTTAGCATTTACATTTTCCGCAATCCCTCTGATGCACTGCTGTTCTATGAAAATTGTGGTACTTCGGATGCAGCTACTGTGCACCAAAGGAGGAACAAGATCACCATATTATAAATGTAGTTCTGTCTCTTTTACCTATATCACACCAATGAAAGTCACTGAGGAAACTTTAGGAGTCTGCAATGTAACTTTAGGGTGAAGAGCCAGATCTGGGAGTATTAAATATTATTCTTTAATATCAGATTTCATCTTGAAAATCCTGGCTCTCTAGTTCATACTGTATGCGTTGTTGCCTCTACTTTCTTTCCAAACACACAGTCAGAATATGAGCAAATAGTATACAGTGAATCTGCAAGAGATTAGCAACCACAAAGATGGTCCAAAGTCCAAAACTTTCAACTCTCTCCTATTGTTTAGATGTGCCACTGAAATATTATATAATGTTGGCTTTACTTACAGGGAATTCAAGCATGATTTCTACAGGTAGCCGTCCATATAACATGATCCATAAAAATAAACTTGAAAGCCGTTGCAATATATTGTATTCCAGCAAGGGGCAGCAAAATATTGCATTATATACAATTCTGAAAATGGTGTACATTGTTATATAGACTCCAACCAGCATGTGGCAGCAAGAAGAATCTTATATTTTCTATCCATGTATGCTTCCTACAACCCAAAATCTCAATTGCTAATAGGAATTAAAACTTACGATTATAGTGGCAATGATCTGCAATTATCTATTTCACGTTTTAGCATAAATAAAAATCAACTATTTCAGTCACCACATCAAGCAATGTGATATCCAATTAGCTCTTTCATTTCTATACCATGCTAGGATATATATGGTTTTACAAACTGTTTTTGACCAGATTGGTGCTCCAGGTGTCACTTATGCTTTGGGTACTTATTCCCAGCACCCGGACTTTTCCTTAGTGGTTAGAATGCACAATGGCTCCAAGCAAATACATGTTCTTTAATCCAACAGTTACAGAAAACATATGTTTCAATTCCACTTAACAAGCCAATATGATAATTAAAGATGATGATTTTTGAATTTTCTTACAATAAAAATTCCTGTCACTATCCTTGGTAATTTATGTTATTTTCTCCTATAATTCTATGTCAGAAATTTCGTATCACAGAGGAGAGACAGAGGAGATAAATTCATATTTACTATCATTGGAAAGTATTACATATGTCTTATCATAATCTTTAGATTTTCCTGATATGCTGACAGTTCCCAAGCATTATTTAATTTTATTTATTGGGTATCTAGTGGGAATCTCAAGTTGCAATAATATCCTTGTTGAAAACCTCCTGCAGCACTTTTCTTAGGGCAGGAGGCAGAGTGCCAGAGCAACATTGATAAGCGGAGAATGGAGGTGGGAACAGACACAGCCTATTTTTTTTCCTGGTTCTTCAGTGACATAAAAATATCAGGGACTTTTTATCTAATAGCATACAGGATTATACTTGTGATATATCTTAATTTGGTTTATATCTTTCTTGTTTGTCCTCCCAATCATGGTTTTATTTTGTTTCTCTTTATGTAGATTGTGTTTAGGCTTCTTTCTTTTCTCTGTGTTTCAAATTGTAGAGACAGAGGGGCCTTTTTAAGAAGCTAGAACAATAATATTACAACTACTCAAGTGAATAAAAGGAATTGAAGAAGAGAGAAAGATATGGGGTGTATCAGAAGTGTTACTGCCACTCAACAATGATGCTAAGGAGATACACAAGAATGTGAAAGGCTGCCAATGTCAGGGCAAGAAATAATAATAATAATAATAATTATAATAATAATAATAATTATTATTATTATTATTATTATTATTATTATTATGTGATTTTGTGATATGAAATCCAGCATATAGATCTCGTTTGCTGTGACACACTGTGTTTTTGTGTCAGTAAAATAATAATAATTGAAATCTTGCATGTGATTTACACCTTGAGGCTTTTGGAGAAAGATAAGAACAGTTGAATTTATTTTCATACAGATAACTGGAGTTTCAAACAAGTTAATCCTAAACATTTAGATACATGCTTGCATCTATTGAGTCCTATTATCTCAAGTCAAGGTGGCCAGAAATTATAAAGAAAACCCACGGTATACGAAGGAGCAAAATATTATTAGGTATAATTTCTTTACAATTTAATTATGCAGCAATTCTGAACTCTGAGCAAACAATCCAGTCTTTCAACTTTTTCCCTGCCATTTAGTCATAAGTAAACAAATAGGGGCTCATTTAGCTGTTAATTCAATACTTTTTGTATTTCCTGGGGCAAATATATAGAAAAGTAATTGAGATAAAATAGTTTTCCTTTTTTAAAAATGCAGCTTTGAGGAAGTTGCATGCCTATGGGGTGAATTCATTTCCTAACTGACTCTATATTTGCCCTAATTATACCTATGCAAAATTTTATATGAGCATTTTAATGTCCATGCTTAAATAGAGCATTTGCTCATGAGACAATTTGAAGACGAAAAAATGGTATGAAAAGAGCTTTCATCACAGCAATGTGGCTTTCTGCATTTTTATCTCTACAATGTTGGAAGTATTTTCCCTTGTAGCAGCTGCCTATGGCAGAATAATCTCATGACCTCACTTAGTACATCAGATTTGGGATGTTAGTATCTCAGTAGGTGTGTCATGTAACCAACGTTGGTCAAAGCTAGGCAATATGTTCATCTCCCAATGCAGGCTTAATGGGGCTGTATTTCATTAAGCCTAGAACTTGTTATCCCCATGGAAAGAAACAATTTAGTTCCAAAATGGCAAAGCAGGAGTCAAAAATAAGAAACATGCCAAAAGTCAGGAGCAAAAGACAAACCAGGAGCAGAAGATTATCACACTGGAAAAAAGACAACTGAAGGTTTCAAGAGAACAGCTGAGCTTGAGAATTAAATATTAAAAATTCTTTTAAAATGGGTACAACATTGTTCTTTGAGACCCTTTCTGTTTACAACACTCAATTACTAATCTAGATGGGCCAGGTAAATTAAGAGGCAGAGAATACGAAGCTTTTACACAGCATAGGATTGGGTGCCTCAAAACATAGAGGAGCAGATATGAAGATATTCATTCCCAACCATGGTATCTGTACAACTGAGGTTTTGTAAATATGTTGTTGTTGTTCATTCGTTCAGTCGTCTCCGACTCTTCGTGACCTCATGGACCAGCCCACGCCAGAGCTCCCTGTCGGCCGTTACCACCCCCAGCTCCCTCAAGGTCAGTCCAGTCACTTCAAGGATGCCATCCATCCATCTTGCCCTTGGTCGGCCCCTCTTCCTTTTGCCTTCCACTTTCCCCAGCATAATTGTCTTCTCTAGGCTTTCCTGTCTCCTCATGATGTGGCCAAAGTACTTCAACTTTGTCTCTAGTATCTTTCCCTCCAGTGAGCAGTCGGGCTTTATTTCCTGGAGGATGGACTGGTTGGATCTTCTCGCAGTCCATCATACCACATCCTCAGCACATCTTTTGTTACAAGATTAGATTACCTGGCTTTTTACATTTGTAAATATAGCATTGGGTATTTCAGTTCATTTTCAAGTACATGAATAGCTTGGCTAATCAAGAAAAGTGATTCTTTTGTGGATGACAAAACTAAAACTTGTGCAATACTGTATCCTAAAATGTGGAGCTCAAACAATGATATTGTGGATTTTTTTTAAAAAAAAAATCATGATGCCTCTCTACATGTTTGTCTGTTTTATGATAGATAAAAGAATACTGAAAAAAATTAAACCTTTATCTCCTTCACTACTGTGATTTTATGGAGTGGATTTTACTACTTAAATTTTAATTCTTAAAACACTACTAGTATTTCCCAGCATACGCAGTCACACTGAATAACTTAATCAGCTTAGTAGCTCTCTTCACGCCTCTAACTCTGGGATTTTATAATGTGGTATCTGTTCAAATTAATGAATAACACTTTCATCATACCACATCCTCAGCACATCTTTTGTTACAAGATTAGATTACCTGGCTTTTTACATATGTAAATCTCAGCAGTTCAGAATAGTGTCTGCTGAAAATTTTTCACAGTACCTCTTGCTGCTACTCACAGACATACAACTCAGGGCCAAACTATACACAACATCATTCACACAATCAGTAACACTGTTCTACAAATTTCCAGTTTTTCTCAGTTGCGGAAACAAAATGTGTCGTTTCTTAATAAATTTAACATGCTGAATTCAAATATAATAATTAAATGTGTTAATTGGCTCTGGTTTTTATGCAACAGCTATTTCAATTTTCTCCACAATAGGTAATTCGTTAATATTATGATAATGCGCCTAACCTTACTGCATGTATATAAACCGTGAATATTTACTAAATTTAGTCAAATTATATTGCCAATAGTTTATACATGAGAAATATTTATTTAATTAGTCTATTGTTTATGTTTGTGCAGCAAGAAACTATATTAGTAGGCCTAATGCAGTTGAAAAGTCTGAAAGTTTAAATGTCGCTTTAATTGTCACTTTAGTTTATATCCTGTTTGCTTCTCTTGACTTTTCTTTTTTATTCAAGGAAAGGATTGTCTCTTACAATGCTCCAGCAGTAGTCTGACAGCATTGACGGAGTCCATTTGCCTTGATATCTTTTTTCCATAGTGGCAACTTGTTGATGGAAATGCTCACCATGCTCGTCGCTCACTGCCCCACAATTTGATGCAAAAAAATCCAGATGCGAGTCAAAGAAATGAATTTTTAATGACTTGTTACATTCAAGATGATTGTAGGCTTGGAGTAGTTCTTCAACCACTTCCTTATAGTTTGATGATTTGTTGTTTCCAAGAAACTTTGATGTTACTGACATGAATGATATCCACGCCGCCTTTTCTTTTCCTTTCAATAGAGAAAGAAACTCGTCGTCGCCCATAAGTTGACGGATCTGTGGGCCAACAAAAATTCCTTCATTTATTTTTGCAGCACTAATTGATGGAAATTTACCTTTCAGGTACATAAAAGCTGTTTTATTCTTATCAATTGCATTGACAAAGTTTTTCATTAATCCCAGCTTTATGTGTAATGGAGGTAATATGATCTTGTCGCTGTTTATAAGTGCCGGATGTTTTACATTTTTACACCCCGGCTGCAATGTCTGCCTTAGCAGCCAGTCTCTTTTGATGTAATGCAATTCTCTGGCATGACTGTCCCAGTCACATAAAAAACAATACTTAGTATATCCACCCTGAAGACCAAGTAAGATAGCAACAACTTTTAGGTCACAATAGACTGACCATTGATGTTGATCGTAGTTGATGCATCTTAGAAGCTCTTTCAGGTTTTACTATGTTTTTTTCATTGCAACTGCATAAGCAACTGGAATAGATGGTAACTGATTCCCATTATGCAGTAATACAGCTTTAAGACTTGTTTTGGAAGCGTCAACGAATAACCTCCACTCTTCAGGATTATAATTAATGTTGAGGGCTGACATTTAATCGCAGATATTCTTACAAACAGCAATATCACCTTTCTGGTCAAAGAATGGAAGAAGGTCTTTCTTACGGTCACAGTATAGTGATGTACGAACATCATCTGCCAAGAGATTCCATTGCTTCAGTCTTGAACCTAAAACCTCGGCCTTGTTCTTAGGAAGATCCAGACCTCTTATTAGGTCATTGAGTTCCATCTGTGTTATGAGATGCGGTTCATTGGATGTGGATGGCAGAAAATCGGGGTCAAATAAGGCTATTGGATCATCACTACAAGCTTCGTCTGGTTCTTCCTCACTGGAGTCAATTACGAAAGATTCAGGTGCTTCTGGAATTGGTAGTCCTTCTCCATGGGGTACTGGACGCATTGCTGAAGGAATGTTTGGATACTGAATAAACGATTTCTTTCTCTTTGTAACACCTTTCTGAATTGGAGGCACCATACAAAAGTAACAATTACTGAAATGATCGGTTGGTTCCCGCCAAATCATTGGCACTGTGAAAGGCATGGAAGACTTTTTCCCCTTCAGCCACTGGACAAGTCTCGATCCACATGAATTACAGCAGATGTGGGGTGCCCAACTTTTGTCTTGGTCTCCTATTTCACACTCAAAATACAACTTGTAGGCTTTCCTAATCACTGCTGTTATTCGTCTCTTTTGTGATTCAAAAGTAACTTTGCCACAAACATAGCAGAAATTATCTGCTTTATTTACACACGTGCGAGGCATAACTACAGTAAAAAGAACAATGTAAAACGATGTTTAACGATACTGTTTCAGTCTTCAACTGACTGGCCCTCACTGTTCAAAAGTCTGGCCTTATATAGGGCGTTCGGGCTTTTGCAGATGGCACTAATACAGCGCCATCAAACTTTCTAGAATATTCTAGAATCTTCCATAGTGTAAGTCACAACATGCATTTTTTCAACCATACGTGATCACATGATTGCTTATATCATAAAAACTAGAGCCAATATACATTTTTAAATGTCATTTTCATTTTCAGCACCCCAAAATCATAAAACAACAGCTATTTTCAGGCCCGCAACTTTTTCTCCGTTGAACAGTGTAATCAATCACATGAAAGCACATATAAGAGCAAAATGTAGATATTGGGATGGATGTGGGGGCTACTATAACCTGGTTGAACTGGTTTAAGCACTTAGACTTAAGGCACAGCTACACTGACACTAAATGCAACTTGGAACCAGTTTGGGTTTCACAATTCAGGTGAGAAGACTGACAAGTCAGGAATTGATTTGATGGCAGGAAGGTTACATTAACCACATAATCTGACCTCAAATCTTTCTGTAGGATCACTTCCTCCCCCCAATTCCAGGAGAGATGTGCACTATCCATGCCCTTGGATCATCTTTTGCCAGTCCCCACACTCATCTCATGTAATATACAAAAGCAAGGGCAGGTGTCTACGATTCACTCTGTATTTGGCAGAGCCGATTTTGCTCTGGGATCTGGGATATACCAGGATCTGCTTAACTCAGACTTTGAAGTCTGAGTTAAGAAGATTCAAACTCAGACTTTGAAAGGAACCAGAAGAGTATTTGGGGGGAGGGGGGAGGAAGAAAGCAGATTCTGTAGTATTTTATTTCATGCCAATGGGAATTATCTTCTTTGGGCCATACATGCAGGGAAATGCTTCTGATTATCTACAGTACAAACAGCAAGCCATGTACATAGAGTGTTTCACCAAAGATATATGACTCAGATTTTTTAGCAAGGTTTTTTAAGAGGATGTTTGCCATTGCCTTTCTCCGAATCTGCGAGAGTATGACTTGCACAAGGTCACCCAGTGGGTTTTTATGGCTGAGCAAGGATTCAAACCCTGGTATCCTGAAGTTCCAATCCAATACTCAAAGCATTACGCTATCATGGTTATTTAATATTTATCTTCATTATTTGCCAAATGTTTTGTCTGTCAAGCAGTCACTTGAACTAGTATGAATGTTTATGTCATTGCAATATGAATTCAGTTTGAGTCTCCTGTGCTTGTTTGCTACAACAGGGGAAATGGAGCAAATCAATTCAGTTTTAATTCCTCTGTTATCTCTACCTGCCAAGCACCCTCTATTTCCCTCTCAGGAATAATAATAATAATAATAATAATAATAATAATAATAATAATAATAACTAGCTTTACCTGGCCACGCATTGCTGTGGCATAGTCTGTGGCAACCCCCTTCTACTGTCATGCTGGAAATTCACAAAGCAGTCCTGACAGATAGCCATGGAACGTCTCCTTGATAACAATAGAATGGTAGGGTAGGAAGAGCTCTCCAAGGGGCATCCAGTCCCGCCCTTTCTGGGAAATGGGAAAAGGACAATCTAACCACTCTTAACAGATGGGCAGCCTCAACGTGATGATGATGATGATGATGATGGAATCTTAGGGTAGGAAGAGACCTACAAGGGCCATGTAGTCCAACCCCTTCTGGCATAAGGGAAAAGCATAATCAAACCACTCCAAAGAGATGGCCATTCAGCCTCTGTATAATATAATAATAATAATAATAATAATAATAATAATAGTACCGTAGGATAGGGAGAGACCTCCAAGGGTCATCCTCTGCGCGGCAGTTGGGTTGCCTTCCTTCCTGTCTTCCTTCTTTCCCTCCCTTCCTTCCTTGCCTTCTGAAAGGCGGGCCAGACCTCTCCCAGGCACAGTTGCTATGGAAGCCTCAGCACCAGCAGCACGGCAACGGAGTGGAGAAGCCCACTCCTGCTTCTGCTCCCTGGCTTGAGGCTCGAAGAGGCCTTGAGCAAGTGAGTAGGAAGAGGCCCTTCTGCCTCCATTGCCGTTGGTCAGGCTGGCATTTGAATTGTAAAGGATGATGAGGAGCTGTGGCTGGCTCCGGGAGGCCTAGCAGCCGTTGCCGCCACAAGTTCTGCCACGAGACGATGGAGGAGCTCTCTTACATGCACGTGCGCTCCCCCACAGCTGCACGCATGCGCTCTGATGGGTTCTCCTTTTATTAAAGATTTGTAAGTTGTTTTCAGTTTTATTTTATTTTTTTATTATTGATGGTCACACCTTGTTTGGTGAGGAGTTTTGTTGCCAAATTTGGTGGGTATTGGCCCAGTGGTTCTTTTGTTTTTAAGCCACTCATTACGACATGAGCATTTATATATATATAGATCAGGGGTCCTCAAACTAAGGCCCGAGGGCCGGATACGGCCCTCCAAGGACATTTACCCGGCCCTTGCTCAGGGTTAACCTAAGTCTGAAATGATTTGAAAGCACACAACAACAACAACAACAATCCTATCTTATCAGCCAAAAGCAGGCCCACATTTCCCACTGAAATACTAATAATTTTATATTTGTTAAAATTGTTCTTCATTTGAAATATTGTATTGTTTTTAAGTGTTTTTTGCACTAGAAATAAGGTATGTGCAATGTGCATAGAAATTCGTTCACATTATTTTCAAATTATAATCTGGCCCTCCAACAGTTTGAGGGATTGTGACCTGGCCCTCTGTTTAAAATGTTTGAAGACCCCTGATATAGATAATAATAATAACCTTTATTTATACCCCGCACCTAGAAAAAAGAGAAAAGGCAGGTGTATTCTGAGTGCCTATAATATAAGGTAGCAATATGTGTCTCATGGGTTATATGTGGGCTCCAGAAGTACTTCCAGAAGTTCCCCTGCAACCACTAATTTCAGTGGCAAAATAAAAAAACCAAGACTATTTCTGGTTTTAGACAAATTGCATGGACAGCATGCATCCTGTTTTAAAGATAATCTTGCTACCCAAATCCTCCTAATTGTGATTTTGTTTCTTTACAATGCATTAATTATAAATTTTGCAGCTGATATTATGCTACTGATTTCCTGTGATGATAGGGGAAATGGCTGTGGTGATATTCAGTTGACCATTCATGTTATAATGAATAAACCCATGTCTAAGGTGAATTTGAAGTTGATAGAGTTGCTTTTAAAGCAAATATTCTTCCAAACTTGAGATTTAAAGCAAAAATGACAAAAAAACTCAATAATAAAATTAAGCCAAAAATAAAAAATGCATCCAACCAAAATGTATTCCTGACATCTTATATTTGGAAATAAAACAACTCATGGATGAACTGAAATAGACTATTCCTGTGAGGTAACCAGTTTGGTACAACCTAGTTTCATCAAACACATCAAATTTAGAAAGAATAACACAGGAAATCTTCTCTAACTAAATACCACATTTATCTGGATATGACTAGAGGAGAACTACACATTCATTGGCTGAGATTCATCCCATGGCAAAACTAGCATATATTTTGAGTTTCAATAAATTATTTTGCAAATATGAGGTTCTACTCAAAAAGAAAAAAAATGCATGCTGTGGATGTGGCGATAATGTGAAAGTGGATTTTACCTTCTGGCAGGCTCAGGTATAATTTTCTGGCTTGCCACTTCTTTTTTTCCAGTTTGGACAACCTTAGCTGTTATTTGCACATATTTTTTCATGAAAGTAATCTCCATCCTTTCTAAACAATTCCTAGTAGGGTTTGTTGTAAAAACCATTATAGAAGCTAGATGAGGGCAGAAAAGGATACCTTCCAGAAGCCAAATATGTGCTTCAAATACATTTTTTAAATGTCTTACTTTCAGCTTCTGCTTTTTCTTCTGCTCACTCTATTTTTGGCTCATGTCCAATATGTTCCCTTGCCAAATATGAAACCATGCACAGAGAATAAACTGTGTTTATGCAGTTAAATTCTAAGGACTAAATACATCACTGTGCCAGCTCCAGGGAGGATTTAGGGTGCAGGAAGTGCTGGAGGAGGCAGGGGCAATTGTTCCACTCTTTACCCTGCAGAGGTCAAGCTCATTCCAGCAATGGAAGGACCCCTATGTCTTTAATTCTCCAAGAAAGATTTAACCCATCTTTCTACTAGATATAGATCAGAAGATGTCTAAGGCTAAGGAAACACAAATATCACATTCCCATTCAACCCATTTGTCTTTCTTCATTTCACTATTGCCATGACACAGTATCCCCACTGGTAAATGTTGACAACCAGTAAGAAACATATTGCAAAGTCTGATTGGAATCCATTCCAATGGACTTTTTTCACTAATGCAAAAAAGGGAGGGGAAATCTTGCTCTTTCATGGTGGCTGTTTCCCTTTAAGCATACTTTAGAAGGAATGGTGGTTACATACCCAATAAGTAATGAATAATTCCGTCCTTTACGTAGTATTTCATTGTTATAAAATGAAGCCATGATTAAAATAATAAACTCAGACAGAGAATATCTGTTAAGTGTTTTAAGAATTGTGGGGTTGTCCAAAGATAAAAGGAAACCATTTGGGGAATTTTCATAGGGGCTGGAAGTGTGACCTGTGTTATAATGTTCTGTAATGTGAAGACATGCACTGGGGTTTCATTTTTTAAATTGCCCAGCTGCACTGGTGTGTTAATCCAGGGCCAGATGAGGGCAGAAATGCTTCAGACTGGTCCAGGAGACAATCTCATGCACAATTCCAAACCAGCTGTCAAGCCAGGCTGAGATCATGCTGGCCCCACTGAACCTCACTTTATCTTCTATTTCTCTGTCACCATTCCCAAATGGCTCCAGTGTGACCTTTGTTCTGGTCATGTTGCCACAACAAGGGGTGCCTGTAATGTCCAGGAGCTCTCACAGAGAGCTCTGTAGCCATCTGAAAATGGGAAGGGAAAAGGGATTTTGCAGTGACACATGTGGACACTGGACCAGTCTGATTCAACCCACTGTCCGCATTGGCATGAGGCTGCTCCAGAATTTCCAGAAAATTCCAGAGCAACTCCCCCCCCCCCCATTTCTTAAAGTTAAGATAAACCAGAGCAACTGGGTTGACCCTATGAAATCACCTGTAATTGCAACATGGGGATAATCAGAAGCAGCTGCACAGTAAGAATATGTAATTGGACCCACTCAGACAAACTCCAGGATGTGATAAAAGAACAAAAACACCAGTTCTTTAATCATTTTCATGTCGTGTGATAACTTTTTTCCAAACCTTTTTCTATTGGGATTAAGTTTGTTTCCAGTGTTTGACAATGCTCATTCAAGCTTCAATGAGAAGGAAAGTAATCATTTATTTGAACTGTAATTGCTTGTTGTCCTTAATAAAGAGACATAATAATGCAATAACATTAGGTCTTACAATAATTAGTTATTATTTAGTTGCGGTGAATATCTGTTTTAAAATCTGAGTCCAAAAATCCTGTAGTATTTGTATGAGCTTTTCTTTTAATAAACCTGGCTAAAAGGCTTGAGACTTTATGGTTAAATTCATAATAACATGATTTAACATACTGCATGGGAGCTTGAATTTTTTAAAAGGTCCAGCACCTTGGCAAAGCTTTTTCACAGACTTCTTTATCAGGCAAATATGTTTTTAAAAATCATGCAGGAGAAGAAAAGTGACAGTGTCAGAATTACAGGCTACATTTTGTCTCAAATGTTACTTGTACTGTCAGTTTAGATCATCTGGAAAAAGCTTCCACCTTTCTTGGCCATTTGAGGACTTTCTTGGACATTAGGGTAGCAAAAGACAAGTGATACAATTCAATTCCATTAACAACAAAAAGGAACTTAAAAGAAATAAAGCTATTGTTTAAAAAGAAAAAAATGAAAGCAAATATCTGGGAAATTATTGGACTGTTTTGTGAAGGACATAAATGCTTTTTGTTTAGACAAAACGATGACAAAGCAGTAAAGCAGACTATGATGAGAGAACAAATAAACAACTTTTGTCTTGTGGATTTTTATGCAGGGCAGGACTCTTTCCAATCTTATCAAAAATGCATTATTGTCTTGATGTAGTTGCACAATAAAGTGCATTAAGCACTGCAACTATTGCAAGGCTTCTATACATAACTGAAAAGTGACAAATATGCCTTTGATCCCTGTATACTAGAATGTATTTTAGCTAACATATGCTGACAGGTATAACCACACCAGCAGATAAATTAGATTTTAATTAATGCCCTTAAAAACAAACAGGTTGTGTGACAAAGATAGAGTAAAAGACATAGTATTTACAAAACTAGGGGGCACTGGTGCTTTGCTTCTAAAGTTTTTCTAAAGTTCTTTATTATTTCATTATTGGCAATTTTTATGACAGAACCAATTAGGAACTACCATTTATAACAAAATTCTGAAAGTTTTGTTAGAATTCTGAAATTTTCATCACCAGAACTTTAGAAACACTTTAGAAGTAAAGCACCAATGGCCCTTAGTTTTGTAAGTACTTTAGAACCATTTAGAACCATGGATTGCCCATGCCTACCAAATAGTGTAAATAGATAAATTAAACCAGTGGGATCTCACCTACATCTATGGGTTCATTCCAACAAACATCTTTAAAATTTTAATTGTTTATCCTAATGACAAGGAGCAGTTGGAAAGCTAAGACTTTACCAAGAGCTGCAAACTATACTTACACACACATCTTTTTAGAACTATATTAGTAAAAACTGAAATGTAATAAATAGTAAAATGTTATATTTTGATAATTAATTGCATTAAACATTCAAAATATGTGTGTTCAAGCAGACTTTTGAGGATGTCTAAAAAGAATATTTAATTTTGGCAATTTGATACTGAATGATCCATTATCTTAAAATCCATCATGAATCTTGAAGTTTATTCTTGTTAGTTATTTTTTGGGGCCTCATGCTACAACAATAATGGCAAAAACTGGATTAAATGTATAACTCAAATAATGAGGCCAATATTTTCCTTAGCATAACTTTTTCAACAGAAAATTTGGTACAAAGGATAGAAAAAAATTGGAACCCCAACATTGAGCTAACACCTGGAGTTGGGACCCACAATTTTAAAAGCCATGATTTTGAATAAGTTGACCCAAACATCCCCCCACCCCAATGTTTCTGCTTTTTAATGTTTTCCATTTTGGTGGCCGCATTGTATAGACATATACTTTTTAAACACACACACACACACATTTATATAATGGGGAACTTGTGAAAAAAGGTTATCTTCTCTCCCCATATTTCTCCATTTTGCTATTTACACATGCTAGGTAAGGAATTCTGAAGACAGCGGCTATTTATGATGTCGCTTGTAGACAGGCACAATATAGGAAAAGTAGAATTCATTGGTTAGAGTAGAATCCATTATTTTCTAGCTCAAACTTTATTGTGTTGTTTAATATAGATACATTGGTCCATACTTCCATGATGTTGATTATCCCGAAAAACTAACTTAACTGTTTAACTACAAAAAACAAGGAGTAAACAAAGACTGGGTGGGTATAAGAATACTTTGAAAAAAGGAGCTTCTTTGTTAGAGGTTCTGTTAACTGAAGTATGCTTGTACATCAAGCTGTTTTAAATGAATTTAAGTCTTAGGGCAAAATTCAGAGAGCTAATTTAGTCACGATCAAGGATTTCCTATTGAGGACTTTGTGTGTGTGCATATGTGTGTATATCCACACCGTTCCTCAACTAAGCATAACCAATCAGTCATGTTATGTGATAGGTATGCAAGCCACAGAAACATAAGTTCAGTTTAATTGTTTGTGTAGAAATAGTTGTACTATTGTTTGGAATCTTGATTTAATTTTCTAATTGCCCCATTATGATTTTAGTTCTCAAATAAAAATGATTTTTGAACTGTGAAAATTCTGCAAATTTCAAATTTTTACACTTTTTTTGTTTCAGTTTCTATGGCTTACTTTTTCCCACCTAGGTAGTTATATATTCTGATCAGAGGTCACAAATCTAATCAATTCTCTGTTAGTACTGGAATCTTTCCATTTCCACAGAAATGCTAGGTTTTTGGAATTAAACACCTTTCAATGAAAACAAAAAAGCTGAATGACATATTTTATTAGCAACCTTGGACTGAATACGTAGTAAAACTTCACATCCATAATACAACCCCCTGAGATTCCGTCTTTCATAAATAAATATTCAAACCATTATGTTATTCCATAAAGCAGGGAATAAAATACAATAAACACAATAAGGAGTAGTAAACCCTATTGCAAACATTATCATAAACAGCAGACATAAATCTTTATAATATTGTATTTGCAAGGGTCTAGCCTCAATAAACAAGCCCAGAAATCAGTATCAAAATATCACACCAGGAGACAATAGTTATACTGCAGAGGTGAATCACTGAGAAATAATTTATTAACCTGTATTCCTTTGTTAAAAATAAAATAGCATCCTAAAAAGAAAATTCGGTCTAGAACTCATTGTCTGTTGTTTGTGAGTGAATGCATATATCACCCAAGTGATATGCTATACTCTATAAACAAACAACAAAAAGCAGGCTTCTATCAATCATTCAAGCATTTCAAGGGTTTAAATACTCATAGGCGCAGACTTATAATAAGTCCCTAGAAGGTTGCTTCAGAATTGCTATCATGGTATACTCAAAACATGCAAGGCTGTGTGTGTGTCTCATGCAAATTTGAAAAGAATACTCCTATTTGTAGCACTTCCTTATGAATAATAAACACAACTTAAGCAAAAGCTGACTGACTTACACAATGAGGCCATTTAAGCAGCATGAAACTGTATGTCAGTTGCGATTTTGTACACAGAATAGAGATTAACTGCAGCAACATTCTAATAAAATGTATGTTTACTTTTTACTCAAGAAGTTGTACTGTGTATAAAGGGTGGTTGTGTATGCAGAAAACTTCATATGATACTAGGGGAAATCTGCTGAGGCAGCTTTTGACAACAGTTGTGCATAGCATGGCTACAACCTTGCCAGACTCCACATAGTGCAATAGTTCTGCATGCAGAACTACAGTATGTCATAGTCCTACTATACAGCCCTTACCCATGGACACTGATAACCACAAAAGAGTTGGGTACTTGGTGGGGAGAATAATAGAAATGCCTGACTATTAATTATACCATCTATGCTTCTGCAGTGCCCTTATCTTCCATATGTAAAATCTATGACTTGAGATTGGGGGTGGGGTCAAGAACTATAAAGTAAGTCAGTTGTCACAAAGGGAGAAACTGAATATCAATCTCTGTAGCAACCAAAATAGGCATACACAGGTACACATCATATATTTGTGTATAAGTTGAGGGCAGAATTTGGGGTTAAATTATGCCCCATGGAGAATTTGAGTGTCATTCCACAGAAAGGACAGAGCACCGATACTGCCTCAGGTCAGCTCCCACTGGTCACCAGCACTTTTTTCCCACCCAGGCATACAAAAAGTCCAGAAGAGGCCACACGGAGGAGAGAGTCGGGTGTGGGGGGGGGGTGTTTCTTCTAGGTTCTCTTGGGATAGACTAAGTTCTTGCTTTCTGCCATTCTACTTATAGAAGGGGATGGTTCTTTTTTAATATAAGATTTAAGGTACAGTACTCATACTGACTCATGGATAACTTGATTTCTTGATTAAAATTTCTCAACTTATGCATGAATACATAGGCTAGGTTATCTTATACTTTAATATGCTCTTAAAAGGAAGCCAGACTAAATATAAACAATGTTAAAAAGTCCCAGTTAAAATTCATTTAAAAATATTCAAAGTTTAAAAGCGGAGCGCCCCGTGAATTGATCTTAAAAACCTTCATCTTTAAAAGCCTGCCTAAATAAAAAGGTTTTGGCTGCCACTGGAAGGACAGCATGGAGGGGGCCATTCTGGCTTCACTGGGCAATGAGTTCCAGAGTTGAGGGGCAGCCACCGAGAAGGCCCATTTCTCGGTGCCGTCAGATGAGCTTGAGATGGAGGTGGGACTGAAAGAAGGGACTCTCCTGAAGATCTCAGGCCCCAGACAGGTTCACAAAAGGGGATGCAGTCAGCCAAATAGCCTGCACCTGAACACACATCTCAACATTTTTCTTGTGTGCACTTGTGGAGAGCTTTTTGCTTCAACTCAAATTTTATGAGACTAAGGGCCCTTATAGACAGGTCCAGATTACGAAAGAAACCAGGATTAAAATCCTGATTCCTTTCAAGATTTAGGTCACACAAAGGACCCAAATAGCAGGGGTTTTTTGGGGGGAGGGGTACATGCCATCCAGGTCGATCAGAGGTCAGCCCAGGAGGGCATCTTGCCAGTAACCCCCCCCCATTTACCATCTATCATACCAAAAGGACCTGGCTGTGTCCTCAGGCCCCTCTGAGTAAGCTTCTGATGCACCAAATTGACATGCCAGGAGCTTTGCTGAGGGAGAGAGGATTTCCCCATCCCCTCTCCAAAGATTTCCCACCTCCCGTATCCAAAGCTCCTGACAAGTCATTTTGACATGCCAGAAGCTTACTCCAATGGATCTGTGGATGCAGCCAGGCCCCTCCATTAAGTTTAGAGGGGAAATGGGAGATTGGGAGGGGAGGGTGGGGGTGTCATCCTGCTCCCTCGGGCTCTTGGAGCCTGAAGAACCATGATGACAATGGGGATTGGCCTTCAGGATCATGGAAAATGGTCCTAAGAGTCAATCCCCAAAGGCTCAACACCTCAAAAACCCCAGGCCTTTCAGTGAGGTCCTGATCTTTTGAGGTGTTTTTTAAATCTGGAGTAAATCAGTAAATCCCAGTTTACTCTGGATTAATCCAAATTTAGACACCTCAGGTTAATCCGGAATCCATCATGGGTTTTGGGCTGATCTGGAAGGGCCCTTAGAACTGTACAACAAGTGCTGAAAAACCATCAGAACTTGGAATGTGAAGGCACTAAAATGACTTCTTCAAGAGGAAAGCAGCATTTTTGTATATTTTCAGTATCCTTTTATGTAATTTCTTTTTATGTAATTTCTTTCAAAGAGATTGATATGCCAGTAAGGTGTTTCCCAATGTTTCCATTCCTTCCCTTGGCAGTGAGATGCTTTCAGAGCTCCCTTCAAATAGCAACGAAAGTATTTGATCTCTCAATTTTTTAGTAGGTAATAAGGTGAAAGGGTTTTTTTGCATCAAATACCACAAAAATTAAATGTTTTGCATTGAATTGGCCCCAAATACTTTGGGGCTTGCTGCAACAGCTACTACATATATTTGAAACTGGTGAAGTTTTCATATACAAAATGCTTAAATTAATCACACACATGTTTATATTTTGAAAAACATGAACAAAAATGTAGACAAACATTCATGTAGTACAAAAATGATAATCACTAATAATATTAGGCAAAAACAGGATGGATCCAATCTTACAGAAGGAAAATAAGAATGTGTACAAAATGGAGACCAAGAGATTCAGCCAGCTTTTGACAGATATTTCAGATTCCTAAGAGTCGGAACCTTTAAAATGACTCCAACTGTATTTTTATCCAACTTGATGCTCTCTGCCAAAATATTTTCTAATAATCTAATAATCATGTCAAGACCAAAACAATATTGAATTCTGTTTAATTTCACTCCTCTTTCATGGACTTTCTAAAGTCTGTCACCTACCTTGTCAACATTACCTGCATACACAAGTGTATCATCTATATTCCAGACAACAGTGCTTTCGTTTCTTTATTTTTCCTCACAGTAACTTTTGGTGGATAGTCTGGGATCTGTGCCCAGACCTTTAAGCAGAGGATTAAATTGTTCTTCCAGCTAGTTCTGGCTAAACCGAGAACAAAGGATTCCTTCTGCAGTTTAATTCACTACTCTTCACTTCAGAAGACGAACTCTTATAAATGAAGCAGAGGTTAAGCACTGCCTTGATGACATAAACATAATCATTACAAGGGCATTTCTTCAAGAGCTCTGTATTTTGAAATAGCAGAGGCATATGTGTGAGATAAAGTTTTTTATGTAGGACTAGTTTTCTCCATTTCCCCTTTTTTGTTGTTGCTGTGTGCATTGAAGTCTTTTTTGATTCATATCACATGTTGTTTATTATTATTATTTGAGAGGGGGGGCAAGATTTATTCAGAGACAGATGGTCATTACTTAACTTTGAGGCTGAAAGAGTGAGAGGTGTCAAAGAACACTCTGTTGGTTTCCATGGCTGAGAGAAGATTTAAACCCTGGTATCCCAGAATCCTGGTCTAATTCAAACCACCATACCATACTTGCTTTCTTATCTTCATTATTACCCCTCCCCTCCTTTGCATCTCCTCGATTATGCCTCTTGAGATGGTAAGCAAGCATAAGACCACAATGTTAGTGTGCCATGTTTCCAGCACTGATGTCAAGGTTCTTAAAAATCAAGGTCAATTCTTGAATTTAATACAAAACCCTGAAGAAATCTGGTGAGATAATGTGAATATGGAAAATTGGAAACATATATGATTTAGAACAGGGGTCCTCAAACTTTTTAAGCACAGGACTAGTTCATGGTCCCTCAGACTTTTGGGAGGCCAGACTACAGTTTGAAAAAGACATGAACACATTTCTATGTACACTGCATGTATCCTTTTTATAGTGTAAAAAGCATGAAAGAACAATACAATATTTAAAGTGAAGAACAATTTCAACCATCATAAATTTACCACTATTTCAGTGCAAAGTGTGAGCCTCCTTTTGGCTGATGAGATAGTCAAGTTGATTAGGATTGTTGTTGTTGTTGTTATGTGCTTTCAAGTCATTTCAGATTTTGGGTGACTCTAAGTCTAAAGTTTAGGGCAGGCAAATGACTTTGGGGGGCTATGTCTGGCCCATGGTCCTTAGTCTAGGGACCCCTGATTTAGTGTGACATCTCAGCAAAAGACATTTACAAAACCTCATGTACTAACTAACTCACAGAAAAGTAGTCTAGCACACGACTTCTTAAACTATGGGTCCCGACCCCACATGGAGTCCCTTTAGCTCAACGCTGAGGTCCCAAAAATCTTCTGAATGTCATCTAGTGATCATTTTAGATGTTTAAATGTATCATTTGCATGCATTTACATGTATCTGTTGTGCAGAGTTTACAGTTGACTCTGCTGAAGATGCCTCACCTTTACATAAAAAAAAGAAGGAAACAAGCCTGTTTAGCAAGCTTTGCACATGCTGATTTACTATCAGTAAAGGTTTGATTTTTATACCAGTTTTATATATCTATATATCCAGGCTCATGTAAAAATTCTCAGGCAGAAAGTGGTTCTGAATGGAAAAGTTTAGAAAGCCCTAATCTAGCACTTGATTATGACCCTAAACAAGACGAAGCGGATTTTTAGTTAAGTAGCTGTGTATTAGTAAGATGTGTGTTGTGGTCCTGATTTATTGTAACCTGTTGTACTTTGTGTTCTATGTTCTGTACACCGCCACGAGTCGCCTTCGGGCTTGAGAGTGGCGGTTAACAAGTGCAAATAATAAATAAAAATAAATAATAATAAATGTCCAAATTTCATGAAATAATTCACTTCCATGATAGTAACTCTGTAAATATTTGTATTTATTTTAATAGAGAAGAATTTAAGGTTAAAATATATGGAACAGTTATTAGAAATGTAATGTTCCAAAGCAAAGGTTTGCTGAGATATCACCTTTACTCAAGCATTTGGAATATGGTTAAAGTAACTTGTGAGGAGAGGGAGAGAGTTAGTCCCACCTTCCATATGGGAGTGATAACCTGAAGAAGAGAGTCTTCATGTCATTCAGAACACTTTTTTTAATATGGAGAATCTCCTTGAATTAGCAAAGGCTCTCTTATTCACTGTTATTCTCCATACACAGAGAGAGGTAATAGTAGGGATGGCATGCACCCATTCTTTAATATTCAGTTTCACTACAATCTGAACATCTATACAAAGTGAAATTAAACCCCTTCCAAGAATGGTATTAGGAAAAAAGTTTTAACTATTCACGAGGAGGGGAAAAATATCTACTTCACTAGCATCTAGGAAAAGCAAATATTGTCATTCTAAAGACAACCTATACAGGTATCCTTGACAATTTACACCAATGTGGAAGAAGAGAAGTCTTATGTTTCATTTTGTTTTGGGGGTTTTGTGAAGGGAAAAGAACTGAAAATGAAAAGCAACTGGAAATAACTAATGCTGAGAGAGAATAGAACTTTATTACCACCAAACTTAGCTACAAACACATTGCCCACAAAGAGAGTTCAATGACCAACTGATAAAAGAGGGGCGCAGATGTCATCCACGGTCATCTCCAAGATGGGATAAAAGCTTCTGATATAAAAAGACTTATCCTCAGGGTATATATTTATTTTAGCTTCATAGACAAAAAGCCAGAGTCTCCTTTGACACTTTTTAATGTGTAAAAATAGAATGTACAGATTTATTTAGTACACACAAGGCAAGATAGCTGTCATTCATATTCACTGTTGAACATATACCACAATGCTGATCTACACTGAAAGAAACTTTTCTTTAGAGTGGTTAGTGTGTGCAGGTTTCAGTGAGAAGAACAGAAATCTATTCCTCTTGATGGTTTATTTTTTTGCACAGTATGATGGTGCTCTCTCAAAATGATGTGAGTATAACAATGTCAATCCCCCCCCCCCCCCCCAAAAAAAAATCTCATGCTGTCCTGGAAGACTTGCATTTACATCTAAAGAGAAGAAAGATAATAAATTCTGAGGAAGACCAGAGCATGTATGTCTACTCTAGACTATGTGTCTATAAAATTGAAATTATAGTCTGGGAGAATTAAATTAAGTCATCAATTAAATTAGAAAATTATTAACAAAACCAGACAATGTAATGAACTTTATCAATGTAACAGATTGACTTCAGTTGGAATTTTGCTATTCACTTACTTCTCAAATTAATGTATTAATTAAATGAAAGTCAACAAATTTTACATTTCCAAATGTTACTTAATCTTAGATATTTAGAAGGAAAAAAACATTGCTTTGTGTTGGTCCTCCAGAGTCTGAGAAACTGAAAAGTTAGATCACAAGGTTCAAGTCACTCACTCAATAGCTCCAATGGGAGAAACTGTGTTGAGGACTTTGGGGGTTATCAATTTTGAAATTTAAAAAAAGCAAACTACTGTTCTCACTCCACAATAATATGAAACGGACAGATGTGTAGACTCTTGCTATAGCACATTACAATGACATTGATAAACAATATGATTACCACACACTACAAATGAGGGGAGAAATTGCCTCAAATGAGCAGAACATAGATCAGAAATAGGAGGAGGTTTCTAGACAAATACCAGAGGGTAGTGGTTGCCAAATGAAGGCATTTTTGCACTTTCCATTTCTGAGTGCTTTTTTCAGCTTAATTATACAATTGTGTGCCAAGGATAGAAAGAAGTTGAGTGATGGCATTGTGAAAACCAAGCTGCAGGTGAAACTGTACATTAATTGGGAAGAGTGTCTAAACTTCTTGAAATAAACACAGATTTGCTAAAAAAATATCAGGAAAGGACGAGCTCCAACATAGAAAGGAAAAGGTGCAGCTCAAGTAAACACAACTTTACGGGGAAAATAATCATATTTCATTGAAAGTGTTTTACCACAAAGGTGTAATTCTGGCCATTCAAATGTGCACACAGAGGATGAAACAAGTTTAAAAATGTCCTCCATAAATGATTAGCTTTAGAGATTCTCCTCAGGCATTCTACTCTTATTTAACAATGTCTTTATTCTTTTTTTACATAAAGAAGATATTATGACATATTAAAAACTATAATCTGAGAGGGAAAAATATAACAAACAAGAACAAAAACAATGTTTTAAAAATGAAAGAAAAAGGGGTGTACATTTTTTGTCCTCAAAAATCAATTTTTAAAAAATTAGGTTTAAATAGTATAGACAATTTAGAAAGGTGAAACTGGATTGATCCATTATGACAGATAAAACAAAATGAAGAAATGTGATTTCAAATGCTCTTAAAAAATCTAGAAATATTTTTAGTTAGATTGGTAACATCAATAAATTCATTAAAATTCACTGTCCAAATGTATATGTTCCATCATGACATTTCCATATGGGGTAATAAGTTTCCTCAAACAGATTTTGTGTATGCAAAGCTATATACAAAGTTCTCTTAATCACTTGTGACTTCTTTTCTAGTTCTCTTTCGTTACCTCTTTTATACATAAAAGAGATTCCTGGGGTGTGCAAGCATGTAAGGAAACAAAACTATTATCAATAACACTGAAAATTTCCATTCTTAACCCTCATAATTAATGCAGGCCAAACAATAGCTCTGCTACATTCAGGAAAAAAAGCAATTCACTTACACACAGAGAAAAAAACAAAGGGAAGAGATGAAAACCACATATTTTTACCTGATGAAATAGACAAGATATTTGTCTACACAAGCTAAAAACCTCAGACTAATCTCAAATGGAAGGCTGGTTGTCTTCATGATGCACAACAACCTCTACTGAGAAACTTAAATCCCCTGGACTGGGGATTTCAGCTAACTTTGTTCCACTTTGGGGAAAGTTGGGAAATATTGGTTTTGCTAAAATCTCAGAAGCATCCCATTTCAAGGCAGTCTAGACATTTAGATAGAGTGCAGTTTGCCCTGATCCACTCTACAGAGGGATACTGATGCCATCACCTTTTTTGTGCTCATCAGTGTAGAGAAAGGGCCCAGATGATGGTTGTGTCGTCGTTATGGGGCTCCAATCTCTCCTCCTCCATCTTGTCCACGCAAGCAGCTCTGCTGATGTCAGAAGGGGATATTCACATAACCAGGAAGGAGGAATCTCCATGGCTAGCTAGCAATAGTGGCAGCCACACAGAGGAAGTAAGATGTGCACTGCCTCTAAGGAATTGGCTGGCTCTGAAACGGATCTGGGGCTCTGCATATTTATTATTATTATTATTATTATTATTATTATTATTATTATTATTCTGTTTTATCTCTCCTGAAGGGGACTCAAGGCGGCTTAACATAAAAGCATTATTACACAATTTAAAATATACAAATATACAAATATTAAAGCAGAATTAAATATAAACAGTATTAAAAATTCTCAGTTAAAATAAAAGTCTTATTATGACAGAAAGTATAGAAACTTCATTTGCATAAAATTTCGCTGTTCAAGTACAGTAAGGTGTTGGCTGATAGGTAATGATGGAACAGAATATTGGATACAGAAATTCTCCACAGAAATATCACTGTATGGATTTGATTAAAACAATTGGCAAAAAAATCAACTCTGTCAGATCTGATTCATGTGCAATATTTTGGTTGTTTGAGTATGCAAAGACGATTAGCCAACTTTCTCAGCCTATACCTCCCCTCCTCATTGTTTACGTTTATTAAAAA
Organism: Anolis sagrei; assembly: GCF_037176765.1. Taxonomy (NCBI): domain Eukaryota; kingdom Metazoa; phylum Chordata; class Lepidosauria; order Squamata; family Anolidae; genus Anolis; species Anolis sagrei. Next base: position 216,603,636 of record NC_090022.1, on the reverse strand, counting down.
AAAACAAGGTCCAGCTCCATACACTGATTTAAGATATTTCAAATCTCTGAAGAAGGTTACACAGCTGACTGGCTGACAAAGTTACTTGTATTTGCACCTGCTTCCTCTTCCCCACAGCCACTTCACAGCAGACAGACAACACTTGTTCAGCTATCAGCTCTGTTCGCTTGCTCTCTACGGGTGCTGTCAGTTCACTGAACAACTGACTGTGTAGCAGTGAGAGTCTCAACCCAGATACAGAGCTGGGTGAACTGACAGTGAAAGCACCCCTGAATACTCTGAAAGTTTTTGTTCCTAGGAGCAAGTCTACCTGATACCTATCTGTGTACAGGAGGTGGGAGTTCTCTCACTGAAATGACATTATTTATGTAATTAAGTAGAGAGCTTAGCAGTTGCATGCCCGCCCAACTCTGCCTCCTCCATATGATGTGTCTATGCATAATAATTATGAGACATAGCACTATATGAGTGTATAATATTGCACATGAGTACTATGAGAGCCAGCGTCTTGTAGTTGTTTGATGCACTAGATATATACTCTGGAAGATGAGGGTAGAGGTCTTCAGCCATCCAGGAAATCCACTTGCTGGGCGAATTCCATTCTCTCAGCATGAGAGAAATGCAATGGCAAATCCCTCTGAAGAAATCTCACCAAGAATATGCCACGATAGATTTGCCTTATGGTCTCAATAAGTCAGAATTTACTTGAAGGTACAGCAGTAACAATTACCTTATATGCTCACATATAAGTCTAGAACTTTTAGTTAAAAATAATCTCAAAAAACATGAGTCAAATCATCCATGAGTTTTGTACCTTAATTCTTAGATATAAAAAGGAACCATCATCTCCTCTGAGTGGAGTGGTGAAAGAGAAGAGTTTAATCTGTCCTGGGAGAACATAAAAGAAGCATCAACTTTCTCTACCCTCTCTAACATGGTGCTGCTTCTGTGCTTTATGAATGTCTGGGTGGGGAAACGGCAAGAGCAGCAAGAGTCAGTTGTCCCCCTAGGGTGGCATTGATGCTTTCTCATCTTCCTGTTCAACCATGAAGCTCACTAGCAATCTTGGTAAACTCTCTCTCAGCTCTGAACAAATGTTGCCAAGAAATTCCTGTGACAGGTTAACCATAGGTTGCCATAGGTTAGAAGTAACTTGAAGGCACACTACAACAATTGCCATATTATTAGTCTATTGACATTTATGCCAAAATAAATGTATTAGTCTTCAAAATATCACAAGATACTTCGTTTATTACTTTAAAAAATAGTTGGCCAGATCTTGGACTGTTTTTACAAAAGCACTAACTATCTTGGAAGAAATTAAAAGGAACAGTTAGTAATATTCCTAAGCAAAACTCACCCTTTCACATAATACTGCAACATGGCCTATGCCCTACTTTGAATGGCTTAATTGAAATGCAAAATGTGCTTTAAGCAATAAGCTTGCCCTCTGCTGCAGAACTTCACCTTTTATGGATTAATTACTTAAAAAAAACACAGTAATAATGATGACACCAATTAGCCACTCATTTATATGAAATACACAAATATTTACTAATGTTTTTAATGGTAAAATATATGACCTAATTATGGTTGCTTTATTTAGTCTGGAAAGGGTTTCCCTAGACTGCTTAAGATTAACTTGGTTCATGAAATAGTATTGGGGGTGGGGGAGTAGAAAATACCCAGGGTTAGCTTTGTCACTGTTGGATTGTTAAGGTTGAGAATGAAAAGTGGAAATAATTCTCTTGATGAGAACTCAGCATGCTGAGAATAATAAATACTGCATTAACTTAGACCATACATTTTAAAAGGTGGAATGCATTTAGGCTATGAACAACAGTAGCAACACAGCTAGACATTTTTTTCCAGTAGCATGAGAGGTATAATATTTACTAGGCTTGGGCGGTTTCTTTCGTTAATTTCGTAATTCGTTATTAATTCGCATTTAAATTAGCTTACGATCTGATATTGAGCCATGCAGGAGTAATTAAAAATTGAAACATTTTTTTCAATTTATTTCGTAATTGTTTCGATATTGTTTCAAAATTGTTTCGTAATTATTTCTGTATGTCTGGTGCAAGTTTTAGGGTTGTTGTTTGTTTTATCAGTGATAAAAAATAAATTATCACACCAACAGTCAACAACAGAGGGAGAGGGAAGCTTCAGAAGTTCCCCCTGTCCCTTTTGGAGGTTTTTTTTAGCATATTGCGCAATCGCGTCCACCATTAACGAATTGATTCGTAATTGCTTCGTAATTGTTTCGTAATTTTACAAAATTTCGTATATTTCGAACTTTTTTAAAGAAAAAATTCGGAATTCTTTTAAAAAACGAAACGCAAAAACCCCCTAAAAACGAAACGAGTTTAGAACCAAATTTTTCCGTAGTTACCCAAGCCTAATATTTACTGTTGAAAATTCTGGAAAATTCTGCAATTGGAAATTGAAGCATTGAGTGAATAGCTTTACACAGCATGGGACATTCTTACTACATATCGCAATATGGCTGTTTCTTTAGGTTTTAATGTTACATTTCCTGGGACATTCTTCTTCATACACACACACACATACACACCCATCAAATAATAAAGGGACTCCTACTATCATTACACTGAACCCATCCATCTCCCCTCTCTACCAGATACAGCACTTAGGAACTAGTTAACACTTCTTGTCACCATTCTGCCACTTTGGCAAAATTGGTTGGTATTCCACATACTCAGCTTCTGGCTGCAATTTGACTATGCGCCTGAGTTTTATATAGAAGAATTAAAATTGGATGGACATATGATTTTGCCATTTTGATTACATATTAACGTACACAGTATAGATATCATATGCCTGCACAGATTTTGTAAAGCATTTCTCTTTAATAAACAAACAAACTATAGGTATACTGTTAAAGAGTAGTCCCCACACAAAGCAAATGATACTTTTATTCTCTTCATTATATGTTATCTTGACTAGTTTTTAATTACTTATTTGGGAGAAACTATCTGAGGGTTAATTAGAGAACTGTATAAAATTGGGAAAATTCCATTAAATCACAAATATTGTTAAAAAAACCTAATTGTGCTACTGTATTACATTTTATTAGGAACAAAACATGTAATGTTTTCTGGCATTGAATGTTTCCATTTTTGTTATTTCTTGTGAACTGACCTGAGCCCCTTCGGGGAGAGAGAGCGGTCTATAAATAAAGTTTTTTTATTATACTATTATAATTCCTACAATACAATTATGGGGAAAATGAAAAAAAACATAATTAAAACTAGGAAATGTTACTTATTACAGATAAAGAAGTTTGGCACTGTTGATAATCATTATGTTCCTTTCAAGAGGTAATATTGTTATATCCCCACCACAAAGGAAAACAACTCACTACAAGTAACTACAGTGGGCTTCATCCAATATTGGTCTCATTTAGACTTAATGAAAAACAAGACTTACATAACTAACAACTCCATTTTATTAATCTACAAACACTGGGATTAGTTTATTGCTTCTAACAACACCTCTAAGCTATGGAGCCAAAGATACATTCTCACTTAAAATACTCAACAATCAATCAAAATTAGAGATTCAAGAAGAAATATAACTTGATAAAGAGATTTAAAATAGCATACAGTACCTTCTTACCAAATTCTCATGTTAATTGCAATAATTTAAATTTTGTTATACATATATCTGTATTCTGTGTTTTATTCAGAGTAGGGGTGAAGAATCTGACAAAAACGTTTTACTTCAGAGAAATAAAGATACGATGCAGACCATGGCCTGCTAGTAATTCAAAACAATTCACATAGTAATTTCCAACTTTTCTGCATCCTTTCCTTCAAAAAACTCTTTTTGATGCAGCTATACCCAGTTTATGAGGAAATTATTTTGAATTTATTTTTCTAAAATTTTCAAAATACTTGTGGTAACCTAATCACCATGGAAAGATAGAGCAAGCAAATAAATGTAGAAAAGTACATATTCCAAATATACTAGTTAATGCACCAGTTAATAACACTCAAAATAAATCAAAGTTCCAATTGACATGAAAATATAGAACCAACAAATTCAAAATGATTTCAAAATGGCTTTTAACCTAGATTTCAATTATGCTGGTGTTCCACTTTGGCAGAGGAAGTGAGTTTTTAAAGAATTACGTTCAGCTTTATTGAACATTTACAAGTTCTTAAATGCAACCTAAGCTTTATTATCTAATTGGTTTAGATCATTCAATAAAACATCTGTTTCAATCGTTCCACCTTATTTCCCAAACTTAAACAATCAGACTAAGCAATTCTGCTTATATCTTCTTGATGCCATAATCTTCAAAAGAACACCCAAGGTATCTGCTTAACCATTCTCCTTAAGCTGTCATACACCATGTCATGAAATGCCATACTGCAGCCATTAGAGCAGCCCCCGGCTCTCCCTAGTTCTACAATGTATTTCTCAGAATGCTTTCCAAACTGTTCTAGCCAAAAGCCATACATGACTCATGTGGGAAAGAAACTTAAGAACAGTGAAAAAAAAAATCATATGAGTCCATATAGTTTAAAGGCTTAACTCAGCTCTTGATCCATTTCCATTTTTAAATAACAGTTTAAGAAAAAGCATATTAATGTAATAGTCATTCTTAGGTTTTTTTTTGGAGAAGGGAGCTATGTCACAAAAGTAGAAGTCATCTTAAAGTACATCATCAAAAGTATATGCAAAATAATATTTTTCATTTGAGAACTGAGCAAGAATATATTATCATCACTTATTTTTCAATTGTGTACCATTTGGAAATTTTTGATAAGGCTTTGTACTAGTGTAAATGAAGCACCAAAAAATAAACAGTCTCTTGATAATAACATTTTCCAACAGAATACTATAAAAGGAGAAAAAATGAAAAATTATATATCACTGTCGTGCTTTGAAACAACTTTCAAATCTTATTTATTTGAGCATGAACATGATCCTACTTACAAAACAAATTTTATGAAACAATAGCCTTTCTTTCTTTTCACAATGCAGTTTTGTCAAACTATTCCAACTTGTGTTCTAAGGAAGAAACAGAACACAGACAATGTCAAGTACCTTGAGAAAAGAAACATTTCCTTTGACTGAAATGCTACTATTTTCAGATGTGGGAAAGAAACATTCCAAGGCAAAAGGTCCTGACACACGTGACAGCCTGAACGTGTCTGTTTAATTTTGCAACCTCAATGGCACCAATTTCTTCTTCTCTCTACCAATCCACATCTCACATTACAGAATATGTCACCAAACTGAAAGTCGAGAAGACAAGTTGACACATTTGGACATCTATGCATGTTGTCTTCATTTCACATGGTAACACTTTGGACAACCAGAAAAAACTTGCAAACCGAACATAAACCAAAAGTTAAAAACTTATCTAGCACTTTAGATAACTATAGTGAAACCCATTCAGGCAGCTGAATTCCATGCGTTCACTTCCATTACCCTACACAGAGGTAGCCCTTGGATCAACCTATTTCCTTCTATGTGTTATTAGGGCACATCTACACTGGCCACTTAATATAGACTGAAGGCATCTTGAAAACATGGTGTTCAAATGATGCATGATGTGAATGTTTACAGCAATGCACTTTAGAGGCCTTAAACTGGGATAAGCAAAATCACAAGTTTGTCCAGAGGCCAGTAATGCACATCAACACACATTGGTGCAAACCACATTGCGTGGCAAAACAAATTAAGAGATAGTACTCCAGTGATCCACACTTCCACATTTGAGTGGGAGGAATTGAAGAAAAACCCCAAATCCTCCATGAGTGTGAAGCCACAGATACTGTGGATCTTAGAACCAGGTTGGAGCCACATTTTCTGGTGCATATAAGTACTGCCAAGGTGTCAGTCTGGCCCTTGCACTTAATATGCGATTGGATAAATATTTGCTTGCTTATACCTCTGCTGCTTTCATCCTGCATTACACGGTCAGGGCAGATGTGCTCCTTGATGACCTAAAGTTAACTCACCATTCTACCTATATTCTGAAAATATGAGTGGTGCTCTGAAAACAGATAAAATGCATGCACAAGTATGGCATTTAGTTAAATTTATATAAAATGTAAAAGCAGCAAATTTTAAAGCATTTCGAGATCAAAGATTACTGTTATAGATGCCTTCTATCAGAAACTGAGAGAGATGCAACAGAACATTTTTGTTTTAAGAAGATTATAATTTAAAAATGCATTAAGGACTCACCAAAATGGAAGAAGTAAAAGTGCAGTCCACTTTCTTGAAAATCTGAAATGGCAAATACATATGTATATTTAAAACAATATACTACAAATAAATGGAACAATTACTCATAGTGTGTGTCCATGCGCCAATGAATAATCAAATATTTATATGGATGGTTTGTTATATTCACAATAAACCTATGATTTTCAGTTTTGTTGTTTAAATTTCCAGATATGATGCTCCATATCTAAGTGGGAATCCAAGTTCTTAAGCCAAAGAGCACTGAAGAACAGGAAATTCCAGGTGACCCACAATCAAAAATCCTGAAATAGCCAAATCCCAAGAAAAAGAAGAAATTTCTTTGTTCAAGTCAGAGGTTTAAACATGCCCATACGCAAAATAGTGTCTATAGATATGGAAGGATTTATCAGGAATTAGAGTCCCCTTTTGAACAGATCTTTTCTTGCAAGGAGGGTTTTGGACAAATTGTCTATAGCTCTGGGAGTCCAACTTGTAAGCCTTTAGTTTAGAAAAGGAAAACTGCTGGGGCATTATCTAAAACCACCTATTTTGTCAGCTTTTGAACCCTCTTTTGAAACAATTGTATACCTAATCCAATTTTGAGTTTTTATCTAGATTTCAAATAGTCCCCCCCCAAAAAACCATCTAGATAGCAAACTAGATGACTCTTTGAAATCTCTTTGAAACCTAGACTGTTTGGAACTCTTCTTTTGGATCATGGCTGCTTGATTTGGCTGCTTTCTGATAGGAATCTGTTGGCATCAAACTGTATTGTTTCTGCTCTGCTTTTGCAGTGTCATTTCGTGGAATGTTATTTCAACAGTGTCAGTCTAGATATTTCCACCCAGAATCAAAACATAGGCATTAATTTGAATATGTTTTTATGGATTGGTACACATAATGTGTTTAAGCTTCTATTTTTAACTTTTCAAAAATATTTTTTCATATGTTTAGCTACTTTTAAAAATATCAGTGACACAAACTGGTTGGTTATGATACAAAATGCATTCTCACTCTTTGTTAGCATCCATTATAGAGAACTAGATACAGGATGAGCCAGAAAGTTATCCATGTGATATTCTTACTCCATCATTTAGTAATACCACTTTTCTATAACTATAAAAGTTACACAAAAGAAGTAAAGCTATCCCTCACTAGGATTTTGCCTACACAAAACCAAATAAAGTAGACTCAATTGCTTTGTGTAGTCCCTATGATATCAAGCTGGATTTGCATCAGAAGCTTTGTATCGAGCCATTAACCCAGGACAACAGTAAACGCAGGACCCTTCTGTTGTTGTTCATTCGTTCAGTCGTCTCCGACTCTTCGTGACCTCATGGACCAGCCTACGCCAGAGCTCCCTGTCGGCCGTTACCACCCCCAGCTCCCTCAATGTCAGTCCAGTCACTTCAAGGATGCCATCCATCCATCTTGCCCTTGGTCGGCCCCTCTTCCTTTTTCCTTCCACTTTCCCCAGCATAATTGTCTTCTCTAGGCTTTCCTGTCTCCTCATGATGTGGCCAAAGTATTTCAACTTTGTCTCTAGTATCTTTCCCTCCAGTGAGCAGTCGGGCTTTATTTCCTGGAGGATGGACTGGTTGGATCTTCTCGCAGTCCAAGGGACTCTCAGCACTTTCCTCCAACACCACAGCTCAAAAGCATCGATCTTCCTTCGCTCAGCCTTCCCTAAGGTCCAGCTCTCACATCCGTAGGTTACTACAGGGAATACCATGGCTTTGACTAGGCGGATCTTTGTTGCCAGTCTGATGTCTCTACTCTTCACTATTTTATCGAGACTGGACATTGCTCTCCTCCCAAGAAGTAAGCGTCTTCTGATTTCCTGGCTACAGTCTGCATCTGCAGTAATCTTTGCACCTAGAAGGACCCTTCTACACTGGCCAAAATGTGAGTGGAACTGAAGGCTTAAATCCAATTGCATCTGCATTTCTCAGCCAAATGGGGGACACAAGTTCTGGGCGAAAGGATGGGGAGGCTGGCTGCCTAAGTTCACAGAGGCAGGATGGCTGTGAGGATTGCCTCCTGGTATCGCTCAGGGTGATCCCAAGAGGCAGTATCCACAGGGCCCATACCTGGACCTTCCTGGAATATCAACATCTTTCCAGGCATTTTTAACCTGGAATTTCCAGGTTTATTTTAGGTTAAACCACATTAGACTCAGGTATTGTTTGGATGCCTTAGAATAATGTGCCCCCTATACTGCTTTATAAGGCAGTGTAAATGGGGCCACAGTTTATCCTGCAGCTTCCAGGAAGCTTTGAAATGAACATCGAATCTCTGAAGATGTGGACAGCTGGATCAAGAGTCTACACATCCAAATGGTCTACTAGTCTGTCACTGCCACAAGTAGCTCCCTCACAGCTCTTTCCCTAGAAACATTGCTTCTGAGGTCATAATAGGACACCCAGGCATGGATCATAAACAGCATTATCAGCAAGGCTCTGTTTTAAAACCACTTGTGGTTGGTAACAAAGCAATGGTGGTGGTGGCCCTTCATCCTACCAGGTGTCTACATGCCAAAAACGCTCCTGGGATCCTCACAGGTTCCATCAGAGCAGCTCCAGAACAGTTTACCCTGGAATATGTGGGTAAGTTTAATTCAGCCTAAGTGGTAATTATAATATAACATATTTTGTTTGGTAGAAAAGCATTCATTACTAGTAATTAACTGTTAGTAACTATTTCTATGTTCTGAGTGAAGTTACTTTTCTGCACAAACCAGACTTTCACAGCTTGCTTAAATGATTCATAAACCTTTACTAGCTATCTGAAAATATATGAACCAATACATTTATTACAAAGTATTTCCATTATAGTTCTGTAGGAATCATGCTTAATAATCTAGATAAACTGCTACCTATCTTACTATTTGGTTGGGTCATACAACTATGAAATCAAATCATTTTTTTCTCTAGTGTATTATCGCTTAAAGCTTTTACTACTGTGAAGAGATGTGATTGAAGGGCTAAATCAGATTTCTTTTCCTAAAGAGCACCATTTAAGTTAACATTTCAGACTACTTAAGGGGCACTGCATATGAAAGATCCATTACTCAGCAAAGAAACTATTTGCCATTTCACAATTCTATAGCTTCTTATGACAAGATGGACAATGTAGTGCACAGAAATAAAGTTTTCGCTTGCTAATAATGGAGGAACGTATTTGTAGTCTGCAATGTAACCTAGATAATTCATTTTGTGAATATTGAGTCATTCTAGGACCAATGTACTCTATATTTTCTGCATCAATGTCACCATAAAAATCCAAATCAAGAAGCTACTTAGAATGAATGCTTGGAAGAGGTTAGAATGAACTTGCTGGCTCACTGTCGTCATGCACAGAAGTAGAATCTGGAAAACGGGAGATGGGCAATCACCATAGCAAATATGATATTGAAAATGGACTGGTCCAATTTATGAGACAAAGGTATTAATAACATCCATCTGTGATGTGTGTATTTACTGTATATCAATGGGCCAGACTTCAGTAAATTGAAACTGTGGATACAACTGAACACCATTTAATTAGGTTTCGTCTGGTCTACTTCTGGTCTACATAAACCATCAACTTTATTTTTTTTTTGTTTACTGCATTTATATACCACTTTTCTCACCCCTGGAGGGACTCAAAATGGTGTACAACAAGTAGTGGCAAAATTCAATGCCAACGTATATACAAACCAAAGAATAATAACTAAAATAATAACATGTAACTATAAATTAAGCCTTAAAATCATAATAAACATAGAACATAAACAGACATTTATAAATAAAATATAGAATTGAAACATCTTAATATAGCATTAAAATCACATTAACAGTTGCATTGGAGAACCTACAAATTCCCAAAACAGTATCCACTCTAGAAATTTGCCATGTCCTCCTCCAACAATAAAAAAACACGGTGGTAACTTCCAGGGGAAATATATCATAGAATCACCTGGTGGACCTAGCAAATGTAAAGAGAGCATTTTCCCCCAGGTGTGGGTAAGTGAAACTATGGATATGGGTTCTTCGTTTAGAGGGGCTTACTGTGTATTATTTGCTTGGTCATACTAGAATCAGGATTGTATCACATTAAGTCCTGCATGTAAGTGTTCCACAGGCCATTGGTTTTATGAACAGAAAATTGAACTAGACATGACTCACACTCCCACTTCCAGCAGGCCCCATCATAAATTCTCGGAGGGGAGGGGAGGGGAGGGGAGGAGAGGGGGGAGATTATTTATGAAGTTACTGCTTTGATCATCAGGGCTGCCACATAGTTTGTAATTTCCTTTTTTCCACTTTGTTTTAACATTTTAATATTGATTAGGGATCTGCTGTCAGACCCAAATATCCCCCTTTTTCATTGTGAGAAAATACTAGATCATTTATAACAGATTCCACAGCGAAGTATCCTGTTGAGGTGTTTTTCCAATCATATATGACAATATCAAAGAGAAGAAGGAACCATAGGAAATGTTCCTAACATGCCTCCTACAGCACACTGTAATTCCTACAGTACCTTACACACCTATTGTTAAGGCCTAACGGGGGGACTTTTCATGACACTAGAAGTCAATGATTTCATTGTTAAAGTATAAGCCATTAAGAAGTTGTCAAACCATATTGGACACAGTAATGAATGATGCTGTTTATTTACCAGCTTAATCTTTCCAGTGTGGACAGAGGCTGTGATCATGTGGGGACTACTAAGGACAGTCATGGCTTTGTATTTCCAAGGTTGTGTGTGTTTTGAGGTTGTGTGTTTTTTTTTTGAAACCTCAAATTGTCCTGAATGTTGAATTTGGTGGACTGTTTGGGAGTTCAATTCCTCTTTATTTGCAAAGTCATTCTAGTGCTGAAGAAAAGAATAACTTTTCATATAATTCATTGTATAAAATGTTATTGTTTTCTATTTTCACCCTCAAAATTACTACATAGGCTGCATTCCCGAGGATAGTTATCTATGTGGGCATAACTCTGAGCAGAACTGCAGCCAAAATGTGTTTCTCAGTTCAATTTACGTTTTCAAGAAACAAAATCTCATCAAAGTGAGTAAAATCTACACTTGCTCTTTGGATTTGAATTACCCTGCTTAATACAAAGAGCACAAAATGCAATGCCAAATGAAATAGGTTTGTTTTCTTTATGAGACTATAAAACAGCATCACATCCTCAGTCATAAGGAAAGGATGGGTGATAAAAGGGTGCATGATAAACAAGGCATCCTTGTTTTGTTTCTCTAGAATCAAACAAACAGCCAATGCTATCTGCTTTTCAGCTTGAAAAATATGTTGTTGAATTACCATTTAGAAACTGAATTTAAATGACAACACAATTAATAGTGTTATTTACAAAACTGCAGAACAGTCCTAAATGTTTCTTCTTGGAAGAAAGTTCTACTATGTTCAGTGGTTCTTATGCCCAAGAAAATATACACTGGAATGCAATGTTAAAGGGCAAGGAAAAGGAAATACAAACAAATTATGTACCTGCAAGACATTTCTGACAATAAGGCAAACTTATATCAGTATTATTATTATTTTTTGAAAAGCTGAAGTAAGCCAAAGCCAGCAAGCCATCATTTAAGGGATCATATTTAAATATTTGCAGTTACAATTACAGACTCATTCCTTTAACCATCAAACTCTGTGGGGTTAGAGGAGCAAAAACAATGGAAGAGTGTAAAATCAGAAATATTTCTAGGCCCCTGAAACCCACACAACAAAGGCTCCTCTATTTCCATTTCAAACCCATTTTGTCCCAGACACCAGTTGAAAATGGCAATGGCACAATGGTATGATCCCCAAGGAAATTGTGGATATAACACAATCACATCATGGTTTCCTACTCCTGATATCTATCCTCTTTTGTCTTCTTACTTGGTGATACATTGCCTCATACCTCTTCTAAAATTCAGTTAGTATAACACATCAGAGTATGCAGCATATCTCTGCTATAAATTATTGTTTAAGTGTGGAGCTTTAGTAGCCTAGGAGCTACCTATATGAAAGTTCCTCTTCCCTCCTTTCAAGGTAGCAAAGTAGGCACAAAGTAATTTTTCAGTACAAGTAACTTATATGTTCCCTGAAACATCAGTTTTGAGTGACTTTTAATATTTGTCTTTACAAGATGAACAAACACTTCCATTTTTCAAACTGCTATGACTGACAGAAAGTATCTTCTGATCAGTTCTATCAGAAATAAAAATAGATTTATGATTGTAAGACACGATTGTGGCCTAGCTTGGAAATAGTGTTCCTAATACAAGTAAACAATAAGTCACACTCACAATTGCTTCACTCAGCACTATATATGGCTTGGCAAAAAAGCTGACTCTCATATATTCAATAAAATCCAGCCTTGTAAGTATAGCTCTCTTCACTAATATTTGGATGGAGTCATTTCACATTTGATGAAGTGTCTGTCTTTAAGAAAGACAAAAGCAAATGGGGGCTTTTTCTTCTGTGCTTTTTGACAAAAGCCCAATAAACTATTTTTCCTGGGCAAAAGAAATACTAAATAAGCAATTTGGAGTAACAGAAACAGTTGGGTGTATATTACACCTTTTCCATATACATTGATTTGCTCAAACAAATTGACCCAGGTAATTTTCCTCCACCCTTTCTGGTTTCCAAATATGCTTGCCTATTCAAATATACATTATCAGTTTAATAAGTAGACATGTGACTGACGACCTTATCCCACCATAATTTCCCCCCGTTTTCTTAACATCATACGCTGGGAAATCCTAAAATACACAGCCACTTCTGGTGGCATGTATGGAAATCCATTTTGCCAGCTTGCGAAGACAGTCAGAAGACTTCATTTTTTAGGAGTCGGGTGCTGCCCATCTGCAATTAATAAGTAGATGGGCAATTGCAGATGGCGTCAGAGGGAAGTGGAGGAAAATGTCTGGGATGGTTGGCCACCCCCAAAGACGGACCTTGCCAGGGTAGGTTGGGTTCCTACTCTTAAGGACACTTTCCGCCTGCTTTCCTCCACTTCTCCCTGCCTTCCCTCCTGCATGTAGGGTAAAGTCCTTTGATTATAATTATTTTAGGGTTTTTTTTCTGTGACAGGAGTGATTTGAGAAATTGCAAGTCACTTCTGGTGTGAAAGAATTGGCTGTCTGCAAGGACGTTGCCCAGGGTATTTTTATGTTTGGCCATCCTTATGGGAGGCTTTTCTCATGTCCCCGCATGGGGAGTTGGAGCTGGCAGAGGAAGCTCATCTGCACTTTCTCCTGATTCAAACCTCCGACCTGTCGGTCTTCAGTCCTGCTGGCACAAGGGTTTAACCCATTGCGCCACCAGGGGATCCTATTATTTTAGTTGAAGCAGAAAGTGAAGAAAAGTTTGAACCATTTCTTCCATTGTTATACACTTACATTTTTTTTACACTGTACTCCAAAAACTATCAGCCAAAGTGTGATTGGCATTGGTACCTGCTCACCTAAACATCTGAGACTGTGTTGAGGCCATAGCAAAGAGATGGGTAAAAGCAGAGGCCAATTTTATGTAAGTGTGACTCCAAGAGAGCCAACAAAACTAACAAAAGTAACAGATGTCTATTTCTGGCTCTAGAAAGTGTGTGTGTGTGTGTGTGTGTGTGTGTATGATACAGAGCTCTAGTGTTTTGTGGTTTCCAGGTTGTATGACCATGTTCTAGCAGCATTTTCTCCTGACATTTTGCCTGCATTTGAACACCTTCCCTCTAGGAATACAAGAGCCACCTATAGGGAAGGTGTTGTTACCATTCATCAAGGGATCAACTGACTGTATAGGGAAGCTGATGAAGATACATAACCTACAAACTATCTACAGACCCACTAAGAAAATTCAATAAATGCTATAGTTGGCAAAGGATAAGAGGGACCTTCTAACCACTGCAGAAGTTTATCTCATACCATGCAGCTGTGGACCAGTCAACATAGGGACCACTGGACACTGTGCCCATACACAAATCAAAGAACAGGACTACTTCAGCCAGAAACAACAGCCATAGCAAAAAACACGATAAACCAAGCTGGGCACAGAATATTATTTGAAAACACAGAAATTCTGGACCACTCTGACAACCACTTTGTCAGACTACACAGAGAAGTCACTGAAATCCACAAGCACATGGACGATTTCAACAAAAAGGAAGAAACCATGAAAATGAAAAAAAAAAAATCTGGCTACCAGTATTGAGAAACACCAGAATCAAGATAGTAATTAATGAACACCACCCAGATACAGGAAGGCCCCAAGCAGCAAGCAATCAAGGGCCACTAAACACCACCCAGGTAAATGATACCTCCAACAAACACTCCAAGGGAACAAAGGTTTGGCTACTTCCAGACAGATGCTCTCATTATGCAATCTTCTTAGTTATTCACATGCCATTGGATGGATCCCACTCAAACACTTGCAAACCAGGCTTGCTAATTGCTCCTTTCACACTTGGTTAATAGAAATTATTTCTCCTACCCTGGACATTCCACAGGTATATATACTCCACTTGCTTTTCCACCATCAGAATGTCAGGAGAAAATGCTGCTAGAACATGGCCATACAGCCCAGAAACCACACAACACTCTTTTGATTCCAGCCATGAAAGCCTTTGACAATACATTGATACAGGGCTCCCTTGAAATAGCAGAGGCTTCCAAATGTGACAATTTCCTCTTTTCTTTGTCCAGTAAAAGGGTAAGCTGTACACTTTGCCCACCCATAGCATATAGAATATTCAATTTAAGCACAAATAAAAAACACCTTTCACAGTATGCCAGACTTAAAGAAACCATGGAACACAACTTCAAAATAATTGGTTGATAAACCCATTAAATAAACAATTGAACTACAGTAATTGAAATTTTTAATTATAACAAGATATATACATATTCTGAGGAATTGTAGCTATTTTCTTTAAAAATGCAAAAACAGATGCCAAAAACAGTTATTATATAAGATGGTATGTTTCTGCAACTGGTATAAGACAAAATACATTATGATTATATTTATGTTAGATGTAGATGCTAATATCTGCAATGCCCCAGAATTAACATCTTGCTTTCAAAAAAGTGTGGAGCTTCATAACACTCTAATGGTCTGGGTCAATATAGAGCAATGTACAGAAATGACTAAAGCCATTCCAAAACATGGGCTGGCATTCTGTTCCAGTTGTGAGACTGTAAGCTGGACAAATGGCCGTGTAACTGCTGAGGACTGACATTTGTTGTTGGTTACAAGCAAACATGACCATAAAGATTTATCCTTTCAGCAAGGAAGTGCCTCAGCTGAAGGGGTTCCAAAGTGCTGGAGATCAGAGTACTGGGAAATGACATCTTCCTGTCATGGAACACTTGAAGACAGCAGTTATAGTAGAACTCCAGGAGTTGTTCTCATTTCACACAACTGCGAGAGTATTGCAGACATTATTTCCTGGTTCTCCAAACTACAACATCCTGGAACCTCTTCAGTTAGGATGCTGCCAGGCTGGAAAGGTAGGCTTTTGAATAGTAGTATCAATATATATGTAGTAATGACACAGTTCCATCATTGTAGTTGCACCTGACAATGCAGGATTTCAACTATACATTCTAAAATTAAATAGAAACCTACACATTTAATGGATTTTTTTCTTACTGAGAAGTACACAGCAAACCAGAAAAGAATTGTAAATGGAACAACTACAGATTTTGTGATCTTGCTGCCAGCTCGTGAACTTTCTGAATCATTACAAAGAGGATAATGAGATGAAAAAGAGAGCATAACATGAACACTTCTCTCCCTGAGAATCCCCCCCCCACCCCTTTTTAGTATATGCTGGGAAGAGAAGGTGTCTTAAAGACATTTAGAACTAAAAAGCAAACAAAACACACCTATTTTTTTGTGTGCCCCCCTCCTGGGGCACCCTATGTTGTATTTTCTGCTGAGAGTGCATTTAAAGTCTCTTAATGATACAATTGTTCTTGAAAACTGCCAACAACAGGAACAACACAGGCCTAATTGGTGTTGCTGATGAAACTGGATGCTCATCCCCTTTTCTTTCTTTCTTTTTTTTTCTAAGGGAAGAAGAAGCCATATGTACTAGTGGGCAGTATCAAACACTTCAGTTATCTTTCATTCCTCCTTTCTTAATTAATGTCTTAGATAACAGCCTCTTCTCAGCTATCAAATACTGAGTGGCAAGTGGAAAAGCCTTTGTAGAGTTCATATCCAGATTCATTGCTACTTGAAACAGAATAACTGTTCTCCAGCACCTTCTCTGTTCTCATTTTATTATGAAATAATTTTTACTGCTCATTCACTCTTTCAAGTAATGAGCCATATTGTGCACTCAGAAACCCAACATTTCTGAAGTTACAGCTTTGTTAAAGACAGCTTAAGCACACATTCCTGAATAGTTTTAGAGCAGCTGGGATGCTTAATATCCACCTATATTTAGGTGTAGTGAAGCTTCCATGCAGGAAAAAATAATGCTTTACAAAATGAAGAACATATCACACTAAGCACAAAGAAAGAAAAAGTAACTAATTAATGCAATTAAAATAAAACACATAGACCCAGAAGCCTATGAAACACCCAATAAATATCTTACAAACAAGAATATACTATTACAGGCTTAATGGCATCAAGGCAACAGGCCTATACATTTTGCATTACTAAGGAAATTTTACTGAGTATATAAACACTTATATGCCAAAACCACAGATCAATAATGTTACCAAACTCACACATATGAATATATTAAATTAAATGCAGCATCACTATTGAAAAATCCATCTTGGGAAATTACAGCACTCAAGTGGGGCATCTATGAACCTTTTTTTTCATTTAGCTGAAACACTCATCTAGATATAATGGTCTACCAATTATATCACATCATGACTTTAAACGGCAATTAATCAATTAATGGCAGGAGGGGATGCAGGAGTGGGATGAGGGTACTGTCCCTCTAACTGGAAATTCTGCCACGTTGATTTATTTGATCAGTAGCACTGAAAAGAATAAGATAGTGAAAATCATTTACATTGAGAACTCTTACATTTGCCATGTTTGCATTCTCTTGGTAATTTTGCATGGTCCTTTTTCTTAATATGCCTAAACTATATTTCTATATATTTCAAAATATTCAAATAAAATGTAAAGTTATTGCTATGGCTAGAAATTTGGGGACTGAAGGGAAATTTTAATTTGGCAACACAATTATTATCGAGGCGATGTCTTACCTTATCCCATAACTACACTTCATTGTATATATCTACTTTGTCTATT
Organism: Anolis sagrei; assembly: GCF_037176765.1. NCBI lineage: Eukaryota > Metazoa > Chordata > Lepidosauria > Squamata > Anolidae > Anolis > Anolis sagrei. The sequence goes on along the minus strand of NC_090022.1, from coordinate 216,586,145 downwards.
GCTCTTAGAAAAGCTGCTTTTCAACCTCCATATTGCCCAAATATATCCAATTTCCACTCTAGCCAATTAAAGTGTACCCTAAACCTCCCTCCTTACATTCTGAGATGCACAAAAACTATGGCCTCCTATAATGGCAACCCCCTTGCAAGCATTTCACTGAATGCTTTTCCAACCAGTCCAGGGTCAACAATGCAAAGCCAGTTGTACATTAAGAAATGTGAAAATAACAATAAAAACTATATTTTGATTCAGCTAACAACAAAATTCTCTGCCAATGAGTAGCTGAATCCTAGGTTAAATATATGACTGACTGACTGGCTATGTGAGTCAGGTTGTCTGCTTACTACCAAAAAGTCTCGTTACTCTATACCTAGCCAACAAATCAGTTGATCCAGCTCCTTATGCTCATGTAAGAGTTAGCCTACATGGTATCTTTCACAAATTAATGCTAACCATCCAGGACCAAGATGTCCTTTTTCCTTAATTATTCAAAGATTCGGTGCTGCGTGTAGATATTGTTCCTTTCCCTATAACAATCTCCCATTCCAAAAGATTCCCAGTTTCATTCCCAGTCCAGACATTCCAAATATAAGAATGACTGTGAAGGAGGAAATGAAATAATCCAAAATTTATACACAAACCAAATTTCCTTCAGCAAATGCCAGCACCAAATCCAACCAATTTTTCTTGAAATTTATGTAGCTTTTATCATTGCTCAACTGAATAATCAGAGTACCAAAATTGGCTTGAGATGAGAATCCTCATTTTTCTGGCCTTTAACAAGGGTTTAAACACTGTGTATTTAGTTCCATGTGCTCAAGAGATGTTTACTTGCATAGTTAAGTAGCTTGGAATAGCACAAGGAATTATGAAAGATATGAACTTTTTGACAGTAGCTTTGACCTATCTGGAAAATACCCCCCTCCCCAAGTATTAATTACTTTTTGTAGTCATAATATAGAACATATTATTTCCTATGGAGATATTTAATTGTCCAGCCACCTCCCCTCAAAGATATTCTGTATGAGTTACTTTTACAACCTCAGTGTATGACTTTTCACTTGTTTATCATTATATTCCATGAAGATCAGGTCTTGTTTTCCCACTTACTGTGTCATGACCACAGCTTGGTTTAGGCATAAGTTGGGAGTCTTTTTGCTTGCATTCAGAGCACAGGCAGGGATAGCATAGGGAAGGTTTGATAACCCTGTAACATTTGTTTGGCCATCTGTGCCCCGGTTCAGAAGACTAAAGCTCAGTTTTTGTCCCTGTGGCAACTGGATTTTGAAAAAAAAAAATTGGTGTGCTGTGGAAATGAGAATTGATGATAAAGCTCCAGTGGAGACAACTTACCCCATGATAACTCTTCCAGGAGTGAATTTCCTTTCCTAGGGGTAGATTTCTTCTCACTTCCTGTTGTCTCACACCCGTTCTTAATGTTGTCTCACTCCCGGTTTTAACATTATCCTGCAGCCACACTTAGTTATGGCCACAACTCCACCCCCACCTCCCCATGTTCCACTGCACTGGTATTATTATTATTTACTTATTTTATTGAAGCAAGTTTGCAGTTTCAACTAAATATAGTCCTTCCCTATCCCACCCCCCCCCCATGCACCCCAAGTCATTTTGCTGTGAAAGGTGAGTGGGAGAGCAGGACAATGTTCCCCAGAAGAAGCTGGAAATCACTGCACCAGGTAAATTGCAGCACCACGGAGCAGTATAATTAGTTTTCCCATCAGTAGCATGGGAAGGCTTTGTTGCAGGGACTTGGTAGACTGTGCTGATTTGCCACCTCTATGTGATAAAGCCTCTGGACCTCCACCTTTTGAACTGAGATATATTATTTTCATAACTGTGTTAGGTCAAATACCACTTCACGTAATCACTGAAATCACAGAAGATATGTCTTCAATCTAATGTAGCTAAAAATTCACTCCACTGGTCAACACATTCTCAACCGGTATGTGAATCTATCAATGCATGTGAAACATTATGAATATCAAAAAGGGCCTCCTGTAACTATGGCAAGTTCCATTGGAAAACTGAATTTGTAAGTAGTCTGCTGGCTAAAACAGTATCTAAAGAACAAGGGTAAAAGTTTTGTGTGTTTTGAAAAAAAAATGCTACACATTTTCACATGTTTCAAATAAACCAACCAAAAATAATTTTACCATGTAACTTAGCATCTGTGATACATCTCAGGGTGCATATTTTCATTATGCAGAATCATGAAGACTGGTTAGATGTGTATATTTTAAATTGGGCCCCAACTCTACACACTCTGTATCCATATATATACACAAACCGACTCAAGAGTAAACACTACTGAATCCAACTGTACATACATTTGAGAAGGCATACATGGGACTGCAACTTTAAAGAACTTTAAGGAAGAAACATTTTCCCTTTCCTTTCCCCCCATACAACTACATACATCGCATCATAAACACTCCCTACGGATTTGAATGGGACTCTTCAACAATATGGGATTGCCTGTATGTGAGAGGTCTTCTAAGGCAGGAGTAAATATAAATCTTCCTTCATTGAAGAGATGTACTCCTTGAAATATGTAATAATGTACTGCATAGCTCAGTCCTTTTGCCATGCTGCTCACAACACAGTAATATTATAGAGAATAATTGTGCCATTTATCTGCTGCTGGTAGCTGGAGAATTACTGCAGTGATATTCTATACCAAATAAAGGACATAAAGAAATTTACATTTGCGAGAGAAGAAAAATCAAAAGACTGCTTTGAATGAACAGGCTGGGATTCTTGTTCTTTCTCTCCTCAGTCCACCATCATATAATTTTCAATAGCAGTTGATGAGTGCATTGCATTTTTAAGTCAAATTTAATAATAATGAAAAAAATGGCTCTAGAGTTTTATAAATGCTTCTGGGGACCTTTGCATCACCTCACCGTTGTCACCACTAGTGATAAATTTCTTCTGATGGTACTTCTATAAACCCCAAGCTTAAACAGTTTATGCTTCCTATTATAACAATAACCCCTCTGACTCTTTGTGTGTGCATACTTTCCTAACTACCTACTAGTTACAAAGATGGCAAAGACGATTATTACACTTCAGCAAGACCCCAAAGGTGTTCAAATAAACCAAATAATTTAACAAAAGGAAATGAAACTATTCACAATTACTTGCTGTTCTAACACACGTGGCTATGATAGATTGTTTTAACTTAGTTGTTACAATTAATTATACACTTATGTACTTATCCTATTAACCTCTCTCAAGCACATTTCATAAATTCCACTCACTAATGAATTGACCTCTGACTATAATAAGCAACCTGCTTGCTTTATCTCCTCACTCTCACTGACTCATAGTTTGAATCATCTTAATTTTGGCTGAACTCAACTGTCTAGACTCGGCTTCTGGCCCTGCTCAACTCTGGTCTCCAACTAACTGACTTTAACAGACTTGCATTTTCAAAAGCATAAATTTCCAACCACATCTAACATTCCTAATCCTGGTCCTCTCGCAACAGACAATTTACATATTATGCCTAATCATACATGGCAGTATTACCTTGTTTTCCTTCATATTAGCACAATAATACGAGAGGGGGAAAGGAAGGAGAATGTCAAGATCCTATATAAATTGAATTTAGCATAAACATGCACAAGCATAGTCCCTTTCAGCATGGTCTTTTGTGCACTTGCATCTATTACCCATTGTTTGATTACCCCTACCTCCTCAGTCTATTTTTGGGTGAAACACCTGACCCTGAGGGCAATCCATATCTATGGGTTGTTCAACCCAGTCATTACAGGAAGGCCATCTCAAAGGCTCTCTCCCCAAGCTTCCGAACTTTAAAAGAGAGCATCAATTCTCCTGGCTAGCTCCAAGGGCGGCTTTTTCATGGCCTCCCACCCCAGAACCTAGACAGGCCATTTCAGAGGCCCCCCCTTCACCCAAAAGGTTTGTGTTTTCCCCCAATTTCTGTCCATGACAACCTATTATTAAAGGTGGAAAGATGTGATTGGGAATGGCATTTAATTTCATTGTACAATGTACAATGATAATAAAGTTATTATTTTGTATTCTATTCTAAAGGTTACCCCCATTCAAATTACTTTCTCCAACATCTGTACGCGGATGATGTCCAACTCTGTCACTCCTTTCCACCTGCTACTAAGGAGGCTGTCCAGGTCCTGAACCGGTGCTTGGCCGCTGTGACGGTCTGGATGAGGGCGAACAAATTGAAATTGAATCCAGACAAAACAGAGGTCCTCCTGGTCAGTCGCAAGGCCGAGCAGGGCATAGGGTTACAGCCTGTGTTGGATGGGGCCGCACTCCCCCTGAAGACGCGGGTTCGCAGCTTGGGTGTGACCCTGGACTCATAGCTGAGCCTGGAACCCCAGGTTTCGGCGGTGACCAGGGGAGCATTTGCACAGCTAAAGCTTGTGCGCCAGCTGCGCCCATACCTTGGGAAGTCTGACTTGGCCACGGTAGTCCACGCTCTGGCTACATCCCGTTTAGACTACTGCAACTCTCTCTATGTGGGGTTGCCTTTGAAGACAGCTCGGAAGCTCCAACTAGTCCAACGCTCGGCAGCCATGATTTTAACAGGAGCGGAGCGCAGGGAGCATACAACCCCCCTGTTGCGCCAACTCCACTGGCTACCGATCTGCTACCGGGCTGAATTCAAAGTGCTGGTGTTGGCCTTTAAAGCCCTAAACGGTTCTGGCCCAAGCTACCTATCTGACCGCATCTCTGCCTATGAACCCACCAGGACTTTGAGATCTTCCGGGGAGACCCTGCTCTCGATCCCGCCTGCTTCTCAAGCTTGGCTGGCGGGGACGAGAGATAGGGCCTTCTCGGTGGTGGCTCCTCGGCTGTGGAACGCCCTTCCTATGGACATTAGACTAGCACCATCTCTAATGGTATTCCGCAAAAAGGTGAAGACCTGGATGTTTGTACAGGCGTTTGAGTAATTTAGTGCAATCTGGTAATGGAATATAGGAATTGAACAATGGACGACGAACCTGGACTACGCTTGGATGATGAGAAGATTGGGTACGGTTGTTTTTCGTAATAATTGTGCATTGTAATTGCTTATTGGTAATTTATGGATAATGTGTTAAGTCAATTGTTATATGTTGCATGGAACCACTGCTGTTTCTACTGTTTTTACTGTTTGTGAACCGCTGTGAGTCGCCTTCGGGCTTGAGATATTGCGGTATATAAGCAAAGTAAATAAATAAATAAAATAAATAAATAAACATATACAATATGGCGTTGGTGGGAAAAACCCTTCAGGGGGAAGGATTCCAAACCAGCCTGCAAAGCAATCAGCATTGACTCTCATTATACTGAGGGTGGAAGGGTAAGTCACTAAGAAGACAAAAGAAGCAACCTCTCCCACATGCTGAAGCCAGTGCAAAAGGCCATTCTCATGTGTTTAGGGCAAGTCTCTGTTGGGGGGGGGGGGGGAGTAAAGAAACTACCCTTTGACTAATCAGCAGAGTCATTAGGTAAGCAAATCCAGAATATTTTGTGAAGAAGGACAGGATACCTTAAAGCACCTTCACACTGTGGCTTAAAGTTGGGGTTTGGAAAGTAGAGGAAGACAGGCACTTTCATCCAGATTGGTAGATCCTTACAGTACTCAATTGTACTCCACCATCTGTTTGGGCATAAACTTACATGAATCCATATCTATTCTGGCAGCTCTACTTTATTTTATTTTATTTGGGGGGGGGGGGCTGAAAATATCCCGAGTATTTAAGACAACCTCTAAATTCTCTAATGGCTTAGCTAGTCTAATCTGCCACATCTAATTCATCACTCAGAGCCTTCAACACTTTAAACTTGAGTTTTCCAAACTGTGTGTTGCGATACATTAATGCAGACATCCTCAAGCTGCAGCCCTTCATATGATTGGGCCTCCAACTCCCAGAAGCCCTGATGGTCAGGAATTCTGGGGGTTGGAGGCCAAACAGCTGGAAGGCCGCAGTTTGAGGATGCCTTCACTAGTGTGCCGCTTGAAGTCCCTAGGAGTGTTGCATGAAAAAACAGCTCTGCTCTACCTGTCAAGTTTGATTCACAATGACTAAAACCAAATTTATCTTACTACAGGTCACAAATGCTGTTGGAATGATCATGTATAACCTAATCCTTAATCCCCTAATGTGAAGCAATTGCCTAATGGGAAAGATGGCTTTGCCCTAGGAAAAAAATGGTTGACATTTGTAAAGAGAGTAGGGTTTAAAAGAATCTGTGATTATGCCACCCACTGTGTACTGGTTAAATGTATTTCACATAATAATATTCTACTTGAGCTAATGAGTCTTTGCAACATTTGTAAGCAAATATGAAATTTAAAACATTTTACAAGCATAAACTTTAAAGATGCATCTTTTTGTTTGATTCATTCACAGACAATAATAAGATTGCAAGAGCGTTTGCAGAATTTTGATTTTTTAAAATAATTTGTATGATTTAATAACACATTTTGCAAAAAAAATTAACAAAGGTGTTTTGATCAAAATCTTTGTGGGTTTTTGTTGCAGAAAATAACTTCGGTTCAAGAAATGTACTTTACACAACAGCATAAAACAAAATTTTCCATCTCCACTTTTACATTGGACTCAAAACAAAAATCTTACAATGGTTGTCATTTTTTTTTCAACTGAGTGCCTTGCCATGTTCATTTTTTTTCTTGTTGAAGATTAGAGAAATGGTAAAAATTTGGTATAAGGATATTAACATGATAATATGGAACATTGTTCAGTTATTTCTACTGCACAGTGTATTACTTTAATTACTGTATATGTTTTTCAGTTTTGGTGAACCATTTCACATTTAAATGGAGGATTAAATGCAGAATAGCAACACAGACTTCAGTGAAAACGATACAGTAATTAACATACAAATTCACGTCTCTAATTGCTTAGTACTTAAATATAACTTCTTTCAGAATAATTTTGTTATTAGCCCAGCTCTACTACAAGGCACAAGTTTTGAAATATCATTATTTTGGCTATGTCTAACCTTTATGCAGATGTATGGTAATTCCAATACACAGACAAAGCTATACATTAGACCTACTCTGAAACAATAATGAATAAAAGGACATATGGCATATCATTCTCCAAAAATATTGATTCTAAAGCTTTCAATCAGCATAAAGAAACCTAATTAAATTAGCTATGTTCTCCAGCATTAAAAGATTAAGTAGCTGGGAGGCATAATTAAGGAACAAGGCCCAACAGGGATTGGTTATCTCACCCTCTGGGTTGGTCTTACTGTTATGTGAAGTATTTATTGTGAGAAATTGCATATATTTTAATGTGCTCAGAGAAATGAGTCAAGCATTTACAATGCCTAACAGATGTTCAACATGAATAGCGTAGTTCCATTTTCAAAGCTTACCAGCAAGACATATTAATTTCTCTGATTTAAACGCTGAAAAAGATATCTGGAAATGGAGACAGAAATCCTTCGTCCATTTGGAGGATGTAATTATTTGCTTTGTTTCAGTATTTTCTTCAATTTTTTATCAAGGCATGAGATTTAACAAGACTTTGATAGTCTGGAGGTGATCCTGGACTCATCACTGACCCTGGAATCCCAGGTGTCAGTTTGCACAATTAAAACTAGTGCACCAGCTGCACCCATACTTTGTAATGACAGATCTGACCATGGTAGTCCATGCCCTGGTTATTCCCATCTGGACTACTGCAATGCTCTCTATGTGGGGCTGCCTTTGAAGTTAGTTCAGAAGCTACAATTAGTGCAGAGATCAGCAGCCAGATTGCTAACTGGAGTGTTGTACCATGAGAGGATGACCCCCATGCTGTGGCAGCTACACTGGCTGCCGATCTGCTTTCAGGCTAAAAAAAAGTGCTGGTCATTACCTATAAAGCCCTAAATGGTTTAGGCCCTGACTATTTGCAGAACTGCATCTCCATATACAAACGAGCCCTAGCCTTATGATCCATGGAGGAGCCCCTGCTCTTAGTCCCACCCCCGTCTCAAGCACAGCTGGTGGAAACGAAAGATGGGGCCTTCTCCACAAATGCTGCCTGTTTCTGGAACTCCCTCCCAAAGGAATTAAAAACAGTTCCCTCTGTCCTCACATTTTAAAAACTGCTGAAAGCTCCCCTGCACATTTTGGTGTATGGAGAGGAGGAAAACTAATATGCCTGACTTATACTCTCACCTAGATATGTTAAACATTGTCTAGAGAGTGGAATGGACTTCAGCCCACTGGTTGTTGCACAACATGTCATCTTTTTATAAAAAAATTAGCTATCATTTTAGTTGCTTTTATTTAATGTTAAATTTATATTAACTGTTAAGTTCTTACTGTCGGTTGCTTTGTCTGTTATTAAGTTTTGAGTTAGGTTGCTTTTATACTGTTTAATATGATTTGTCTTGATGTAATTTGTTCAAATGGATTTTTCCCTTTTTGGCATTGCATTTTTGTCATACATTTGGAAACAGTTCTGAATCCACTCAGGGACATAGGGCGGTCTACAAATAAAGCATTATTATTATTATTATTATTATTATTAACTTTATTTATACCCCACCTTCCACCTCATGGGGACTCAAGGCAGCTAACAATCCCACACTTAATCAAGTTTAAAAAATGCAAAACAAAAGTTTAAAAACAATTAAACAGTAACAATGTGGTAAAAACAGATTAAAATACAATAAATATATTTAAAATGACCCTTAAAACTCACAGCCCCCCAAAATGAAGCATTCTAAATCAAATAGTTAGTCCAAAGCACCATATAAATATGAATTTGCAAGATCAAAACTTAGATTCCATTGATTCAAATGGTCTTTTTTAGTTGGTGCTAATTGTTCAATTTGGACTTTGGATTTTTTTGCCCCTGAGAAATAGATTGTGACTATTTGGAGCTGGAGGCTGCTAGAAGCCCTTAATGTTGAAAGTGCTGCTCAATAGGAATGCCATTCTTCACTGATTTTCTACTTAAAGGAGGCAACCAGCATTTTTAGGACTTTGGTTTGGCCTAATGCACAGCAAGGCTGCTTAATGTTGCCTATGTCCAGCATTAAACAAAGTTGGGATCCCTGGAGCTTCCCTGAAATGCTGGAGCTCATCTGCAGTTTGGCCAGTTCTGATTCAGAACCAGTCACCATGGTTTATATGGGTACTTCTCTTGCCCAGGCTTGGCTGACCCAAAGACATATGATGGCATTTACTGTCCTTAACTTAGCGGCAACCATCTGACACAAAATTGCTGGTGGTTGTCTCTCATAGAATGTTCTGAGTGCCAAAGTGATTGAAGAAAGGATGTGGATTGAAGAAAGGATGTGGAAAAGATGGGACAATCCCTCTTTTCCCTCTTCCCTTCTCCCACATCACTCTGACCAGTATCAGAACATGTGATGAGCAATGACTATAAGCAATTTCACACCCAGTTGTCCCTGCTAAACTGAGGACATGATGAGAATGACCATCCAGTGGTGACAAACCAGCTTCTGGGCTGTGCTAACTTGTTCTTCCAGGCCAGCCTGGTCCCACACAATGGGGACAACTGCCAAATGTTGAGCCAGCTCAGCATCTGGCTGTTATTGCCACTCCCCTGGCACTATCTGAAGTAGCCCACTTCAGATCAGCTCTGTCACATGGTCTGATGGGCACAAACTGCAAATCTCAAACTGCAAAGATTATTGTCGATCCAGTTTCTAGCACTATTGTTGAATGAGTAAGTTTAAAACAGCAGAATTAAAAATAGTTCAGCACCCCGAGACTTAGTGCTTTTAAAAAGAGGATGAGGACGATTACTACTACTACTACTACTACTTCTACTACTACTTCTACTCTTTATATTCCTGCTTTTTCTCAGTCCAGGGCTAAAAACAGTTTATACATCCTATAAATTATGAAGAAGTTTTGATATCATAAAAACATTAAAATATAATTAAAAGTATTAATAAAATTAAAGCAGTTAAAAACTGAATAGCCAACACAAGCAACATGGTACACAGGAGGCTCCCGCCACTCTACCAGTAAGCCCTCAAAAGTCTAGCAAAATCACACAAAAAAATCATCTCCCTACAAAAACATAGCAAAAAAGACTGACAGTCTAACGTCTTTAGGTAGGGAATTCTACCAGGGCAGCCTCTTCTATGTCTCCATCAGGTGTACCTGTGAGGATGGTGGCAAAAAGAGAAGTGTGCCTCTCTGCCCACCCACTGTCTGTGGGATTCTGGGAAGTGTAGTCCAAAAATGTTAACTATTTCAAGGTCTGCTATGCACATAAATTTCCTTTCTTCCTGAATTTCCTGACATTCAACTTTGTTGAAATTAAAATCTGTCTACTTGCTGTTCAAAGTTGTATTCAACTTTGTTGAATGACCTATTTTTCTAATATTATGAGAGCGGGAGAGAAACATCTTCTCATCTTTAGCATGTGTAATTTTATACATCTCGATCACATCCTGCTTTACTCACCTTTTGTCTAGCTAAACAACCAGACACATTGTAATTGTTCCCTGTAGAAGAATTATTTCCACTAATGGATTAATATTATATTACTTTAGGCAGCCAATGTCAGGGTTATTTATGTTATTTCGATACTTGGTGTTTCTATTGTTCTTATATTTAATTATATATTGATGGAGATAAAACTTTTATGATTTTCTAAATGCTGGAGAACCTTTTGATGACAATAAATTATAATTTTATGAAACATGAGTTAAGTTACAAATATTTGGTGTTTTCTTTGACTGCTCCTTACAAAGTAATTGACTTAGTGAGTAGAAAATTGATTGCTTTTCTTATGTTAAAAGTAGTCGCCCCAAATGTTTTTTTTCTTGAAATTAAAATCTGTCTACTTGCTGTTCAAAGTTGTATGCAGTTCATTCTCATGCTTTGTACATGTGATAGGAGCATGTCAGCTCTTTATCTGAAAGTTGGAATTCAAACACTCAGATCTATGGATTTTCTTGGTATTTGAATCTTTAGATTCACTTATGCTATTCTCAAGTGATAGATGGTCAACATCATACGTACATAAAGGCTTCTAGGAAATCCCTCTCTGAGCAAGCAATCCTGAGTCTATTATTATCCTTATGTTGGAAGATGAAGACTTCCAGCATAAGCTTTTGAAAACTCACTGCTTTACAAGTATACCACATGTTCCTTGCTGTTTAGCAGACATGTTTTAAATTGGTTAATTATATTTTAAAATGGTTTAATTATATTTTGAAAACAGTGTTTCTATATAGTTAGACCCCAGGGGTATGATCCTGGCCAGATCGTGGTTACCAGATATGCCCAACTGCCATTAAATTAGCTTACTTTTGGTTCCAGCATACTGTAAAGTTGTGTTGGCAGGTCCTATAGATTTCCAGAAAGATATTCTCTCTAGGGATTTGCTAGGTTCTCCAATGTAACTCTATGATAATTTCCAATGGAACTATACCATATGACGGACCTAACAAATTTCCAGAGAAATCACCTTTCCCCATAGGCAAGTGAAATTGCAACTACAAGTTACCGTGGTCTTACTGTAGTTTAACAATATGACTTTGTATATATGGAACTTTTCTATGCTGAACCATTTTCCATTAACATCTGGTATAATACAGGTACAAACGGATAAGGAGTTGAACTGGAAGACATTGGTGATTATAGTTTTAATGGTTTTATATGGATTTTTATTATGTTTTATTAAATGGATGAATATATGTTGTGGCATCAAATTGTGCCAACCTGTATGCCATCTTGAGTTGCCTTTGGGCTCAGAAAGGCAGGATAAAAATGCTGTAAATAAATAAATAAATAAATAAATAATGTGGAGTCCATGCAATGGGTCTGAGAGAAAGGATGAAGAGGGAACACGATCTTCCACTTTAAAGTAGAATCAGCTCTCCATATCTATGGATTCTGTGTCCACGAATTAAACAATTCACAATTTAAAAATATTTTTAAGCAATCCTAAAAGCAAATATTGATTTTGCCCTTTTATATAAGTGGCACCATTTTACTCGACTATTGTATATAAAGGGACTTCAGCATCTACAGATTTTGGTCCCCACTGGGGATCCTGTAACCAAGCCTCAGCAAATATCATGGACCTACTGCACAAGATCTTGTGCTGAAACAAATCAAAAACTTATCCTTGGAATAATTTATTCACAGAAGGAGACTGTAAGAAAGTTTAAAGCTTTATGCATGTGTAGAAGAATTGGGGAACAAGTTGTACTCCAGACGTTATTGAATTAACTGGGATGATGGGAGTGATACTCCAACAACATCTGGATTGACATATGTTCCACATTTTTATCTAGTATATATAGAAACATAAAAAATCAATCTGTATTTCATTGTTTTTCTCTGATTCCCTCTGAATTTTGTTCTATGTCATTGTGTACCTTCAAGTTATTTTCAACTTTTTTTCTCCCTAACGCAAACTTACCAAAGCATTTTATTGACAAGATTTGTTCAGAGAAAGTTTAACTTTGTCTCCCAGTGAGACAGAGAGAGAATGACTTTCTCAAGGTCTTCCAGTGGATTTCCATGGCGGAGTAAAAATTCAAACCAAGGTTTTCAGAGCTATAATATAAGACTTAAATCACCACACCATACTAATCTTTGTTCATATTATATGGTATATTTTGGGGGGTTTTCCATATATAATTTTGTGTTTATTTTTCTACATTTATAAATTTGTATGATCCTCTCATCCAGATTTAATTCCCTTACTCCCAAAGAGTGTGTAGGTTTAGGTTCTCCAGTGTGATTTTATGGTATATTTCTGGCCCAGGTATAGTCAAAATAGAGGGGTCACTATTATTGATGGATCCAGGGATCCAGGTTGGGTGCGTTCCAATGTATCCCATGTGTATACAATGGTCATACTATATTTTTAATACGTAAAAATAATGTAAATATTTTTAGTATAATTTGCTCAACGTTTATCACCGATTATTAAAGTGAGACTGTGTTTTTTACATTATGTGCATATTGTTTGAATTTCCAATTCTAATGAATTTTTAAAATTATATTTATGGTTTTATATATCTTGTATTTTTCAGAACTGTATTTTAAATGCATGGTAAGTTCTTCAAATGTGCAAATTACCAAGGTAGGTTGCACCTGGTTTTTCAGTGAACCACAAGAGCAGTGAAATTGATACTTTCATGGAGAATCTAAACTTCAATTGAACATTTTTCCATTCCTTGTATAGCAAGAGGTAAGCAGGGTAAGAGTAGAAAAATGTCTCATTTTATCATTGATGTCTACAATCATTTACAAATCAGATAAGCTATAATGTTTATCAAGATACAAGTAGAAAAAAGAAGCAAAAACTTTAAAAATGAAGTTATACTTTTTTAAAAAAATACTTAACAGATAAGGATTTCTTTTTAATTGTATTCTGTTGTTAGAAAACAATGATAGTGGTCTTTTTATGGAATGTTCTACTACTAGCCGCTAATGTTGACATAGTACAGGGTTAGTCAAAATGCTTAGGCCAATAAGCCATTCAATTGAATGGCTTATTGGCCTATGCATTTTGACTAACCCTGTATAATGTATCTGATGTTATCTTCTCCTGCCCATACACTTTGTGGCAATTCACTTTTCAAAACTCTGTTCTTTTTTCAAAGTGAGCACTGGATTTATCTGAGGCTTCCTTACAAGGTTTTCTTTCCACATAATATGTTTAATGACCTCTAACACTGGATGTTGTATTTAGAGCTTTAAAACCAATTCTATTTATCTTTGTGTATGAAAATCTCATGTGATCTTTGCCATAATGCTTGTAAAACCTACAGCAATACTAACAGTAGTTTAATGTAAAAGCAATGATAATAAATAAAACGGCTCCTACTTTGGAGGCTTTAAAGAAGAGGCTAGATGACTATCTGTCAGGGGTGCTTTGAATGTGATTTTCCTTCTTCTTGGCAGGGGATTGGACTGGATGACCCATGAGGTTTCTTCCAATTCTATAATTCTGTGATCTCGCCCCATCTCCTCAAGGGGGCTTGGAGTGGCTCACAACACCATAAAGAGCAGCAGAAGTCATGTTTGGGGCGGGGGAGGCATTGACTACATGCATGCTTTTTTAAAAAAAACCTGTATCATTGTAACAATGCAAATGGAAGATAAAATAATCAGTCCAGTACATCTAACAAGTACTCAGATTTCAGGGCCATCAATCCATATGGTTAGTCTGTTACCCATTTCCTATGAATTCATTGGGGCAGGCGGACGACCTTCTGTCAGTAAAATGTCTTCCGTTTGACTTTTAGGGATTCTGACTTTTCTCAACCATCTCCCCTGCCCAATCCTTTTTGTGGACTGGTGGAATGGGGGGAGGGGGGGAGGAATCAGTAAGTCAGTTTGTATGCATCCATAGCACCATATACACATGCCATAACAGCAGTGCTGATCAGAAGTGGATTACTCCCGATAAGTGTCAGCACAGCCTTCATGGCCAGCCACTGAGCCAGTTTGGTGGCTGTACACCCCTGAAATAGCCTGGTGGATGGATGTCATCCGAGTGGCACTGAAACTGGTTCTTCACCACCAGATCACCACCCTTACTTTGCCACCATCATTTTGGGCTTTGTGGTGTCCACCAGGCACAAAGCTGGTACTGCTCACTGCTTGTCCCCTGTAACAACAATAGCAGGAACCAAGAAATGATGCAAAGGAGGCGAAGTGGGGGAAGGAGGAAGCACTTCCTACTTTTTTCTCTTCCTTCTCCAATTGCCTTGCTACTCCAGCTATCACTATTGTAGGTGCCATGTGGTGACCAGTAGTATTTTGGGCACTATAAAATCCAAACCAAAAGTAAAAGTAAGTGCCATCATCTTACAGTAGGATGCAAGATGGCAGTGTGAACAGCCGTGGCCCAACTGTTTATATTCTATAAAACATGGATAAGCCCCCATGACTTTTTCATTCTAGGAAAAGGCCATGTTTAAGTGGCTTATACCACATTACAGCAAATGGATGCTATAGTGTCCACTCAACCCTAATTATTTCTAGCTGACTAAACCTGATAGGAGGAGCTGTAGACCAACAAGAAGGGGAAGGCTACATTTCTCACACCATTTTCATAGTTGATATAAATTTGATTGAAGAGCACTCTAGGCTTTTTGAGAAATGTAAGCTACGTTATTTGGAGTATTGTGAGATCTAATTTCCCATTGTTTCATATCATTTTTTCAATATCTGTTATACAGTGTCATTGATTAACATTGTTTTAAAATAGATGCTCAGTAAATCTCTCAATACTTTGCAGACATTACCTTATTTATTACAACTATACAAGAAATGTGATTCCAAATACCAGAAGACCATCAAAGGGCAAAGATGGACAAATAATTTACCAAATGAAATACATCAGTGGAAATTTGTTGCTTCTTTAGAGCGACATTATGGTTAGCACAAAGTTAGTACAACTTTAACTGTTATTCTATGAGATAAAGCAATGGAAACGTGGGGGGAGGGGGGAATAATGTAGCTAATGTGTCAGCAATACTGTAAATGGATTTCATATCTTTCCTTTCAAACACAATTATCTAATAGGTAGAATGCTTATTTTATATTTATGCTAAGAAGTTTTGAAAGCCTTGCAGTAATTATATTTTCCTTGAAAATATGCTATTTATTACACTTAACATTAATTCTAATTTAGAATTTATATGAACATTACATTACTAGATTTCAAGCACTGCCAGAATAAAGGTAGAAAAATTCTGCTCTTGAATATTTCTCATTTTCCACGCTCCTTACACTGTTTTGACCTTGGTATAAAAGAAAAAAAGTGGCTTGAATTTTTGAATTTCTCATTCTCAACCCATCCATTGAAAGAGTGAATAAAATAAAAAAATACATTCAAAACAAGTCAGGATACAAAAGAAATTTCTTTTCTTGACCTGATAACAATACTTACTTTATTTACTTAAGTGATCCCTCGTTGGACGAGTAGGACAGTCTTCCAGGATCAGTATTCTTGTGGATCCATAAGTGACTGTGGAGCCTTATTCCAGACCTCCATCTTCTCCCACAGTGAGGGCATTGGTTTCCAGGTGGAAGGCGGCCTCTGTCAGGGTTGGCATGACACCAGAGTTACAAGCTGGATAGATGCGGGGAATGCCGTGGATGTAGCGTACCTGGATTTCAGTAAGGCCTTTGACAAGGTCCCCCATGACCTTCTGGCAAACAAACTAGTCCAATGTGGGCTAGACAAAACTACGGTGAGGTGGATCTGGAATTGGTTAAATGGACGAACCCAGAGGGTACTCACCAATGCTTCCTCTTCATCCTGGAAAGAAGTGACAAGTGGAGTGCCACAGGGTTCCGTCCTGGGCCCGGTTCTGTTCAACATCTTTATTAATGACTTAGATGAAGGGCTAGAAGGCATGATCATCAAGTTTGCAGACGACACCAAATTGGGAGGGATAGCCAATACTCCAGAGGACAGGAGCAGGATTCAAAACGATCTTGACAGATTAGAGAGATGGGCCAAAACTAACAAAATGAAGTTCAACGGGGACAAATGCAAGACACTCCACTTAGGCAGGAAAAACGAAATGCAAAGATACAGAATGGGGGACGCCTGGCTCGAGAGCAGTACGTGTGAAAAAGATCTTGGAGTCCTCATGGACAACAAGTTAAACATGAGCCAACAATGTGATGTGGTGGCAAAAAAAGCCAATGGGATTTTGGCCTGCATCAATAGGAGCATAGTGTCTAGATCTAGGGAAGTCATGCTACCCCTCTATTCTGCTTTGGTTAGATCACACCTGGAATATTGTGTCCAATTCTGGGTAGCACAATTCAAGAAAGATATTGACAAGCTGGAATATGTCCAGAGGAGGGTGACTAAAATGATCAAGGGTCTGGAGAACAAGCCCTATGAGGAGCGGCTTAAGGAGCTGGGCATGTTTAGCCTGAAGAAGATAAGGCTGAGAGGAGATATGATAGCCATGTATAAATATGTGAGAGGAAGCCACAGGGAGGAGGGAGCAAGCTTGTTTTCCGCTTCCCTAGAGACTAGGGCACGAAACAATGCCTTCAAACTACAAGAAAGGAGATTCCATCTGAACATGAGGAAGAACTTTCTGACTGTGAGAGCTGTTCAGCAGTGGAACTCTCTGCCCCGGAGTGTGGTGGAGGCTCCTTCTTTGGAAGCTTTTAAACAGGGGCTGGATGGCCATCTGTCAGGGGTGATTTGAATGCAATATTCCTGCTTCTTGGCAGGGGGTTGGACTGGATGGCGCATGAGGTCTCTTCCAACTCTTTGATTCTATGATTCTATGTGCCTTCCTCTTGGTACATTTCTCTTTTTCACCCTCCATTCGTGCCTCTTCAAATTCTGCAGCACTGCTAGTCACAGCTGACCTCCAGCTAGAGCGCTCAAGGGCCAGGGCTTCCCAGTTCTCAGTGTCTATGCCAGAGTTTTTAAGGTTGGCTTTGAGCCCATCTTTAAATCTCTTTTCCTACCCACCAACATTCCGTTTTCCGTTCTTGAGTTCGGAGTAGAGCAACTGTTTTGGGAGATGGTAGTCGGGCATCCGGACAATGTGGCTGGTCCAGCGGAGTTGATGGCGGAGGACCATCGCTTCAATTATGGTGGTTTTTGCTTCTTCCAGCACGCTGATGTTTGTCTGCCTGTCTTCCCAAGAGATTTGCAGGATTTTCCAGACGCAGCGCTGATGGAATCGTTCCAGGAGTCGCATGTGACTTTTGTTGACAGTCCACGTTTCGCAGGCATATAGAAGGGTTGGGAGGACAATAGCTTTAAACAAGCACCCAGTCCTCAAATACTCTCTCCTTCATTTTGAAAAATGCTGCACTCACAGAGCTCGGGCGGTGTTGGGTGTCGATGTTGACTTTGGTGGAGAGGTGGCTGCCAAGGTAGTAGAAATGATCAACATTTTCTAATGTTACACCATTAAGCTGTATCGCTGACATTGGAGAGGGGTTGGCTGGTGACTGCTGGAACAGCACTTTGGTTTTCTCGATGTTCAGTGACAGGCCGAGCTTCTCGTATGCTTCTGTGAAGGTGTTTAGAGTGACTTGTAGATCTTCTTCTGAATGCGCACAGACAACATTGTTATCAGCATACTGAAGTTCTATAACAGATGTTGATGTAACCTTGATTTTGGCTTTCAGTCTGCTGAGGTTAAATAGCTTGCCATCTGTCCGATAGATGATTTCCACTCTGGTGGGAAGCTTCCCATCAACAAGGTGAAGTATCATAGCGATGAAGATGGAGAAAAAAGTTGGAGCAATAACACATCCCTGTTTGACATCTGATTTCATAGTCTAAGAGGTGCCAATGCTTTGACCGGGGGTGCTTCCATGATGTCTTGAGCTTGATTTTCTGGTGGAAGTGTGTGTTGATGATGACAAGGTTGTGTTCCACACATTCTCAAAGCAGGATGCCATTCGAGTTGCTGTTTCCAACCCCATCTTTTCCTATGGTCCCTGGCCACAGGTCAAAGTCCTGTCTGACTCTTGCGTCAAAGTGATTTTGTCCTCCTTAGGTATCTCCAATAGGACGGTGTCCAGCTGACAGTAAAAAAATTCCTTGATGTCTTCATCAGCATCTAGTGTTAGTGCATAGGCACTTATGATGGTTGCCTGTTGGTTTTTGGCAAGATCAATTTGGAGGGTTGAGAGTCATTCGTTGATGCCAGTGGGTGCTTCGGTCAGATGTTTCACCAGATCATTTCTGATAGCAAATCCAACTCCGTGCATTATTTGGTCTTCTTCAGGCAGTCCCTTCCAGAAGAAGGTGTAGCCTCCTTTTTCTTCCTTCAGCTGTCCCTCTCCTGCTTTTCAGGTCATCTGAAGTGCTGCTATGTCGATGTTAAAGCATCCCAGCTCACTTGCAATGATGGCAGTTCTGCGTTCGGGGCGTTCACTGTCACTGTTGTCCATCAGTGTCCGTACGTTCCATGTATGTTCATTTTTCTTTTTTGGCTGCAGGGTGGTGACCCCACTGGATGCGGCAGTCCAGTCAGGGATAAGAGAGGCAGACTATGTTTAGAGCACCTTTTCTAACCCCTTCCCCATGTAGGGTTAGCAGAGTGGGTCCTAAAAAGGGCTGCTCAGTCATGGATACAGCTGCGAACTCCTCAACTGCCTCGGACCTTGAGGTAGAACGACTGAGTCCGTATCCACCGCCCATGTGTTAGTCTGTGAGTAGGGGCTTCCAGATTTCACAGTCCTGCCCCTGTCGCCACTTGCTGATTGCCATGGGAGTTTTGTTGGTTTGTTTTTATTTTCTTTGGAAGATGCCTGTGCGTGAGATTTTTTATTGTGTAGAGGTCAGTGCACAACTGATCAACACAGTCTTCACAGAGTGAGGTTCCACTGGTGGTGTAGTTTAACACAATGACCATGGCTTCTCAATCTGTTGCAGCCTTCTTCTGCTTTCACAGCCATTGTATCATGTATCATTTTATCCTCCGCCTGCTCCACCATTGAGGTCTTTGGGTCTTCGGACTGTGCTTGGTCTGGAACCTCCGCCGCAGCCACATCCATCCCTTGATGGACTGTCACCTTGTTGTGGTGAGGGGGCTTGCTTGCGTGATAAGAATAACAGTGGATGGAAAAGGCAACACAACTAATAGAGAAGCTTGACTAAAATGATGGCTTACATCCCAGCAAGCAAACAATGGGAATGAACCTAATATAAAATAAATATCTATACAAACTCCCAGAAATTCCAAAGGAACTCCTGTAACACCTGAAATACAACCAGTAGTCACAAACACAATAATCAAACCGTTCTCCTGTCTCTAAATATAATATCTGTAAAGCCCAAGAAGATGGGCAATAACTATAAAGATGGTGTTACTGAGTAGTCAAACAAAAGCCTGTGTACTATTAGCATCAGGTTGAAACTTCTAGCTTCTAGCTTCAGCTGGTAGCTCCCAAAAAGGGGCATATGAACTCCTAAAATGCAAAAGAAGATGGAAAGTATGCTATGATAAAAATCAAAGTGGGGGAAAATCCCCTACATCTCCATTTTCATTTATCATTTCTTATGCTCACTTCTCCTTCTCTCTCTCTCTCTCTCTCACACACACACACACACACAGAACAGATTTTCCCATATAGCGTATGCCTTTGCACTTTGGGGCAGTGAACCATAAATTTATCTTTTCTTACCTCCCTCCTGACCTGGTTGCTACCATGCTTCACTCCTCTTGCAGCCATTGGCATCCATAATGAAATGAAAAAATATCCGGGTGTATTAAAAAAATCAGTATAAAAATGAAGTGTGATGTAATTTTTAATACTGATCACAACCTCTGGTTACAATCTCTGTTTATCCATCAGATTATTTCTGTGAAGCGTTCCAGCAGTTTATGACTCAAATATTGCATATAAAAAGGGGGCGATCATTCAAACAGAAATGCATGTTTGAGAGAATGGAGTGTAAAACATTTGTATGTTAAAGAAACTTGTGTATAAAAATAAAACTAAATTGTTAGGGGCTTGAAAAAAATACTTTTTGGACTATAAAAATAACAAGGTCCTTGTCTCAGTTGTAAAAAAAAAAAGTGGGATCATCCAATGAAGCCAAACAGTGGGAAGTTCAGTAAAAAAAAAGTAAAGAAGTTTTTTTTTTCATGCAACACATATCTAAACCATGAAATTGTCTATCACTTGTTTTAATTGTCAAGGTTTGGAAATTACCTGGTATTTTCTAAGTGACAGCAGTTAATACCTCTGGCCTTATCACCTGTAAAAGTGTTATGCCACTGTAATAGGGTGCGGTGGTTAATGCAATGGGAATCTTATAAAGGTTGAAGTTATACTGCATAAGTTTGGTGAGGGTTTTTGAGGGATGGATGGCAGTTTGGAGAGTGTGTTGGAGAATTACTGCTGTGAGTAGTGAGGAAGAAGCAGCTGTAACGTTTGTACATTTTGTATATTGCTGGAGAAACAAAGGAGAAAGAAAACCTTCCTCCTTACTTGGGAAAGAACAGAAATCTCTGTGTGTTTTCTTGTCCAAGTAGAAGATCAGTACAACTATGTTTTTGGATACCTGGTTCCATAACCAGAACTAATAGAATCACTTCTGCAAGAACAGGAGTTTTATGACTGCATAGAACCCCTGACATTAATGATGGCCACCAACCTATCTACTATAGAGCCAGTCATAGCAAAAACGTTACACAACATTTATAGAGAGAAGCTTAACAATGCATTACAAATTGAATTTTATGGACATATAAACCATCACAAATTACTATTAATATTTTGCTGCCATGTAATAGGACTGCAAGCTAGTCACTCCCAGAGCAGTTTTTCACAGTGTAATTCTCCTTTGTATGAGAGAGCAATAGAAACTTGCAATGCCTTACAGAAATACATTTATAAAAAAGATAGGTTGAACCGTTTATTTTAGTAGTGTCAAATTAAGGATAAATGCAACACCAGTATCACTGCAGTATCAATTCATTGTTCCCGAACCAAATTCACCTATATCACATCTGAACATTATTTTTAAGTGTATTCCCATTCCCTTGTGATGGTCTTTCATTAAAATAAATGACTGCCTTCACTCCAAGAGTGAAGTTCAAGTTCAATATCTTTCTCAGGTCTCAAGATGTATTATGTTTTATGTATTATGTATTACTTATGTATTATGTACTATGCTTATAATATATATTGTGTGTGTATATATATATCTATATATATCTATATCTATATCTATATATAGTTTGTAAGCCGTAAATAAATAAATAGATAAATATGATCACAGTCAAAAGCCTATTAGTATCTATTGCCCTTCATCAATGAGCAGGCCACAAGAAAACTGCAATAGAAGGCTGTCTGTTCACTTTATATGACAGGCCAACATGGGGAAACTATAACTAAGATAGGCTGATAGAAAACATTCAGAGAGTGCTGAGAAGGAGGAACATGAAGTCTCTTGTGGCCCTGGACATCATATTGATACATTAAGAACATGTCAATTGTTCAAACATTCAGATGTAGAAATATTTCCTATAGCTAAATATTTAACAGAGATTTATGTCATTTCAAAAATCACATTTTTTTTCATAGTTAACCAGTTCACACATTTTGTAAACCGAAGGTTATTCTATGCACAAAACACTCTTTTTTCCCCCAAGCAAACGGGAACCTTCCAATATATTTTTTTCAAGAAAAATGCTTGAATTTTTTACATGCTGCCTCCATCATGATTTACACAAGTTCAGCTGCTGTGTTGTGGAGCAGTTATTACACTGAAAATACTTCCCTTATAAATGTATGTCTAATGGCTCTTCAAATACCATTTGCTTTCCTAAAAGCAGGCACTTACTATAAAAGCAAGCGCTTGCCTAATTCTGATAGAATTACCTTTTGTGTTCTTCAGTAAGGGGTAGAATCAGGAATATCAAACATCTGCTGTAAAGGGATTCTGCCACTATGGTAAGCATAATCATTACCTCCCCCAACATTCTAGGAGACTGTTTTAGTAACATGTTGCCTTATTTAAACACAAAGAGCTCCCAAAGATATTTTCTGCTTTATGTCCATAGATCATTATGTACACAAAAACAAGATGACCGCATGACTCCAATATCCATGTGATTGGTACCTATGATTTTGTTTATCCAAGGCTGACAAAATATATCTGGGCATTTTTTTAAGGTGCCCAGCATGACTATGGTATTCTTGGGTCTTGATTTCAATTGGATTCACTATTATCTATGATTATCTATGCTTTTGTGTATTGGCAAAAAGTATTGGAACACACCCTGTGGATATGGGGTGTTCCAATACTTTTTGCCAACACATGGGGGTTGTACTGTAGTAAAAAAATCCATCTAAGAAGTGATGATTTTACATATGACTTGAATAGGAGATGCACAGATGTGTGTATGTATGTGAAGGAAATAACTGATTAAGAGTGTTCCTTGCCTTTCAACAGTAATATTTTTATCAGATTTCTCTTAAGGTTGGGAGAAAGCTTGGATAATGGTGCATTGTAATACTGTGAGGTCAAAGTTGTGCATTCCAAATGGTGTGGCAATGGGACACATAAAAACAGATTGCCTCTCTGAGGTCCTCTGAAAGGATTTATGAAGATGCTGCTTTAATCTACAGGTCTAACTCTTCAAGAATTCCCAGGTTTTGCCTGCTTCATCCCTTCATTTGCTTTCAACAGATAGAAGAATAATGAGTCACCACACAAAAGACCAATTAGGCAAAACTACCCATAACTCTACAAGAGATTTCACAGCACAACAAAAACAATGCTTAGATTCCTGAGACCAGTGAGATAACTCTCTCTTTGAAATAAAGAAATGACTTCAGGAACACATTCTTCCATACAAACCTGCCCTAAAATCATGAGAAGAAATACTTATGTCAGTCCCACCAAATCTGTTGGCAATGTCAGAAAGGGTCTTCTCAGTAGCAGCTCTTGGGCTCTGGAAACGGCCCTTCCTTGATGGTCTTCTGTCAACAGCCAAATACCTTTTGGTTCCAACAAGTTTTCAAAAACTGATGGTTTCAAAGAAAGCACTGTAATACATTTCTGCATCATTGCAACTGATTTTGATATTGATGTTTCAAGTTTTAAAAATATTCTTGATAGTTTAGTTATATTTTAAAGGTAATACTTTGCATGGGTTTCTTACAAAAAAGTTATGCCAGAATTCTCTCCCTTTCCCTCTCTCTCTATCACACACACACACACACACACACTTCAAAAAAAGAATTACAAATTTAGTTGATTTAGTGAAGGCTGTGGATGTAGTATATCTTGATTTGAATACAACTCTTGGCAAGGTTGTAATTAGCAAGCTTGATTAACATCGAGTAGGTTTGCAGCTGCAAAGTTCATAAGTGAGGGTATTTGCATAGAAGTATTGTTGAAGGCTTTCATGGCCGGAATCACTGGGCTGTTGTAGGTTTTTTTGAGCTATATGACCATGTTCTAGAGGCATTCTCTCCTAGGAGAGAATGCCTCTAGAACATGGCCATATAGCCCGAAAAAACCTACAACTGCATAGAAGTAGTTTGGCTGTTATGCCTGAAGGCATCCTTTCTTTGGGAGATGATATCTGGGACTTGGTTGTTTGCTGTCTGGAATTCCCCTGTTTCTGAGTGATGTTCATTATTTCCTGTCTTGATTCTGGTCTTTATTTTAAATACTGGTAACCATATTTTGTTCATTTTCATGGTTTCCTCCTTCCTGTTGAAATTGTGTACATGCCTGTGAATTTCAGTGGCTTCTCTGTGTAGTCTGACATGATGGTTGTCAGAGTGGTCCAGCATTTCTATGTTCCCAAATAATACTCTGTATCCAGGTTGGTTCATCAAGTGCTCTGCTATAGCTGATTATTACTCCAGTTCTATTGGTCTGCAGTGCCTTTCATGTTCTTTGATACATGTTTGGGTGCTGTGTTTGGTGGTCCCTATGTAGATCTTCCACAGCTGCATGATATACAGTACACTCCTGCAGTGGTTAGAGGATTCTGCCTATCCTTTGCAGCACACAGCATTTGTTGTATTTCCTTAGTGGGTCTGTAGATTTTTTATAGGTTTTGTTTATTCATCAGTTTCCCTATGTGGTCAGTGGTTCCCCTAATGTATGGTAAGAACACTTTTCCTCTAGGTGGATCTTTGTCTGTACTTCCATGGCTTATTACTGGTCTTGCAGTTCTTCTGATCTCTGTTGTGGAATTCCCACTGGCCTGTAGAGCCCAGTTTAGTCAGTTCACCTTGGAGGAGGTGGGGCTCACAGACCCATTTTGCACAGTCTACCAGGGCTTTAATTGTGCTTTTTCTTTTTAACCTGGGCGGTGGTTGGAGTTTTTCTGAAGGTATCTATCCATGCTCATGGGTTTTTCTGAAAATCAAACTTGCTAATTACAACACTCACACTTGCTTCAAACAGACAAGGATTCTTTCTCCCACTCTGGATATTCCACAGGTAGATTGATAGATATAGATAGATAGATAGATAGATAGATAGATAGATAGATAGATAGATAGACACACACACCCACTTGCCTCACTAGCAACAGAACCCCTGAAGATACTTGCCACAGATGCAGGCAAAGTATCAGGAGGGAATGCTACTGGAACATGGCCTTACAACCAAAAAACTCACAGCAACCTGCCAAAAAAGCCTTCAACAATGCAATCAACTCTACACCAATCTATTCATAGCCTGTACTTTTAAAACAATGCTCATGTTCAAAATAACATTGTTTAATTTCTAAAGTTTTAATATTGGAAAAGTTTTCCAAGTAGAGAATCTAAGGTTATCTTTTTAAAAGTGTTTTTCCCCACTAACAATGGCTCGATGGTGCAATATTAATTGATATTAAAACACACACACTGCATTAACCCGTATACTTCTTGCAAATATTTGAGACTGCCAATGCATTTTTACCTTTAAAAAAGCTTTCCCCATAATTCTTTCTAACCAGCCACTTCTAAGAAGGAAGGTGAAGGCTAGGCTTGAATACTGTAGTTCATCGTACAATGAAGATGTCTTTTGAAAAGCCACGAACACACATAACAGAAGAATAGCTCATTCTTTTTAACATATTTGAAAGGGAAAAGGCACAGCAATTTGCAGCCAACAAATCTTCATAAAGACAGTCCAATGTATTTTTTTCTATTTTCAGGAATTGAGGGTCAAAGAGATTCATGGCTTTCTTAAGCCATTATGTTCACTATACTACTCTAAGACAGCTTCCAAATAAGTGGATAAAACAGAACAACTTTGATGTCCTACTTCTCTTTTTAAAAACTGACTGAATGTACATTCCAACCTAGACCGGGAGAATGGGCAAGAATTTAAATAAATAGAAGAAATACAATGTAATGAAAGAAAGCATGAAAGCTCTGCTGCCTATTCCTTATTTTATAAGAAATACCACTCAGTTGTTAGTGGTTACAGGGGGAACTGATTTATTTCAGGGAAAAGGAAGAGTGTATCCATTAAAAGCTAGAGGTCCTTTGCTCCATGTCTCTTGTAGCGAAATCATGTCAAAATTCCTCAAAAATTTACCAACCCCTTCCTCTTTACTTCTGGTCTGCCACCCTGCTATGTAGGAAAAGGAAGAGAATTTTTACTGATATCATTCTGCCTATATGTTAAGATTTTCTTAGGATACCCCTGACATAGGGAGAAGTACCTCATATATCTATTAGTCAACCTCATATATCAATTGAGGATAGGTTTTGGGGTCAAAGTTATGAAGTTTAATATGACCTATATATATGTTGAGGGTAATTCCATGGAGAGGAGAAACCACCAGTGTCACATGAATAAAGGCCAGAAGTAGCACCATGGTGGAGAGTACATGGATTTGATGCTTCTTTTAGGTTCTCCAGGTATGTTCTAAGCTCTTGCCTTTCACCACTTTTCTCAAAACACAGTTATACTGACACTATAATTGGAACCAATTTGAAATTCTGAAAGAAAAAAACTTATATATTCGCAAACCAATTGTCTGATCTATTATTGCATTTCAGCATCATGTTGTTTCTCCAGATACAGCTGGCACCACAGTATTTCATGAACTTTTGCAAAGGCCAGATTAAATATGAAGTGGGAGACACGTGTGCAGTTTGAAATGCTGCTGTAATGGGCTGTAAACTCAATCAGAACAGTGGGATTAGTCAGTCCTCTTATGGTTTCTCAAAAGCTATTCTCCTGTTCAAAATTGTCCTAAAGGTACTTTTTTATCAATGAGGAATATATAGGTGATTGTCAGTGGGGTGGTGAATCTACTGCAAGTTTTACAGCAAACTTTAATGGAACTATCTAAGGTACTAATATTGTCTTCAAAATGGTTTTAGTGGCTTGTACATTTTCTTTAAACTTTTGGCAAAAATGCACAGTGGATACCCTATTCCTCAGCCTCCACTAGGAAAAGAAAAAAGAGTTCAATTTTTCATACAACTCAGGCAGGAGAGCACAGAAGAAAATGCATTTTCATCAAGAAAAAAAGATTGAAGTGGAAGGGTAAAGTAATCCATCTCACCAGTAAAGTTGTGATCAAAATTCTCAGTCTCCCATTCTCTATGCCTACATTTCATTCAGTTCTGGGCTCTGTACACAGCATATCTAGTGTTCTCATCTGTGACCGAAACCCTCAATCAAAATTAAAGCAAAGTTAAAAGCTTCATGTTGTTTTTATAACTGTGCCACTCCAATTAACAAGACAAAAGATCTATTTTTTATTTTTTTTAAATCCCCTAAAACAGAATGATAATATAAGTACTTTCTAAAGTTCAGCAACTAGTTCCCAGTAAAGAATGCTAGAAACGCCTTTCAATTTGTATAATAGTTATTTCTATTACTGTGTACCATCATTTCCAAAGGTAAGTAGTCTAGAATGTATGTACGGAGAAGTTAGCAAAAGCAGCCACCCTTATTATTCTAAAAACACCTTAGCGGGTTTTTATATATATATGAATTATGTGAAAACAGTTGTTTGGAATGCTTGTCATTTCTATACTTCTTACTGAATCATCTTAAACAGTAATTTATCCTATTTTATAGAAAACCTGTAATTTCATTTGTGGTCATTTGGTACTTAAGAAACTCAGTAAAGCATATTATCTTGGCTGAACATCAAATCTTTCTATACTATAATTATATACAGATAAGGTGTATTAGTCAAATCTCCTCTTGTACCTAAGATGTGTATGCTCAGATGCAATTAGAAAGGATATAAGCTAGCTGTGGCTATTCAGACAGAGGCCTTTCACCTGATACATGGGTGGTGTTAACAGATTTAACTGGATGCAAAGAATTTATTTCAGCCTGATGTCTGCATACAAGGTGTGTATTCTGCAACTATGAACATTTTTAAGGCACAACATACAAGCTTCCAAGATAGTTTAGAGGTATAATTATGGTATAAGCCAGTAAATTGTAGTGGTTTGAATATTGTACTAGGACTTTAGGAGAACTTGATTCAAATCCTGAGTAACCGTGGACATGAGGAGGATGGAAGGGGAGGATGAGGGTGGCTATCTGGCAGTGCTAAATTGGGTTCAATGCCACTAGATGGCTAGGACTCCCTCCCAACTCCACAGCAGCTGGGAGGTGGCTAGCAAGAGTGCCTGCCCAAAAGAAAAAAAAGTACAACTATTCTCCTTAAAGCCACCTGATTTATTAAAACAAATATGTATGTTAAGACAGTACTGGAATATAATGTAAACGGAGACTGCCCAGATGAATTAATATAGAGATTAAGGCTGTGCAAAATTATCGATAGTCTTCACAAATTGGATCAAATTCGTGAAATTCATATTTACGGCACAATATCCAACACATGGGTGTGGCCCGCACCAAAAACTTAAGAATCAAAACTTACCCAATACTTTTTTTGTTTGTACTTTGTAAACCTCAGAAGCCTCTCAAAGTCAGTTACATTTTCAGCCCAAGCAAGCAAAGCAACGCCAAAAAAAAGCTTCAATTCCTCTTTAAATTAATGTCCTCTCGCCATTAGGAGAGAGAAGAAGAAATAAAGTAGAATTCACTGGGAAAAAGGCTGAGAAAGCACAGAATTCTGGGAAATGTAGTTTGGGAAGGGGAAGAGCCCTATGCCAGAGAATTCAAAAGGCCCTGCCCTAAACTACATTTCCTAGAAAGCCCCAATCAGAATAGGGGAGAGATTTGTCCCTCCATAGCAGCAGCCAATAAATGGTTGAATCTGCTGAGAGGACTGACTGATACTTCTAGTAAGTAAATTTCTGTCATGGGCTGGGGAAAAAAATCCCTAAATAGAAGTTCTATTGGTTAATATGAGAGACATTCAATGAGATATCTGTTATGGTTTTTTAAAAAGTTTTTTGTCAAAACTTTTAAAAAAATTCTGAAAATCATTAGATATATGAATATTTCTTAAAATTGTAGGAAATGATCCCCTGTTATCTTGTGTCATTTTATAGAAAATTCAAGGAGATAGCTCTTGTAATGTTGTTTATAAAAATTCTTCAAAAAATTCTTCAAAAATCAGTGCATAAGTGAAACATTCTGAAACTTGATGGGCTAACAGTGGTAAATGTGTTCTACCATTTTAGCAAGGGAGAAAGTAGCCCCTGAAGTTTCCCCACTTGTGCAATTACTATAACAATAAAATAACAAAATTTCATTACTGTCATTATAGTAATGACATTTTCACTAATGATACTTTAGAAACAGTTGAGAAATGAAATGCTGGTGCCTAGTAATTGTGTAATGAGTTTCTTCACAACTGGGAAGCCATGTGCAGATTGTCAAAGATATTGCTTATCCTGGAATCGGGTTAAAACAGTCCATACAAGCACTATTCAGGCCTTGACCTGGTGGTTCCAGGGCTTTCGCTCCACTTTGAAATAGTTTCCTCCTCTGCTGATTTCACCTTGCCTTAAGTGATCAGAGTAAATGTACCCTCAATGTCTTCTGTATGATCTTAAAAATCTCTCAGAATTGGTACATCTATTGCTTTACGTATTTCACTCAGTTGTGATTTGTTTACTGCCACCAGGATTCTTCCTTTATGTCTAATCACACGATCAAATAGGTTTCCATAGATATGTGTGATACCTTTATTTCTAAGGCTTGTGGTGATAGGTTTAAACTGGCATATATTGAAAAACCAAACTTTTGCAACCATAAAATCTAATTGGGAAAGCCATTCAAGGTTCACATTGTACTTTTTAAGAGAAACACATGCATTTTAACAGTATGTTTCAGTGAGTACCAAGGGGTTTAGGAACAGAAAAAGGAGGATTCATTTGAAATAATAAGTATAAATCTAGAAAGCATAAGTTATTCAGATAATGATGAGCTCCACTTCATTCTTCTCCTGTTCTGGGATTCCATTCAGTCTTCAAAACATGACTTCATTATTTTGAATTATTTTGATTTTTTCTTAAATACTTCAATGTTTCAAATGCTCCACTTTATTTTTGGCATGCAATATTTATTTATTTATTTATTTACAGCATTTTTATCCCACCTTTCATCAGCCCAAAGGTGGCAAAGTGGCTGCTTGTAATTATTGAGCATTTATATAATCAGAGATCCCCAATTGTAATGGCTCATTTGTAGCATCCTCTAAATTAGAGATTTTTCAAGGCCAATAATTTCAGGACAATTGGGTCTAAAGCCACACTGACTAGTCCTCTTAAGTTATTTTACAATATAATTACATTTACTTGTGTTTTTTAAATCAGATATCCTCTAGGTCAGTGGTTCTCAAGCTGTGGGTCCCCAGATGTTTTGGCCTTCAACTCCCAGAAATCCTAACAGCTGGTAAACTAGCTAGGATTTCTGGGAGTTGTAGACCACAACACCTGGGGACCCACAGACTGAGAACGACTGCTCTAGGTTTTCCTTTCATCATCCCCTTATATATGCATGGCAACTTCATGAGATAGTCTAAGTGGTCCACTACATCACCATGCAGTGACTGGTTCTAAGAGAGAAAAAGCTTTTAAATCCTCATTTTTCATACCTTGGAACTCTTTGAAATAGATCACTGTAATTAAGATTGACTGATGGGCACTTGAGAATAAAAATGGGTGCAATAGATGCAAAGGATTGAGATTATGCTGCTGGCCACATACATTTTGCCTACTGTGTTGACATTACTAGTGATCTTGAGATAGGATTTTCCCATATAAATTTTTGCTTTTTGTTTTTTTTAAAAAACATTATTTCATTATCACACACAGTGGTCTCACATATAAGCAGTTCTGCAGTACTTAAATTTTTGATAAATTTTAAGCAGTGCTTACATTTTTGATAATAGGGATTTGAGACCTTTTTAACTGCAATCATGGTTTCCACTGCAAGTTAGGTTAATGTCTAAGAAGCTTCACCTTTGATATATTTCATTGCAAGTGAAACAAACAAAATGAATTGCAGTAATCTATTATTTTGTAGAAGCATGATTACAGGTTTCTTTGCTTACTATCAAATTATCGTGTCACCCTTTCCTTGCTTCGGTTCACAGAAGACATATATCATTTCTCTGCTCATGATAGGTCAATACTTTCACCTGGTGTAATATAGAATCCAAAAAGCTCAGTTCCATAACATTCCATTGGGTCTGTCTACAGAGCTGAGAAATTAGCTTGGAAGCTTAAGATGTTGTGTATTCTATCAAAATATGAACAGTTCTCCTTTATTGCACTTGCAGCAGGTCCATCAGTGCTCACATATCAAAGACAGATTTTCAGATATGGTGAGTTCTAGTTAAGTTCTCTTCTTAGGTATCCTAGCTGTGTCTATGTCTATATCCTGGGATAAGGCTATTTCAATAAAAGGGAAAACAAATAATCAAAGTTCTACATTTTCTCATGCCAGAGGCAAATAAATACATCTACATCAATAACAACCATTCTAGCCAAGAAGCATCGCAGCTCACTACTTTACTGTGCTTGTGCAGACTGACCCCATAACTCTACACAGTGACCCCACAATCCAGCAGACAAAACTGTTTACAAAATACTTTACTAACTACTCACTAAAACATCCCTGCTGGTAAAGAAGAAATCTTAAGGTCAGTAAGCAGCTCAAATTATCCTACAACTCCCACCCCACTAGATTTTCATTACAAAAGATGTTTCATTACAGCCTGTCAGAAAGATCTTCAGTATCAGAACATTCAATTTGATGCTAAATTCCTGAATGCAGTTTCTAATCTTCCAGGTTCATAAAAAGTCATGAGTGAATACAAAAATACACAGACACAGGGGGGAGGGAGCACTAACATATCAGATTATATGACAACTGTCAATAAGAAATGATTGTAATCTCTCTCACTTGCCCTCACTAATTGTGTCTATTTACCATATTATCTTAGGCATAGTTCTCATAGCATCATAGATGTGATAATAGTTCCCACAGCTGTATGGACCAGCAGGTAATTTTTTTTTAAAGAATTTAAAAAATCACACTTTAGGGAATGAAGTGACACTAAATGTGTTGGAAACAGCACAGATTCTGATTTGTCACGTTTTCTTTTTGGGTGAACATGTTGGTGCTCAGGAACAGTATATTAAAATTTGATTCTTACATTATTTTTAATGATACCACTTAATGATACCACTATAGGTCCACATACTACATCTACCAAAAATGTCTTCAAAATAAATCCAGGAGTCTTTTCTCAAAATAATAGCAGCCTTTCTCAGAATAATGACATGACACTTTGATAGTTCCCTAAAAATCTGTGAATTTTGTTCTTGACAATAAAAAGGTGAAAGGAAGGAAACTGCATATTTCAAATTTCATACTCTTTTTGAAACAAATCTGAAGAATGTTAATTTAGGGCTCTTAATAAAGCTAACAGCAGAACAGAATTTAGGTGCAAACTGGTCAACTAGGTACTAGTGTGGAAACAGTAATGCAAATTAAGAGAATTTGTATGACATAAATAAATTTTAATATGAAAATCTCTATAACAGACTATATACTATAATTCCAAGGCTAAGTGTTAGAGCAACACATCCATCACACTAATACAGTACACCCTGAATCTGAGCTAATAGAATACATAAGTAGCATGGAACCTTACTCTAAGATTCTGAAACGATACATTGAAGATTACAGAAAGCTAAGAATAACAGCGATAAGTGCAGCCTACATATATTAAATCCTAATTATAGCTGCACTCTCCTCTCTTTGCTATTTGAATATTCAGAACTACTATTACTTTGCCAGAAGCACTTTTCATTTCCTACATAACTTCAGGACTCAATTAAATGGTTCTGGATACATTTTTTACAAGTTTTAAAACATTTACACTGCAAATAAATCATTTTACTTATTCATGTAGTTTAAAAGATTAGTTAATGACATCTCCTAAAGCCCAGGGAGATGATTGGGGTTGTTTGCTACTAAAATTATGAGACAAATCAGAGCATACTGCATTATCCATTTTAGAAGACTTTTTACAAGGTTGCATGAAAAAAATGGAGAAAGATGTGTGTGAAATATATAATAGCAGACACAATAACATGCTTCTAAGTCTTTAAGCTAGTCATGAACAATGGAAACCTACGCTGCACATAAAAATGGAAAATAATAATTAGCACTTATCTCCAGACATAGCAATGGATCTAAATACAGATGAAGAATCTTTACTTAATATGCAAATATATTGAGGGCATACATGTTAATATGCAAATATGTTGAAATATTGGAATAGAGGTAGTCTGGGAATCATACAAAAAAGAAAATGGAGCAAATTAAGAGTTAATGAGCCTTTGGAATTTTTAAGCACAAAATACATGCAATTTCAAGTGTCACATGCGCTGTAGAATTAATGTCCTGTTTGTATACAGAGATCCTTCAGGGAAAACAGGGATCATGTCTAGGGGATATTGCCTACCAGCTGAGTGGAGCTAAATTAATTTGCCTTTAAGTTGCTCATCATGTATAGAAAATAACATTCTGTTCAGCCCACTTAAAGTCCATTTTGCAAATTACAGTTTTTCGTTTAATGGATTCAGTAGTCTAAATCTAATGCTAGCTGTTTTGAGAATAAAACCACTGAAATAGTTAAATCATATGCCCACTGATTTAAATTGAGAAGATTCCAGCAGACTGGATACCACTCTACCAAGGTATCTCCCTTTTAATCTCCACTGGAAACATTCTTGCAAGAATTCTTATAAACCTATTTTTACCTATTTCAGAAGACATCTTCCCTGAATCCCAAAACAGGTTTTGCCCCATCATATTAACATCCAACCACTGATCAAATTAAATAATACCAGATCAAACTGGTTTGTTTTATTTATTCTTTTACCCTAACCTAAGCCACTTGAAGACTCCTGGTGGCCCAGCAGGTTAAACTGCTGAGCAGCTGAACTTGCTGACTGAAAGGTTGGTGGTTCAAATCTGTGGAGTGG
This sequence comes from Anolis sagrei, assembly GCF_037176765.1. Taxonomy (NCBI): domain Eukaryota; kingdom Metazoa; phylum Chordata; class Lepidosauria; order Squamata; family Anolidae; genus Anolis; species Anolis sagrei. Next base: position 216,552,262 of record NC_090022.1, on the reverse strand, counting down.
GGTGAGCTCCCACTGTTAGGCTCAGCTTTCACCAACCTAGAAGTTCAAAAACATGCAAATATGAGAAGATTAATAGGTATCGCTTCTGTGGGAAGGTAATGGTACTCCATGCCGTCATGCTGGCCACATGACCTTGGATGTGTCTGTGGACAATGCCAGCTCCTTGGCTTAGAAATGGCAATGAACACCACCCCCCCAGAATCAGACACAACTAGAGTTAATATCTAGGAAAACCTTTACCCCACTTGAACCATTTTCAGTACAGAAAAAAGGGCTTCACCAAGAAATGGAGGAAGGCCAAGGATCCTTACCTTGTTTAAATTACCAAGAAAAAGCTACTTTGAGCAAAGCGGATGAACAAAGTGCATGGTAAACAATGCTGCAAGTTCTTGTCTTTTGTCTACCTACTTTCTCAAGGGAGACATCACATCTCCCTTCCTGCAAATATGACCACTGGTTCCAGCTTCATAGATTCTTGAACTTATCACATGGTTTGCAGTGGTTTCTTCTGTCTCTATGCAATTGCTAGGTGAGCTTTATTAGTATTCAATATGTTTTGCCCTCAAATGATCTCCCATGCTGCACAGGGGGTGAACGGGGTAATTTCACCACATTTTTGCCCCAGGCTGATTTTAGGCTTAGGAGGTGTCTTTTTGTAAACAAGAAAATTAACTCTTTTTTATTTCCTGTATATCAAAAAGTCTCTCCTGAGTCTAAACTTGCTGGGAGAAAGCAGACAATGAAATACCATTTTAGAACAAATTTCTGGAACAATCACCTGGAATGAGGCAGAACTCAAATTGAACCATAAAATCATATTGTAATTAATATTGAGATGTATGTGAGGTGACTAGTTGATTTTTTGACAAAATAAAGGAAAATGTATTATTCATAATAATAAATTTAGGAACCTTAGCAGTATTCATATTGTTAGTGCCTGGTATACAGTAATAAATCTTTAGAAACAAAAAGTTCAGATTTAAAAGAAATGAAGGTCAAATATAGGATAGCACAAATGTGAAAATCCTAAACATAGGCTGGATTAAGTCCCCATCTACATTGCCATATAAAATCCAGATTATCTGATTGAATTGGATTATATTAGTCTACACTGCTATATAATCCAGTTCAAAGCAGATAATCTGGATTTTATATTGCAGTGTAGAAGGGCCCCACACTGACCATACAATGCAGATTCAAACTCCATTATATGGCAGTGCAGATCTAGCCCTAGTTTGACCCTAAGGATCCTTTCTGATGCTATCTTACTTGTATGCAACTTGCTATATAATATATTCATCCCATATTGCTAGATCTAGACCACATGCAAGCAATGTACATGACACAACTGTTTCCTATTGTCAGCATCAACCTACTTTTTTAGAGGATAACTATGTCATCACATCGCCCACACGCTCTCTTTATTAGGGCCCTTCTAAAAAAATAATGTTCTGTGGCAAGAGTAGTTTCCTTAAAAGGATGAATAAAAATCTGTCCATCTTTATTTAAACATAAACTATTAATCCAATATATGAAAGATTTAGTTTTCCTTTATGTAATATTTCTCCTAATGAAGTAATTTAGGTTGTACTAATCACCAGACAGAAAAATCTCCTTTATTGTTGTTGTTTTAGTCACTGCTTATATTACACTATAAAGGATTGTATGCATTAACAACATTATATAAAAAACAGAATTGTTTCAAAATGTAATCAGTTACAAAAATGTCTTGAATGCATGCAGCATTTTCTATCCTTTTAAAAAAATCAGACTCTCTCTCCAATCTCTTATCCAACATAAATGGGCCGGCAGAACGTTGGATAAGTGAAAATGTTGGATAATAAGGAGGGATTAAGGAAAAGCCTATTAAATGTCAAATTATGTTATGATTTTACAAATTAAGCACCAAAACAGCATATTTTACAACAAATTGACAGAAAAAGCAGTTCAATACAATGGTAGTGTTATATAGTAATTACTGTATTTACAAACGACCTCAAAACAATAACGAAATGAATACAATATCGAAATACGAAGCATTTACAAAACGTTTTTGAAAATTCGTTTTTTTAATAATTGCTCCAGAATGGTTCGTTATCATTTTGTAATTGAAAAAATTAACGAATTATTAACGAATTACGAATTAACGAAACGAAACCGCCCAGCCCTACATTCACACCTTTGTTTCCTCAAACAATAAAATTGAGGTGGTAGCGGCAAAAATCTACCAATATCATTGGTCTCTCACATCATTAGTTATTCCCTCACTCAAATTCCTGTCACACAGGTGCAATAAGAGACACCTCACCTCGCGTTCTTGTTTACATATGGTCACTCTCCAAAGGCACATCGGAAGAGTCAAGTTTTCAGATCTTTCCTAAAGGCTGCTGGGGTGGATGCTTGTCTAATCTCATCAGGTAGTGAGTTCCAAAGTCAGGGAGCCACAGCTGAGAAGGCGCTCTCCCTCATTCCCACAAGTCATGCCTGTGATAGAGGGAGGGGTGAAAGGAGGGCCTCTTCAGAGGATTGAAGGGGTCATGAAGATTTGTGGTAGGAGATGTGATCACAAAGGTAGGCGAGTCTCAAACCATTCAGGGTTTTATAGGTGATAATATATAAGGTGTGCAGAAGTCATTGATACTATGTATATGTTTAACTGTTAGAATATGTTCGTGTTGGTAACAATAGCTAAAACTAGAGTTAACTAGTTTGAATGCACAGTGAGCGTTGCCAAGGAGACCAGGCAGGAGAGTGAGAAGTGGGTGGAGCCAAGGAGGAGAAGTTATGTGTGTCTTTGGAAAAGGGGCAGTCTGAGTGTGTGAGTGAGTGTGGAGGCTTGAAAAAGCCTGGGAGAGCAGTGTGTGTGAATAGCTGAAGGTTTTTCAGTCTAGGAGGGCTGAAGGAAGAAACCTAACCCAGTTTCTTTAGTTAAAGTACACTAAAGGAAGCTTGTTAAGATCACTAGTCAGGGAAGGACTAGAGATCTGATATTTGATCAAGGAAAGATCAAATTGGAAGGCTATTCATATTAGGAAACATTGTTCACCAAAGTGCTTCACCTCAGTAAAAGTTAATCACGAGTTGTGTCATCTGTGAGAGTGGACTGTATTACAAACCAAGTTACATTCAAAGTTCTATAAGTTATTCAAAGTTATTTAACAGCCTGCAACCATACGCTTTGTACACAATAAACCTGTTATCGTTTGTTGAAGACCGTCTCATCTCCATTAATCTGCGTCTGTAGAGCCAGATCTTATCAGTGGTACCTCACGTTGGTGGCAGTTACCTTAATTAACATATAATAATTGGCCTCCCTTATAATATAATCTTATACACAATTGAAGCCTGAAATTAATTCCCTCTGTAATCATCCACACCTGTACAACTGTTGGGTTTGCACCTGTACAATTGGTGGCAAGATTTAAGAACGTCTGCACATAAGGGTTCCTAAATATGCAAACACAACACAAGTCCCACTAATGGTCAAATTCAGCATATAATTATATAGACAGGTTGTACTGTTCAATTTCACAGTGATGTCAAACAATATAATATAAGTTTTAGTACAGTCTCTTTGAAATAATATCAGTGTTGTATCTTCTTTTGTTGAGTTGTTTAATATGTATCAGCTGCCCACGACCGGTTTCGGCCTTACCTCAGGCCTTCTTCTGGTGGGCTGAAATTATTATATAAATCAAAATTCTGTTACAAATATATACATATTGATCATCATATATTAGAATACACTTAAAGATACTTGATAAATTTTAAACTCAACATTCATTATTACAATAACATTTGTTGAACATATCCATTGAACACCATGTGCTACAACACATTTAATGTACTTACAAGGTTATACGCTTGAAACTTGTTCTCCTAAGGAGATACAGGCTTTTTGGATAGTGGTAGCTAAATCAAGGAACAAAGTGTGGCTATAAATGTTTGAAAATTACAATATTAAAGATAAATATTCTGTAAATATATATATATATATATATATATATATATATATATATACGTAACAAAGTAGGAGGATACTCACATGATACTCTGCTTTATGCTGAGTTCTGACTGCGAGTATGCAGGAGGCTTGGGATTTCCCTCCATTTAAAAGGAGAGGGACTGAATCAGATAAACAAGAAGCTCAATTAAGAGCTATGGGAATAAAGGTTGTAAAAAGCAAACACTAGATGGCGCTGTGAATGCTCTCCATGTATTCAAATAGGGATGTGTGGTATAGTTGAAAGAGTACCAAAGATTATGTCAAACAACTGTACAAATTAGGTTCATTTAGACCATGAGGATGTTCCGTCCATAATCTGAAGATCCAATATGCCTCTCTCTGCAGAAGTCTATTATTGAAATCTGATTGCTTGGAATAAGTGACCACTTCAAGGATATGAAACTTGAATGATTCTGGATTATGTTGTAAGTCATCAAAATGTTTGTAAAGTATAGACTCCCTGGAATGGTTCCTGATTTTACTCTTGTGTTCAATTATTCTAGATCTTATTTCTCTGCGAACTTGACCCACATAGGAGAGATTGTAACCACAATTGAGTAAATAAACAGGTCGAAAAATGGGGAAGTTTAAACTTAAAAGAGAGGTGTGAGTGTGTAAAGATTTAGTTTCCACAAGTTGGGAACACACAGAACAATGCTGACAATGATACTTGCCCACCAAATTGGACTTGGTGATCTGAGTCTTATGGGATACATCTGAGTGTACCAATATATCACCAATATTTTGAGTCCTTTTGTATGCTATCATTGGGGGTCTCTCACATCCTGGGATGTCTCTTATAAGATTCCAATATTTCCTGACTGTTCTGATGGCCAAATTAGACATGTTTGTGAGGGTGAGTAGCCATATCAATCTATCAACTTTCGGTCTACTTGTGTCTTCTTAAAGTTTAGATCTGGGGATACTGGCAACTGTGCAAATTTTTTTCTACTTGCAGAAAATGCTGTTTCATGCACAGAAATACTATTTTCTGCACTAAACAGCTGAATTTTGTGCAGAACTAATCTTGAAAGATAAATAACTTTCAAAAACTGCATGATTTTTAAGACTATCACAAAGAGAAGAAAATTGTTGAGATTATCATTGCTACCCTAAATAAACAATGCTGGGTGCATCTCTGCTGCAGAAATAATGTAGTTTAATGTCACGTTCATTACTCAATACTATGGAATCACGAGAGTTGTCATTTTACAAGGGCCTTCTCTGTCAAAGAGTGTTTGGTACCTCAGCAAACTAAAAATTCCAGGATTCTATAGCACTGAGCTATGGTAGTTAAACCAGTATGAATCTGCATTAATTCTATAGTGTCAATGAACCTCAAATGAAAAATTACATCTTCAAAAAGAATAGCAAGGTTCTGCTCCTGCCTCTCCTCTTCCACAACTGATGAAACTTCTCTTGTAAATCTCAATTGATATGAATTAGCATTTGAGTTCCCAGGACTTCATCTGATGTCTCTGCTTTGGAGTCTTCCATCTGAGTTGCTCAGACAGCAAGTGGATTTTCACCCATGGCACTACAGAGGCAAAGAGAGAGAAGTAGCAGCAAAACACAGAGGAGGCTCCAGTGGTGTCCTCGAATATTTGTGGCTTTGTCTTTCTAAAGATAGAAGTGAAAGAATTGGAGGGGATAGGAGATACAGAAAGAAGTATGGAAGAATGAAACAAGTTGTTGCTGAAAGAAGGGTAGGAACACAGAAACTGCAAGGTATTTCCTGCAGCTATTCACTTGCCAGGCTTTGCAGCAGCTTGTCCACAGGCACTAGAACATCCAGTTTAAAAGAAAATCAAATGGAAAAGTCATGTATGCTGCCTTGAGGTTACTGGAGATAAGGCAAAATGTAAGGATGCAACTAATTTGAAAGTCAAATGAGACAGAGTAGGATAAGAGCAACCAATATCTTCAATAGTCTTATGAAAGTAGAGGATCTAAATTTCTGTTGATTTACATGTGAACATGAAGTAGAAATAGAGTAATGTATCCATTCCTAACGTGAATGCGCCATGTAGAACAATGGAACTGAACTTCTTGTATTCACTTTGCTGTTCAATGTCTTGAAGTTCCAATGACTTGTTGACTCACACTACTTTACCCAATATAGTTTCTATATGGGCCTTTCATTTGGAAACCAGCACTTTCAATGGAAAACATGAACATAACAAGAAATGATTCTCAGCTATCGTTTCAATTTATAATACGAAGATAGGCAAAAAATGAGTTAACGATTAGTAAGTTTTTAAGAGCAAAAAGGGACCAAAGAATGTTCCATGTTAATTTCTGCAGATAATATTTTATCACAATACTTAAACCTATAATGATATTTTCATGCTTCATAATACCTGAAGCTACTTTTGGAATGGAATGCATCTTGAAAAAACAGAACAGTTTAAATAGACAATAATAGAGGTGATTTCCCTAATGGTAGCCACAAAATCTTTTATGCATCAAATTTAACACTCCCAGTTTCAGGTGGATTCCATTGCAAATTCAGAATAAGAGACTGTTTGCTTTATTAATCACAGCAAACTCTGTATGTTTTGTCTTGTCAAAACTATGGAAGAAACAAAGCGCTGATGTTAGAATTGTTGCTACACATGTGATTCATCTTTGTTAAACTTAAGTCGAAATCAGATTGTACCTTCCAACTAGTAGCAAACAAAACGTTACTTGAAGAAATTGTAGAATTTTACATTATTGTCAAAAGCTATGGGATAGTTAACCAGTTGTAGAACACTTGTTCTACAAAAAGTGTTTAGAGATAACTAGACTAATGACCTTGTCACATGGCCAGCAGCCAGCGCTCTTCTTAATGGTGAGGCATTGAGGTGGTTGTCTCGCCTCGCTTCATCTTAGATTGCTTTGCTGGCCAACTGGCCTTCAATCCCATGGAGGGAAGTTAGGTGCACACGTAGTGCACATGGAGCCCTCCATGGAGCTGACAACATGGGAAGCCTCCTGTGTTGCCTGAGTAGTAGACGGAAGCCACGGGCACTGCATGTGGACCTTGCTTCCCTCTATGGGATCGACAGCCATTCGGCAAAGCAACCCAATGGAGCAAGGTGAGACAACCGCTTACATCCCTTGCCATTAGGAAAGGTGCCACCGGCGGCAGCCAGCAGCCGGCAGCTATCTGCCACTGGACATGTGACGAGGTCCTGGGATTATGAGAATCTGTTTGGCCCATCAGAGGTGAAATATGTATTTGCACTCTAATGTTGTGTTTTAAGAAGCACACATCAGCATATCTGTTCCCTAATTAAAAAATAATTGCAGTGACTTATCCTAATGCATTCTAAGACCTTAGATGATAACACCAGGAATGCTGAGAGCCATCACTTTCAGGGGAACTTGAAAACTTTTCATATTTAAGGTAAATAGGATATTTTCCATTACCTCACCATTCAGATGTTAAGCACATTCACACATACAATAATAAACCAATAAATCCTGTTAAATGCATCAGCAAACTCAAAAGTTGTCTAAATAGCATCTTGTGATGCGCATGGTGTAAAAATGGCACATTATTATAGCATCTCCTTTGCAGCTGTTTGTTAACTCTTACCACATAAATCAGAATGGGTATTCACAAGAAAGAAGTTGCATGTCTAATTTCAGGTTACTTTGACTGCAACCCACAAATTGGCAATTTAGAGGAGTTGGCTTTCTTGCATAAAATTCTGTTTCGTTCTCAAAGATACTCTAAAATTGAAGAGAGGTCTTGACTGGAAGTCAGGTACAATGCTTTAAGGACACAAAACCAGCTTTTGTGAACACTAATGGTAGCTTTAAACTCAAATCGGTCAAAAACTGGTACAGAAAAATTACTGATAGTCTTTAGCTTCTTTCTTCTCAATAATTTTATTATTACTATTCTACAGTAGTTTAAAAAATAGGCAGGCATGTTTCATGTTCTGCTTTCACAGAACTGATGAAAAGGTCTGGAGGAAAGAAGGGAAGGGAAAGACAACTGTTGGGAACTGGATTGCTGTAAGTTTTTCGAGCTGTATGGCCATGTTCCAGAAGCGTTCTTTCAGGCTGTATGGAACATGGCCATATATGCCAGCCATGAAAGCCTCTGACAACACAACTGTTGGAAATATGTTAACAATTGCCTCAGTTCTTGAGGTTCTTTCTATGTGTGTGTGCACACATAGAAAGAACCTGAGGGGATTTTTTTTGGTGGTGAGGGGAGCACTTCCCCTAGTATTGAGCCTTTATTAATTCTTTAATTTTATCACTCTCTACACCCCTTGGGAGCAGTAGGGAACATTTCTGCATGACTTGTTGATATTCCTGAGAGCCCTTCTCTGCAACTAGTATGCTTAGGGTTTTTTTTGGGGAGGGGGGTTGGGGGGGTTGGGGAGTAGGAGGAAGCTTGGATTGCCACATTGTGTGACTAGATTGATTTAGCTAGATTTAGCTAAATTCTATGCCACCTAATAGGCTTGGTTGATAAAAAAAATGGTTCAAAACTCCTTTCAGATGTAGGGGGCACTGGTGGTTCGATTCTAAAGTAACTTCCACATTTTTCCAAAAAAAAGTTTGAAACTTTCCGAAACTACCTAATTGATTTGTTAATGCAGACACACATACACAGGAGGGAAAAAACAGCACTGACACAGGGGAACGTTCAAGGCATTCTCCTCCCTCATTGTTAGGCCAATCCCAATGAAACTTGCTACAGTGGTAGAACACATGGACCAATGTTACCTCACCAAATTTCATAACCTTTGACTTATTCATGGATTTTTGGCAAATTTTCAAAGTTTTTATAAAAACATTTTTAATAATAAAGAAAATCTGTTCCTGGTTTGAAAGTGTTATTTCCTATTTCATTGGGTGTTCTTTACTTTGAAAGTAGTTGTTCTACTCCAGAAACTTTGTGTGGCACAAACCGTGTTAAACTGGTGGAAAACAGAAATCATAGTACAGACCCCATCAAGGGACATCTAGACTTGACCCCCTTATTCTGGGAAGAAAAACACCACCCAAATCTCCTCACATCCATTTGCTTCCTCTACTGAGTTGGAGGGGACCCCCAAGACACATCCATCCATTTATTCCTTTTTGCAGATGCAATCAATCATTTTACTGACTGTAAAGGGCTGGCTGGCTGGCTGGCTGTAGCTGGCTACCCCAGTGCCTTGTTCATGACAATCAGGCAAAAGTAAAATGATTTCTGTTCTTTTGGCTTTGCAAAAGTTGCTTAATGCTTTGCTGTCTTCTTTAAACACCTCGGTAGATTCGATTAGTTTATTTTATATTTAGAAGAAGAGTGCTACAGACAGCTATTTTTGGGTCCTTCAGCCATTTTGGCTAATGAGCAGCCGGGTGGTGTGGGAAATATAGTTTAACAGCAGGGTTTTTTTGCAATGTCTGCCATTGCGGGCCTGGCCTTCACAAACTACAGTTAAAGATGACTGTGACTAGCTATGCCCACCTCATCCCTCCTTGAATTGCTGGCATGAGATTTTAAAAGTTTTTAGGGTTCCAAACTTTCATTTAGAAGCACCATGGAAGGGATGGAAGGTTGGAAAGAGGAAAATGTCTTGTTCTTCTAAAAGTCAAGTTGCAATGCGAAATGCATACCAGAACAAAGCCTGATACTGTACAACAACAATGAATTATGCTATTGACAGTTTGATTGATATTTTGAGGAACTCATAGACGTATAAATGATACATTAATTGCTGTACTGCAGGTTTGCATGGCTCTGATATTAAGTAGGAGCCTTTCTGCAAAAACATTTTAGTCCATTTCAATAGAAGCTTGTTGCAGAGAAGAGATTGGTGTCTCTCTCCTTCCCTTGTCTTGCTTTTCTCTACATCTGTTCCTTGTCTAATTGGTGTTAGTCAGAGGCAGTAGCTTGGTCCAAGGTCCAAGGGAGAGGAAAATGGCCATGCACAGTGAAGCAAAGAGTCATGAAGGCTAATAGTGGGGTGAAAGAGAAGCGGGTATGGAGATGTGAGGTGCTACAAGGATGAGAAGTGGTTATAGTAGCAGGATAAAATGTACAAGAACAACAGATGCAGTGATGTACTGTGAGGCTCGGGGTATGAACCTATAATAGGCATAATGTCAGAGTAAAAGGGAGAAAGGTGACGTGGCAATGTGAGGTGATATTAGCAGGAAGAAAATGTTGCAAAACATGAGTTATAAGTCAGGATCAGTGATATGAGGTGAGGCAAAGGATGATGATATAAAAGGAGGCATAGTGACAGAGTACCATAGAGAGAGTACTGTTACTTGAGATGAGGGAAGGAGACATCACTATTAATAATATTTCACCATGTGAGGCAGCTGTCGTACTTTGCCTAACAAACAAGCTGGTTGTTCAGTAATTCTTATAGTACTCTGCTTCAGATTGCAGATATGGGCATAAACATAAACACAGATTAAGCTATTTTCAAGCCTATATGTCTGGAGCTGTGAGAGTCTCTAAAGTTGTTAATGTGTATTACATCACTCAGTTCATAAGGTTTTTCAATCTAAACTGTTTGCACACTCTGTGCCCGGGGCTTGCTACAAACCTCTGTGTCTTACAACTTGTCTGCTCTGAAATGAAAGTTTGTAGCCATTTTTGTTGTTATTGTTCACTTGCTAGAAGAGTTTCAGTGTTCCCTGGCCATAGTGATATGGATATCTACATTCTGTTTTGACTCTTTATGTGCTCTGTATGTGCTTTGCACATGTTTTAAGTGACAACTTTCCACATTTCAAAGTGTGTGCATGTGGCTCTTTTTTGTTGCAAATTTAACAAATATTGATTTAATTGGTTCAAGAAGGATTTCAAATTTAGTGGAATCTTCATTTCTGATAAAGTAATACATGTTGAATATCTGGATTTCCTGTTAAAAAACAGGAATCCTGCAAAAGAAAAGAGTAGCCAGAAGGTGATAAGCAAAAACCTTCCTTGGTGGAAAGATTATACTTTAAAGATGTGAAAATTACCAATGAAAATCGAGGAGGTAGCGAGCACACAAACAACCCCCCCCCCCAGGCCCGTAGCCAGGATTTCGTTTCGGGGGGGGGGGGGGCTGAATTTTTTTTCAGGGGGGTTTCGGGGGGGGGCTGAGTTTCGGGGGGGGGGCTGAGTCTGAGTGAAAGAGGGCCTAGCCTAGCAAACCTTTTGTATCATTACCCGAATACCCCCATGCATATGGGATATATTGAGTATGGTGATCAGATCATGATATGAATAAACATAACAGTTTAAATAATGCACCAATAAGGCCTTTTCGCGAACCACCATGAAAATTTCGGGGGGGGGGGGGCTGAAGCCCCCCGAGCCCCCCCCCCCCCCGGCTACATGCCTGCCCCCCCCACACACACACATATTTGTGTGCAAAAACAATTTTCAGAAAAAATAGATATCCCTTTATGCAAAATTGGTGTTTTAAATTTTTTAAAAAGGATCTTTGAACAAAAATATATGTTTCTTGGGACACATGAATGTTTTGCAATGAAAATGTGATTCTTGGGGGAAACCTGTGATTTTCAAATGTGTATCTGCAAAGCAGAATGATTCCACCAAAAATACTCTGGGATATGCAAATACTCAGAAAAGCTGTACATATTTTGCCCTATGAGTTATGTTCCCCTATTGACTTTTCTGACAGTTAGAAAACTCATCTTTATTAAGGAAATGAATACATGGGTAATATTTTTTCCATGACATCAAGATTTCATCAGCATGAGCATTAGACATGGTTAGGTTCAGTCGGAATGTCCTTAATTCAGAATAAATTCAAAAAGATTTGCTTTTTGAAGCGATTTCGAACTTTTTAAGGAAACCGGAAGTCCCTTTGCCCTTCCAAAGCTTTTTCTGCCATTTTTTTAATGAAGCGGTGAGTCGGAAAATGATTCAGCGTTTTTAAACCCAATGGGTGCCTTTGCTCCCCTGCTTTCCCCCTTGGAGCCTGCATAGCGTTTTTAAACCCAGTGGGTGCCTTCCCCCCCCCTTTCCGCCTTGAAGCCTGCATAGCGTTTTTAAACCCAGTGGGTGCCTTCCTCCCCCCCCCCCCTTTCCCCCTTGGAGCCTGCATAGCATTGTTAAACCCAGTGGGTGCCTTTCCTCCCCCCCCCCTTTCCCCCTTGGAGCCTGCTCAGCGTTGTTAAACCCAGTGGGTGCCTTTGCTCCCTTTACTCCCCCCCCCCCGCCTTTCTGGTGTAAAACAACTACTTTCAAAGTAAAGACCACCCAATGAAACAGGAAAAAACATTTTCAAACCATTAAGGAAGGATTTGGAAGTCTCGGAAGTTTCAAAAGGTTTTGAACTTTTTTTTTCTGTAAAAATTGGAATTGACTTTAGAATCGAACTATCAGTGTCCCCTAAATCCGAAACGAGTTTTGAACCTTTTTTTTATCAAACAAGCCTAATGAGCATACCTCACAGAATCAGAAGAACAGATACATGAATAAATATCTAAATAATAAATATCAACAAACATGGGCTACAATTTAGCCTCTATTTTATCATATGATAATGGGGTTACATCTTGAGTCGTTGGGGATGTATGTCTTAGATATTAAATTTGTGAACGTTTATACTAGATCTCCTGTCCTTTAGAAGGATGGTAAAAATTTGGTTGTGGGACCAAGCTTTCGGGACAGGGCAATAAAGCAGCAATAGGAAAGATTACCAGGCCAATTAGATTTGATGCAGATGATTAGGATGGTTTTAAATGGTGTATTTTAATATTTTGATAAATGTTTTTTAATGTTTATGTATGTGTATATGAATTTGTGTCCTGGCATTGAATGTTTGCTGCATATATGCTGTGCTCCGCCCTGAGTCCCCTTCGGGGTGAGAAGGGTAGAATATAAATGTTTTAAATAAATAAATAAATAATAGATCTCATTTTTAAAATGTGTTATTAATGTTTTTTGTAAAATGTGGGTATATCAATTCATGCTTTCAAGAATGCACAATGCAAACAGGCAGCCAAAACATTCTGCTCTGCATTTCTAACATGTCTTAAAATCAGTATAAGGTGGGGAAGTGTCTACAGCCTGCACTCTCGGGACATACACTAGCTAACAGCAACACACATTAGTTAAATGTCATCCAAAATTGCATTAGCATATGACACGGGCCCAGCTTATTTGTGACCAACACTGTATATGTTTCTCTTCATTACAGCAACCGTTTAATGAAACATTCCTTCAAGATATTGTAACCATTCACTGCAGAATATGTATTACCAAGTTGAAACTATAAATTACAGATCTTAGAGCCTAAAAGAGCAATAAAAGGGCCGTGTTTCAGTATTATTAAGATTAATTTGCATCATTGATAAAGACTGTGACAAGTAGTGCACAAAATGCCAATAAAGGTTGAAAACATAGTGATGAAACTATACTCGAGGGTACGCATCAGGCAGCCATAGAGGCAGTATAAAGCACCAGGATCCTATAGTGCTGACACGCTCAGCCACTATTCTCATTGCAGTGTTTTTGGAAGTTTCATCTTTGTTTTGGTGTCTTTGAAGTGGTCTGTCTCAGGGTTTCTTAAACATTTCGATTCAGTTTCTTTTTGGCCCAAGACATTTTTACATGATCCCAGTTATATAGGTATACAAAATAGGTATAAAAATCAGCCATTTATGTTAATAAATCTGCATTTTCAAGGCTTGATAAATGTTCAGAAAACTTTTACTGTTGCCAAATTTTTCGAAACTCCAACATTGGGCTAAGGGGATCCCATTTGGGGTGGGAACTCACAGTTTAAGAAGCAGTGGTCTATCTTACCCCTTACCGTTACCAGCTTATTCTGGGATAGCAAAACATCCAATGCAAGGCAGGCACAGGAAGTGTGCACAGATTCATATATATATATATATATATATATATATATATATATTGTAAAGATGAAACTACCAATTTGTGAGGAAGCGCCTAGGTTTAGGAGAAAGGAGCCACTGATTTGTAGAAGGCTCTGGTATTAAAGGCTCTGTTTGTGTTGTGAGGTAATTTTGGTAGAGTGGGTGCAACGAACGTAGAATTAATGGAGATGAGGCAGTTTAAAAAAAACAAAGAGAACAAGTTTATTTTTAAACAAAGCGTATGGTTGCAGTATGAAGATGTTAAGCTTGGCAAATGCTTGATGGTTACATGTAACTTGGTTGCGATACAATTCAGACTTTCGATGTTACATTTTATGAACTCTTGCTGTGGTGAAGCGCTTTATTAACCAGTGTTCCCTGCAGTGAATAGTCTCCCTGTTTGATCTATCCTTGATCAAACTACAGATCTCTAGTCTTCTCCCGACTAGCGATCTTAACAAGCCTCTGTTAGTTCTTTCTAACTAACAAGGTTTTTCCCCTTCAGCTTCCTAGCTGAAGAAATCTCTACTATTCACGAACACTAAAAACTGACTCTTCACTTCTTCACTCCTCAGAGTCTAAAACCTGACTCTGCTGCTCTCTCAGAGTCTCCCCCCTGACTGACTCTGTCACTTTTTAAAACCTTTACTCTCTAAGCTCCTCCCACCTCCTCTTCTGCCTCGTTTCCATGGTAACACATTTCTCACAGCTAGGCCGCTCCAGCCTTAGGGCAACCAATGCAAACATAAATACAGTTATACGCATATTATTATAAACACTTCTGTACATATATATATATTGGTCAAACAGCCAATGGGATCCAGATACTTAAGCAAAAAACAAAATCAATCAATGAGAGACAAGCATACTAAATTGAAAGAAGATTGAGTCAAATAGTCACAGTAGGAATAAAGTTCTAAGAGTTTCATGTAGCTGTTTTCCTTAAAAAAGAAAAAAAGCTTATTTCTTGGCTCCTTTTGTCTTTCACTCTGCAATTGAGTCTGTGAGGCAATGGAACCAAGCACAGGCATGTGGTTAATTTGTCTGTTTAGGCTGCTTCCCACTCTGGAGGTAGGAACTGGTCAAAACATTCTGATATTCCTTATCTAAGAAAACTATATTAAATTAATGAGATCACCACAAGTCAAGAAGTGATTTGAAGGCATACATTACACACACACTGTGTGGCCAAACAAATTTGAGAAGATAATTTGCCCCCTGCTCTCCCTTCTTCTGTCATTGAGGGAGAGGACAAACCTTGCTGAAGTGACTTATGTTATTTCCACTTTAACCTGCATGGTAGCTTTACTTTCTGCAAATGTCCAACAGCATTTCTGGGGAGGGGGTGCAATCTTTCTGGATACTTATTTTCTTTTACTTTTTATGGGGCTGGAACTGAAAGAATTTTGCTGAATATATCAATAATATGGTAGTGGTAATTGCTATGTTAACAATATTTGTAAACTGGCTTTTACGTGCATGCGTCAGAGAGAATAGACGCTGGATAAACCCTCTCCCCAAACTTTAACTGTATAGTCCAACTGAAGGCAAAGAGAACAAAGTAAAAATCATCTACTTAATTGAGCAATAAAAGTCAGTGGAGACTCTGAGAGACTGGAGGAAAATTGATCTATAACTTCAGAAAGAGAAGGAGAGATCTCCAGCGACCTGTTGCCAAAGGGAAATAAGATGGCACGCAGTCTAAAAAAATCTGGACAATTAATGCAAGAAATTGAGAAAAATATCAGATTTGACATCAGACACCTCCAAGACCAGATGGAAGGGGTGAAGGAGGAGGTACCTCCAAGCCCTATCCCTGAGTGGTGACTCAGAAAGATAGCATGATTTATGATACTGAAATCTGCTGAGAGTTCCAGCAGAACCAAAAGGGCCACTCTCTCCTTGTCTAGTTCCTATGGTAGGCCATCCACAAATGCAACCAAAGTTGTTTCTGTCTCATAATCAGGGCACTTAGTGACATGCACAAGTATAGGTCAAATTTAGAATATCTGGCCACCTGCCCAGCCCCCCTACCATGCAGAAAACTTATCCCTCCCTATCTTTCTTTGGTTTTTGAGGAGGTCACAAATCTCTTCTCCCTTCTGCAATGACAAAACCTTCCCTGCTCCCACCATCCCAGGCTTATTATTTTGTTGCTGCCACCCTAACAGATCTTGGTATATGATGTCATCACTGGGCAACTGACTATAAATACATAGACCTTCAATACTCCTTTTCTTCCCCAGCTGATTGATGAACATGAAGTGGGTGGCTGTGGCAATAAAGTCCTCAAAGGCTCTACAAAATGTGCTGTAACATCTGCATCCTTGGGAACTGCCACCTATTTCCCATGCAGTCTTCTCTTCCATACGAATCCTACAAACTGCACCAGGACTCTAGCATTCATGGAATAACATTCATTTTTGTCCTTCCTTTATCTCTTGAATTTCAATGACAGTCTTCCATATCATCCCTAAAGTATAGTGTTGTGCAGATTATAACCCAACTTTCTACAACCTCCATTAAAGCAATTTCATGTTTGCATATTCACTTTAGCTTTCATGTTCTTTTGGATGCCAGCCTTGTACCTCTTTTGGGGTTCTATCAGGCAATCTATTATTATATATTGAAGAACAATTGCATTTTTACAACAATACACACTATATATTAAATTTGATTTATGTACCTTGTCCTGATAATATGATAAGGCAGGACTTGATTGCAAGACTCTTCTGATTATGTTGCTCAGTAGTAAAGGTAGGTAAAGGTTTTCCCCTGACATTAAGTCCAGTCATATCCGACTACATGGAGTGCTGTTACCTTCCCGCCGGAGTGGTACCTATTGATCTACTCATATTTGTGTGCTTTCAAATTGCTAGGTCAGCAGAAGTTGGGGCTAACAATGGGAGCTCATCTCACTCCCTGGATTCAAACCAGGGACCTTTTGGTCAGCAAGTTCAGCAGCTCATCAGTTTAGCTCACTATGCCACCAGAGGCTCAGTAGTTCTGCAAATTTAGTACAATCTTAAATTCCTAAACAAAAAATAAAAGTGAATGCAATACAGAAATTACACTATAATTGGCTCTTTCCCCCTCTCCTAAATGCTCAACTGAAAATACCATTACTTTATATAAAGTGAAAAGGGCCTTTTCCTTATCCCTGGCAACTGCTTCTCTCCAGCTCCAAAGATCCCTCTCCTTACACTAAAACTTTCAATACAGGGTCTGTATTACAAGGCATATATATTCTATCACAATGTAATAACATGGTACTAGGAGCCCCAGTGGTGAATGGCTTAAACCTTTTGTGCAGCAGGACTGCTGACTGAAAGGTCGGTAGTTGGAATCTGGGGAGCGGGGTGAGCTCCAGCTTCTCATGCAAGGACATTAGAGAAGCTTCCCATAGGATGATAAAACATCTGGGCATCCCTTCGGCAACATCCCTGCAGACGGCCAATTTTTTCACACCAGAAGTGATTTGCAGCTTCTCAAGTCGCTCCTGACACACACACAAAAAGCATGGTACTAAGATGGCATAATGGACTACCAGTGAATAATGCCTTTTTAAGCGTACACTTGAAATATCCAATAAGCAGAAAAAGTAAATGTAGCATGAAATGGACTGGCTAGAACATTTTTCCTAATATGTGTTAGGTTTACCTGCCATCAGGCTTTTCTGTGGGTAAAGCATTCAAAAACGTAATCTGTCACTTAGCAGTTGATGTGGAATGCTCTATTATTCTTCCAAATTCTGCTGAATGTGAGAATCAGGTCTGAATGTATTGACAAGATAATTTCATCCTTTAAAAGGAATCCACCTTCCACTTGGAGAGCCAACAAGTTATAGTATCAGCCTGGGATACCAGGAGACCAGAGTTTGAACCGCCACTCAAAAATGGACTGGGTAGTGTTGGGAAAGTCACACTCTATCAACCTCACAAAAAGGCAAGGGAAGCCTCCCTTTAGACAAATCATATGAATAAAACTTCATGACAGTGTCACCTTAGGGTTGCCATAAATAGAAATGATTTAAAGGCAAACAACAACAATACTCTCACTACTTGTTCTCAGTTGGTAAAATTAACAGATATGACTTTGGCAAAGCAAAGGGGACTGCCAATCTTACATTGAAATTTTTCTTTCCTAAGGTACAGACTAAAAAAACCCAGGTCAGCAGTATCTCATTCCTTCAGATTTCAGTGGCACACAGTATCACTAGAGAGTCATTGGGTGAGCACTGTAAATTGCAGGTTTGTTGGAACTGTGAAACCTATGGGAAAATTAATATGCAGACATCTCCCAGAGATCGGCATATACATATATCCATATTATCATGTTTGTTGTGGATGCTGTAATGAATTTCCTACTGGAAAATATATGTGTGTGTGTGTAGATACAGATACAGATGATATAGATTTAGATATATATCTCAAATGGTTTTTTATGGTTATCAAATGAGAGGATTGTTACTGTGAAATTACTTATTCAGTGACATAACTATGGGGGAAAGAAGCAGGGACTGAGTGTAGAGAACAACTATAGCATCTAATGATCTAATGGGAGTTGTAGTTTGAAGAGACACTAGCACTCTTTGGCAGAGAGACTAAAACCTTGTAAAACTACAACTCAAATGATTACATAGCATTGAGTCACCATAAAATGGTGTCAAGCTGCATTCATTTTACTGTGCAGATGCACCCTATGTTGAGTTTACACAGGCACTTGGGAATAGGGCATATTCTTTAAATTATCTCACAATAGAATCAACATTGCTTCTGCTCCAACCTTGCTCATCCTGAAATGTGTCTCCCTGCTTGGAAACATTGATAAGAATAGCAATTTCAGTGTGTACCAAGATGCTTAATAGCCAGAAAAGACAGGTGATTGTCCCCTGTAAACTCTGTTTATATGCTGAAATGTGCTGTTTCTATCTGAAACACTTTTGCTTGGTCTCAAAAAGCCATGTTTGTTTTCATCCTGCTTCGGTAAGTACTGCATCTGGAATGCATAATCAGCTACAGTGACCTTATAGCAAGGTAAGGCACTGCTTTCACCTCATTAAACAATAGCATGTGTTTGCATGGGGAAAACAGTAACAGCTAAATCAGCAAGAGTGAAGATGATAAAGAAAGAAAGAAAGAAAGAAAGAAAGAAAGAAAGAAAGAAAGAAAGAAAGGGAGGAAGGGAATATAATCTTCTTAATGCTGTTTTATTTTGTTCATCTCTCTCTTTCCTACACATACATAAAATAGCAGACACACATACCACCCCTATGTCTTTACAGTTTGTTCACCTTATAAATGACTATAAATTAGTTTGGATGCAGCCTAACATCATATTCTAGCTAGCATCATGTATACCAGTGGTTCTTAGCTTGTGTTCATACATACCTAGTAGGTGTGTACAGTTCAGCAAAAACCCATACCATTTTCCAGCTGCTCCCTTATGGAGACCTGGTTGGATAAGACTGGAGGAGTGAATCTAACCCAGATGTGCCCACCAGGTTTTTCCGTACAGCACCAGCCGAGACCTGGAGGACGGGGAGGTGGGGTTGCAGTGGTCTATAGGGATTCCATCTCCCTGACCAGGTGCCCCATCCCGCAGTCAACCATTTGTGAATGTGTCCACCTGAGGGTAGATGACCGGGACAGAATAGGGATTCTGTTAGCGTACCGTCCACCTCGCTGCGCTACAGACTCCTTATCTGAGCTAGCTGGGTTGGTCTCGAGCCTGGCGTTGGAGTCTCAACGGCTTATTGTGCTGGGGGACTTCAACGTCCACGCTGAGGCCACCCTATCAGGAGCGGCTCAGGACTTCATGTCTTCCATGGCAATCATGGGGCTGTCCCAAATGGTATCTAGCCCTACTCACAGTGCAGGACACACCTTGGATTTGGTTTTCTGCCAGGGATGGGAGAACAGTGGCGGTATTGAGGAGTTATCTATTACTCCATTGCCATGGACCGACCATCACCTGATCAGGTTTAGACTCACTGCACCCCATAACCTCTGCAGGGGTGGAGGACCCATTAAGAAGGTCCACCCTAGGAGACTTATGGATCCGGATGGATTCCTGACGGCTCTTGGGGATTTTCCCGCCACCTCGGTTGGTGATCCTGTTGATGCCCTGGTGTCCCTCTGGAATGGGGAGATGACTAGGGCAATAGACACGATTGCTCCGGAACGTCCCATCTCAAGTAGCCGAGCTAAACCAGCTCCTTGGTTCAACGAGGAGCTGGTAGCGATGAAGCGAAGAAAGAGGAGGCCAGAGCGCGTGTGGCGTTCGGACCCGAGCGAGTCAAATCGAACACGGTTTGTTGCCCTTCTAAGGGCATATGCTGCGGCAATAAAGGCGGCAAAGAAATCTTTCTTTGCGGCCAATATTGCGTCCGCAAAGAACCGTCCGGCTGAGTTGTTTCGAGTTGTCAGAGGTCTATTAAATCCCACCATTCCGGATGGGAACCCTGACAACTCGACGGCCCGCTGTGAAGCATTTGCTCGGTTCTTTGCGGACAAAGTCGCTTTGATCCGTTCTGGCCTGGATACCATGTTAACGGCGGTCTCAGAGGATGTAACACGAGCACCTGCTTGTCCGATTTTGATGGATTCATTTCAATTGGTGAAACCCGAGGATGTGGACAAGATACTTGGAGGAATGAGGGCAACCACATGCATCCTAGACCCCTGCCCATCCTGGCTTCTAAAGGAGGCCAGAGGGGGATTGGCCGAGTGGGTGAAGGTGGTGGTTAATGCCTCCCTTCGGGAAGGCAAAATTCCAGCGAGCTTAAAACAAGCTGTAATAAAACCGCTATTGAAAAAACCATCACTGGACCCCACTCAATCCGTCAACTATCGGCCTGTTTCCAATCTCCCCTTTTTGGGCAAAGTCCTAGAACGTGTGGTGGCCTCACAACTCCAGGTATTCTTGGTAGACACGGATTATCTGGATCCGGCACAGTCTGGCTTTAGGCCGGGACATGGTACCGAGACAGCCTTGGTCGCCTTAGTGGATTATCTGCGCAGGGAGCTAGACAGGGGGAGTGTGTCCCTGTTAGTTCTGCTGGACCTCTCAGCGGCCTTCGATACCGTCGACCACGGTATCCTTCTGGGATGCCTCGCGGGAATGGGCCTTGGTGGCACTGTTTTGCAGTGGCTCAGGTCCTTCCTAGAGGATCGTACCCAGAAGGTGTTGCTGGGGGACAACTGCTCGACCTTACAACCATTGTCTTGTGGGGTCCCGCAGGGTTCTATACTGTTCCCCATGTTGTTTAACATCTACATGAAGCCGCTGGGGGAGATCATCCGGAGTTTCGGGGTGCGGTGTTATCTGTACGCAGATGATGTCCAACTCTGTCACTCCTTCCCACCTACTACTAAGGAGGCTGTTCAGGTCCTGAACCGATGCTTGGCCGCTGTATCGGACTGGATGAGGGCTAACAAATTGAAACTGAATCCAGACAAGACAGAGGCACTCCTGGTCAGTCGAAAGGCCGAACAGGGCATAGGGTTACAGCCTGTGCTGGATGGGGTTACACTCCTCCTGAAGACGCAGGTTCGCAGCTTGGGTGTGATCCTGGATTCATCGCTGAGCCTAGAACCCCAGGTTTCGGCGGTGACCAGGGGAGCATTTGCACAACTAAAACTTGTGCACTAGCTGCGCCCGTACCTTGGGAAGTCTGACTTGGCCACGGTAGTCCACGCTCTGGTTACATCCCGCATAGATTACTGCAATGCGCTCTACGTGGGGTTGCCTTTGAAGACGGCCCGGAAGCTTCAAATGGTCCAGCGTGCAGCAGCCAGGTTGCTAACAGGAGCGGCGCTCAGGGAGCACACAACTCCTCTGCTGCGCCAGCTCCACTGGCTGCCAGTTTGCTACCGGGCCCAATTCAAAGTGCTGTCTTTAGCCTATAAAGCCCTAAACGGTTCTGGCCCAGCCTACCTATCCAAACGCATCTCTTCCTACGAACCCTCCAGGAAGTTAAGATCATCTGAGGAGGCCCTGCTCTCGATCCCGTCTGCTTCGCAAGCACGCTTGGCGGGGACGAGAGACAGGGCCTTCTCTGTGGTGGCCCCTCGGCTGTGGAACTCCTTGCCTAGGGATATTAGATCAGCCCCCTCCCTCCTGATCTTTCGTAAGAGAGTGAAAACCTGGCTCTTCGAGCAGGCATTCGGAACCCCGGAATAGATAGTCAAGCTTGAGATGGAGAATGACCCAGGAACGGCCAAGACAATGAAATGGACGAGAATTGGAATGAGAGGATATAGCTCTTTTTAAATTGTTATTGCACTGTATTGCACTGTCTTTTTTTGTCTAATTGCACTTAACTGTTTTTGCTTTTGTATTGTATTGATGGCATCGAATTGTGCCGATATGTAGACCGCCCTGAGTCGCCTGCGGGCTGATATGGGCGGGATATAAGTGACGTAAAAAATAAATAATAATACCTAGTAGGTGTGTACAGTTCAGCAAAAACCCATACCATTTTCCAGCTGCTCCCTTGTTCTGTTTTTAAGGGAACTTCCCAAATTTAGGAGGGGTTTCTGTTTTCATGATTTGGTCCATTAGCACCCATGGGGAAACTTAGAGGTTCCTTCTAGTATATTTCTAAATCGTAATTTATGTTCTTTCTCTTTTGTCTCTAGGCTTTCCTGTTGGGCCTTCATTGTGATAATTGTTTCTTCTAAGTTTTTTATTTTTTTCCTCATATTTTCTTGTTGCGATTTAATATATTCATTTTCCTTTGTTAGTTCAGTATTTTCATGTTTTAGTCTTTCTATATCCTCCTTAATATCTTTCATCCCCTCCTTAATTACTCGTTGTAATTCCTCTTTCATTTCCTTTTTCATTTCACACATTTCATCCTTGAATATCTTATTTTGTGTATCTTGGTTATCGTGTACCTTGTGAACGTCTGATTGCAATTTAAAAATTTCTCTCATTACATCTTTGGTACTAAATTCCTCAGGGAGGGAGTCCCCTTTCCCTGTTCCTATCCTTTTTCCCCCTTATATTTCTCTTTCTCCACCTTCCCCTTTTGTGTTGACATTCTGTTGTTGTAGATTTTGTGTTTACCTGGGTTGGTAACAGTCTTTCTCGTTCGTCTAGTATCAATGTTTTCAGTGTCCTCTATTTTTCTCTCCTTTATAGCTTGGATATTCTAGTATGATCTAATATAGTTTATATATAATACTAGTGGTCCCCTGCCACACGTTGCTGTGGCTCAGTCTGGTGATCTGGGAAATAAAGTAATGAGAGAGTGTTGGTTTCTAATATATGTAATGTCTTGATGCTTGTAGGTAAACAGTATTTCTTGCGGTTTCTTTGCCAGTCTTGATGTGGACATTGTCTGGTTTGCCTACTCTGGAACATGCAACATATAATTGTCCTTCTTTAGGGGTCCCTTTCAAATCTATGATACTGCATCTTTCATATACATATATGTGTGTGTGTGAATGGCTGGATGGCCCTTTCTCAGGAGGGCTTTGATTATGTTTTCTTGCCCTGGTGGAAGGAGTTGGACTGGATGGCCTTAAGACAGCATTTCTCAACCTGGAAAGTCAAGAGCCGGAGGGGGGGGGGTCACCAAGGGGGTGTCAGAAGGGTCACCAAAGACCACCAGAAAACACAGTATTTTCTGTTGGTCATGGGGGTTCTGTGTGGAATGTTTGGCCCAATTCCATCATTGGTGGGGTTCGGAATGCTCCTTGATTGTAGGTGAACTATAAATCCCAGTAACTACAACTCCCAAATGTCACGGTCTATATCCCCCAACCTCCATCGGTGTTTCTATTTGGGCACATTGAGTATTTGTGCCAAGTTTGGTGCAGATCCATCATTGTTTGAGTCCACAGTGTTCTCTGGATGTAGGTGAACTACAACTCCCAAATTCAAGGCCAATGCCCACCAAACCCTTCTAGTGTTTTCTGTTGGTCATGGGAGTCCTGTGTGCCAAGTCTGGTTCAATTCCATTGTTGATGGAGTTCAGAATGCTTTTTGATTGTAGGTGAACTATAAATCCCAGCAACTACAACTCCCAAATAACAAAATCATATTTTTTGAGTGATGGTCACTCCTTGTGTTGTGAGACATTTTGTTGCCAAATTTGGTGCGATTTCGTTCATTGGTTCTTTTGTTTTTAAGGTACTCATTATGCACAGAGCATTTATATATATAGATGTTGTCTTTATCTTTAAGTATGCTGACGATTTTTTTAACTCAAAAGGGTTAAATTAATCACATCAGTTTTCCCCACTTCAAAGTCAATAATAATTAATATACCGTAATCACTAATCAATGTCAATACAAAATAAATATGTCTATCTCCAACTGGACCATTTCATTTATGGTAATTCATTTTCATTCTAATAGCACAATACACAATAACACAATATAGAGTTCATTTGCTTTTTACCTTTCTTCATCAAGCTCCTCATTGTTTCCCTTCCCTTCCCCCCCCCCCCCCCAGAACACCCCAATTAATAATCAAGGGTAGTCAAGGATAATTAATACACAATAATTAGTAATTAATCTCTATACAAATGAATCTACACAACTCAAAACAGTCCATTTGGTATATTGTAGTTCATTTCAATTCTGATAGTTCTGATAGTTCAATACCAGATTCATTTGTTTTTACCTTCATCGTCAATCTTTTCTATAATCCCTTCCTTTTCTACTCTTTCTTCCTTTCCTCATCTTCCCTCTAATCGGCCAATTAGCCAATTAGCCCAGGGGTTCAATCCACTCTTTCCTCTTGTAAATTATTTACATGATTACTTTTGGTCCTGTTATGATTGGGCTTTCTCATCCAATTCCGTCCCCTTGGCTCCACTCCTTGGGCTTTGCTTGTGCCCGCCTTTGCCGACTCCCAGATCTCTCAAGGAAGTCTCTTTCCACCACTCCTGTATTTATTTCAACTCTTTCTTACTCACAAAGAACATTTCCAAACAAACAGGTCTGTGGGTCTGGACAATGTGCTGTCTATTATTTTTATTATATTTTTGTTAAATTCTTCTTGGCCCCACCCTCAATGCAAGGTGGCAGGAGGTGAGAGTGGTGAATCGGGAGAGCTTGGGGGGAGGAGGTAGTGAGCTCACGGGGAGGAAAGCGGTGCTGGGAAAGGAAGGGTAGGAGAGGGTTGATCACTCTTTCCTGTCTTTCCTTTTATTTTCTTCTTCTCCTTTCCCCTTGTCACCCCAACTCAACCTTGCTTGCCCATTACCTTCTCAAATTTGTTTTCTTTGGTGCTTCTCCCGCCACGGTTGATGCATCCTCTCAGTTCATCTGGCTTTTTATATTACATTGTCTTATCTTGTACTATCCTCTTCTTCTCTCTCATTTGCTCTGGGTATTCCACCCTGTTCCTGTTTCTCCCAATTTTAAATCTGCGACACTCCTGCCCAACCTGGGTTTCCTTTGTTTTTTGAGCTACTTTTTTTCTTTCTTGAGGTTTAAAATAGCAGCCGGCGTCCTTGTCTGTGCTTTTGCCGGGCGTCCTTGCCATACCCTGCCCAACTGGCTCCAGTAAACCAAAAAAAAAAAAAAAGAATGCTCTTCCCCCTCTCTTGGAGGGAGTTGGAGATTTGTCTGGTTGGAGTGCTCCAACCCGCTTTTTGTCTGCTGGGTTGGGGAAGCTAATGCTCGACCGAGGGTGTTCGGTAGGTCTGGCTGCTGAGGAGCTTCAGCAACCTATGGCATCCACCATCTTTGCCGCTACTGGAAGTCCCTCCCAAAAATGTGAGAGATGAAATATTAAAGGAAAACATGTCCTCCACAACATATTATTAAAGAAATAAAATCACGATTTTAAAAGAAATTCCCTTGTCAATGTTAGAAAGAAGACATAAATATTACTTCTTGACGGTTGAATTAAAGAAAAGGAATATCAGATTTAAAAGGGAGAAAAGAGAAGGCCTAATGATTTCCTGGAAGGATTCCAAGTACTGGTTAACATCTGAGGCCAAGGCAAAAGCATTCTGGGAAAAGCTAACTAGAGAAGAAGGTAAAGACGGGGCAGATACAGGGCAGGATAGGAACAACAAAACAAACACAACACAACAGGATCACAAGGTGGATCCCTCCCAGAGAAAATTCTCGCAAAAAGTTGGAAAGATCAGGAAAAAAGAGGGAAAAGGCCAAGTGAAAAATCGCCCAAGGACTACTTATTCTATTCAGACTCGACTAAGGCGGATTTGGATTTAGATAAAGAAATAGCAAAAGAGCATGGGCTGGAGAATTAAAATTGTATCTTGTAATGTAATTGGCCTGAATTGCCCAAATAAAAGGAAAGAAAATATGGCATTACCTTAAAAAAGGGAAATACGACGCAATTTCATTGTAGGAAACTCATCTCATACATAAACACACTACTCATCTATTGCACAAACCACTAGGAAAGACCTACTATGCATCAGGTTCAGAAAAAAAGGGATTAGTCACTTATGCTAATGAAAAATTTCAGTCAAACTTAGACTTCAAGGAACAGGAAGGGAGCTTGCTGGGAATAAAGATCGAGTTAGAAGGCAAGACTATATTATTATGTAACATATATGTCCCAAATGACGCTAAAAATAAGTTTATCAAAAAATTAAGGAAATATATAGAGGAACAAGAATATGATGATTTACTAATTATGGGAGACTTTAACAGTTATAGATATAAGAAAAGACAAAACCAAAAAGAAGGGAAAATCCAAAATTAGACCCTTAGGAGAATTGCCTAGGAAATTCATAAATCTGAAAGAAGATTTAAATCTCCTAGACATATGGAGACACCAGCACGAAAAAGAGAAAGATTATACATTCTTCTCAAATAGACATAAAATGTGGTCACGTATTGACATGATCTGTGGATCCAAAACAATTTCAACTAAGGTATCGAAATCCAAAATATTACCTATGATACACTCTAATCACGCTCCGGTAGAAATAGTAATACAGGAAAACAAGGTAAGAGAAAGGGGGATTCAATTGGAAACTCAAGGACAGCCTGCTTTAAAACTTGCAGATCAAGAAATAAAGAGCTCCTAAGGGAATATTTTAAATTCAATACAGAAAATGAGTCCTCAATAAATACTATATGGGATGCAAGTAAAGCTTTCATGCAAGGGCATCTAATTGAACAAGGCGCAAGGGCGAACAGAATCAAAAAGGAGAAATATATCAAACTAGAGAAAGAAATACAAAATTGGGAAAATCAAGCTAAAATTAAGCCCCATGACTCTAAGATATCTCAGCAAATACAGATATTAAGGAAACATAAACGGACAACAATCAGCAAGCATCCCCATCCAAAAAGAAACTAGACAGAGATGTCCGCTTTCTCCACTACTTTTACGTTTAGAGATATTATTAACTAATATAAGAAAAAATAATGAGCTAAAAGGACTTAAACAAAAAAAAATCATATAAAGTCCACGCTTTTGCGGATGAAGTAGTCTTTATTATAGAAAACCTGATAGAGGATGCAAGCAAATGGTTACAAGAAATTAATAAATTTGGCGAAGTAGCAGGATTTAAAATAAATAAAGACAAAGCACAAATTATTACCAAAAATATGAGTAAAGAGAGAGAGAGCTTCAAGAAAAAACAGGAATTAACATAGTCACCAAGATGAAATACCTAGGAATAATAATTTCAGCTAGCAACTTGCACCTAATGAGAAATAACTACGAAAAAATGGTCAGAAATTAAAGAAAAACTGAAATCATGGGAAAATTTAAATCTTTCCCTGTTGGCGAAAATAGCCACAGTCAAAATGAACATTTTACCAGATATGCTCTTTCTGTTCCAATCCCTTCCGATAATAAGATCAAAAGCAATATTACAGAAATGGCAGAAGGAAATAGGGAATTTTTTATGGAAAGGTAAAAATCACAGAATAAGCTTTAAAAACCTGATAGACGATAAAAAAGGGGAGGCCTAAGCCTACCACACCTACAGTTATACTATGAAGCCTCTGCCATGACATGGATAAGAGATTGGTCTTCTTTGGAAAAAAAGAAAACATTGGCCTTAGAAGGCTTCGACCTTGTACAGGGATGGCACAGCTATCTATGGAGGGGGAGAGCAAAGAAGGAAAAAAAAATCAAAAATCACCTTATGAGAGCCGCCTTCATTCAAGTATGGAATAAATATAAAGAGAGACTATATATACAGACACCACTATGGTTCTCTCCTAATGAGGCCATGCATATGAGGGAGTTGCCTAGAGAAAAATGGCTTCATACAGACAATTACTAAAAATAAGCCCCCAGGGAGTAAAGCTCAAAACAATAGAAGAACTAAAACAAATCGACCCATCTCTCTTGTAGTTTCAATACTGGCAAATTAAAGAGAGCTTTAACATCTATCTATATCTATACATATAATAAAAGTCAAAACTTGTATGTGGCGGATGTGTGGCGGTGCGATGGGAGGAGTATGTGCCAGCGTTTTGATTGGCCAGCCTGAAAGTTCCAACATTCGGATTGGCTGCCGCAGTGGTGCTATTTGCATATGGTCTCTGATTGGCCAGCTTCAAGAGGAGCCCCTGGTGGAGAAAAGAGTTCATGGAAGAAACGGGGACATGAGAAGGAAATTTGCATATGGTCTCTGATTGGCCAGCCTCAAACCCAACATTCCGAGATGACAAAGAGAGGAAAGGAAAGGCCGGGGGCTGGGTCAGAACACTCCCAATACAGACCGAAATAGGCACACAGAGCCCCCATGACCCACTCTACAACCTACTGCAGTTTGGAGGAGGATGAACCATGGATGATGGGACTTGCGGTACCATCACTCACATTCTGAGACCGCTGCTAACCTCATCCAATGACTGATCAGGACCAAACTTGGCACATAGACCTCTCATGCCCCACTTTACATCCTGGTGTGGTTTGGTCGGGGATAGACCTTGGATTATGGGACTTGCAGTACCTTTGCTCAATTCTTGAGACCACTGCAACCCTCATGCAATTACCGATAAAGACCAAACTTTGCACACTGAGTCTCCATGACACACTCTACATCCTGGTGCGGTTTGGGGGAGGATGCACCATGGACGATGGGACTTGCAATACCTGCACTCCCTTCCTGAGACCATTACAACTGCCAACAGTGATGGATCAGGATCACAATTCGCACAGAGAGCCCACATGACCCACTCTACATCCTGGTGAAGTTTGGAAAAATATGGAAATGGATGATGGGACTTGAAGTCACTTCACTCACTTCCTGAGACCACTGAGATCCTCGCCAATGACGGATCAAGACCAAACTTGGCACACAGAGTCCCCATGACCCACTCTACATCCTGGTGCACGTTTGAGGAGGACAGACCATGGATGATGGGACTTGAAGTACCTCCACTCCCTTCCCAAGACTGCTGCAACCCTCATCTAATGTCCGAACAAAACCAAA
This sequence comes from Anolis sagrei, assembly GCF_037176765.1. Lineage (NCBI taxonomy): Eukaryota > Metazoa > Chordata > Lepidosauria > Squamata > Anolidae > Anolis > Anolis sagrei. The sequence goes on along the minus strand of NC_090022.1, from coordinate 216,523,012 downwards.
CTTGGCACACAGAGCCCCCATGACCCACTCTACATCCTACTGCGGTTTGGAGTAGGGCATACCATGGATGATGGGACTTGCAGTACCTTTACTCACTTACTGAAACCACTGCGACCCTAATCCAATGACCGATAAAGACCAAACTTAGCACACAGAGCCCCCATGACCCACTCTGCATCCTGCAGCAGTTTGAAGGAGGATGGACTTTGGATGATGGGACTTGCAGTACCTTCACTCACTTACTGAAACCACTGCCACCCTCATTCAATGACTGATAAAGACCAAACTTGGCACACAGAGCCCCCATGACCCACTCTATATCCTGCTGCTGTTTGGAGGAGGGTGGACCATGGATGATGGGACTTCAAGTACCTTCACTCACTTCCTGAAAACAATGCAACCGTCATCCAATGACCAATAAAGACCAAACTTGGCATACAGAACCGCCATTACCCACTTTCTCTAATAACCCGGGCAGCGCCGGGTCCCCAAGCTAGTATATAATAAAAGAGAGTGTTTGTATGCGGGTATGCGGGTATGTGGGTATGCGTGTATGTGGAAGAAGTGTAGCTTTCTGATTGGCTGCCACTTTGGTACTATTTGCATATGGTCGCTGATTGGACAGCTTGAAAACTCCCATGTCCTCAAGTGGATGAGAGGGGAAAAGAAATTTGCATATGGTTTCTGATTGGCTAGCCTCAACCGGAGCCCCTGGTGGTGAAGACGGTCAATGACAGAAGCGAGGAAATGAGAGAAGGAAATTTGCATAGGGTTTCTGATTGGCCAGCTTCAACAGGAACTTTCTGATTGGCTGCCACTGTGGTGCTATTTGCATATGGTTTATGATTGGCCAGCCTCAATTCCAAGATTCAAAGATGACAAAGAGAGGAAAGGAAAAGGCCAGATGCTGTGTCAGAAAATTACCAATACAGACCAAACTTGGCACACAGAGCCCCCATCACCCACTCTACATCCTACTGCAGTTTGGAGGAGGACAAACCATGGATGATGGGACATGGAGTACCATCACTCACTTTCTGAGACCGCTGTGACTTTTATCCAATGACTGATCTACACCTAACTTGGCACATAGACCTCTCATGACCCACTTTATGCCCTGGTGTGGTTTGGCCGGGGATGGACCATGGATTATGGGACTTGCAGTACCTTTGCTTAATTCCAAAGACCACTGCAACCCTCATCCAATTACCAACAAAGACCAAACTTGGCACACTGAGTCTCCGTGATTACATCCTGCTGCGGTTTGGAGGAGGATGCACCATGGACAATGGGACTTGCAATACATGCACTCCCTTCCTGAGACCATTACAACTGCCAACAATGATGGATCAGGATCACAATTCACACACAGAGTCTGCATGACCCACTCTACATCTTGGTGCGGTTTGGAAGAATTTGGAGATAGATGATGGGACTTGCAGTAACTTCACTCACTTCCTGAGACCACTGAGACCCTCGCCAACTACTGATCAAGTCCAAACTTGGCACAAAGAGCCCCCATGACCCACTCTACATCCTGGTGCACTTTCGAGGACATATGTGTTTTTACTTTGCATTTGAGTGAATAAAGCCAATGATACAAAATTCTGTTTATACCTTTCGTGAGATTCCATAATCTTTAGTAAAAGGTGAAAGACATACACAATCTGAAGACCAGAACATAAGGTTCCATAATCGGTAGTGAGACTATTTTTGGTGAGATTACTAATATCACCAACTTCAACATGTGATGGTTACTATCACCTCTCTATGCCACTTTATGTCCAACTTTATCAGTCATTTTCTCTATATGACAACATTTATTTATGTTTTTTTTTAAAAAAAGAGCAGACTAATCTCACAGTCCTGCTGTATTTGGGCAACATAAAGGTAAAGGTTTCCTCCTGACATTAAGTTCATTCGTGTCCAACTCTGGGGATTGGAGCTCATCTCCAAGACAAAGAGCCAGCGTTGTCCATAGACAACTCCAAGGTCATGTGGCTGGCATGACTGCATGGAGTGCAGTTACCATTCCACAGGAGTGGTATCTATTGATCTACTCACATTTGCATGTTTACGTACTGCTAGGTTGGCAGAAGCTGGGGCTAACAGTGGGAGCTCACCTCACTCCTTGAACTTAAACCACAACCTTTTGGTCAGCAAGTTCAGCAGCACAGTGTTTAACCCACTGTGCCACTGGGGCAACATACATCCCTTTAATGTACAAAAGTGGAAAATGAATCCCTGCCATCATGAGAGACAGTTCTGAATGTTTAAAGAAGAGATTGATTAACAACTCTGAAGTTCATCTCTCGATATATCTTAGCAGGGTAGACTTGCATTACTAACATTATGACAAATATGTTTTAAAGTATTTCTCTTTCCCTACTATTCATGGCCAATTTAAGCATAGCTTTAGTGTCTCAGGCAATGCACAGCAGGAAAGCACAAAATGATGAAGACATTTCTTTCCACTACAACTAATTCCCTGCTACTGCTTCATTATATGGGACAAAACATCAACATTTTGTCTGGGTTTAGCTTATTCCCTTGAAGCTGGTTATGGGCTTGCTGTGATGATCTTGTGCTACAGTATGGCAGAGCCCCTGAGAATTTTTACTGAAAATCAAACAAGTCTGCTCTAAACATACAAAATACCAATAAACCAAAACCACCAGCACATAAACAAAATATGTTAAAAATCTTTAGTGCATATCTAATTACATTGCAGTGTAAAAATGTTATAACATATAGTACAAACTGTTCAGATCTGAAGGCTCTTTTTTTTGTAAGTGCAAGCATTTTGGATATATGTTTTCAACAGTGTTTTTTTTTTTAAAGTATGATGTCATGTTCTTTTAAAAGCAAATAGCATTGAAGAAGTTTTCTGCCTGAGTAGGTGGAAGAGTGACTAGGGCAGCAGGTTTTCTTGAACGTAAATTAGGCATCAAATGCACTGGCATCATACCATGTTCACAAAATATAACTAATAACTTCTCTTAGATGCAGTAGTCATATTTTATTTAATAGTGTGTTCCCTGGGTTCTCAAAAATGTATTTTTTCCAAACAAAGCAAGGCTGGGAATGCTAATGCTGTGAAAGATTTCCTGATGCATCATGACATACTAAATTGGAGATAATTTATATCTGGTCCAGTTCACTTTCACAAAGATTCATACATAAATTTGTTCATCTCTGAACTAATCTGTAATTTTTTTATTTTCTTAAAATCTGTAGAAAAAAGTCATATTCTAATGGGTAATTTGAGTCATGTGTGTGTGTGTGTGTGTGTATATATATATATTTTCAAAACATTCATTTATTTTTTTATTTTTGAGCAGAGAACTGAGCATTTATGAAATGGAAAAATGTTGAATAGACGAGTTAGTATCAGCATATAAGTTATTTCATACTGAAGTTTGCAAGGATACAATTCCTCAAGTAAGCCAACACACAGTCTAATACTTTTGAATTGGTATCCTAACCCATATGCCCTTTACTCACTAGCCCTATCTTCTAAATTGTTGTACACCAGTCCGTCCATCCACAAGGAGACTTAGAAACTATTGGTTGTTTATTCTGATGCTTGTTTTATATATTGTTATAATATTGTTTTATGTTGTTTTATATTGATGTTATGTATTTTAAATATGTTATGTTTAAACTTGTTGATTGGGCTTGGCCCCATGTAAGCCACCCCGAGTCCCTTTGAGGAGATGGAGGCAGGGTATAAAAACAAAGTGGTTGTTGTTGTCGTTATTATTATTATTATTATTATTATTATTATTATTATTATGCAATATGATTAATCTGCTTTGTAATTTATTCTCTGTCCCCAAGTTTGCTTCATTATGGTTCATGACATGGAATTTTGGAAGGGGACTCAATATATGCTACATTGAGTGGAACAAGAAAGAACTGCAATGATAAAAAGCAACAGACTTCTTGGAAAAAATGTTTGTTATAAAACAACAAACACATATGAGAAGGAACAATGTTACACAATACCAATATTTTAGGTGTTATGTTACTAGTGACAGTAGCCAAAATGTATTATCTGGATGCATGAGGGCCAAACAGAGTGATATACATGATAGCTGTATTTGAGGGTGCTATGTTGGATGTTGGATGTATTATGGAAGAAATAATGTTGGACACGTCATACAGAAATAACCTTTTGAAAAGTCTCATAACCCCTATTTTCTCACTCCCACCTTCATGGTGCCTCAAAACTGGGGTGGCAACTTCTGGCCTAAACCAAATTGAAAATACTTTAAGCAAATAGACACAGATTACTATACAGTTAGAAGTTACATGAAGGATCATCTAGACTGACTGTCAAGACAGGAATCCACAGTTAAAACATTTTGACAGGTGATCATTTAGCCTCTTTTTAAACATTTCCAACAGAGGAAATTCTACCACCTTCAGAGATAATCTGACCCACTACCAAATAGCTCTCACTGTCAGGAAATTCTTGTTTACTCAAAGGTTCACGTTTTGGTGTTTGACCCTTTGCTTTATGTTCTACCACCTGGAAAAGGGGGGAAAGCTTCCTCCACCCAAAGATCGTTATTTTATCACATCTCATTCTCCTATTCTCCAGGCTAAAGATATTGCTCAACAATTTTTCATAGGGCTTGGGTTCCTGATCCATCTGTATGGGAATGGATTGGGGGATAATTATTTGCAATTGTTACTAAACACGTGTTACTAAACATGTTTTAGAAGACCCAGCCCACAAAATATAATTTTGTAATCAAAACAGAAGTACTGTCCAATAAATAAAAACAGCCTATTAGTTATACTTAGCTGAGCCATTATTGAATAGATCTTTATTAAAACATTATTAGGTTTGGGAATATTAATGCAAATAATAAACAAAATTTGAAATATTATAAGGACCAAAAACATAATCACTGAATGTAGAAAAATGAATGTACGGCTCAACTAATGTGGATTTTAAAGAGCATTTTGGGAATATTATTTAAAAAATCGAATCAAAATTGCTGTGAACTATTTGTGACCCATACTTAAAGCAAGATATCACAGGGGACATTCCTTTGTCAGGATGAATTTGAGTCAAGTGACAATTGAATCCATATACTATACTGACTTTGGCTCATGTGCTAACAGGAGTTAGCTTGGGAGATTTATGGCCAAAGATTGGACCTAGCAGTTCACCATAAACTCAATTTATCATCAGATATTACTTTAGCGGATAGTTCTACAAGGTAGAAAAAATATGCAGAACATTTCATTAATTCTTTGGCATATATTGCTGGATACTAAGAAAATATGGCTTCTGGAGGCACATTTCATTGTGGACTCACTTTATTCCTGCATTGACATGAGCATACATTGATAACTCTTTTACGACCAGTATCACCACAGTGCAGTATTTTGGATGTGTTCATGCTCTTGTTCAGCATTTCCTTCCTCTCTTATTTTGCCACTGCCTAACTAAAATTAGAAGCTCTGAAGTGGTTTTGGAATCTGATCCAGAGTCCACACCAATGAGTCCTCCATGGTGTTGCAGCCAGCAGGCAGCTGTCTTTGTTGGGATCCTTATGCCTAGGACCTCCCATAGTGATAACTACATTGCATTTAACAACTAAACCTCACAATGTTATATCTTCTGCTTTGGATGTATTTATATGTCTCATATACACCAGTGTGGGCTGTTTTGTTCGCTATCAGTTCACACCGGCTTTCCTGCACCTCTGAACCATCAGTGCAACAGTGGAGTTGCACTTGTGCGAGACTAGCCTGTGTCAAACTTCTTGAAAGGCATTATTTCCGAGGCTGCCTTCTCAAGAACTTTGACGTTGATTTTGGCTTCTCTATCCCCAGCAGCCGAAATACCTGTGAGCATATCTATGAGTTTCATCAGCTTTCAAAGGACCTAATTCATCTGATGGTTGACAACTCCTATGAGACCCACTCAGACAGCTTCTACTTTGTGAACAACAAGCTGATCATGCACAATAAGGTCGACCACACCTACAATGGGGGCCAGTAGCATCCATTGCATGAGGCACCATCGGTAGTTATCCTGAGTCACAGGAGAAGAGCTAAAAAGCCATTACCTCCTCCCAGCCTACTTCCAGATCATTCTGCCAAGTTCACAGAACAATGCCAAAGGGCCTGAGGGGGCAACGTACACAAGAGTAAAGGAGATCTTCTTGCAATTCTGTCCTTTCTGGCCTCTCCCCGCCCCCCTCCCCCCGCCTCTGCTTGGCTTTTGTTGGTTTCCTGGTAAGGTGACAACTCAGGTTCTCTGTGAAATGCTAACTAATGTAGCAATTCTTGTAGCTTAGCCATCTTAGCCAGACTTTCTTGTGTGCTCTGCCCCCATCCTCATGTCACTCTTTTCCCCTTAAGACCAGGAGCACAGATCCACAGCAGGAAGTGGTTGCCTCTTCGAAGGAGCCAGGGAAATGTAGATAGCAGTCACCCAACAAGAGGGACAAATTAGAGCTGGGGATATGTGTTGTTTCCAAAGAAATCTGGAACAGAAGAGGGAGGGAGAGCAACTACCAAAAGATAGCACAAACTTCTTTGTTGTGTTGACAAGGTAGGGCATCCTAAGCACCACAAAGTATTGGGCGTGAAACAGAAAGGGTCAAAGGTGCTCAAATCAATGTGCAGCTGATGCTTTTAAGAACAGGATAGTTGGGTGTTTTTGTGATCTAAGTGAGGGTGCCTTGAGTGGATTCCCCTGGCTCCTTCACTGTGATCCAGTCATCCTAATTATGACAATCCCATTTTGGCTGCAGCCTCCCTACTGCTTGCTACAAAAAAGGTGTCTTTTTAACCTTCATCTGGGGTTTAATCATCTTCCACGGTTAAACCCCAACTGCCTTGTTCAGTGTCTTTTGGTGATGCTCAGGCTTCTCTCTCCTTTCTTTTTGACTTGCTCACCCCACCATGAAATAAAGAGACCAGGAAAAGTAGATTTGGAAGGAAGGTGCCTTTTATTGACCTATTTATTCATTTTTTCATTTATTAACTTCTGCGGGAAAATAACATGTTAATTAGGAGAAGAGCCAAGCACTGGATCAAGTCCAAGAAACAGGTATCAATCCCATGGCAACCTCCTTGGACCACCTTTGAGTAAGCACCTAAGCCTGAGAGCAATCCAAAATATCTTGGTTGTTCATCCTGACCAGTCTTAAGTGAAAGATTGTCCTGAGGGTTCTGCCTTCCAAGCCACAGAACTTTAAAAGAGCATGAAACCCCCATTCCAGCCCCAAGAGGAGGGCCCTTCACACCACTCCAAGCAATAGAACCTATAGAGACCATTACAGAATCTCATCCTTTACTCACAAAGAGGATGCCAACTGAATCTAATTAAACTATATTAATACTCATGACAATCTATTTAATGGACAACACTCTTAGACAATCTCCTTGTTCCTACAGCAGCAATATGGGGGTAGGCAAAAAATAACCCAATGATTTGGGGGGAATTCTATCCAGCCCATGTGCGACCTGATTGATCTCATATTATTATGAGGGGAAGAGAGGGGTAATGGCAAATTTAAAAAAGCAGCAAGGCAGGTGGAGTCACCTTAAATAGTGCTCATCTGCTCCCCATTATGTGAAGTGGGCAAGTGAAGCCATCATGGTCTTATATGATGCAGGCTTGGCCTCCATTTGCTAGGGACCTTCAAAAGCCTCTCCTTGCCACATCAGCCTTGCCTTGTGGCATTGGGAAGAAGTTGCATAGAATTCATTATATTTACATGGATAGGAATTAGAGTAGGCAGCTGCATATTATAGTTACTGAGCATCTGCCACCATTTATCACTATTACTAGATGCCTGGGGTGTGAGGGCTGAAAGTCTGTATGTGCTGGGACCCATGATTGTTATCATATGGACTGGTACTTGAAGAGATCATGTAATGTTTAGATTTATACTCCAAATACAGAAAGACCATAGAAAGAATACTAGAAGGGATCATGTGAAACAATGGAATTGCAATTTGTAAAATGTCTGAATATGTAACGTACATAGAGTGTATGTTTATAGAAATCCTGACTTCTGGCAAAAGTTAGTGTATAGTTTTCTACACTGTGCTTTGAATAAAGTTCTTCTGTCTTCAAGTTGTACTTTGTCTGAGACAACCAGGGCCTGCAGGTGACACTCTTCCAGAGGTTTTCTGGCAAAGTCACATTTCAGGTGATATCATTTTGGGCACTGAGTCATATGACTGGAAATGCAATGTCTCGATAAAATAGTAAAGAGTAGAGACATCAGACTGGCAACAAAGATCCGCCTAGTCAAAGCCATGGTATTCCCTGTAGTCACCTACGGATGTGAGAGCTGGACCTTAGGGAAGGCTGAGCGAAGGAAGATAGATGCTTTTGAACTGTGGTGTTGGAGGAAAGTTCTGAGAGTGCCTTGGACTGCGAGAAGATCCAACCAGTCCATCCTCCAGGAAATAAAGCCCGACTGCTCACTGGAGGGAAGGATACTAGAGACAAAGTTGAAGTACTTTGGCCACATCATGAGGAGACAGGAAAGCCTAGAGAAGACAATTATGCTGGGGAAAGTGGAAGGCAAAAGGAAGAGGGGCCGACCAAGGGCAAGATGGATGGATGGCATCCTTGAAGTGACGGGACTGACCTTGAAGGAGCTGGGGGTGGTGACGGCCGACAGGGAGCTCTGGCGTGGGCTGGTCCATGAGGTCACGAAGAGTCGGAGACGACTGAACGAATGAACAACAACAAACATTTTGGGCACTGGGTCATATGACTGGAAATGCAATGTCATTAGCAAGCCTTTGGGAGAGAACTGGGTGTGATGGTGCAGTAGCAGTGGCCCCAATGCACCTTCAGAGCAGCCAGCCATTTGGATGGAGCAGTTCTGGAGCCATTTACACCAGATCATTCTGGTATAAGTAGATATGCCCTAATAAAGTTATTCTCTATAAAAAGGGGAAAATACTGAGATTGTGAGATCTTTTGTGGTGTAGTTGTTTGGGAGTTACACCAATACTTGAGGCAAAGAAGATTATATTTTTATGGCTTTGTATGGCATTTATATTATATGTTAATGTTTTAATTGTATTTATTATCTGTTTTAACTTGTATTTATAGTTGTCGAGGCATTGAATTGTTGCCGATTGTGAACTACTCTGAGTTGCTTTCTGGCTGCGAAAGGTGGTATATAAATGTGGTAAAATAAATAAATAAATAAAGTAATAATTGTATTGGAACTATAACAACCTCTGTGTTGGATGGGGCTACACTCCCCCTGAAGATGCAGGTACACAGCTTGGGTGTGATCCTGGACTCATTGCTGAGCTTGGAATCCCAAGTTTTGTTGGTGAACAGGGAAGCATTTGCACAGTTAAAACTTGTGCACCAACTGCGCCCATACCTTGGGAAGTCTGATTTGGCCACGGAGGTCCACGCTCTTGTTACATCCCAAATAGATTACTGCAATGCGCTCTATGTGGGGTTGCTTTTGAAGACTCTTCGGAACCTTCAAATGGTCCAACGGGTGGCAGTGACGTTGCTAACACGAGCGGCACTCAGGGAACACACTACTCCTCTGTTGCGTCAGCTCCACTGGCTGCCAATTTGCTACCGAGCACAATTCAAAGTGCTGGCTTTAGCCTATAAAGCCCTAAATGATTCCAGCCCAGCTTACCTGCCCAAACGTATCTCCTCCTTTGAACCATCTAGGAGCTTAAGATCATCTGGGGAAGCTCTGTTCTCGATTCTGCCTACCTTGCAGGTGCGATTGGCAGAGACAAAGGACAAGGTCTTCACAGTGGTGGCACCCCGCCTATAGAACTCCCTCCCCAGGGATATTAGATAGGCCCCCTCCCTCCTGAATTTCTGAAAAAGTAAAAACCTGGCTCCAGATGATGTTACTGGATAACGTTTTTAACAAGATGACACTGATGATTATATACTTTAATTGTTTTATATATGTTTTATATTGTAATGTTGATTGTTTTTAATGGCACTCTTATGAATGCCTGACATCAAATTGTGCCAATCTGTAACCTGCCTTGGGTCACCGTATGGCTGAGAAAGGAGGGCTATAAATATCATAAATAAATAAATAATTAAATAAATATTGTTTCTTGTAGAGTAACTGAAAACCTTAAAATGTGTGTCATCTTTGTAAAATTACCATCATTGCCTTCTAGTGTTATTTTAATGTTACATGTATATGCAGGTAATCTTTAGTGCTCATATTTGGAATGCTTCTTTTTAAAGTAAAACTGTTATTGTGATGCAGGATTTATTGTGTTAGTTGCTTTTGTTCCCTTTTGAAAGCTGAGCTTCACTATTGTCTTATTCTAGTGTCTAACATTTGTATGTGTATAATTTTTTTATGTGATATAATGGATGCTAATTTAATTGTTATAGGTAGTTAACCTATGCAGACAAGTTTTAAGAAGAATCTATTATCTTACAGGGCTCATTAGCTGTAAGTTCACACCAGATTGTAGCATTGACTCAAGATATTGTAATTAATGGCAGATGAAGCACGAAGGTTACCACATAAACAGAACAGTGTTGGCATAAGGCTCTGGGGAGTGAAAAAGCAGAGGCATTTTTATTTTATATAAATCTAGTACTGTAAGTATTTGGATGGAAGCTGGTTCTTTGTAAATACATGTGGTTTGATAATTATTCTGATTATGTAGGTTTTTCTTTTTATCAACACTACAGCCTTTTGTCTGGAGGAAATATTGGACAACATAAGATTAACATTGCCCACTGATGAAGACTGCTGATTGAAACAAATCTGACTTTTATTTAAAGGAAGAACTGGATGAGATGAGACCTTCAAATATCTTTTTTTCCTGCAACAAATGATTCATGTTCTATGGAATTTCTCCCATTTTGCGATTTCTATTGTAGACTGTGTATTGTTAATTGTTAAAATAACAGCTTATTTTAGTGATTTATTATATTTGTTATACAAGCTGAGCATTCCATATCCAGAATTCCTAATTCTGAAATACTTGAAAATCCAAAATTGTCCACATGGGTGGCTGAGGTAGTAGTAACACTTTTGTTTCCAGTGGTTTCAAATACATGCATTCCAAAATCTGAAAAAGTTTTATATATAAAAAAAAGGGGGGGGGGGCAGTTGACAATTGTCTTCATCATGGCCTATATTTGGGAGTGGTGGTTGTGGATACCTGCAGAAAAAGCTGTCACTAAAGTATAGACTTGGATTTGGCTTTTAATTGGCATGTTTAATCAGTGGTTTAATTAACTGTTTTAATGTTTTTAATATATTTATTGAAATGTTTTATGATGGTGATGGCACCATATGGTGCTTATTGTGAGGCCGCCCTGAGTCGTCTCCCCCCCCCCCCCCCGGGGGGGTGAGAAGGGCGGGTTATAAATATAGAAAATAATAATAATAATAATAATAATAATAATAATAATAGACCTCTTCAGCAATGGTAATTTTCTGCAAACAAGAATTAAGATTATCAAAAGTCGTCCCCTTGCCAACCCCAAACTGGAAGAGGTGAAGAGCTTTTGAGCAGTTTCCTTTCTTTTTCTTTTTTGAATTTTGAATTTGGGGGGTTTCTTTTGTCAAATTTAATATTAAAAATCTCTTATTTCTTAATCAGAAAACAACATTTTTTTCTAATTAAAGTCTTCCAGCAGTTTTTTTTCTTTTCGCCCACCAGGATACCTCACTCTTTCTTCTCAAGCCTGATAAAATATTTCTCATTTAGGAAATACTTTTGATCTAACAAAGGATACCAAAGGTATCCCCTGCCCCCCAACACTGTTGCCAAAATGTTCCCCAACTACAGTATTTGGTGAAGATGTTCAGTGGAAAAACAATTGGTTGTAAGGAGTGTAGGGGGAAAGATGAGCTCACCAGGGTCACATTCCAGCCTGCAAGTAAACAAACTGATTTCAACTGGGTTTTAACATATAGTTATCAGAGTGAAACCTCAATTATCACACACACACACATACACACACATGCTTAAACATGACAAAATATAAAATAAGTTAAACACGGCCCTATCTAAACTGACCATTTTTAATGCAGGTTCAAACTGGCATTGAAGGAAGTGGTTTTACAGTACAATACATATGATTTTACATTAAAAATGTGGAACTAGTTTGACTCCTAGATGGTGATTACACAAACCACAGAGCACTAGTGTGTATTAAGGCCTTTCTTTCCTGCAATTTTATGGGAGTTGTTGTCTGGATGCCGCAGTTTGAAGCTAGCTTCAACCTGCATTAAATGGTCAGTGAATATGGGGCCCATAACTAAAATATTACAGTAGGTAATTTTTTCATTTCATTTCACTTCTAGTTTTACCATAGTCTAGTTGTAATATTACTGCGTGAAAATCTGTGTTAAATGTTGCATCCATTTTATTTATTTATTTTTTAAAAAAACATTGACTTTTAACTTTTATACTGGAGTACAATCCTGTGTCTGTTGACTGAGTTTAAACTTCTAGATATATAAATTATCCATTCCTAATGTGCCTGGCTGTACTGGGAGAATAGTATTTTCTTTTTCTGAGATTCACTCAACTGTTCCAGGAGTAAATCATCTGTGAAGCACTGCTTCCATGAAAAGTTGATTGGCTGGATAAGATTTACATGCAGTGTCTGTAGATCACTTCTAAAGCCACAAAGCCCTACATGGATCACTGATGATGACAGAGAGCAAGCATATAGGAATGCCATCTGTAATAGAGGAAACACTTTTCTTACACTGCTGTATCTATTTCCAGACAGTGACAAGACTATTTTCTTCAGAAACCAGGTGACTGTATGCGAAGTATGGGGCAGAATATATTTTCAAGTCTATACTGCTATCTGTCTTAGGGCTGCAACTGCTATGTTTTTCTTTTGCAAGAAGCCTGTAAATTCCCAAAAATGGTCTGCAGTAATAGCTATCTAGCACTTTTAAAATGCAATGGATGTCTCAATCTTTAGATGACAGACCATTTAGGAAAAAAAATGCTTTTAGTCATTTTTTAAAAGAACTTATCCAGAAAGCCTAGATGAACAAACATTTCATTTGATGGATTTGGCACTCAAAAGAGCCAGTTTTTTTTTTTAGATGTAGGTTTTATTTAAGTCCATAAAACGACATCATTGACCTCAGAGTTCAACTTTCACATTTCTTCTGAGAAATTAAGAGTTAAGTGAATCCAGCTACTTGACATAGAAAGTCTCATCCTGTCACTATCTTGCAGGAGGTTGGAATATCCTGGCATTTCTACACCCATAGTCATTTTTATGCTTAGAAATAGATGGAAGGAAAAAAATCAGGGTTTTTAATCTACTTAAAAATTACAACTGTGCAATACAGTTTCTAATGGTGTAAATGACATTCTTTCTAGTTGCTTTTGGTGCAGTGTGAATAACAGACTCCCAAGATGCTACACTTTGGGAGTAACACATGTGATATTTTTCTTCCTGCATTTAATTAACATATCTGGACTCCCTGTGCACAGGCATGTAGCCGGGGGGGGGGGGGGGGCTTGAGGGGCTTCAGCCCCCCCCCCCCTCGAAATTCTCATGGTGGTGCACGAGAAGGCCTTACTGGTGCATTATTTAAACTGTTGTGTTTATTCATATCATGATCTGATCACCATACTCAATATATCCCATATGCATGGGGGTATTGGGGTAACAATACAAAAGGTTTGCTAGGGTAGACCCTCCTTCACTCAGACTCAGCCCCCCCTCCCGAATCAAACTCAGCTCCTCCTGAATCAAAATCCTGGCTACTGGCCTGCATGTGCAGATGATCTTTAGGTCTGCCTTTGGAATTAATCTGGCAACTTCAGTGGCTCCAAAATAGGGCACCTACATTAATTGGAACCAGCCTATACAATCATTCATTTGTAATATGCTGTGATATCAGCTGTTTGCCAGTCTGCTTCCAGGTCCAATTCTAATTTTTAAAGTTTTAACTTCAAAAGAAGTAAACTGATTGAGGCCAGATATACTGAGGATGAAATAATTAGCTTGTAAGTAATACAAGTTTTACCCAATGGCCAGGAATTCTGGGAGCTGGTCCAAAACTTCTGGAGGGTTATAGGTTGTGCTGGCCTGCAGTGAACTCTCAGTCAACACCTATGGGGATTGGTAGATGCTGGAAAAATATTGTTTCTGATTTCTTTTGAGTTACTTGGCCTAATACTATCTCCCATACTATACCACACCATAAACTGTATTAACTTGGTATTAATATTAAAATACAATAATTAAAAGCAAATTAAGACAAATAAAGCCAAACTTAACTTAATGTAACAAAGTTTGACTGCATTATAAAAACAGCTTTATGAATGCAGCATACAAATTTAGTAAAATGGCAGTCAATAAACTTTTGCCAGTTGCCTAATAGTTTTAGCTACCAGAGTTCTGGTTAACTGAGAGTATATTGTATTTATACTATCTACATTTAAATTCCACTTTTCTTCCAGTTAGTCCAAAGCACATAACATGACTCTTTTTCCTTACAGCACTGTGAAGTAACAAGAAACATGACAAGAAGAATCTGAATCTTGCAAGTACCAGACCATCTTTCACCACTGCACCACTTTGGTTCTCCTTATGCCACATTTTTATGACCTCACCTATCCCCATTTGACCATTACATGAAATGGGTCAAAATGCATGTGGCCTTTTCAGTTATGGTCTCGCTGTGCAATGCTGTTCTCAGGAAGCTGTTCTTGGACTTATGTTGTGGGTTTTTTACACATGGAGTTAAGACTTTATTTCTTCTCTTGGGCTAGGCCCCATGACACTGTTAGTACTTCTAGAATATTCCACTATTTTATTGGTGCTGCTCTTTGTTTCACTTAGTTGTTCACTTTCCTTTGATTATGATTATGGGCTGGTATTTAGGTGGCTGTTATTTTGTATTTTATGTTTTCAATTTACCACTACACCACACAGTGAAGTTAAGTTATTGTGCAGCCTAAAAGTGAAATAAATAAATATAATTAGAATCTTGTATCTGCATCATTGACACTCATTTTAGTATTTATGTGTTTTAGGTCTTGGTTACTACCCAAAATTTTCTTAACTGAAAGAAATAAGTGTCAAACAAATACTGTTGCCAGGTTGATCATTTGCCAAGAAAAGAAATTAATCCCAGACACAGTTGTTACAATCAGTAGCACCCAGGTCAAATCAAAGGTCAAAGTGTTATCTTATTTACATGGAAACTAATTCATGTAATGGCAGTTTAAAACAATTTCTATTTAGATTGCAACCAAAACCTACATTAAATGTTTAATTAACTACAGAAGCAGTCAACTTAAAATATGAAATTAAAGAACCAATTATCTCTATTCACCACGATCCCATTTTATGAGCTACATGCAGTTAATAGTTTTAATCTGCTCCTGTATCCTTGACATTTATAAAATATACTTCACAAATACAGCATGTATTAATTAACCAAATTCACCATGGTTGGTCTGTTTTAAAAACTGTAGGAATTGCTGTTCTGAAATGCCTGTCATACTTTCTGTGGTATATTATGTTTCTCTAAGAAATAGATTTCTGCTACATGGCATGGAAAAATAGTACATCTGTAAATCCTCTCTTCAGACAGTTTTTTGACAGTGGAAAAAAATCATTATCTACAAAATGACTAAAAGGGGTAGGATTTAGTTGTAATGCCCAAACTCTGAGTAACAAAGACATTCATATTTTGCATATTCGGATATTGTTTTCTGGTACAAAACAACTCCCTCTCAGCCCCCTTAACTTCACCTGTTCTTACTACACTTCGATGACACATCATTGAAAGAATAACAACAACAAAAGGTAATATGGGAGAAAGCATACAAAAGAACATTAAGTCTACAAGTCAAGGTAATAATGCTTGCAACAATCACGTACCACCTCAAAGCGTTATTAAGATGTCGTAGAATTTTTGCAGGCAATTTCATTTTAAAATGAAAAGGCTGTAAACACACTTCTCATCTTAGTACATTGGCTACAATTACCGAGATTCATAACTAATGCACTGTAAATATTCTGACAGAATGCTGACAGCAAAGCATTAGCAAAAAAATAAGGGGGAAAGAGTGGGGGGATAATTTTCACAAAGGCATGGATATACCAATATATGAGGCTAAAGTTGAAGCCCTGTGTTTGAAGAATGATTTATTTGCAACAGGGATGGAATTCTTCACAAAGTTTCCTCTTGAAGTTAGTAAATAGCAATTTCAGCAGTTTTCCTCCCACTTCAAGAAAGTCTTCAAAAACCAGAATTTCTGAGGACTATTCATAGTTTGGGATTTCTTCTGCATAAAATTTGCATGTTGTTTTATAGAAGAAACATCATTTTCTGATTTCAAAACAACATAAAAATATTTCAATGCCAAAATATTAATTTATATGCAGAAGATGCTGTTTTCTATGCAAATCAGCCATGCGTGAATTTTATTTAGACTCAATTATCCGTTGCAGTATTTTCTGCAGAAAAAAAGCAGCGATTTCTGCACAGGAATTAATATTTCTGCATTAAAATTTTGTTTTCCACACCAGAAATATCATTTTCTGCACAAAGAAACTTCACATGAATTTTGCACAGAATAAGTTCTAAACAGTGAAGATTCTTTTCAGTCTAGGATTCTTCTCATCAGAATTTCTCAAGATTTTTTCTTTTTTTATCTCTATTAACCCTTTCCCTTTGTATGTTGTAAAAATTCATATATATATATATCACAGTCCTAAAAAAGGACTTTCTCAACACGTGAAAAAAATGTGTTTTTTTTACCATTTTGTATTCTTTGCATCCCAATTTTGCAGGGATTGTGTAGGATTATGGCACACTGCTCATACATAATACATATTTAGTAGTTTACTAGCGGTCCCCTGCCACGCATTGCTGTGTCCCAGTCTGGTGATATGGAAAATAAAGTAATTAGAAAGTGCTGGTTTCCAATAAATGTAATGTCTTTAATCTTGATGTTTCTTTGACAGTGTTGACGTAGAGATTGTCTGGTTTGCCTACTCTGGAACATGCAACATATAATTGTCCATCTTTAGGAGTCCCTTTCAAATCTATAATACTTTATCTGTGTGTGTGTGAATCATATCTATCTATCTATATCTATGGCTCTCTGTCAGGAGGGTTTTGATTACATTTTCTTGTCCTGGTGAAGGGAGTTGGATTGGATGGCCTTAAGTATTTTCTGTTGGTCATGGGGGTTCTGTGTGGGAAGTTTGCCCCAATTCTGTCATTTGTGGGGTTCATTCAGAATAGTCTTTGATTGTAGGTGAACTATAAATCCCAGTAACTACAACTCCCAAATGCCAAGGTCTATTTCCCCCAAATTCCATCTGTGTTCATATTTGGTCATATGGAATATTCATGCCAAGTTTGGTCCAGATCCATCATTGTTTGAGTCCACAGTGCTCTCTGGATGTAGGTGAAATACAACTTTCAAACTCAAGGTCAATGCCCACCAAACTCTGCTAGTATTTTCTGTTGGTCATGGGAGTCCTGTGTGCCAAGTTTGGTTCAATTCCATCATTGGTGGAGTTCAGAATGCTCTTTGATTATAGGTAAACTATAAATCCCAGCAACTACAACTCCCAAATGACAAAATCATAATTTTTGAGTGATGGTCACTCCTTGTGTAGTGAGATGTTTTGTTGCCAAATTTGGTAACAAATTTGGTAACAAATTTCGTTCATTGGTTCTTTTGTTTTTAAGCCACTCATTACAACATGAGCATTTTTATATATATAGATAAGAAGTTAATAAGATCATGGAAGATCAGGTTATCAGTGGATATGAATCAAAATGGATACATACTAGTAAGAAGAATAATTTGTTCAAACTATAGGCTCCAAGCACTTCTGATAAGGGTAAAGCTCAATAGGTGAAGGAGGTAAGAGTCATGCATCTTTAGAAAATTGCAAGCATTATGATGAGACGATCAGAGATGAAGAACATTCACGTGTCTCCCCTTTACTTGTGTTTGTTGTAGCCTTCTCCTTCCAAACCAGCTGGTTTTATGGCTCTAACGAGAAAAGTGAAATAAAGCTCTTGTCACTTGGTGTCCCTCCCTCTTCTCTTCCTGATACAAAATACATGAAAAGAACAGATGATGTGACATCACTGAGTGTATGATAATTTAATACTGTGGAGGTAGGGCATTGCATAGTTAAATTGGATCATATTATGTATAGTATTCAACATACAATTTGTGTATCGTGATACCTCTATTTTCCTTCTAATAATTTCAAGAAGGAAAAAAAATCATGAAATCAGATGGTCAAAAACAAAATAGTTTTTAGTAGCTAATAAGAGGTTAATATGATCATGGAAGATGAAGGCTATCAATGGATACCAATCACAATGGCTACATATTAGAGAGGAAAAGAAAATCTAAATTATTCATTGCCAAATGAAAAAAAAATAGGCTTCTTATTGCAAGTAGCTGTACTACTTGTTTGTTTATTTCTTGACTCACTTGAAAATTTTCATTTTGTCGTTTAATACTCTTGAAAATTTGGGACCATGTTACTATTTCATGCCCATTTTAACCCCAGATTTAAAACAGATCCCATCTGGTTTTTAACTTACTCTCCTGCATATTAGACATAACTTTCTTCCAGGGCCTTTTCAGTGATGACTCACATTTTCTGGAACTCCTTTTTCTTGGAGGTGCATCTGGACTCTCAGTGGTGACATTTAAGTGGGATTTTTTTGGCATTCAATTTATTAAACATTTAAGGGTTTAATTGTCTTTGTGTTTTATATACCACATGTAATTACTAATTAATTGGCTTGCTTTAAGCACTTTAATTGTTGTAAGTTGCTTCATGAAGGCTTTAACCTTAAAAAGCAGCAGATTAAACACATTGTATAATGAGTTAATTAGGCATTACAAGGAGAAAGGAGAAAAAGGCAAAAAGTGTCAGCTTCATATCTCTTACAATGTCTTGTTGAACCCTAATTTTTTTTCTCCTATCCTCTTTCATAACTATTGTTCAAATACCTGAGACCAAGTAGGCCTAGCAATATTACACATATGCCATTATTCCTGCTGTTTTTACTGTGTGTACAACATTGTCCAACCTTCTGCCTGCTCTTCTTCATACATATTTCCTTCTTTAGCATCACAGGTCTGAATCAACATGCTTTAGAGAGATCTTTGGGAGACAATTTACTGCAATGTATTTGAATCAGGAAGTGGCTTAAAATTTCAAGAATTTCAAGATAATGCGTTTTTTCATAATTATAAAATGCAGAACACTTCAGTTGAACCTAACTATTCTTTAAAGAAATGATAACTGTACTGATTCTGCAAAATTAAAATCAGGGTAATTCTTTTAAGCTCAATGGAATTATCCCAGTGATATTGGGCCCTTCGGGAGGAGAAGGGCGAGGTAGAAATGCATGAAATAAATAAATAAATAAAAATTTGCTAACCCAGCTGTCAGAATCACTACTCTGCAATAACATTAGCATTAGATTGGCTACATTAGGTTTTTTTAAAAAAGAATTAACAGTTTGAACATATTTTATGTCATGTGATTTTGCTTGTATTCAAATTCAAGAACAAGTAGAGTATTCCTTATTCAAAATGCTTTGGACCAGAAGTGTTTTGGATTTTGGATTTTATTATTTCAAAATATGTATCTTTGCAGACACATACACAATGAGATATCTTGAAAATAGGACTCAAGTCTAAGAGTAACATTGATTTATTTCATATACACTTTATACACATAGCCTGATGGGAATTTTATACAGTATTTCTAATAACGTTGTGCATGAAATGAAGTTTGTTTACATTCAATCACCAGAAAATAAAGAAGTCACTATTATGAGGAAAATTTTGGATTTTGGAGTGTTTCAGATTTTGAATTCCCTATAAGAGGTGTTCAAATTTACCCACTCTGCTCTCTTTCCAAGTTGAGCAAAGGTGTCCATTCCATGCAACTTGGCTTTGGCGTCAGAATGGGGTCGAACTGTAAGACCTTTCCCTCTAAGTCTGAGATAATTCGCTTATTTGTATATAGCCACCACAAAATTTAACTGTATTCTCAATTTGCTTATGACACGATAAATAAATACCACAAAATAACTAAAAATACAGTGAACTAATGCAAAAAACAGCAACTTATGTATATGGAACTGATAAAAAATAATTTAAAATGTGATTGATGTGTATTGGGAAAAAATGTTCTAAACATCAAATGCCCTAGTGCAGGCATGTAGCCAGGGGGGGGGGGGCTCGGGGGGCTTCAGCCCCCCCCCCGAAATTTTCATGGTGGTTCGCGAAAAGGCCTTATTGGTGCATTATTTAAACTTATGTTTATTCATATCATGATCTGATCACCATACTCAATATATCCCATGTGCATGGGGGTATTGGGGTAATGATACAAAAGGTTTGCTAGGCTAGACCCTCTTTCACTCAGACTCAGCCCCCCCGAAACTCAGCCCCCCCCTGAAACCCCCCCTGAAAAAAAATTTAGCCCCCCCCCCGAAACGAAATCCTGGCTACGGGCCTGCCCTAGTGCTAAAGAGCACAAATTATTATCTCGATTACTAGAATCTAATATGTTGAATGTTATTTGAATTATGACATAAACATTTTATTGCACCTGGTAAAGGTAAAGGTTTTCCTTTGACATTAATTCTAGTTATGTCTGACTCGGGGGGGGGGGTGCTCATCTCTATTTCTAAGATGAAGAGTCAGCATTGCCTGTAGATGCCTCCAAGGGCATGTGGCTGGCATGACTGCATGGAATGCCATTACCTTCCCGCTGGAGTGGTACCTATTCATCTACTCACATTTGCATGTTTTTGAACTGCTAGGTTGGCAGAAGTTGGGGCTAACAGTGGGAGCTCACCCCACTTCCCAGTTTTGAACCACTGATCTTTTGGTCAGCAAGTTCACCAGCTCAGCAGTTTAACCCGCTGTGCCACCGGGGGTTCCTATTGCACCTGAATCTCCAAATTAAGTAAAGGAACATGCGGAGCCAACATAGCATAGTGATTTGAAGTTTGGATTGGGGTGTGCAAAATGGTAGAAATTTATTCTGTTTTCATTTCTATTTCTCCATCATTTTTATGGTATTAGGATGCAACTGGGCATACTTGTAGGACACATTTATGGTCTGCCAAGTTTCATGAAGTTTCACTCATCCACTGTTTTTGTTTTTTTGAAATTTTTACCAATGATATATTTTTTAAAACTCACAGCAGGGATTTCTGGGATTTGAAGTCCAAAACAGTGCATGCCACAAGAGGGTGGGGTGCACAGAACCCTCTGATTGGCTAAGAAACATTATGCAACTGACTCTGTTCAGAAACATTCAGTGGTCTCATTTCTCTGTCATTTTTAGGTAGGGCTATCATGATGAAACCTGCTTCACTTATAGGACACATTAATGACCGGAAGTCCCCCAAGTTTCAGAACCTTTTGCTAATTCACTGATTTTGGGGATTTTTAAAAAGTTTTCGGCCGCTTGGCTACCAGATCTCTGAAATTATCAAAGATCTGAATTGACCAACAGAATTTTGCACACCCCTAGTTTAGACTAAAGCTCTGGACCACAGGTTCAAATCCCTACTCAGCCATGGGCAAATCAAACTCTCTTAGCTTCAGAAAACTCTGTCATAGGTTCACTTTGGGGTTGTAACATGCCAGAAATGGCTTGAAAGCACATAACATCTAAAACAACAATATTCCTATATATTAGTATATTTTTCATAGAATGCATGTCTCCACAGTTACTTTTATAGCTCTAAAACAATTGTTTTCAAACTGTGCTCCTTCAGATGTTTTGGACTTTAGCTCCCACAATTCCTAATAGCTGGTAAGCTGGCTGGAATTCCTTGGATCTACACCTGGAAGAGCACAGTTTCAGAACCACTGCTCTAAAAGAATGAATCAATGAACTATTCTAAAGTACGAGCTGAAAGCTTTGATTTGCTACATTGCATACCAAAGCTTTGCAATGAAATACTATTCTATATACTTACAAATGTTTTGAGAAAAATGAATCCAACATATTTTTCTTCAGTTCGTGTATATATATGTGACCACATTTAGACATTGGATAGATGACAATTGTGATACAACATGGTGCCATCTTGTGGCCCTTACATAAAAATTCTACATTATGTACTAAACTTAGCTAAGGTAATGTATTTGTGTTTTGACCCCTGCTATATGGAATGTTTGAAAAGCAAACTATATGTTTGTGGTGTGTGTGTGGATATGGGTGTGTGTCTGTGTGTCTGAGGAAGATGGATGGTTGTTTGGCTTTTTATGTCAATAACTTTTATGTGACTCTATTTGTACTGAAACTATATACACACAGAAATGGTTTGTGGTTACAAATAGAAGAGGAAAAATGTATAGCTTTTCTTTTTTACTGCTTTTGTTTCCAGTCACAATGGAGTGATTACAATTTTGTCTTCAAAACAATAATAACTCTTTTCTCTATATAGAACCTTCTTCGCTAACATTTCAAACAAGGTGCTGACCTGTGACTCTAGCACCATCATTTTCCCCTGTAGAATTTTTCTTTTAACCTTCTGTGTCTGATGAAAAAGTCAATGAGTTTTGGAACCCAGCATGATTCTGTGTCTTCTATATTGGCCTCCAAAGGTATCACAATACGTAATGTGGACACTGAAATACACCTATTTTTCAATGTTCATATTTTTCCAAATATTGTGACAGTTTTTCAGTCCAAAATTATGCATAAGTAAGTATCATTATGCAAAAGTCTACAAAAACATTTTTATTCTCAAAATGCAAAGATGTATCTAATATTCATTAAAGTATACATTCGTGCAAAAAGAAAGGTAGAAGAAATTTCAGAGTAAAAAAAATAAAAACCTTGCACACTGAAACTGATGGATAAGCCCGTCCTGGCAGTTTTCAAATGATTTTGAGATCATCAATTCTTTTTTTTAAAAAAATCTTTATTGAGATTTTCTATAACATGATCAAAATCTAGAAGTGGCCTTGAAAAGAAACGGAGAGAGAGAAGGAAAAAAACATAAAATAATAATAAAAAGAGAAAAAAGAAAAAAGAAATTTGGAATTAAATTTGGCTTTTTCTTCGTGACTTCCAGAGTATCTTCTATGAGGTGTCCTCCTTTCCCCTTTTTATATATCTTTCTCTCTTGGTCTTCTTTGTTAGATCCTTCTCTCCTTCTTTCATATGGGGTTGATTCCTTGAGTTTATATTATTGTCTTATAGTTTTTCTCTTTTAAATATTCTGTAACTTTCACCCAATTTGTCTCTTTTATCGGTGTATCCTTGTATTTGGATAGCAGATAGGTAAGTTTCTAATATCGAGAACCTTTTCTAGCCAGTCTTCTATGTCTGGTATTTCTTGTTTTTTCCATAGTTTTGCGTAGCAGATTCTAGCCGCAGTAGTTAACAGAAACAGTAGTTTAGCTGTGTTTTTTTCTTCATTTTTGTTCCATCATTCCCAACAGGAATAGTTCAGGTTTTAGGTGAATATCTATGTCTAACATTTTTTGTAATGTCTCTTGTATTCTCTTCCAGTAAATCTTTGCTTTTTCACACATCCACCACATGTGGAAATATGTACCCTCTTTCTTTCTACACTTCCAGCATTCTGTATTGACATTTTTATAGCACTTTCCTAATTTATGAGGGGTTATATACCATCTGTGATATTTTTATCCAAATTTCTTTTAGATTAGATGCATATAAGTATTTCAATTTCCTAGTCCAAATTTCTTCCAATTCCTCTATTTTTATAGTTCTTCCATCTTTTCATATATTTTTTCCTAATTTGTTCCCTTAGTCCACTCTAGTAATGTTTTATATATCTTCGTTATTATCTTCTTATCTGTCTGTATTATCATGTCCCAAAAATGTTTTTGTTCTTCAAAGTCTAATTTTTTGTATTTTTGAAACATTCCCTTATTTGCCATCAATTTTTGAACATGCTTAGAGGTGTGGAAAGCTACAAACATACAATTTTGTTACATTTGCCTTTATTACTTTTTAGTTTCAATTCACTCATGTATGTTTAAGAAGAATGAATATAAGGACATTCTGAAACTATCCATGATCATATGCTGCTTTGGGGTTCATTGGAACTTTTATATTACTGGACCAAATAATGCACCATGACTGGGCAACTGATGTTCATTCTAAAGCCAATATTGCTCACCCTTCAGAAAATGCAGATGGCTTTGTGAATCTGTAATATAATGAAGTATCTATCAATAATGCCTTTTATTTCCCACTGGCAGTTAAACCAAATGCACAGGTATTAGGGATGCACTGGAAAGGGATGAGACACATTCTTTAAAGTCTAGTATGCATGTTTCCTGATCAATGGAGTTGGATGTATAACCATGGAAAATTAAGGGGGAATTTTTTAGTGCAATGGGAATTTTCTATACCAGCAACATATGTCTCATCATTAGAAGCTGTCGCTATTTTCCTGTTGGAATTTTCAACAGACCAAAGTCTCCCACATCAATCAGCTCTGTTCAGCCCTGCAGTTTTATCTGTGCAGATTCAACATTTCTGGTGAACTACCATGTATGTCTGATCAGAACTACAATCTACAGTGATGCAGACTGTATATTATACTGTAATGGAACTAACATTTTTTTCCCAAAGCACTATGTTGAGAGCATCAACTGAGTAAATAAAAAGCATCTTCTAAGAAATTGGAGAAAATTGTAATCACATGTACTGTATGTGTACTAATATATTTTCAAATAATTAAGTCAGGCTGCCATTGGTATAATTAAATTTTTTACACCTTCTTGATTAGGCAGCCAGTTTAATGACATCTTCCACACTTTGAGCTGTGAAGTGTGGCTCATTTGGAAATTCTGTAATAAGAAAATGTAAATCTGACGAACAACCTCCAGACAGATGTAAAAAACCACAATCATTTATAGTTTTCACTGGTAGGGAAAAAAAGAAAAAGCTAAGCAGATGATTAGTGCTCTCGCATGAATTACATTAATATAAGCACAATGATTTTAAGAAATACATCTGGGTAAGTAAAGGGGAAAAAATGTTAGCCAAAAACTAGATGTAGGCTTTAGAAACATAACCTAAATGACATTATATTTTTGAAAGCTAGTGTAGATATTGAGGAAGTGAGTGCTTATAATGCATTTAACACCTTTAGCAAAATCCATAAACCACAAATGCCTGCATTTAACCTGGCTCAGTGCCCAATGAAGTACATTCTATTAAGTGGTTTGTGGTTTTGATATATCTGCTTCTGGAATGATATACTTTAAAAACTCAGGGGGAGCACCTTATACATCGTGTTATGCGTGTTTCTGTTGTTCTTGTGTATCTTCAAGTAATTCCTGACTTAGCTTCAAGGCCAACCTATGACATCATTTTCTTGACAAGAAGTGGGGTTTTGCCATTGCCTTCTTCTCAGCTGAGCACATGTGACTTGTGCAAGGTCACCTAGTAGGTTTCCATAGCAGAGGGAGATTCAAACCCTAATCTCCTGGAATCTTGGTACATCACTCAAACCACTGTACTACATTGGCTGCCATATCTAATATACTTTCATATTGTATTTTTAAAAAAGATTTATGGTGGCATCTTTAAATCTCAGCTAAAATCCTCATTACTCACTTACCTGGATAAAGACAGGATTCATAGTCATCCATCTCCGCATACTTGCATAAGGAAGTAGAGATGGCATGTGTCTGTTGATCTCTTTGCCTGCCTACTTTTCAATGTGCTAAGGGCTACCAGGCACAACTTCATCTGTTATGCTACTGATTTACTCATGGAATTATTTTCTTTCCTACTGAGCATTGAGGGAATAAACAAAAACATAAAATGTTAGAGAGGATTCTTCTTCTACTGATGCTTTCACCAATGCACCAATGAGCCCAAACCTGCTCTTGAAGTCAACCAGTGAATGGAAAGATGAAGTCATACTCAGCAGTTCACTCATTGTTATTGCATTTAGGTGGATGCAATAAGAATGCATGTTGTGGTAAAGACATATTGGATGCCTCTCTCTGCAAGGTGTCAAAAGGTACAGTGCTGGTGAAACCCTCAATTATACTGTGTGTTATCAAGAAGATAATGGCCTTTATATTAGTTTGTAAAAGACACTGATTTATTGTATTAAACAAACTACAGCAAAGCAAAGTGAAGATATATGATCCCATGGTTACCTGTTAGTAGGTAGATATAGAAAGTTGACACAGAATCTGTAATGAAGGTATTACTCCAACTGGCTCATGTGAAAATGCTGAGCAAGCGGCCCTGGTAGACAGTATGCATCTAGCCATCAACATATGATTTGGCTGTGTAGTACTTGGGAGAACTAACCCTCTTCCCCCAAAGGTTCTCTCACCATTTGACTTTGAGAGGACTACTGGATGAGCAGAGATGCCCCAAGATGTTCATCGGTGAATCATAAATCAATATCTCTCTGCAGATAATACTATGTCATTTGGAGTGACAAATAAAAACAAGTCAAGATTAATACTCCCACTTCTACTAGGTAATGAATGAAGTAGACCAAAAAAAGGTTGGGAGACTAAATCAATTCCAAAATGCACCACAACCCTTAGCCTACCCAGTTATGATTATAAAATGGACCCAGGCTCACCTATGAGAGGGTATAAGGTTGCTGTTGAGAAAAACTCTGATACAACAAATATCCAATGTTGTACTTCACAGAAGTCTGTAGCTGACTAAACTGGATTTTCCAAACCTGGGAAAACCTGGCCAATAAATACTACACACACACAAACACATGCACATACCAGTTAAGTGCAAGGAAGAAGCAGAACAGTTCCTAACTTTTAGAATAAGGTTCTCCACCAGCATACTAATCCCTCACACCATATCAGTATTACCAAAACACATGTGATAAGAACAGGTTGATAGAAAAAAAGTTCTTGTCAGTCACTAAAATTGTGTTGAAGATAATAGAAATTTAGGAGAAAATGAGATCTATCAGTACAACATGTTTTTCCTCTCCCTTAGTCCAGTCCATGGGCTGAAAGACCCTCTGGAGCACATTTAAGGGACATTTTGTTCAGGATTGGGAGAAGAAAGGGAAAGAAAATCCCATTATAAAATTTAGAAATGGCATTGCAATCTATATTATCATATTAGCATTGCACATTTCCTTTGGTTTAAGAGAAAGCAAACTTTCTGTTACATTTCTTTTTAGTTGCCTGTTTTGGGAACAAACTCAAACACTGTTCTGCCCTAGCAATGATGCCTGCAATGTTTTCTTTAATACAACCACCTGTGCCAAATTGAATAATTAATGCATTTCATTCAGAAAAAATAATATTTCCCATTAGTGCAATGTCAAGAAAGTCTTAAGAAAACTAATTAAGTCAAAAAATTAAATCTATCAACTCAACATGAATTATACTAAAAGTTTTCCCTTTAGAGTTCTCAAGCTCTTTGTTGCAATTATATGAAACTTTATCAACTATCTTAGTAGCTTTCTTTTATATGGGACAAGGAAAAAAAATAATTCGGACTTTTAGAAATAAAACTTAAGTGTTTATGTAGGGGTTCTAACATATTATTTGCTTCCATTTCAGAATTAGAACAACCCTGGTAGCATGTTACAGGTTGTAGTTGCTCTATAACCATATTATCTGGTTAGCTGGATTTATATCTGTTTGAACCTGGCCTAGATTCCAAGCTTTCATTTTTTAAAATAAAAAAAACTCTCAAAGATCGAAGTTTCTCATGCTACTGAAAACTGAAGCAGAAGATAAGTGCCCTTTTGCTTTGTTGGAAATGGCCTTTCTGCTGCCTTTCACTGTTGATTGAGATGTCACAGCCTCACTGAGATTTAAAGTAACTCTCTCCCAGGTCCCTGGATAAATGTTACGAATCGGAATGGTGGAAGCCTAGCCTATTTGTAAAAAACTGAGGGGTGCATTTTCAGCAAATGGTGCTGAGGCATGAGCTTGCAGCAAATCATAGACTAAAGCCATAGGAACCAGTTTGAGGAAAGTCTATGGAAGATCAGGTAAAGCCAAATAAAATGGCAGGATAAAGTCATTAATATTTCAAGAGCCATGCTTTTGTTGAAACAAACCTGATATGGCAACATCATAATAGATTTTCAGGAAAAAAAATGCCCATGACTTTTTCAAAGCTGAATGGGGGAAAAATTAGGAGGACACATAGTAAAGAGATGATTGCTGTGGAGTTCAGATTTTGGTAAATGGTTTCAAATAATAAAGAAATTAAATCTCAATTCCATGTTTACTTCTCTTGAAGCAATTTACTCTTCCCACTAAGCTAAATTAAGGCTGCATCTACACCATGCAAAATATTCTGGAATAATCTGGTTTGGAGCTGCCTCAAATACACCACAGGGAGTCTACATGTACCAGTGTGGAACCACCCCAAAGAAGTTTTGTAGTCCACACAGGAGGATGGACCTGCAACACATTACTACTGGTGCCCTATATTCCTAGGGCCTGCATCACAACTGTTTTACCTACCAATAATAGTTCCCTGGCAGAGTCTTGTTGAAGATGTTGCTTCTGGTGAAACATGCCTGGGCATCCTGCCCAGCAAGGCAACATTACTTCTGGTGAGATAACAACAGAGTGCCCAGCCAAGTATCACCAGAAGTAACATTTTTTTTTATTTTAAAATAACATGGGCAGTTCTCTTTATTCTACATTGTAATCATTTCTGTTAAGAGGTACATTTCATGCCATAACCTTTTCCTGTTAGATTTATTCATTTTTTTGGGGAAAAAATCCTTTCATTTATTTCTAATATTTCTTTTTTTTTAATAATTTTTTATTGTTTTATCACATTTATTACATACTATTACATTTTGTACATCAACCTCTTTAACATGTTGTTTTGTTGTTTTGCTCTGACATTTCCACCCCTTTTCTCTTTTTTCCCCCCTTTTTCACCACAGTGCTCCCCTCCACCCGTCTCAAGCCACCATTCTTACATTTCATCTGTCCAGAATTTCATTTCTTCTTGTGACGGTAATTTTCCTTCCTTATTTTTTAATCCATTTACCACAAATCTTCCCCATACAGCATCAAAATCGCTTTGTTTCCATATACCTTTTTTAACCTTTAATATACATGTCAATTTATCATTTATTGCTATTTTCCATGCTTCTTTATACCACTCCTCTATTTGTATATTCATTTCTTTTTTCCAATTCCTTGCTATAAGAAGTCTTGCTATAGTTAGTAAGTTTGTTATCGCTTCTTTATCCTCCTTTTTCAATTGCTTATCTTTATATATTGATAGTAAGGCTATACTAGGGCTTTTATCTAATTCTATATTCATTATAGTTTCTATTTCTCTAAATACTTTCTCCCAAAAATTATTTACATATTTACATTGCCACCACATGTGTATATATGTTCCTGGTTCTTGACACCCTCTCCAACAATTTGTTGAGTTATTTTTATTCATGTATGCTATTCTTACCGGTGTCAAGTACCACTTCCATATTAACTTGTAATAGTTTTCTTTAACTCGTATCGATAAATTTTTTAAATGTCTTTGTCCCCATAATTGTTGCCACTCTATTTCACTTATTTTTATCCCTAAATCCTCCTCCCAAATCTCTTTAAGGGTGTACTTTTTTGTTTTTTCATCTTTCATTTCAATTAGTATCTTATAAATTTTGCTAATTATACCTCTCAAGTTTTCGTGTTCTTCTACAGTCCTTCCCTTCTGTATTATTTGTTCAAATTGATTGAGTTGGCTTCCACTTCTGTTAATTTTTTTCCAGTTTATTAACCATTGTTCTAATTGTATACAATGAAACCATGACAATTTTATTTCTTTAAACTTTTCCAACATCATTTCCCTCTTCATTTCCACCTTCATCCAATCCCCTATCCTATCTAAGTTTATTTCCCTTACCTTTTTATCCATTACTTTTTTTAAATTTTTTGGGAACTTCTTTTCCATTACTATTGGGGTTATGATTGATCCCTCCTTTATTAACCTCCCCTTATATTTATTCCATACTTTCAGTATGTTGCTCAACATTGGGTTTCTAATTACCCTCATTTCTTTTCTAGTAAACTGTTTAAAAAATATATTCCAAGTTTCATCTTCCACTTTTCCTGAATCATTACTAAGCCAATCTATTCCCTCTTTTTTGACCATTCCTTCTATAACCAAACTTAATCTACTTGCTTCATAATATTTTTTTATATTAGGTAACGCCAGTCCACCCTCCTTTTGCGATCTGTACCATAATTGTTTATTTAGTCTGTTTCTTTTGCTTCCATTACAATATTTATTAATCATTTGTTGCCATCTAGTTAGTTCTTCTTCTGTAATTTGAAGTGGTAGCATCCTAAATATAAAATTTATTTTTGGAAGTATTTTCATTTTTACTAATGCTATTCTTCCAAACCAGGATAAGCATATACCTTCGTACTCTATTAACTTTTTCTGGACTTCTTTCCTTAATGTTACTACATTTACTTCCTCTATCTCTTTTAAGTCCTTAGTTATTATTACTCCCAGGTATTTTAGTTTGTTCTTAATTCTTATTCCCCCTTTGCTCTGTTCTATAAAATCTTTTTCTTCTTCTCTTGTATAATTAAGTAGCATCATTTCTGACTTGTTCCAATTAACTTGTAAACCTGTTGCTTTCCCAAATATCTCCAAATGTTCTTTTATTCTATCCATTTTCTCCATTATATTTTCTATAAATAACAATGTATCGTCAGCGAATAAACTCACCTTCTGTTTCTCCTTTTTTCCTAACCCTTCTAAATTTTTATCATTCCTTATATTATTAGCAAACAGTTCTATCACCATGGCAAATAGTATCGGAGACAAAGGGCACCCTTGTCTGGTTCCTCTAGTCACTTTTATTTCGTTTGTCACTCCGTCATTTATAGTTACAACTGCTGAGTTCCTTGAGTAAAATTGTTTTAGTACTCCTTTTATTCTATTTCCCATTCCAAATTTATTCAATATTTCCCTTAATGTCTCCCATTCCACACAATCGAACGCTTTGAAAATATCTAATGATAATATCCCTGCTTTTTCTTTCCCCTCTTTAGCCCAATGAATTTTATTTAATGCTCTCCCTATCAAATTTGACATTTGTCTTCCTTTTATGAAGGAAGACAAATCTTCTTTTATGTACTTATACATACATTTATTCATTCTATTGGCTATTATCGCGGACAATATCTTTGCATCCTGATTAATTAATGATATGGGCCTATATGACCCTGGGTCTGTTAAGTCTTTATCAGGTTTAGGTATTAATATTATTAATGATTTCCTCCATGATTCGGGTATTTTATCTCCCTTCATTATTCCATTGTACAATTCTAATAATTTTGGGGTTAAAACTTCTCTAAAGCTTTTATAATATTCTGTACCTAGACCATCCAAGCCCGGAGCTTTCCCTACTTTTAATTTCTTAATAACTTCCTCTATTTCTTTTTTCTTAATAGGTTGTTCCAGTAACTCTTTATCTTTCTCCTCCAGCTTACTTTTCCAATTTTCCTCCACATATTTCCTAATTGCCTCTATGGGGCTTGCTTTGGTTTGATATAGTTCTTTATAAAATTCTTCAAATACTTTCAATTTTTCTTTCATAGCTCTACATAATTTACCTGTTTTATCTTTTATCGTATTTATCATTCCTTCCATTTTCTTTTTCTGTGTTGATTTGGCTAGCATCTTTGAATTCCTATCACTAAACTCAAAATATTCCCTCCTTAAATAAATTAAATTTTCTTAAACTTCGTCTATTTCCATTTTATCCAATTCCTCTTTTTTTGCTCTTAACCTAGCATAAATTCGTGTATCTCTCTTTATTACATATGCTTTTTCAATCTCTTCTGTTTCTCTTTCTAAATTCCTTTTCCTTTCTTCTTGCCTTCTTTTTAAGTTAATTGTCTCTTTTATACATAACCCTCTGGTCACTGCTTTCATAGTGTCCCATAGAACTCCCTTTGTCACCCCCTTTTCATTAAAGCCCCATATTTCTTGCCATTCTGCTTGCACTTTATCTACTATCTCTTTGTGATTTAGTATTCTTGTATTTAACCTCCACCTTTTCATTTTGTCATAATCACATTTCAACACAATCTCAATTGAAACCAAAGCATGATCCGAAACCTTAATCATACCTATATCAGCATTTAGTACTTTACTTGTCATATTTTTGGAGACAAAAATATAATCAATTCTTGTATATACCTTATGTACCGATGAATAATATGTATATCTACTTTCATTCCCTTTTACCAATCTCCACACATCCTTTAATTGCCATTTATTCATTACTCTACTTAATTCCGTTGTCTCAATATTTCTAGCTTTTGATGCTATCGTAGTTTTATCCTTCTTTAAATCCATACAGTAATTACAATCTCCTCCAAATATTACATTTTGTTGATGGTAATTCTCTATTTGCTCTAACACTTTTTCATAAAATTCTTGCTGTTTTACATTTGGTGCGTATACATTTACTAATACATATTTTTCCTCCCCTATTTCCCCATATATTATTATATATCTTCCCTCTTCATCTTTCAATACCTTGTTTATGACAAAATTACATTTCTTTGCTATTATTATTGCTACTCCTCTTGACTTTGATGACCCAAAAGATGTTTCATAGTTCCTTATCCAGCTCGACTTTAGCTCGTTTGAGCCCCGCCTATTTTGATGTGTTTCCTGTAGGAAGATGAGGTCCGCTGCGTCCTTCTTCAGTAAAGATTCAATCCGCCTTCTCTTAATTACCATCCCCAACCCTCTCGTGTTAAGTGTTGAAATTCTTAATTTATGGGACATCATTTCCATTTCCCTTTAAAAGCTTTTTTGTGGCTTGAAACAACGTGAACCCTTGTCCCTTTCCCTCCCCTACCCTTATTCCCCATTCCCCCCTCCCCCCCCAATCCCCCCACTTCCCTCGTTCCCCCCTTCCTCCCCTTCCAATCTTCGGGACTACTCGTCCCAATCATGGCCCCCGGCCTTCCCAATTGGGGAGGGGGGGGCGAAGTCATCCCGTGGCCCAGAGTCTCCCTCCCCCCGAGTGCTCATTTTAAGTCAATAAAAAGCTTGATTGCAGTGTATAGTTTCTTCTTACATCTCGATTCCTCCAACGGCACCGATTAATTCCTCCAATTCTCCTCCCTCCGGATCCTTTACCTCCTCTTCCTTTCGATCTCTCTCTTGTCTTCTTACTATGCCAAGCTCCTCCAGTAGTTGATAACCTTGTTCCAGTGTGTCGATTCTATATCTCTTGCCTTTCCATTGAAATTTAAGAAAGATAGGGTATCCCCAGGTGTACACAATTCCAGCTTTCATTAACTGTGTCGTAATAGGCTTCATTGAGTATCTCCAATTCTTAGTTTCAGGACAGTAGTCATTAAATATTTCCAATTTTGAGTCGCCCATCTTTAGGAGATCTGGATTTTTCTTTAATATTTTCATCAAATCTTCTTTCTTTGCAAAATTGTGAAATCGAATTATTATGTTCCTAGGAATTATTCTATTTCTTCCAGCCGGAAGGCGATGAACTCTCTCAATATCCAGTTCTGACCAGCTTAGTGTTGGCGAAATCTTTTGCAACCATTTCAAGATCTCAGATTTTAGATCTTCTTTCTTGTTTCCTTCTGGATAATTTTTTATTATTACGTTGTTTCTTCTTTGGTTGTCTTGCATGTACACAAACTTTCTTTCCACATCAGAGAGCCTATTTTCATTTTTTTGCGTTTGTTGTTTGAGTACCAGTTGTTCCTGTGTACTTCTTTCAATTTCTGCTTTGTTTTTTCGTATTTCTCCCTGTGCAACCTCCAGGGCTTCTCTTATTGTCTGAAATTTTTCATCTGAGCTTTTCCGTTCCGCGTCCAACGCTGCTCTCATTTCTTTGTTGCTGGTCAGAATTTCTTGCTTCAATGCCTGAATTTTGCCCTTTCTTATTTCTCTTTCTTTATCAAAAATCAGGTTCAAATTCAAGTTCATTTCCTTTGTTTGTCTTTCAGCCGTTTCTTTAATCAATTCTGCTATTTTACTTAGCATTTGACTACTGCCCATCCCCAATTCTTCCCTCTCACTGCTCATCCTGCTTTCTTTTGACTCTGCTGTTAAACATGGCAGCGAGGTAGAAATAGTTCCTCCCCCTTTTGCCCCCCCTTCCATTTGAGGGGGGGTTTGGGGGGTGTTCGTTTTAGCTGCTTTCCCTTAATTGTGGGGAGGGGAGGGCTTCTCCTGACAGTGCTCATTTCCTCAGGGGTCCTTTCCAGTCTTTCTAATCTCGAAAGCGATCTGTCCGAAGGTTTGGAACGCAACCAAAGAGGATTTGGCTTTGGGGTATCCTGACTTTTTTTATTCCTTCTCATTCAACCTCAGTTTTACTCCTCCTGCTTTCATCAGTTTTTTAATTACTTGGTTTTCCCGTTCTACACAGCACACAGTACAAGAAAGTCCCACTCAAATATGCCTTGCAATGCCAAGAGGGTTCGCCTTTAATATGACGAGACTAGCTCGATCCTTCTTCAAAGGAGGAATCTGCCTCTAATCTTTATTTTGCCTTCCCGGATCATTAAGTCACTAAGTCCAATATTTCTAGTATTTTAATATTGTATTTAAATTGCAAGCTGTTTATCTTCTCCAAGTCAGTGCGCAGTTATAATTGGCAACTTGGTTTCACTTTCACCAGCAGCTTCCGAGCAACTTTTCGGCAGCCGCCTTATCTTCTGCCAAAGCTCATAAATCAAAGCAATTAATTGGTAATAAATTACCTTCTTAGGCTTTTCCACACGCACCAGACTTTCGCCTCCCTTTTGATCCAGAAAGGACAATTATCCATTCATTTTCACTGCTTGTTTGCTTATATTTCCACAAGAGCTGGAGGAAAGACGTCTGTTCAGCCGGCCATGGTAACTCCGCCCCCCACCAGAAGTAACATTAACAGCAAGGATATGGGTCTTCTAGCCAGCAAAACAGCAGTGGATCTTTCTGATGTGTGGACACTTGATAATTCCTGGTTCCAGCACAATCCAGCTGTCCACACATCACCTGGTGCCTCCCCAGAGGTTCTTTTAAGGTCCAAAGTAACCTGTGGTTCTTCTTATGATGGATTAAAGGCTGGAAGAAGCACTTCTACTGCAGAACATCATCTGGACTCCTCACAGCAGATTTCAGGGGAGTACATTTCATTTGACACATGTAGACATGGAGAAAGTTACCAAAATAAACTTGCACTTCACATGAAATATACATATTTATATTTATAAGAAACCCATCCTTTTAGGGATTGAAATGTAACCCACACCAGGAAATCAAAGCATCCATTCTGAGAATTTACAATGAGGGAAGACTGAAATAAAATATGGATGATGGTATTAACGGAGAAATATAGATTTTCCAGAATGCACTGATACTTGCTCTTTAAATTTAATGCTTTTCTTTATTAAGGAACACATTTCTAACTTTTTAGGGGGCTAGCCATGTTAATCTATTGCAGTTTTATTTGGCATGCAGGAAAGGAAGTGTTGTCCTCTCCTGCCCATTGACTCCTTGTTTAAGAAAGAAAGAAAAACTCATTAACCTGCATGTCCTCATTCTACGCGAACATTAGTAGAAAGAAGGTTCAAGAGCTTCCTCATGAGTGAGCAGGTGGGAGATAAAATGACAAGGGGAAAAGTCAACTGATGTATCTGTTGTGCTATTGGTGGGCAAGGGCAGGCAGCACATCTGAAAGGAGATTCCGTAGCGGATGAGTAAGAGGACAGAAAACAAAGATAAAAGGTGATGGAGAACCAGGAGGTGATGAAGGGGAAAGCTGGAGAGGAATTTATGAGTAACCATGAAGTAGAAGGTCAGGAGATGGAAGAATTGTGAGCAACATAATATCTATGGGCTGAAAAGAGAAAGAGTTGAGAAAGCAGTGGCAGAACTCTGGACAATTGAGTTTTTAGAACCATATTCCTATTTTCACCTTTGAATTGTTGATGACCAAAGGATGGTAAACTCTTTTTCACATAAACATTTATATGATTGTATATACTCATTGTGTAATTCTTGAAATTTTAATGAAAAAATTGACATCTAAAAAACCTGAGTTGATTTATTTGTGGATCAGTGTAAGTACTGTACCTTAACTCTGATCAAATAAGAACTACCCTCTACTTTGAACAGAAGGGTAACAGGTGATAGCTGACTCCTTTATTCTCTCTGCCTTGGTGCCACTTCTGCCCTTTATTGAATGCCTGGATGGGGAAATTGCAGTGGTAGCCAGGATGGCTGACCCCATTCAGCAGCATTGATGTTTTACCATGTCTGTGAAATGACTCTTGACTTATTGATGGAACATAACAGAATCCCCAAAATGTGCTCTTGACTAATACATGTGGTTGACTTTTACATCATATATAGTAATTGTTAACCTTAGTGATCATTGCCAGACAGATACTGCAATTATACTGTATCCCTTCCTGTGAAATGGCATCTTTGTCATCACATTTTCTCACTGATACCCCTCCTTCCTTTTTCTTTGACATGGTAAAGTATATAAGCACACCCACTTGCATATATTTGGGTCAGAGTCACCTCAGTTATCATATGACTTTTACTTTCCCAGTGATGACACCAAAAACATTTAAACACATCCTATTTTAATCTGAACATTTCTTCACTTAGCATAAATTAGTATACCAGATGTCACCTTTTAATTAACACATTGGAATCTGGGAGCTGTAGATTTCTCTGGTAACAAACTTTCCATCACACCGACATCTGTGATTTATGCTTCCAACTTGTATGCAATGTATTTACATAATCTTTTTGATTTAAGCAAAGATTACATATCCTTCTTACAGTTCTATAAAACCAAATCCCAGGGGGATAGTTAAAACCCAATCAATGCATGGCTTAAATCTTCTTCTTCCAGTGCTAGTGATCATAATAAGTGTATGGCATCAAAGGTTTTTGTCGTGAAGTTCAGTATCTGTAAACTGGGCAAGGGAGGAGGGTGCAAAACAAAACCCAACATGAAACAGAACCTCTAGAAACAGCTTAGTTTTATGTCTCAAATATATGCAGCTGATCACATTTGTTCAGCTGCAAACTAATTCATCTGAGGAAAGATACACTATTTGATAAGTAAGGCATTAATGCTTATGTAGTGCTCCATGAAAATGCTTCTATATTTACTCTGAGGGCTTATCTTCGTTTCCTGGGAACATAATGAGAACAAGGGGGGCACTAATGCAGTAATAATTATTATCATTTGCAGGTGTGTATGGCATGGCTTTGTCAATGTAGGTCTTGCTAGAAGGTCAGTCAGTATTTGTTGCTTTGTACCAAACAGCAATAAAGAATGCATCATTGTAACTTTGATTCCATCTCTTTGACAATAGACACACCCATCCCAGTATGTTCACACTGGTGACAGAGCAGAAGAATGTCACTGTAGTAAGACTATAGAAAACAAGGGTTGCCGAAGTGTGTAAGTCACAGCAGACTTTTCCATTCCAGCATAACCAATGGAGAGGGTTGTTAGGACATGGACTTGAAAAACAATCCAAAAAATAAAACAACACCCAAATGAGAAGCCTCACAGTGAGTGATTTAATATTTAAGGCCTACTTAAACAAAGAGTTCTTTTTTCTGTTGGCAAAGGAGAGACCAACTTAGAGGGTGGGATCAGGCTATCTCCTATAATCTCACCAAATAAGTCTGTGGTGATGCTGAGAGAGCTTTCTCCTGTGTCCTCACCAAACAAGCCTGTGATGGTGTGGAAACAAAAAAGCAATTCTCTGTAGATCTTAAGATTCAGAAAGGTTCATATAATGAAATATGATAGTTCAGATATTTTTGATCTATGCCATATAGGGCTTTATAGGTCATGACCTGTATGTTGAAGCAACATGGAAGATAAAACCAAGACCTAAGGGGCCCATAGGTGAATAACTGGGATGTCATACAGGAATCCCCTATTGTCAGTTTCTGAGTTTGCTTCTTGAGGAAGGTCTGGAATCTTCAGGGTGTCTCCATTCCCTTCTAGAGAAGTTGCTCAGAAGGCTAATATGGTCAATGACATTGAAAGCTGTGGAGAGGTCCAGCAGAAACTACAGGGAGGTACTCCTCGTGCCCAATGGCATGCATAGCCCATCCAGCATGGCAATCAAAACTGTTTCCATCCCATAACTATACTGAAGTGGATCGAAATCATCTATTTCATTCAAAAATCCCTAGAACTGGGAGGTCAAGACATAGTCCAAAACCTTGCCTAAAAATGGAATATTAGAGACTAGCTGATAATTATCCTTACCACAACCTCTTCTAGCTGGATTGAAACTTCCCTTGCTGCAGGCATTCACCACTCCGTTTGTCCACTCAACCAATCCTTTTCAGAAGTCAAGAAGTGCTGTTATTTCCAACCATGGGTTAATCTAAAGAAATCTCTTGTTGTCAACACTGGTAAGCTTAGAGCCTCCAAGAACCTCACAATTTGGGCACAAACAAATCTTTCAATCTTTAGAGCGAAAGATGTAACTTTTTATAAGCTTCTTTTGAGTGGAGGAATGAGTAATTTTAATATTTTTCATCCTCCTGCAAGAAATTATTTGAAAACCACAGTTTCCAAAATCCATTCACAATTTACACAGGATTGTTTTGCACAGAATGCAGCATTTCTGGCATTGGAAATAAAATTTCCTGTACAGGAAGTAATATTTCCATATAGTAATATTAGTTTCTGCACAGAGAACTCTTTTTTTCAGTCCAGAAAAACCTTTTCCACCACAAAGCAACCACATGCAGATTGTGCATTGAATTAAGGTCTGAACTTCTGAAATTCTCATCACTCCGGGATTTTGCTTGTCAGTTTCTCAACTCTCAAAAATAGGTTTTTCAATCACTTTAAAATATTTTAATATTTCCATTTTTACTTAGTCTTCAAGTTTCATATAACATATTATGTCTGAACATGTAGAATATTTAAAGAGATGTACTACATATGGGACACAATGAGGTCATTGCCTCACATAAGAATTGTGCTCCGTCCATGAAATTTTCTTTCACTCCCAAATTTCTAGCATTGTAAAAATACTGAAAATCATCAACTTGTCATTATTTGGCATGTTCACATTTCCTTGGTAACTTTGTCTACCTCTTTACTTTGGGTATATATTCTGTATTTTAGGTTACCGAAATGCTAGAAATTTGAGGACTAAGGGATTTTTTGTGGCAAACATTTCATTGGGAAGGCAGTCTTCTTATTCCGCTTTCCATGACTCCCCCCCCCCCCCCCCAGTTTTCATCTGTCACAGCCAATGTCAACCTATTATCTATTATTTTGTGAAACACATTTAAAAAATATTTAACCCAGGATTAATCACTACACTTTGTGTGAGTGGTTTTTTAAAAAATAAAATCAATTATATTGTAAGTGAATGTTTGTTTCTTGCTAGTATCTGCTGATAATTTGTATCTTTTCATATTTTTTAAACAAAAATCAACAGATAGCTCTCATTAAATTTAGCAAATGTAGGACTGGTTTCTTTCTACATTAGTTTGGAAAGTGGTTCATACCTTTTGGAGGATAATTTTTTATTCAAGGAAATTCGAAATGGTGAAAAAAAATCACACCCATAATAATAAAATAAAATGGGAAAATCATAGGCACATAATTATAACAATTCTCTCTTTAATATAAAAAGATGATAGCAAACTCACTTAGTTCCCATTTTAAGGCATGTAATTTAATATAATAGTATAATGATCCACCAATTTATTTATTTATTTATTTGGTTTACTTTTACCCCGCCCTTCTCACCCCGAAGGGGACTCAGGGCGGCTTACACATCCAAGGCACAATTCGATGCCCATAGCATACATCAATAATAAACAATAAAGCAAAATAACACAAATTAGCAAACAACAACAATACATTGCATCTAAACCCGTTAAAACCAATAAAACCAATAAAATTTCATACAAACCGATACAAACCACTTCTTCCTTATTGCCAGTCAATGTTCGCTATCTCATGGTTCAGAGTTTTCTTCCACATTTATCAGTCCATATATATCAGTCCTGCCGGTCCTAATTGCCTGGTTGTCCTATCTAGTTAGCAGATTGCCCGAAGGCCTGGTCCCACAACCACGTCTTTGCCTTCCTCCTAAAGGCCAGGAGTGATGTTGATGCCCTGATATCCACTGGAAGTGAGTTCCACAGGTGGGGGGCCACCACTGAGAAGGCCCTGCTCCTCGTCCCCACCAGCCTTGCTTGGGAAAGCGGTGGAGTCGAGAGCAGGGCCCCCTCAGATGATCTTAAATTCCGTGGTGGGACGTAGAGGGAGATACGTTCGGACAGATACGCTGAACACACCAAGTGTTCAGTAAAGGAAGAAACTTTGGTGAAAATAAAAGTAAAGGAAGAAACTTTGTAAAGGAAGAAATCAGTAAAGGAAGAAACTTTGGTGAAAATAAAATAA
Organism: Anolis sagrei; assembly: GCF_037176765.1. Lineage (NCBI taxonomy): Eukaryota > Metazoa > Chordata > Lepidosauria > Squamata > Anolidae > Anolis > Anolis sagrei. Next base: position 216,482,546 of record NC_090022.1, on the reverse strand, counting down.
CACACACACACATACCAATTCTGTGCCTTCAGTATTTTCTTGAAATAGATAACCATTACCTGGCCTGGAGCAGCTTCTTTAACTAAGGGCCCTTCAACACAGCTCTATATCCCAAAATATGAAGGCAGAAAATCCCACAATATCTGCTTTGAACTGGGTTATCGAAGTCCACACTCGGATAATGTGGGATTTTCTGCCTTGATATTCTGGGATATAGGGCTGTGTGGAAGGGCCCTAAGATATACCTATGAACTGACACGGACATTAAGATCGTCCGGGGAGGCCCTGCTCTCAGTTCCGCCTGCGTCACAGGCACGGTTGGCAGGAACGAGAGACAGGGCCTTCTCGGTGGTGGCCCCTCGGTTATGGAATGCCCTACCCAATGACATCAGACAGGCCCCTTCGCTGCTGGCGTTTCGGAAGAAGCTCAAAACCTGGCTCTTTGAGCAAGCGTTTGGCTAATTAGCGCAATTGAATACAGGATGACGGTAAACTGAACATAGGAACGGCATAAGGATATGAGACTGGATCTTGTTTGTGATCGAGGCACTGTGTATGAATGTTGTTGTTTGCAATTGTGTATGCTGTGTTTTAATTGTTATTGCTGTGTTAATTAATATTGTGTAAACCGCATTGAGTCACCTAATTTGGTTGAGAAACGCGGTATAGAAATAAAGCAAATAAATAAATAAATAAATAATACTTCTCAATTTTCAAAGTGAAAAATCTCTGTAAGTAGATGTGAATGGCAAGGTGTCAGCAACTTCTATTGAAACGCTGGCAAACACTGTCCTGTCCTGGGTTAACTGCTCCTAGGCAGAAATTTCTCAAGACATCTAGGCATAGTACAGTGCTGAAAAAGTTTTCCAGAAGCAGCAACTTATAGCTGGAGGTTGCTTTCTATTGCTAAGGTAGTTGAAATTTGATTATCAGGATTTTATTGCTCTTTGTTTCCAGTCCCCACATGGCCAAAACAGGAGTATCTTTTGTTTGCATTGATATTCCTCTAGACCAATAATTCCCAACCTTTGGACCTCTAGTTGTTTTAGGCACCAACTCCCAGATAACCCAGCTAGCTTACCAGCTGTTAGGAATTGTGGGAGCCGAAATCCAAAAAGCTAGAGAATGAATAATTGTTGGATGGGGAGTGGGGTGAAGGAATGTACCTGTTTGGCTACATCTAGGCCAGGATTTCAACTGGGAAAATAGGACTACTGAAGCAAGATTACATAAGTGTACTGTTTCTTTATTTTGTCATTGGACCACTTTTAAACTTTTCCCCAATGTCCTTTGGTACCTTGCTCTGACTTCCTCCCAATATGCACCTTTTTTTTCATTTCTCAGAAGCCTCCAGCCACATATGCATTCCCTAGTTCAGTCACTAAGGGCTTCATCACATGGAGGTCCTGGATGTCCATAGGGCAGTGGGGCAAATCATGGGGCAGCAGAGCCAATCCATTGCCTAGTGGCCCACATCACCCGCTTTCCCATCCCCTGTCAGAAAGTGTACTTTTCCAGCTTGCTCTTGCACTGTCCCCAGCATTTTTTATCTGAACATGAGTAGTCTCCATGTTCAGAGTTCCCAAGGGAATGGGATGGAGGTAACTTGTGGGGTGGAAAAGAAGTGGAGGCATATTTTCATTGACAGTTTTGCAGCATGCTCTAGGTTTGCAGCAACAGCTCTGCAGTCATGAGGAGGCTTTCATCATTTCCTTCTTCTCATCTGGCCCCTCACGGGATTAGAGAAAAAGAAACCCTAAACATATCCTCTTACCTTCTCCTCCTTCTACCCCTAAACCACCTACCACTTGCAAATCTTCCCTCTTTTCATGATAAGGGAAAGATAGCAATACTCAGGGGTGCAACATTTGTGTGCTACCTTCCCTGTTTGGAATGGGAGGGGGAGAGGAGAAGAGATTGAGAAATAAGGTACCATTGAGAGAAGGGCAGAATTTAATATATCTGAAAGAGTAAATAAAGAAAGAAGAGTGGTGGTTCTTTTTCCTACTTCTTCAATACCTTTTCCATCTTCCTCTTTGAGTTCTACTAAGTGCAGTGTCTACTCCTCCTGGCAGAAAGCCTTCCAATTTAACTGCTTCTTCCATCCATCCCTAGGCCATGTTGCCAGACACAAGAGGCTGCCTTCTCTACCATCTTCCTTGGTAAATCTATTCATATACTATGTAGAGCAGGGGCAGGGCTGTCACAAAGATAAAATGTATGAGAACCACTGCTCTAGACCATCTTAACTGACAACAAAAACAACACCTTAAGACAAAATGTAGGTCTGTGACTCTAGCATCATCTTTATTTCCTCTCCTGTGTGATTTTTAATGCCTTAGCCTGATGAAGAATCTGGTAGAGCTTCAAAAGTTTGCATGATATATTTTGTGAATTTTTAGTTGGCCCAATAAAGGTATCACTGTTTTGTGTATTTTGGATTTTATTGTATTTTGCTGCATGGCCAACACAGCTATCCCCTGAATATGTTTCATGGGTTATTTATGCCCCAAGTTCAATCCATCTGCTAAACCTTCCCAGGAAACCAAGTTGGCAATGTCTTCAGGCTCAGGGAGCTGCTGCCAGAGAGCTGTTGGAAAAGGCAACCTTATGGTGGGTAGGCCATCAGACAGAGTCAGCTCCCTTGTAGCCAATATAAAATAAAATAGAATTGATCTTTCTCACATTTGTTGAGAAAATGGAAAGATCTGTAAATTGCTAAGGCTCAACAGGCTTCATTATTTGGCAAGTATTAGACCTCTGCCTTGTGTGTTTTTTGGCACACTGTAGAGCCATTTGTTTTCAAGCTTTCTTTCACACTGAAAAGACCATTAAGCAGAATGTCAAAGCAGTATTACAAAGCCTAGTGTCCATAAAAATTAACCGTGTGATTACGAACAGATGCACAAAGTGATTAGTAAAAATAAAGGGAGCATTTGGCATGACTACAAATCTTAATTTGTCTCTTCAAAATTATACTAAATTACATTTAGTCAGACCTCCTTTTTTTCTTCCATTAAATAAAATGGCACATTCTTTATTCTGCTAGCAAACTCTATGATGTGTTTGGGGATGGGTGGGGTGGGGGGAGAGATAAAACCAAGATAATTTACATTTTAGTTCCTCCTACATCCTCAAAAAAACACTTCTTCCTCTTCTTTAATTGCAGGACCTCCATTAAGAACAAAGCAGTATGGTGAAATGGTTTGATAGTTACACTATGACTTTGAAGACCAAGGTTCAAATCTTCGTTTGGCTATGGAAACCCACTGGGTGACCTTGGAAATATCACACTCTTCAAGCCTCAAGGGAAAGAAAAGGTGAAACTCATGATAGGTTCATTTTAGGATACAATAAATTGAAAATGACTAAAAGCACACAACAAAACTTCCTCCAGCTTTGAATTTTCCAAAATTAAGAAGAACAGGTTGGAAAGTCATTATTTATATTTTCAAACATTTCAATGATGATTCAAACATTTATTCATATGCTTTGAGGCAGCTTGTAAGATAGACAGAAAGAGACTAAAAAGAATACTAAAATGTGAAGCAAAAAATGATACAGAGGCTTAGGTCCACTCCCAGTAGAACTATTGGGGGGGGGGGGGGGAGAGATGTGAAATCTAATATTTTATTATTATTTCACATGATTTTATGAGTTTTCATGTGATATTTTTTATACCCTAGTAGAGTTTGCATGCTACAATATGTGTCTTTCATGTCTACACTGTTCCTCATGGTTCTCATGAATATAATTTCTTTTTCCACTCATAGGACTAGTGCAAGGTCTGTGTCCAAATGTTTGTGTGTGTTTGTGTATGTGTATAGTCACTTGTTATTTATTTTTACTATCTCCAGTTACTGGCAAACCTGCTCTAGAACAGTAGAAACAGTAGAGGCATCTTGATAGTACAAGGTAGGTGAAACATGAAAGGGTGATTTGAACAAGATCACCTACCTTGTACTATCAAGGGCATTCAAAGAAGAATTCAACTCTCAGTTTAGAGCCAAAGCAATGCAGTCAATACATCTCAGAAGCAGCCATAGGTATTTAAAGATACTTAAAAGCCGAAATAGAGAAAATGGTCAGTGCTCAGATCACAAAGATTGTTACAAATGTACTTTGGACCTTATCACATGGAGGTCCTTAAGCTGGGGGACAACGGGGGAATCCTTGGGGCAACACTGGAAACTATTGGATAGCACCCCACATTACCCGCTTACCATCTCACACAGAAAACATCTGTCCCCAGCTTGATCCCACACTGTTTCCAGCTTACTTTATGAGAACACTGCTGAGACACAGCATGCATGGAGCCAGCACAGAGCCCTGCCGGAAGTAGCCCTGTGTCATGTGATGGGCTCCAGCAGGCTCTGTCCTGGCTGTGTCTTGGCAGTATCCTAGGACAGGGCTTAAAGCCCATGTGATGAGGTCCTGTGAGGTTAAACATCTCAGGAAGGCAGCTCGATAAGAGATTAAATTTGTGTACAAAAATACCAAAATATAAAAAATGCACAATTAAAAGAAATTCATACAGAGCCATAATATATGTAACCGTAGTACCCAAAGATCTAAAAGCATTGAAATCTGTTTTAAAACTTAAAAGCCTGGATTTTTTTAAAAAAATGTTCTGACAAGGAAATAACCACAATGTAATTCATTCCTAGGAGTCACCCCTAATAAGACCATCTTCAGTTTCGTGACATTAATTGAACACTCTGAAGTGTTTTTCAAAAGGTTTTTCAATATTGCCATTTTTGGATCCAATTAATGAATTTATTGCTTCCAAAAGCTTCCCAAGAGGTAAAAATTGAGAAAGGTAGTCCAAAAAGTAGTGAGGAATGATAAAGTACATAAAAAAATAAGCATAAACATTTTCAGAACATGAAATAAGAGGTGAGAAAATAAAGAGTAAAATGTATTCTTTGTTTATGCGTGCAATGTATGTGACTAGTTGAAATAAAATCAAAATTAAAGTCCCACATAATGTTTTCTAAATGACAAGCTATGGAATAAGAAGTACTTCTTACATCTCAAGTGTGTTAACACAGACCTGTATTCCTAAAGAAAGGCACGGCTGGAGAACAGTTGGTTACAAATGGAAAATATTTTGTTAGTTTCAATAATGTTAGTGAAAATAGCCATTTTGCACCTCTTGAAACAAATTGCTAAATCAAATGCCATTTGCCTAAAAATGCATATATTGTAAAGAATTGTTCACACAAACAATATGCACACTTTAAAATGCAAAATAAAAATAATACTTTAGTGAATTGGGAGGAGATATAAATATTAGGAGCAAGAATAGGGCTCCACAGCCACATACGGACCCACAAGGAAATCCATAATGGAAGACCATCTTACTCGTCCAACGAGGGATCGCCTAAGTAAGTAAGTAAATATTAGTGAAAAAATGTTGTAGTGCAGATTAATTTCAAAAGTTTCCAGTCTCATATAAATAAAAGAGGTAGCAAAAATGCACGGGCGAAGTAAAGTAATCAATTCTGGGTTTTTTTCTTTATCTCAGGATATACCATCCCCAATGTAGCTCTGCAGATGGACCAAGTAGCTGCCAAAGATATGTTCAGAGGATCTGTTATCAATGTGAAGTCACCTGGACAATGGTTCGAGTCCAGGCTATTTGTCAAATTGCATCTCCCTGTATAGACCATCAGGTGCACTCCAGTCTACAGAGAAGGCTCTCCTCTCAGTCCCACCCCCATCAGAAGCTCGGTTGATGGAAATGAGAGAGGGGGCCTTTTCTGTGATTGCTCCCCGTTTCTGGAACTCCCCTCCCTGAAGAAATAATAACAGCCCTCACCCTCCTCTCCTTTAAAAAACTTCTAAAAATGCACCTATGCACTTTAGGGTATGGAGAGGAGGAGGATTAGGACTGCTGGCTAATCTACATGTATCAGACAATTGTTATAATATATCTTAATTGAAACATCATTGTCAGCCATTTTAAATGCAATATCTTATAATTTGTTTTTAGGGTATACATGGTAATGTTTATTAATGTTTTAGTTTTTATGTCTTAATGAATTGTTCTTGTTTTTATTTTATTTTTTATAAATAATTTCTTTGTTGTAAGTTTTTGCTGTTGTTGTTCTCCATTATTTTGTATTATTTTGATGTGTTTTTACCTATTTTGTGGCATTGACTGTTTGCCTTTTTATGTGTAAACCACCCTGAATCCTTCTGGGAAGAGAGTGCATGCCTTGAAATAAAGTTGTTGTTGTTGATGTTGTTGTTGTTGTTGTTGTTGTTGTTGTTTGTGATTGATGAAAGAAATTTTATTTCCAAAGTGTTTGGCCAATGGTCATTGTGGAAGGCAACTTTCCTCTCCCTGGAAGCCAAGATATAATACATTTGAAAATTTTCAGATCTTTATCACTCAAAACCATTGTGCTGAATGATACACTAATTTGAAAGAAGTACAAATCAGTTTACAGAATTAAGCCACAGTTTCATCAATAGTGAGAGGAGAAAGGCATTAATTTCACACTGGCCTCTAGTTTGAATTCACAGACAGATCAATGTTGACTGCAGAATTGCAAAATTGGGACAAAGCTCCAACTATTCCTCCTCATTTGTATTTCATCCCAATGGAATAAGTTCAGGGAAAGCAATCTCTCCTCAAAGCACATTTAGGGCCCTCCAGACAGTCCTATATCCCAGAATCAGATCCTAGGTTTTTTTTTTTGTTTATCCTGGATTATCTGGAAGTGGTAACTCATATAATCCAGTTTAAAGTAGAAAACCTGGGATCAAATCCTGGGACATAGGGCCTGTCTGGAAGGGTCCTTAGAGAGAACAAAGATATTAGAAGGATGTTTCACATTTTGGCAACATGATACCTGTTAAAGTTACATGAACATAGAATCACTGATGCAAAACTCATGATCCAACTTGGGAGAAAGTGACCCATCATTTGGAATAATTTCAAGTAGATTATTGAAAAAAGAGTGCCACTGGAAGAACCAAATTCCCTTAGTTACAAACTCCATCTTGTTTTGTTATAACAAAAGTACTAAAAATCTTACAGTGCTGTACAGACTGGCATGCTCATAAGGATATCAGCATTTGTAAACATAGGACACCATCACATGGATGAAGTGTTATCTTCAGTTCATAAGTGTCTAGGATGAGAACAGAGGAAAGTAAAATGCTGAAAAGTGCAAATCGGAATTACCAAAAAAGTTGTTAGAATTTGCAGATATCTTTGTATTCATGTACCAATTAACATATGCAATGTGATAAACAGTGTTATTCCCCTCAAATTACACAGCTTAAACTTTTTCAAAGTAGTAGCAGGGTTAGCTTGTAATGCACAAAGTAAGAAGGAAGACAAGAGGTTTTGCTTTAGCCTGAGCATTTGTAGTTAAAAGCCCATTTCTTCAGATGCAGTACAAGGAGATATTAAAACCTCGGGTTATAAAACATATTATTTATAGAGTTGTAAAGTGGCAAGTTTTCTATTTCTCACAGCTAGATGGCAGGAAGGTACAACACAGCCCCCTGGGTGTTGAGACTAGCTGTATCTGTTGGAATTTGCTAGTGGGAACAACTATCCCTTCATTTCCTCAGCTGGCATTAGGCCCTTTAAAATGTTTCATGTCACTGGTATCAGCTGTGGTTAACAAAGGGCTCTTCCAGACAGGCGCTATATCCCAGGACCTTATCTCAGGTTTTCTATTTATCCCAGATTATCTGTGGACTCATATAATCCAGTTTAAAGCAGAAAACCTGTGATCATATCCTGAGTTATAGGGCCTGTCTGCAAGGGCCCAAAGTGTGCATCTACATCAGGCATTGGCAAAGTTTGGCCCTGCAAATGTTTTGGACCTCAACTCCCAGAAATTCCAGCCAACTTATCGGCTGTTAGGAATTGTGGGATTTGAAGGAGGGGCAAAGTTTTCCCATGCTTGATCTACACTGTAGTATTAATGAAGGCCCGTACCACATTAACTTCCATGAATCAGTGCTATAGAATCATGAGTTCTGTAGTTTGTTGAGGCACCAGCATGATTTGGCAGAGAAGACTAAAGATTCCACAACATTGAGCCATGGCAGTTCAAGTGCTGTCAAATTGCATTAATTTTACAGTGTACTTGCAGCCAACGTCACATAGTGAGACGGGGTTCTTTCATTATAATGTGGATGATGGGCAAAGGGTCTAGAAGAGTGAGGTGGGCTTCCTTAAAGCCCGCTTAGAACAGAAAAATACACACATAGGAGAGGAGCTGCAAGAAGAGTCTGTGACAGTTGATTTAGTTATTTCCCAGATTATGGAATGAAATATTCTCAATAATTAACATTGAGGTAAATTTAGTTTATGTGGCAAATTACAGTTATAATGCTGAGAATTAAATATCACATCTGTTAAAATGTTACCTTGCTCAGCATTGTTCAAAATGTATTGAGGGCTGACTAAGCAAGCACAATGAATTAGTCTCTGATCACTGCAGATTTTTTAAAAAGGAAACTACACAAATACAAAAAGGTTTGTTTTGTAATTAATGTGTTATATTCATAATTCTTTGAAAATATGTAGAAGTGGACCTCAATTGCCTCATGAATTTTTTTTATGCTGACATGGTGGTGCATCTGTATTGTAGAATTATAACCTTATCACACTGGAGAGCCCACCCCCCACTGGTGCTGTTTCGCCAGCAGGTGTGGCAAAACAGCAGACGTGCAGAGTGCATCTGTCACCCCACATGCCGCTTTAGCATGGTGATGATTTCCCCATCATACAGAGGAGGTATTGTCCAAACAGGGCAGGGCAGAAGCATGTTGGCTCCATTGGAGCCAGCATAACACAGGAAGCTTTTGCCATGGTTGAGGACACATGACTAGAATCATAGTATCATAAAATAATAGAATTGGCAGAGACCACAAGGGTCATTCAGTCCAACCCTCTGCTATGCAGGAAAAGCACAATCAAAGCGCCCCTTCCAGATGGTCACCCAGCCCCTATTTAAAAGCCTCCAAAGAAGGAGCCTCCACCACACTCTGCAGCAGAGAGTTCCACTGTTGAACAGCCCCATTGCTGAAGTTGGAGTCTTGGTTTTGTTGGGAAATTAGGCTTCAGAAGGTCAGGTACTTGGTCATCAACAATAGCACATATGTTTAGATAGTATTTATCTAAGAACACAGGAGTAATGGAGAATTAAGAGCCTGAAATGTCTACCTTCTAATCACAGGCACAGTTTATTAGAGGCTCTTCAATCACTGGGCTTTAGAGGGGGGAAAGTCAAAGTTGAATGTTTTGTCTTTTTTACTTCCTTTGCTCAGCTTGTTCTCCAGCATCAAGCAAGTAATAGCAGGTCTAGAGCTCTACTTTGATGTTGGGATGTAGGTGGTTGTTTAAGGAATTTTTTTTAGACTTTTGCTGCAATGCTAAACATTTCTTTTATTTTCTGCATGTCTTCATTGTGAAGAATAGCATTAATCTTAGGGAAGGCAGTGATTAAACCTATCTTACTTCCCCTAGAAGTAAGTAAGTATTTGAGTTCAGCTCCTTACCATCCTTCATGTTTGTGTGTGCTTAAATGCACGGCTTTAATCAGAATAATTTCTCTAACACTAGTCCTCCATTTTGTTGTGTGCCTTTCTCCTATTTCTCTATCTGAATAAGCAGTTGAATCCAGCATCCCTTTCCCCAATTTACAAATCTGACTACCACTGCTATCATCACTATATTATTCTTCTCCAAATTTTCTCTTCAATTTTCTGCCTTTATACATTCCAATGAATGTATGCTCCCTCTCTTCCATGGACCACACATATGCACCTACACAGTATTTGTGTGTCTTTGGTGTATCTTGCTGTCTCCTGTGTTAGGGAAATCTCCCCAAAACAGCAGAGTATTTAAAAGTACAAAAATAATAGTTGGTAGAGCATTTAGCTCACAGCAAGCGAAAGCAATATAGTGTAGCTGTAAAGAATACTTGTGCTTAAGGAAGCAGGATGAAGAGTTCAATCTTTACAGTTTCAAAAGGTTTATTAAAACATAAGAACTACACTTCTTGATGGAAAAGGTTTGGGTCTAAGCTTTCTCTCTAATGCCATGATGTCTAAGTTCAAACAAATGAAAAAATCTCTAAAGGCTATGTTTCCCCATTCACACACAACTAGAGAGAGACATAGACTAAAAAGATCAGAATGAAAGGGAGTGGATGAATGAATGACCATGAGGTCTAAAAACAAAGCAACATGCATCTTGAAGAAGTTCCATTCTACTCATCACTTAGGATGGGAGAAGGATAGAGAGAGTGAGAGAAAACAGACACTGCAGGCATTCAGGAATGATGGGAAAGGGATTCCCTCAGCCTAGCTTAATTCTATATCTGTCTTCTTCTCATTGAGGACTACAGACTTGAGCAGTCTGAGGTTGAATTCCAACATGTTGTGCTCAACAAAGTAATCTGATGCAAGTAGAGAAAATGATTACTTTCAATATCAGAACAATGGTGAGCCCATTCCATGTTTTCCTCTGAATTGAAAAGATGTGATCAAAAGGGCTGGACATATTATGAGTATAAATAGGTTCCATCAATTTGCCACATTATCACAGGATGTCTACAGCCTATAACACTGAAGAAATTATACTGCTTAGATGGTATTGCGTTACCTGACATCCGCCGGGAAGTAGTAGCCAGTAATGAAAGGACCAAAGCAGTGACATCTCTGGCCCATCCCCTTTTTGGATATCTGCCAGCATGCCAATGCCTTAAATCAAGAAATAGTCTTCTAAGATCTACAGAGATACTCGCAGGGACACCTCAGCAAGTGAGAGTCTAAAAGTGACGGGTGAAAATTCAGCACCTCAAGCCATGGCTGATACTGAATGAGAGACTCCCCCTGGGCACACAGAAGACTAGGCAACTTGGAAGGTGCTAAACAGACTGCACTCTGGCACCACGAGATGTAGAACCAACCTTGTGAAATGGGGCCACAAAGTGGAGAAGAACAAACCACAGACCACCTATTACAATGCAGTCTGAGCCCTTCCACATGTACAATGGAGGACCTTCTTATAGCAACATCAGAGGCACTCCAGGTGGCCAGCTAAAGGTTAAAAGACATTTGGTATAATGCCAAGTTTCTTTTTAACGTTGTGGGTTTTTTTACATACATTACAACTGTACCCTCAGTTCGCTTCTGATATGATAAATAAATAAATAAATTTGATTAGCCCCCTTTAAATTGGGTTAATTCACCACTCCACTGACACTGCAGTCACTCCTTTCCCACTTTCCTGGAGGTGTGTTGTTTAAACCAACGCATACTTTTCCACAAGAAGGATAATATTTAAATCATGTTCATTCTCATTAGTCATCAGTTTTGCATCTTTTGAATATTCTTATTCCTCATCTTCTTCAAATTGGTTTCAGTGTTTCCATTTGTAAAGCGTTTTTTAGGAAGTGGTTAGCCTTGGACTAGCAATGGAAAATGCAGGGTTTTTCTTTTTTTTAAAGAAAAACCAAAAACTACCACATCTTTCACAGAAAGAAAAATGTCGTGAAAAAAGGCCAAATATTATACTACCATGGTCTAAGTTATTATTGCTGTTGCTGTTTTACTAGATTCTTTCTCTATGCATTTCTTATTCACCCTAAATATTTTGGTCTGCTTAGTAATTCCTCCTTCTCTTAAGAAAACCCTCAAAGTGCAATCTTTTCCAGGCATACATTTAATAGGATTTAAATAACCTCTTTTACCTCTTCCCTGAAAATATGCCCATATCTCCAGAGTATATAACTCCACTTAATTTGATGAAAACTGCATTCTGATAATGCCTAGTACTAGGAAATCCTTGTGCCAAAGGGTGCATCCATTTCCAAAGAAACATTAGATACTAATACAAAGTTATATTCAGGATTACAGTATAAACATAACACAGTTATTTCCTATTAAGTACTCCACAACAATAACATCATGAGAGCAAAACAGAAAAAGGAACCTAAATTTTCAATTATATTTACCATACAAACATTTTGATAGACTGCACCAGAGCTTGGCATCTCTACTATCTAAATACCATGACTTTTTGCCTGCCAACCCCCGAAAAAATGAGACCGCACACCAGTATTTGGGTTTTAAATATGGGCAACTTTTATTAACTGTTACCTGTTTAACTTTGACTGGATAACAATTTATGGATCCTGAACTTGGTGGCAAAGCTGAGGTAGCGCCCCTGTCTGGCCTACCCCTCAGCTAGCTAGGGCGAAACAGCTGGGTCCCCTGGACACCCAATCCATGCAACCTCTGAAGGAAATGTGTCAGAGAAGTCTCTCTCAGAGTATCTGAGACCATAATCTCCCTATTCCTAGGCCATTATAATTCCCCTCACCTCATCAAATTGAACCTTAGGTGTTTTAGTTAATTGCCTTCACCCCTGAAGGGGGTGCCTTGGGCATGCACCAAATTTTAGCTTTTCCTAACTGTTTATCGTGACCACCTATGTAATACCACACCATCCCAATTTGTCTTGCAACAGTATAGAGTAGGCAAAACCCCATCTTAGAACATAAGAGGGGAAAAATCTCTACCTGGCTTCTGAATGGCAACCCTAATATAATGTTCAAAGGGCAGGAGTGGTGGGTCAATGCTCAGCTTCAGAATGAGGAAGGGGGCAGGCCAGTGCTGAGAGCCTGGCTCTGCCCCCTTCAAAATATTCCAGCCAGAACTGCGTTTCTCTCCCTTCATGGAAGAAGGCAAACCTCTCTCCCATCCCAGCTGTGCAGATGTGGGAAAGTTTCTTATTTACAGTTTCCCCCCAATCCTCTTATGTGTATGTGTATGTGTATATGTATATGTTGAGATGCATGCAGTATACAGTAAAATCCCATTATCCACAAGTTCAAGAGCTACAGTTTCAGTTACCCATATAATAAAAAAAATATCCCACCCTGGATGTGTTTCTAGGTCTTCCTTGGTTCTCCAGTGTGATTGTATGCTATTCTTTTGGCCCAGGAGTCACCAAAATATGTGGTTTGCTAATATCCAGAGATTCAGGTATTAGCAAATAAGTCTTGGAATGCATCTCCTATGAATATGGAGGTGTCGCACAATATGATGATGCAATTCTTTCCTGCACTTTATACACTATTAGGAAAAAAAACTAAGGAGGGTTTATGAGAGGGTCGGAGATATGTGATGAAATCTGGCCTCATTATCTGTGCTGAGCTTGCAGTACAGGCAGTCCCCAATTTACAAATAAGAAAGGCTCTGTAAGTTGAATTTGTATGTAAGTTGGAACAAGAACTTTTAAAAGTGTAACTCCAAGCTATGTGTGTGTGTGTGTTGTAGCTTTGGATAGCATAGAGAAGGGTTAATACCCCTGTGGTGTGTTTTTTGCTATCTGTGTCCCTGTTCAGAAGATTTATCCTCACTTTCTGTTTTGTGATTTAAAAAATTGGCTTGTTGTGGATTGGCGATAAAGCTTTGGTTGAGACACCTTTTGCCCATAATAACTCTTTCAGAAGTGAATTTCCCTTCCAAGGGATAGATTTCTCTCACTTCCTGTTGTCTCATTCCTGTTCTTAACTGTAACGTATGTAAATCAGATGTTTGTAACTTGGGGACTGCCTGCACAAGAAAGCCACTGAGACAAAGTTTTTTTTAATTTTCCAAAATAACTTAGATAAGATATGAATTTTTCAGATGAATAGTTAAAAGCTATCTGTTTTAGCAGGTGTTTTATCTTGTATTCTCTCCTCTACTATTAGACTGTTTTTCATGGAATGCCTCAATAGCTTTGCTTTACAGGGCTTTTGCTGTATTTGTATAGATAAGGCACTTTATGAAATATTCTGAATGTCAAAGAGAATTATAAACATTGTTATGTAAGGCACATGTGTGCATACCCCCCCCCCCCCCCCGCCACACACACATTGGGTTCCAAACACTGGCTAAAATTTTGCTTTGATATTTATACTCTGCTTTTTTGTAGACCAAAGCAGCTTAAACGAAAACCTGGTAATACAGTGCATTAAAATAAATGCAAATAAAATGAAAAAAAACCCAAAATTTAAATAAATAGAACAAAACAGTTTATTACAGATAAATGGCAATAGTTAACACACTGAAAGAAACTTGGATTAATAACTCTATGTAACACAATTTTTGTTCCTGGTTTATAAATGTAATTTCATAATTGGTTCTATCATAAATGGAAGTAGTTCAGTAAACTGCAAAAACTTTGTTTTTGCAGGACATCCTATAACACATCTTGCTATAGTTTTTCAATTAATAATAATAATAATAATTATTATTATTATTATTATTATCTTTATTTGTACCCCGCTAACATCTCCCGAAGGACTCGGTGCAGCTTACAAAGGCCAAGGCCCTCAATAAAACAACAGCATAACAAATACAACAATAAAACTCATAAAGCAAGTCTCAATTGTGCAAAAACCCTCCCGGCCACCGCCAACATCTGAGCCTAAAGCGTAAGTGATGAATCCAAGGGGACACCCAAACTGCGGACCTGTGACTTCAGGGGGAGTGTAACCCCATGCAGCACAGGTTGCCACCCTATACCCCGATCCGGTTTACAATCGACCAGGAGGACCTCTGTCTTGTCGGGATTGATCTTCAGCTTGTTCATCCTCATCCAGACAGCCACAGTGGCCAGGCACTCGTCCAGCACCCGAGGGGCTTCCTTGGAGTTAGGTGGAAAGGAGTAGTAGAGTTGTGTGTCATCTGCATAGAGATGGCACCCAACTCCAAAACTCCGGATGACCTCTCCCAGCGGTTTCATGTAGATGTTAAAAAGCATGGGAGACAGAATAGAGCCTTGTGGGACCCCATAGGTCAAAGGCCAGGGGTCCGAGCAGGCATCTCCCAGCTTCATCATCTGGGATCGACCCTCCAGGAAGGACCGGAGCCACGACAGAACCATGCCCCTGAGACCCATCCCAGAGAGTCTTCCCAGAAGAATACCATGATTGATGGCATCGAAAGCCACTGAGATGTCCAAGAGAACCAACAGAGTCTCCCTTGCCCAGAAAAGGGAGGTTGGAGATTGGTCTGTAATTGTTCAGCACCGTGGAGTCAAGGGAGACCTTTTTAAGGAGTGGTCGGACCACAGCCTGTTTTAGTCGAGATGGAAAAAACCCCTGCTCCAATGATGCATTAATGATCAACACAAACCAATCAGTCAACCCATCCCTGGCCGATTTAATTAGCCAAGTCGGGGAAGGGCCTAAAGCCAATGTGGTCGCCCTCATAGCACCAAGGACCTCCTCCACGGTCTCAGGAAGAACAAGCCTAAAAGAATCCCACAAAATTGGACAAGCAGTTGCCTCAATCACCTCCCCTGGCACTGTGATGAAATTGGAGTCCAATTCATAGTTTCAATGAATTCAACATAGTTTGTGGCTGCCACAAAAAATGAAGCTTCTGGAGTCAAACAACTACTTTCAAAGTAAATACCACACACTTAAACAGGAAATAACACTTTGAAACCAGGAACAGAAAATCTTTCAAATTTTGTTACATAGTGTAATTTAAAAGAGTATATCATAAATGAAAAAGTGGGAGTAATAAAACAAGTTTTATTTTAACTAATTATCTAAAGAAAAGCAGAGGGGAAGCCCAATTAACCCCACTGGAAGAAAATCTTTAATGTTGGTGATTTGAATACTCTGGCGCTTGAATACGCTCCTTCCACAACCACCACACACAGTGCCACCCTAGATACTGGACAATAGCTCTTTGTATCATTTTGATAATGTTTTGATGATTTTCAAAGGGGGAAAATCATTACTATGCTGAAAATATTCATGTTGCCTATGTGTAAGTGGTATAGCAGTTTTTGCAAAGTGTATGTTCCCCACAGTAGGGGTTGTATAGAAGTTGTTCAACCCCTACTGCCATCAAACCTAACTGAAATTATGCTGGTATGAGAAACAGCCATGTTGTTGGCCTTTACCATGTGAGATGGGTTTCTAATTATGCCTTAGTGGAACGAGAAGACATGCACTGCTAGGGCTCTATGTTACTTAACATCAGGACAGAGCATAATGAAGTAAGTTTCATGTTGCAGTTAGCGACTGCTGCAAACATAAGGGAGAAGCAATGGGGAAGGGGACTGCCCTCTCATATCCATGGGCATTCCAAGATTGGGGAATGCAGGATGGTAGTGGGAACAGCTTCAACCAGTTCTGTGGGGAACTTACCCAACAGTCCTCACTGGCCTTAAATCAGTAGAAAGCCCAAATTCTGATGAAGAATTCAGATTCCCCCCCCCCACCCCCCAACTTTAGGTAACAAGAGACAAGGCCATGTTAATACAGCTTTTCCCCACATTACTGCAGATCCGCTCCCACGTGGTGTTTGGGCCTACAGGGTTGATCCTCCTCTATACCAACCTATGTGTAGTGCCACCTTACTTTGAAATTACAGCTGTTTATGAAGATATGTTCCTTGCATATATGTAGTCTCAAGACTAGTATTATGACTTTACTGTGTGCTGCACAGGTCTGAGGTGTTTGTGATGTGAAATGAAATATCACTCTGAGCAGAGCTTAAAGGCATTATGTTTGGGTGGCTGGGGAGGGGGTTATGGGGGATATTACAACAAGTAGTCAAAAAAGTAACCTTCCGAGGGTCTGGTTCTGAAGCAGAGAGAAGAGAACAGAATAGGAAAATGCCTTATCTTGGAGCTTTTCTTTAAATAGATTTGAAAACTGTAGTTTGTATAGAATATCATTGCCAGAGATGCTGGCACTTGCAAGAAGTATACCAGTGCCTTTTAAAATTTATTTTTGGGTGTTGTTTTTTTCTGGCAGCCAGTGTTACTGCGGCACATTAAATGCAAGGTCTTATTCCTGAAGTATTAAACTCTACACAGGCAGGACCCTGATCAATGACAGATTGGCTTATGTTCCAGCTCCCCTTACACACACAGTGCTTTGCTGGATAGATGCCCTTTCAGCACACAGACATCAATTCATGACAGCTAGAGTGTGTACTTTCTCAGCAGATAGATCTTACTTTTAGAATTCTTTTTCATTTAAGGTTCATCTAAGGTGGAGCTGAATCACTCTACAGAAACTTTTTATGTATCAATGCATAATAATCTTTCGAGTAAGTCTTTTAGTCTGATGCTGGAACAGTTTGATACACTGTATTATTCATTCTTGGCAGCTGTGCAGGGCAGTTTATGCTTCTTTCCTGAAAATTGTTTTTTCTAATACTCTTGGACTGACATTCTAAATGGGATTTGGTACATAGTTAAGATGCTTGATAAATTTGCTATACTTCCCGATACTGGGAAATAACAGCAATATTTTATATATATATGACATTATCTAAAGCCACCCAGTGAGACCATGGCTGATGAGGATTTGAATGAGGGCTTTTCAGTTCATAGCTGACATTGTTCAACAGCAACCCATGGCCCAAATTGGATGAAATACCAAATGGCACACAGTAGAAAGGAAGTAATCCATCCTCTTTTCACTGAACTATTTTGGTAATGTAATCCAATTCTTCAGGTATCTGTTTCTCTGGTGTGGTTCTCCTTCAAATATACAAGAAAGCATTGTTCCAACACTCAGTTTCCAACACAAGCCAAACAAATGCCTCTCTGCCCACATAAAATACTTATTTTCTAGGTCCCCAATTATGGTGGGGAGGCTCAAAGCAGTTCACAACAAGGTAAACGGCAAAATTCAATGACTCACACAAAATGTAAAATATACCAAATATCTAAAATCAAATATAACTATAGATTAAAAACCAGTAAACTACAGACATAGACAAAATGTAGAACATAGACATAGACAAAACATAGAACATAGAACATTAGACATTGCACCAATCTCAAGGTTATCATTTAACTACTTAATTTCACTCCCCAAATGCTTGCTTGAAAAGCCATGTTTTAAGTTGTTTCCTAAATGCCATGAGGGAGAGGGCTGATGTAATCTCACTGGGGAGGGAGTTCCACAGTTGAGGGGCCACCACCAAGAAGGCCCTGTCTCTCATCCTCACCAGTCACACCTGCAAAGGTGGTGGGACTGAAAGCAGGACCCCTTCCGCTGATCTTAATGTTCTAACTGACTCATAAAGGGAGATGCACTTAGATAGGTAAGCTGGACTGGAATCATTTAGGGATATATAGGCTAAACCTAGCACTTTGAATTGTGCTCAGTAGCAAATCAGCAGCCAGTGGAACTGTCTCAATAGGGGGTTGCATGCTACCTGTGTGCCGCTCCAGTTAGAGACCTGGTTGCCATCCATTGGACCTCTTGAAGCTTCTGAACAGTTTCAAAGACAACTCCACATAGAGCACATTGCAGTAGTCTATGTCAGATATAACAAGAGAGTGGACCGCTGTGACCAAATCTGACTTCCCAAGGTACGGGTGCAGCTGGTGCACAAGTTTTAATTGTGTGAATGATCCTTTGGCCACCACCGAAACTTGAGGTTCTAGACTCAGCAAGGAGTCCAGGATAACTCCCAAGCTGTGAACCTGTGATTTAAGGGGGAATGTAACTCCGTCGAGCACAGGCTGTAATCCTATACTCTGTTTAACCTTGCAGATGACCAGGAGTACCTCTGGCTTGTCTGGATTCAGATTCAATTTGTTTCCCCTCATAAAGACTGGCACAGCTGCCAAGCACCAGTTCAGGACCTGAACAGCCTCCTTAGCAGCAGGTGGGAAGGAGTAATAGAGTTGAATGTTATTTGTGTACTGATGGCATCAAACTCCAAAGCTCTGGACGATCTCTCCCAGTGGCTTCATGGGGGACACTATTGAACCCTGTGTGACCCCACAGGAAAATGGCTACAGGGTCAAGCAGGTATCCCTCAGCCACACCTTCTGGGAATGATTCTCCAAAAAGGACCAGAGTCAATGCAAAACAGTACCTCCAAGCCCCATTCCCACGAGGAGTCCCGGAAGGATACAGTGGCCTATAGTATTGAAGGTCCAGGAGAGCCAACAGGGACACTCTCCCCCTGTCAAGTTCCCTACAGAGATAATCCATTACCCAGCTGAAAGCCTGACTGCGAGCAGTCTAAATAATCAGTTTCTTCCAAGAACACCATGATTTGCGAGGTCAACACATGTTCCAAGACTTTGCCCAAAAAGGGGAGATTGGAAACTTGTCGAAAGTTGTTCACTTGAGTGGGGTCCAGTGATAGTTTTTTCAACAGCTGTTTTATAAGAGCCTCCTTTAGGCCCACTGAAATCTAGCCTTCTTGTAAGGAGGCATTGACTACCACCTTTACATACTCTTCCAAACCCCCTCTGGCTTCCTTTATCAGCCAGGATGGGCAGGGTTCTTGGATGCATGCAGTTGCCTTCACTTCTCCAAGGATCTTGTCCACATCCTCAAGCTGTACTAATTGAAATGAATCCATTAAAACCAGACATGCAGGTGCTTGTGTTACATCTTCAGTGACTGCCATTAATATTACGTCAGATTGGATGGGATCAGAGCAACTTTGTCTGCAAAACAAATGCTTCACAGCGAGCTGCCGAATGGTCAGGGATCCCATCTAGTGGGATGGGATTTAACAACCCTCTGACCACTTAAAACATCTTTGCTAGGTGGTTCCTCGTGGATGCAATGTCTGCTGCAATGGAAGATTGCTTATATAAGAACATATCCATGTTCGATCTGATCCGATGCAAGATAAACACCACATGCACTCTAGTCTCTGTTTCACACACATCATCATACCAACTCCTCCTTAAGCCAAAAAGTTGATATAGCTCAGCCACATGAAATGGGATGTTCCAGAGTGATCATGTCTATTGTCCTAGTCATCTCCCTATTCCAAAGAGTGACCAGGATCACTACTGAGGTGATGGGAAATTCTCCAAGAGCTGTCAGGAATCCTTCCAGATCCATAAGCCTCCTGGGGCAGACCATTCTAATTGGTCCTTCACAGGTTAGAGGGCACGGTAAGTCTAAACTCAGCTCCTCCACACCACCACTTTCCTCCCATCCCTGACAGAAAACCAAGTCTAATGTATGTCCTGCTCTGTAGGTAGGGCCAGAAACCACTTGGGACAACCCCATCATTGTCATGGTGGCCATGAAGTCCTGAGCCACTCCTGACAGGGTGATCTCTGCATGGGCATTGAAGTCCCCCAGCACAACACCAGGCCCGAGATCACCCTGGCTAGCTCAGGCAGGGAGACTGTGGTGCAGCAGGGTGGTCAGTACACTGAAGGGAGGAGAATCTCACATTACATTCATCAAAGTATGGTAGCATAATTTTTTATTTAATCCTAGCCCCATATAGTTCAATTGTCTCTTTATACGTGAATAATATATATTCAAACATCAAGGATAGCTACCAATAGCACATCTATTTATATTTATTCTTTATTACAAATGTGTCCAAATTATGCATCCCAAAAATGAATTTCTTATTTATGAAAATTAATATTTAGAGAGAAAATATGTGTCATTTGAGTTTGAAAAAATTATTGTTTTGGACCGGAACTCCCAAGCTAGATTTTCCCAAGTTGTATTGTTACTGTAAGGTATCAGTGGATCAAATCACAGAGAATGTTTTTGATGAGAGTTTCTTAATGAGAATCAATAGAGAATGTGAGTGATAAAAGGAGGAGAGAGGGTAAAGCTATTATAGAAGATGTACAACTGAAACTGAAAGTTTCTTCAATTGAAAGTATGTTCTATTGCCAATTCATATTTCTCTTTCCAACAGCATGATTTAATTATACATACATATGGCATTAATATTAGAGAAAGCAATATCTGAGAAAACAGCAAGAACCTCCTTAAATGTAAAGTCATTAAATTAGAAAAATCTCTGTACTCAAAGCAAAAATAATCAAAATTGTGCAATTCCGCTTTCAGTGGCCCAATGGCAGCCATTACAATATTATGCAGTAAAGAGAAATGATATTATATTATTAATTCAGTGTATTTTGATGTACAAACAACTTTGCAAATATTCAACTACCTGTCTAAAACAACATGAAACATCCAATGCAAAAACAAGTTATGCATATTTAGATTATTTAGATTATTTGTTTATATACTGGAGGACAGGAATGCCATACATTTTTAAAGATTAATTTGTTTTGTCATGTGTTGTGTCCAAATGACTACTTTATTGTTATACTTCCCATTAACAACTCCTGTTCCTTAGATTGCCTACTTTTTTCCTTTCCATGTGAAAATGCATGCATATTTTTGTTCTTCCACTTAGAAAAAAGAGACACACAAGTGTATGGGCAAGTCAAGAGCATTAACCTTTTAACTCTCATTTGTGTTAGGATTACCTAGTGTGCTGCATGCTGAAACAGATGTTTATCTACTTCCTCTTCAGCATGCCAAGCAAGACTGCTCTCAGAGTCAAGCTAATTAGGGAGCCTTTGGCTAGCCTAATCCCAAGAAGGGGATCCTGTACAGATCCCTTCCAAAACGCCTTGAATATGTGCCTAAAAAAAGAGTATGTAAAAAAAGAGTAGGACCTCACCTCTGAGGATGCTTGCCATAGATGCAGGCGAAACGTCAGGAGAAATGCCTCTAGAACATGGCCATATAGCCCGAAAAAACCCACAAGAACCGAGTGATTCCAGCCATGACAGCCTTCGACAATATAAAAGAGTATGTTGACTGAAGACACCTTTACATAAAGGGGAAAAACCTTTTAAAAGCTTTATGTGGAGATCTCCAGCATGAGACTGAAAAAATTAAAAGCCTTGCAGAAAACCAGATGTGATGTAATGTCAATTCCCTCACTCAAAATGTCACATAGGGCAACATCCTATCCACCAAGACAGCTTTAAAGGAGCTGAAAATTGGACATTCACCAGGGAACCCTTCACATGATGTAAAGGGACTTCCGGCCAGGCTCCATCCCAAAAGCATAGGAGCCTTCCCGTATTGCCTTCCCTACAATGGGGGAAGCCAGGCAGAAATGCCCCCCCCCCCCCCGCATGGGATGTGGAGGAAGGTAAGGCAGGTGATGCAGAGCATGGAGCAGTGGCTTCTCCATGTCCCTCATCAGGATTTGCCCTGATGTGGGGTGAATCCAAGAGCCTTTATGATAAGGTCCATAGAAGATGCCAATGCTTGTCTAGAGAGATGGGAGGAAATGGACTGTAAATTCCAACACTCATTCATAACAGTATTTGGGACTTCAGTATAACAACAACACAGATTTTTGTTTGAATTTGCTAATGGGCCATCTGGCATTTTTCTATAGGCTGTTGTTTTTCCATTTTAGTTGGGGACATTTTAAATGTACATATAATTTGTGCCCTTTCAAACAACAAATAGTATTGTGAAGTAAATCTTGGAAATTTTCACAATTTCAAGGCAATATGCACTTTGTCCCATTACCACATTGTGAAATGAATATTTTCCTATAGAAATGCAAAAATACAATATATTCTTACTCTTAGCTATGATGTAGAAAAGATAGAGACGGGACAAGGCATGCTCCAAATAAACTGTCAACATATATAATAGTATTAATTAATAATTACTATAATATATTAATGAAGTCTAATGAAGTACTGTTGGGAACCTATTGCTATATCCAACCCTGCTGCAAAGTAGGATATCATTCAGGAAAATTTCTTAGCAAACATAGGATTAATGAAAATTTTGGTAAGAAGATCTAATCAGTTGTTTGGCATCTGAACAGGAAAGGTTATAAAGATACAAATTGAGAGGAAATATGTTGTTCCCATCTGACTTCAGTACAATCTTAATTGCCTGTCTACTTTTTCAAAATAATCACAAATGCTTTAACTATGCAGTGGAAACATTAAATCCATGTTTACTGGGAACAACAAAAATATGGCAACCTCTATTTGGAATGAATAATGGAAGCTCTGTGCCATCGTAATCAAAAAATAATCATTCTGAGGTCAAGGTACAGCTGCTGCTGCTGAGAACAATACTATTTTCCTAAAACCACTAGGGGCTAATGTTGTTTATAACATTGTAAGAGGTTACCAGCTATGGTAAGTGAACCAGGTAGCCTATCTATCATATTCAGAAGTAACATAAAAGTACTTTAAATTCAGTTTAATTCTAGGAAAAGCTTGAGTGGTAAACCTGCAGCGGCTTCTTTTTTTCTTGCTTTGTGCTATGTATAGTCTTTGACATGAGTACCAGTCAAGAGTGTTCTCAGCACTAATGAATCTCTGTAGAAACATTTCCTACTAGTTTCTCTTTGGGGTACCAGGCAGGTGCAAGTTATTAGAAAATCAGGTACCACCACAATTCTCATCTCATAAAAAGCAACCTCTGTAATGATTCAAAAATGTGCCAGCATATAATGCAGTGACCCAGTTAAAAAATAAGTGCAAAAGCCTAACAAAAGAATGAATTACTAAAGCTTTTCACAGCCACATTGAATGGATCTCAAATGGAACAAAAACATCCCCCTGCAAGAAAGAAATAATTTATCAATTATTTTTTAAAGGAACCTCTGTATGTTAAGCAGTGTCTATAATTAAACCCAAACTACGAACCAGTTTAGGATCCACTTTTTGATTAAATGGCTCTTTTTTGTCATGAACACCTGTTTATTGAATATAGCATTAATAATGGATGAAATCTAATTAACACATTCACAAAATTTTCAATTTGGAGCAAGATAAGGACATTCTTGGAGTACATTTCCTCCTTTTAGGAGGCAAACTAACACAATCCCAACTTGGACACCCCTTAAGTAATGCATACAGTTTGCCTAGTGCATCTCAACAGGATAACTCATTTCATCAACAGCTGATTTCATTCGATGGATTCTCCAAAAGTCATGCCTTTATATATTTTATACTTGAAATGATTTATTGGTGATCAATGACAAATCAGTTGTTCCAAGGAGCACTTATCCTCCAGTTTCAGCAACTCTCTCTTCTGCACTCTAGACCTCACTTTCTTTAGTCAGGCACTGCTGTCATAATGAAGTAATTCATTCTCTTGACAACAAGGCATATTTAACCCTCACGCATGACAATCTCACCACCTCTGTTTCTCAGAGACAAAAAAAAAAACTGTACAGAAAATACTTACTCTCTTCAAATCCAAAGCATACTTCCATTGTGAAACCTCTTTATAAACTACATAATAGTAATAGAGAAAGATGTGTGTGTGTCTTTACAGAGAAGGTGGATTAGTGTTTGGTGATTCATGCATTGATTTCTATGTGTTGATACAAGGTGGAATCATGTAACTTATCTGGGATAGCTTGCTTTTTATGACCATCTAACGAGGGATAATTTAAGGTATGTTTCTTAATTTGATTTTAATTATATTCTTGAAAATAAAACAAGATATGATAAAAAGAATCTGCATAAAGTTATAGTTGCAAAATATGTTACCTATCATATTTAAAATATACCAAAATAAAACTGTTAATCCTTTAGATTTCATTACTCCATCTATAATAAACTCTTTTACTATAAATAGATAGAATTATTTAAATATGTAGGGGTTATTTCTTCAGAAAATTCCTCTTACACAGCCCCTCCAAGATGCTAAACATGACAGAGAAGCTATCTTGACATTCTTTTATACTACACAGTTAGTTGCTCAGATCCTTAAAACCTTCTGAACTAAGAAAGCAGTTGATTACTAAAGGTAAGCATAAGCAGAAGGTAAATAAGCCATTCTGTATAGATCATGCTATCTATATTTAAAATATATTTAAATATATTTTAAGCTCAAGACCTCACACAAAATAATGTACAATAAAGATAAAATAAAAATAAATTAAAATGTAACATTAGCAAATAGAATGGCAAATAGAACTAGCAAGATATTCCCAACATGTAAACGTATTACAATTTCAGATTAAAAGGAGCTTTCAAGACAAAGATCTTCAAATCTCACCTAAATATCTGCATGAAGAGGGTAAGATGCAAGTAAATATGAAAAGAGTTCCAGAGTTTTAGGCCTACCATTGTTCCTTCCTTTAGGATGTTCTAACCTGACTAAACATGACAGCAAGCAACTGAATATACCCAAGACATATTTCAGCAGATTTTAAATAGCTGTGAAATCCTAAATACCATAATTTAGGACATGATTAAGACAATTTCCTTAAGATGGGTCAGTTTACTGTGTGCCAATTGAATAAGCTTTCATCATCTAAAATTCAGTTGGTATATTTTGCACTGCTATTTGTGATCTCACTAAAATGATACATCCAAAACATCTCCACTATGCATCTGGTCCATCAAGAGAACCACAGTTCTGTTCAGTACAGTTTCACGCTACTATCTAGAATACAAAATTATCAGCCCACACAAATCACAGAAATGCTTTCTGTGGACATGTTTAAGGTTTTTCTGTTGAATGATGTTTCATATGGAGTTTCAAATCAAAATTCTCCCTCATTTGTTACAGTACCACATTCAAGTATTAACTTATAGAGATCTATTATCTGCTATGGATTATTTTCTGGAAAAGGTAGAGCTGCATGTAATCTGTAGTCTGGTGGCTAAATATCTAATAATGACTTTATGTGGATATGACAGAACATTGAGGGAAACCTGCAATCCTACTCTTTCCCTAGAAGTTCACTACCATAGCACATGAATAAAACCTGGGTACTGTTTTCACCTTCCATCAAGGAAGGACTGAAGCACAATGTTACTAAATGCTCTTATGCCTAGTTACTGTCAGTATAAAATGCATTGATCATTGATATCTAATGTTACTGAGAGGTCCAGAAGGACCAGAATAGTTGCATTCCAATTTCTAACCATCAGATGAAGTCATCTATTGAACTCAAGGAAGTGTCTATTTCAAAACCAGGTTGTAATATGAGGTAATCTAAATCCCTTTGGAATATACTGGAATCAAGAGGCTACCACATGATCTATCCTAGCTACTGATTCTAGCCTAATCATTGATTGCAAACAAAGTGCATCTGGAGTTTTTGGTAGTGATGTTTGCAGAAGGAACTATTATTCTCATTTGCTATAATCTCTAAAAGAGAATGCCTTTCAAAACTGACAAAAATTTGTGAAACTTCCTTTCAATTCTACCCTAATGAAAAACAATCAGTGTTTCTCTAGATAGCAACATCATTATCTACTAGAACAAAGATGACAAGTATTTAATTTGGTATTAATCCTGCTTCCTTCAGAATTTTGAACAGTAGCATTTTATTTAATTAGCATGCTTGTTATAAATATTTGTCACAGTTCTTCAGTTGATACAAGTTGTCTAACACTGACTGCACAGATGGCCGAGTAGTACCAATGTCTGGTCTCAAAGGAACTATTTGACCACTGCAGTAAAAGAGCAATAAACAAAATAACAACACTGCAGCCCACTCCAGTTTATGCAAGCAGTCCATTTTTGTCACAGTAAAACCTTGAAATGGATGTATGAGCCTTACTGTTAAAACAAAGAGGTGTTTACAGCTTCAGGACAACAAACACGGGTAGTAGCCTACTAGCTTCAACAAGCTGAATGTCAAAAACTGAGTAATGTGGAGAAACATATTTTCACTTGTTTTATGGACAAATGTTTTACAAACCTCAGGAGACAATTTATCACAAATTCATCCACTATGCTGGAGATTGCTAGTGTAATGTTGAATACTGAATTTCAGTCTGTGTGGCGGCTACAGGGAGCAGGAGAGATGGCAAGAAAACAAAAGAGACAGATGAGAAGAAAATACTATTGTGGATCCTCTTTTGGTTCACAGTGATTCTTCTGGGATTTTTACACGGGAAATCTATTTTAACAACCTTTTTAGCCAATACAGCCTGTTAAATGTTTTATAACTTATGTCTAATTTATTAGAAAAACTCAAGCAAGGGTAATGATCTATACTATTTGGATTCTGCCAATTTATTTTGTTCACTGATGTCTGTACTGTACAGTAAGTAGGTCATTTATTGTAATTAGTGTTATGATTTTAAAACTTAAAGAACACAAGCTACAAAGAGGCTTCAGCAAATCTATCATAGAAAAGGAAGTGTGACCAAATAAAAGTTGACAGATTTGTAATCTAGTAAAATTAAATACTTCTAAGCCATCAATATTGTTTTTCTCTGACACACAGTTGAGACAGGTACGGCAGAGTTTGAAAACATATTTTGCTCCCCTTTCTCCAAATGTATCAAAACTGAGATAAGTTTTCAAGAATATATTACTCTGACCAGTATCTAAACTAGAATTGCATTTTCTTAAGGCCACTAATTTAATGGGCTTGAAAGTACTTAACACTGAGATTGTGAAGTATATCTTATTATATTCAAATTATATACAAACACATTAAAAAGCCAATTATAATTTAATTTTATATAAAGCAACCTGAATGAATATTTATACACTGAAATCTGAATCTAAGAGTATAAATCAAATCCATATATAGTGGAAAGCAAATAATATCACACATTTTAGAGCATTTGCACATAGAAAAATCAAGTGGACCTTCTTACACTGCCCCAAGATTATCCCGATTCTGCCATTTCTGCCTACCCTATTCCATGCCCTGAAATTCATTATGGGGCAAAAAAGGCAAAGGATGTGGATTTTCTCCAAGCTGAAAAGAGCTGTGTGAAAAGGTCCTAAGTGTGAGATATAGTTCAGATTTCAGTCTCCAATCTCTATGATGGAAAGTACAGATCCTTGATGCAGTCTTTTTCAATGACTGCAGAGTATTCTAGGCGCATGCATCTAAGTAAACGTACCACACACAATTTCCAGAAAATGGTTTGCCCTTGTGCTATCCAGTCCTTCCTAACTGACCATGTAGTAGCTGTTTATGGCTATTTCATGTTTTTTTTCCAATGCTGTCTTATAAACCATAATCCTCAACAATCACAAAAAGTTGCCTAGGCAACATGGAGACACTTCCCAGTCTTCCCAAACTGTGAGGAAGAAATGTTTCCTTAGCAACCAAATGGCTTTTTCCTTTCGTACCATTGTGTTCTGTACAAAACAGTAGGGCAAATAACAAAATGGTTATGAGTAGCCACAGAAGAATGAAGGCCATTTTGCACCTGGCTCAGGTGGAACTTTGATTCAGGGCTTTGGAAAGCAGGGCTAGGAAATACCCTCTTGCACCACTCAGAATCGTGTATGCAGAGGTATAACATGATCAGGACAACACACCATGTGCCATAAACTAAACTAAATTCCAAATAAATGATAAATTCCAAATAAATGATAAATCATAACTAAGGAACAGGTTAAACTAATGTTCAAGAGACAATCCAAATGCTGTTACTGATAGGGAATGAAACATTCAGGAATGTACACAATCAGAATAGGTTTTAACAGAGTATTACAATGGTTCACCAGATGCATCCATTTCATATAGATCCTTGCAGCTCCTAAAAGATTAATGGTCTGCCAAATTTATTTCATTATTGTTTTATTATTGTTAACTGCTGTTTGCTTTTTCTGTAGTGGCATAGACAGATTCTAGATGTAACTAGCATGAGAACTGAAATAAGCATTAACATTCTACTACAGATAATTAAATTGGTCAGTGGACGTTTAACTTAATATAAGTAATAAGCAATGGTTGACTGGACAATAGAAGTAGGAATTTTTAAAAAGTCCATTATTGATGGTAGTGGAAATGGGGGATAATCTATAGATTAGAAGTGTTAATGTTTTGGTAAAATTAGCTTCTGTCTAACAACAGGTTAAGTAGAATGTGGAGAAAGAGTACGACAATATATTTTGAAAGAATGAGTACTCTGAAATGTACAATGGTAGCATGGCATTGGCAGGGATGAAAGAGAGGGCCTTCTCGGTGATTGCCCCTTGGCTATGGAACTCCCTTCCTGGTAAGAGTAGATCAGCCCCCTCCCTGCAAGAGGGACCAAGCTTTTGGGACAGTGCAATAAGGCAGCAATAGGAAACTTTACTATGCCAACTAGATTCGATGCAGATGACTGAGATGGTTTAAACAGTGGATTTAAAATGTTTATGTATGTGTATAATCCATTTATGTCCTGGCACTGAATGTTTGCCATGTTGTGTTCTGCCCTCAGTCCCCTTTGGTGTGAGAAGGGCAGAATATGTTTTAAATAAATAAATAAATAAATAAATATGATAAAGGCACCGCTAAGACACGAGTGCTAGGCACAGCTATACAGCACCATAGCTTAGAACAGTAGTTCTCAATCTGTGGGTCCCCAGGTATTTTGGCCTTCAACTCCCAGAAATCCTAACAGCTGTTAAACTGGCTGGGATTTCTGGGAGTTGTAGGCCGAAACACCTGAGGACCCACAGGTTGAGAACCACTGGCTTAGAGGAACTCTGAACATAGTCCTCCAACTTAAAAACCAATTTAGAAGATTTCATCTACACTACAAAGAAAAACTAGTTGTGTTATTAAACTTGTTTTTCTTGAGGAACCTAGCTCGACTAGGTGGGTCCAAAGGAATTCTGGAACAAATGGCACAACATCTTGTATTACACATATTGACTACAGATTACTCTACATCATAATAAAACTACTATTATTATAAGGAGTTAAGATGATGCCTTTGTAGAAATATAGTGAGTCTATTAATGGGATGGATGGATGGAAGGAAGGAAGGAAGGAAGGAAGGAAGGAAGGGAACACATGGAAAAAAGATCCAGGGGAAAAAAGGAAACCAAGAAGGGCCTCTGGAAAGAGCACTTAAGTCTAGCAGCACCATTAGAATTGTGTTCAGTAGAAAGCAGAAGCAATATACGGTAATCAAATTCATTTACCGTAACAATTAGATCTGCAAAAGTCAAACTTGCAAATATGGAGGGCCAACTGTAGACTTGCCAGTCATATGTGTGAAAAGGGGTAGGTAGTTTTATTTAGTTTGTTTAAAATCTATATTACTTATTTATAAAATTATTTAGGTAAACTTTTGTTTTTTCAGTCAATCCCAGGTGCCATAAAATATTTCAGAAACTAAAATGTCATATACATAAATGAATTAAGAGCAGAAGGTGGCAATATTTTCAAAATTAAAGAACAATTTTTTTTTAAAAAAATAACCAGAAAGATAATAAAAAGCTTTAACAATCTGCTTAAAACAAAACAAGAATGAATGAAAAGTGTATTTGTACACAGCAAATGGCTGTTGCTAATGTAATCTTATTGAACTCCATTAATGGTAAGAATATGCTAGCTCTGTATCATAACAAGATTTCAATCTTACAATATTAACTGTTGTACTCTTTTAAATCAACTTTTAATTCAATTATTAAGCTGTCATATTTTTTTAATATTGAACCAATAGCAAATATTTCTGCATTAACTCTGGTTAAATCTTAGTTGCTGATGTCATGAAAAAAGGATTTATAAACACAGATACTTTGTAGTAAGAATAACCTCCTATTGCCAATCTCTTTTCAGCTCTGTATCATTTTATACTGTATTATAAAACAACATAAATTTTTTATGAGATAACTAAGAGCATCTTTTTTACTACTTACAATCCAGTCATTCCTTACCTTTAATTGCTTTGTAACAATAAGGGAAACATAAACAACATAAATCTCAACTTTTTTAGTTAAAGTGCATTCTATATTAAATCTGTGTGGTTTGCAAGGCAATGGCCTCTCACCACAACAGATCTTAATTCAACATTTAAATATCATAATACCAGAGAGCCTGTTCAAAATCAAGTATACCACTAACAATAAACACTTTCCCAGAAATCCAAATAAAAGCAAAAAATGAACCAAAGGACACCACATGCAATGGTTATATTATGATCCAGTGAAAATGAGGTGTCTGAAGAAGAAAACCATGAATATAATTCAGGCATTTGTCACAGGAATGAACAGATTTTGGTGCAAAAGGAAAACTAAATTGGATCTATTTTGTTGGATTTGTATGTGTCCCAGAAATGAATGGAGTGAAAATAGATTAGACATGACTATGCATGTAATTTGGAGATTTACCTGTCTCTAGGAGCAACTAAGCATGCATCAGTGGTTACTCTTTCTGACTGCCATTTCTTTACTCCCACACACCAGAATTCCCTGAGCATTTGCTTAGAAGGGTTGATGGCAACTGCCATCAAAAAGAAAACAACCAAACTGGTGTTTGCCTGCATTCCATGGAAAAATTCTGGGAATGGAACATTTTAAATTAGTTCTAGCAGAATTGGTTTACAAAAAGATCCATTAATGTCTATGCTGCTCCTAAGGATATACAGGCAGTCCCCAGGTTATGAACAAAATAAGTTCTGTAGGTTTCTTCTTAAGCTGAATTTGTATATATGTAACTTGGGGACTGCCTGCAATTTTACCTTCTTGTTGCTGTTGTGGCTTTAGTTCATTTCTGATTTATGGCAAATGTAAGGGAACCATGACATATGTCTTTCTTATTGTTCAGAGGGATATTGACTTTGCCTTTGTCTGGGGCACTAGACTTCAGCAATGTTTTAGTAATGTTTAGCTTATAGTAACTCTTCTTTTTTCCAGGTTGACTGATATATGAGAGAGGTTTCCTTTTTTTAAAAAAATGTATATTTTAAGATGGTGATGCTAATATTTAACTAACAGTTTGAGAAACTGGAGACATGTTTTTACTTTCTAGGGGAATTGTCACTGGTCAATAAGCAAAGGGGATTTCCATCTGATGTTACTCACAATTGTGTCGCATAGCTCTAAAAACATGTTTGACATAGACTGTAATAATATGCTATAAAATATGTCTATAGTGTCATTTACAAATTTCTCGATTGTAATAAAACATATTTTAGGCCTTCCTAAGTATTTTATTTAAAGATATGATGCTATGACCTAAAGCTCTTATAATAATCAGGTAAAAGCACTCTACTTTAAAGATCTGCAATGCATTTAGATGGAAAATTGCCTATTGTTCTTGAGGAAGCTAGCATGAAAAGACACAAACCTTTCTACCTCAATAAGCCTTTATCCATAGAGAAACAATGAAAGCTTTCGAGAGGGTCATTATAATATTATTTGATAATATACTTTTACTGAAATCACATAGCAGTTTTAATGCACCTACAGGAATCATGTGCATGGCATAATGACAACACAGTTGGACTCTAGATTCAATTTGTATCAGTTTTGATTGCTGGCTTCCTGGGAGAGCTTGTCCACTCACCTTTCCTCAGCCTATCCACCAGAGCAGTTTCAGTTCCTACTCCACAGATGTAAAGACCTTTCCAAACCATTTACTTTCAAAGCATTTCAATGTATTTAATATTAATTTTATTATCTTAATGTATTGTGCTGTTTAATTTTGTTTATTGTCTATTAGCTTTGCCTGATACCTTGAACATGAATGTTTAAGGAGAAAGGTGGGATTAAAATATATCTATATCTATATCTATATCTATATCTATATCTATATCTATATCTATATCTATATATAGATATATAATAAAAGTCAAAGTTTGTATGCGATGGACGTAGGGCAAAGGGAGGACGTAGGGCAGAGGAGTTTGTGGCAGCGTTTTGATTGGCCAGCCTGAAAGTTCCAACATTCTGATTGGCTGCCACAGTGGTGCTATTTGCATATGGTCTCTGATTGGCCAGCTTCAATAGGAGCCCCTGGTGGAGAAAGGAGTTCATGGAAGAAACGGGGACATGAGAAGGAAATTTGCATATGGTCTCTAATTGGCCAGCCTCAATTCCAAGATTCCGAGATGACAAAGAGAGGAAAGGAAAGGGCCAGAGGGGGCTGAGTCAGACAATTACCAATACAGACCACACTTGGCACACAGAGCCTGCAAGACCGACTCGACATCCTACTGCAACCATGGATGATGGGACTTGCAGTACCATCACTCACATTCTGAGACCGCTGTTAACCTCATCCAATAACTGATCAGGACCAAACTTGGAACATAGACCTCTCATGACCCACTTTACGTCTGGTGTGGTTTGGCTGGGGATGGACCATGGATTATGGAACTTGCAGTACCTTTGCTCAATTCTTGAGACCACTGCAACCCTCATCCAATTACCGATAAAGACCAAACTTGGCATACTGAGTCTCCATGACACACTCTACATCCTGGTGCAGTTTGGAGGAGGATGCACCATGGACGATGGAACTTGCAATACCTGCACTCCCTTCCTAAGACCATCACAACTGCCAACAATGATGGATCAGGACCACAATTTACACAGAGAGCCCACATGACCCACTCTATATCCTGGTGCGGATTGGAAGAATTTGACAATGGATGATGGGACTTGCAGTCACTTCACTCACTTCCTGAGACCACCGACTTGGAACATAGACCTCTCATGACCCACTTTACGTCTGGTGTGGTTTGGCCGGGGATGGACCATGGATTATGGAACTTGCAGTACCTTTGCTCAATTCTTGAGACCACTGCAACCCTCATCCAATTACCAAAAAAAAACCAAACTTGGCATATTGAGTCTCCATGACACACTCTACATCCTGGTGCAGTTTGGAGGAGGATGCACCATGGACGATGGAACTTGCAATACCTGCACTCCCTTCCTAAGACCATCACAACTGCCAACAATGATGGATCAGGACCACAATTTACACAGAGAGCCCACATGACCCACTCTATATCCTGGTGTGGATTGGAAGAATTTGACAATGGATGATGGGACTTGCAGTCACTTCACTCACTTCCTGAGACCACTGAGACCCATGCCAATGACTGATCAAGACCAAACTTGGCACACAGAGTCCCCATGACCCACTCTACATCCTGGTGCACTTTCGAGGAGGACAGACCATGGATGATGGGACTTCAAGTACCTCCACTCCCTTCCCAAGACTGCTGCAACCCTTACTAATGTCCGATCAAGACCAAACTTGGCACACAGAGCCACCTTGACCCACTCTACATCCCGATGCTGTTTGGAGGACGGACAATGGATGATGGGACTTCAAGTTCCTTCACTCACTTCCTGAAAACAATGACCAATAAAGACCAAATTTGGCATACAGAACCGCCATTACCCACTTTCTAATAACCCGGGCAGCGCCGGGTCCCCAAGCTAGTATATAATAAAAGTCAAAGTTTGTATGCAACGGACGTAGGGCAAAGGGAGGACGTAGGGCAGAGGAGTTTGTGGCAGCGTTCTGATTGGTTGCCACTGTGGTGCTATTTGCATATGGTCTCTGATTGGCTAGCTTCAATAGGAGTCCCTGGTGGAGAAAAGGGTTCATTACAGAAACGAGGACATGACAGAAGGAAATTGGCATATGGTCTCTGATTGGCCAGCCTCAATTCCAAGATTCCGAGATGACAAAGAGAGGAAAGGAAAGGCCAGGGGCTCCGTCAGAAAATTACCAATACAGACCAGACTTGGCACACAGAGCCTGCAAGAGCTACTTGACATCCTACTGCAGTTTGGAGGAGGATGAACCATGGATGATGGGACTTGCAGTATCATCACTCACATTCTGAGACCGCTGTTAACCTCATGCAATGACTGATCGGGACCAAACTTGGCACATAGACCTCTCATGACCCACTTTATGTCCCGGTGTGTTTTGGCCGGGGATGGACCATGGATTATAGGACTTGCAGTACCTTTGCTCAATTCCTGCGACCAATGCAACCCTCATCCAATTACCGATAAAGACCAAATTTGGCACACTGAGTCTCCTTGATGCACTCTACATCCTGGTGCAGTTTGGGGGAGGATGCACCATGGACGATGGGACTTGCAATACCTGTACTCCCTTCCTGAGACCATTACAACTGCCAACAGTGATGGATCAGGATCACAATTCGCACAGAGAGCCCACATGACCCACTCTACATCCTGGTGCAGTTTGGAAAAATTTGGAAATGGATTATGGGACTTGCAGTCACTTCACTCACTTCCTGAGGCCACTGAGACCCTTGCCAATGACTGATCAAGACCAAACCTGGCATACAGAGTCCCCATGACCCACTCTACATCCTGGTGCACTTTTGAGGAGGATAGACTTGATGGGACTTCAAGTACCTTCACTCCCTTCCCAAGACTGCTGCAACCCTCATCTAATGTCCAATCAAGACCAAACTTGGCACACAGAGCCCCCATGACCCACTCTACATCCCAATGCTGTTTGGAGGAGGGTTGACCATGGATGATTGGACTTGCAGTACCTTTACTCACTTACTGAAACCACTGTGACCCTAATCCAATGACTAATAAAGACCAAACTTAGCACACAGAGCCCCCATGACCCACTCTGCATCCTTCTGCAGTTTGAAGGAGGTTTGACTTTGGATGATGGGACTTGCAGTACCTTCACTCACTTACTGAAAATACTGCCACCCTCATTCAATGACTGATAAAGACCAAACTTGGCACACAGAACCCCCATGACCCACTCTACATCCCAATGCTGTTTGGAGGAGGGTTGACCATGGATGATGGGACTTGCAGTACCTTTACTCACTTACTGAAACCACTGTGACCCTAATCCAATGACTGATAAAGACCAAACTTAGCACACAGAGCCCCCATGACCCACTCTGCATCCTGCTGCAGTTTTAAGGAGGTTTGACTTTGGATGATGGGACTTGCAGTACCTTCACTCACTTACTGAAAATACTGCCACCCTCATTCAATGACTGATAAAGACCAAACTTGGCACACAGAACCCCCATGACCCACTCTATATCCTGCTGCTGTTTGGAGGAGGGTTGACCATGGATGATGGGACTTCAAGTACCTTCACTCACTTCCTGAAAACAATGCAACCATCATCCAATGACCAATAAAGACCAAACTTGGCATACAGAGCCGCCAGTACCCACTTTCTCTAATTACCCGGGCAGCGCCGGGTCCCCAAGCTAGTACATAATAAAAGTGAAAATATGTATGTTTATACACAGACAGGCACCTGCTTCCGCAAACTGCTATAGCTCCTACTACTCAGGAGACACCAAAAGCCCTCCCTCCAATTGAAAGTTATAGTGAGCACCATGAACATGTACAAGAGCTCTGTCAACGTCCTCAACCAACACTAGACTACCCACCACGCAAGTGAAGGCTTTCATATGGGAACAATTTCATCCTAGATTTTATATGTGGAAACCACAGACATCCCAGTGTTTCTTATTCTTTCTATTGGTGTGGAATTTGCATGACCCCGCCCACTGCCTTTCCCTTAACCCTTTCCTATTCTTTTCTATGGCACACTGCAGACAGAGGAATTGATCAGCAACTGAACATACCAGAGAGGTTTGGGGAGAATTCATCATGATTTATAGGAGTTGTAGATACTGGGATGTATAGTTCACCTGCAATCTAAGAGCACTCTGAGCTCCACCAACAATGGACCTGGGATTAACTTGGAACACTGACCCCCCCCCCCCCATGACCAACTAAAATACTGGTTCACTCATATCCAGAGTGCACCATGAACCCAAAGAATAATGGATCTGGACCAAACTTGGCATGCATACCTGATATGCCCAAATTTGAAAACTGGTGGGTTTTGAGAAGAATTAGCCTAGACATTTTGGAGTTCTAGGTACTGGGATTTATAGTTCACTTGCAATCAATGAGCACTCTGAACTTCACCAAAGATGGAATTGGACCAAACTTGGCATACAGAGCCTCCATGACCAGCAAAAAAAATACTGGAGGTCTTTGGGGAAAATTAACCTTGATTTGGGGGGGGTTGCTGTTCATCTACATCCAGAGAGCACTGTGAACCCCAAACACCAATGGATCTGGACCAAACTTGCCACACATATCTGATATGCTGAAATTTGATTACTAGAGGGATCTGGAGAAAACTGACCTTTCTTTCTGGGTGTTGTAGCTTACCCACAACCAGAGAAACTGTGACCTCCACCAATGATGCACCAAACTTGGCACACAGAACCCTCATTACCAACTGAGCCTTCTGGAGGGGTTTGAGGGACTGACTAACCATAATGGGAGTTGTAGTTTACCCTACAGCCAGAGACCACACTGAACCTCATCAATTATGCATCTAGAGCAAACTTGCCCAACATAACAAACTTTAAGAACTGATGGAGTTTTTTGGGGTTTAAACAAGCATTATGTGAGTTGTAGTTCACCCAGGCATTTAGCCGGGGGGGGGGGGGGCTTGAGGGGCTTGAGCCCCCCCCCCCCAAATTCTCATGGTGGTTCTTACTGGTGCATTATTTAAACTGTTATGTTTATTCATATCTTGATCTGATCACCATACTCAATATATCCCATATGCATGGGGGTATTGGGGTAATGATACAAAAGGTTTGCTAGGCTAGACCCTCTTTCACTCAGACTCAGCCCCCCCCCCCCGAAACTCAGCCCCCCCAAAACCCCCCTGAAAAACATTCAGCCCCCTTCCTCCCCCCCCCCCCGAAACGAAATCCTGGCTACGGGCCTGAGTTCACCCATAATCTTCAATTTCTTTTTGACCACAGTTCTCTTAATTCTCAGCTGGCTAACACTAAAAACAAATGGGGGGGGGGGAGGAGAGAGGTCATATATCTGAAAGAATTTGGGTTGGGAATGATGAGCTAGTCTCCTTCACAGATAAACTGTAAGAACAAAAGAAATTCATATGTGATGCACTAAATTTCCTTTAAGGCAGTTTAGATAACTACTACTGCATTATTTGGATTAAACTAATATACACTTGATTTAATTTTTTAAAGGTAGGGAAATATGAGTATTCTTTGAATAATTGCATAAATGGAAGGAACAAAATGGAAGAAAAATGAAACATATCCCAACATTATATAAATCACCAGCCTATATAGATACATTCTGTACTCTATCCCTGGGAAGGAGGGACAATTGCAGCTTTGCCAGTGAATCTTAAATATGGCATTACACTCCTAATGTTATACTGAAGATTTGCTGGATGAGCTGTTATGCAATTGATCAGAAGCACCATTATGCTAGCAAAATGCCAAATATCCTGCTGCTATGACAGATGCACCAGAATATTTCAATTTTTAATTTCTATTTTACTTCTTCTTAAAAAAAATCAATAAAACCCGATTGAACTGTTTTCACATAGATATAAAATTGCAGAAAATAAAATAGAATTACATAACAACAATATTAGGAAATCAGACACAGTGTACAGTGAAGCATTAGTTAAACTCTTGCTGAAAATGTCTACCTGGGCAGGAAACTGTCTGCCATGGGGTGAAGAATGTCAATTTAATCTCTAGAGTCAAACTGTTTGGTTTAGGTGCTTCTATTTAGAAAGCTTTATCTTGTCTCATTAACCATATATCTGCATAATGTGAACACGGGAGGGGGGGTGCTCCCTCTCAGACATTAAAGTGTGGGAAGCTGATATGGAAGGAAGTTATACCTAAGATATTCTGGGCCTATGTCATTTAAGGCTTTGAGGGACATCATCAGCACTTTGAACTGTACCTTGAACACGAAAATCACAACATTATCTACTGAAACCAACATTTCAGGAAAGACTGGAACTTCTCAAATCCATCTGTACCAGGCAATTTAGAATTATGCAATGGCCAACTACAAAACTCTCTAGTTCTCAGTGTACATTATCACATTGACCAAAGTTGCCTGTATCCCGAACCCAGACTTGCAGCCAAATAGAATGTAGGAAATTGATTACATCCAGAAACTCAGGGATTTAATGTTTAAAAAACCTAGTTTTAAATAACCTGTTGAAGAAAGGCAAATTAAGAATTTATTGTTGTTGTTGTTCATTCGTTCAGTTGATTCCAACTCTTTGTGACCTCATGGACCAGCCCATTTATTTATTAGAATTTATTAGAACATATCAAACAGCTTGGACTCCAGAGTGGGTTTCTATAACTAGCATAGATAGCATAACTCCTTTTCTAAAAATGTGTAAACCACACACATTCAGTATAACAGCAAACTAGCTTAAATGGGGCAAAGGACCTCTTCACATGGGACATTTTTGCCCTGTTTTGCTGCTTTTATGCCATCACACAACACATGGTAGGCCCTGCCCACATTCCTCCTAAAGCCAAAAGCCTTCTCTTCCACTAGAGGGAGGAAAGTGTTGTAGTTGGAGCTACCCACACTTTCTTCCCCTTTTTGCCATGTGACAGTACATAGCCGGTATTGCACCACCTGACATCCGCCGGGAAGTAGCAGCCAATAGTGAAAGGAACAAGATAGAGACATCTCTAGCTCATCCCCTCTTTGGGTATCAGCCAGCACGTCAATGACTTAAATCTAGAAATAGTTTTTTAAGATCTACAGAGACACTCGCTGGAACACCTCAGCAAGCGAGAGCCCAAAAGTGGCAGGCTCAAACCCAGAACCTCAACCAATGGCTGATACCAAATGAGAGACTCCCCCCTGGGCACACAGAGGACTGGGCGACTTGGAAGGCACTGAACAGACTGCGCTCTGGCATCACAAGATGTAGAGCCCACCTTCAGAAATGGGGCTACAAAGTGGAATCCTTGACATGCGAGTGTGGAGAGGAGCAAACCACTGACCACCTGCTGCAATGCAACCTGAGCCCTACCACATGCACAATGGAGGACCTTCTTGCGGCAACACCAGAAGCACTCCAAGTGGCCAGCTACTGGTCAAAGGACATTTAATCAACTACCAAACTCACAAGTTTTGTATTTTGTCTGTTTGTTTGCTTTGTTCTGTTCTGTTAGAAATGTAATATAATTGACTGGTTGCCCTGACACGACAAATAAATAAATAAATAAAGCAGAAAGGGTGGTGGGGCAACGCGCATTGCCGCCCCTTCTGCCATCTGATTGGGGGGGGGGGAGAGAAAGGGTGCTAATGCACTCTGTCCCATCCCCACAGTGTGATGAGGGGAGGAGGGAGGGCATGTGGGGAGCTGCAAGCCACATGTTTTCCCTTTCGTGGCCAACAGCAGTGGAGTGGAGACTTGAATCCTGCTCTCCTTATTCTTAGTATAACACTACAGTCACTACAGCTCTCTCGGGGCCCTCCTAACCAGCTATATAATCCAGAATATCAAGGCAGATAAATCCACAATATCTGCTTTATCCTGGGTTATCTGAATCCACACAGTCATATTACCCAGTTCAAAGCAGAAAATGTGGGATTTTATACAGCTGTGTGGAAGGTGCCTCTGTGGCAGTGGGAAAGAGATAAATATCTAGTCTACATTAGTCCTGCTCACATGACCAGATCATGACATATGATTCACAGAATATTCACACAACATTTCTGACAATATAAAACCCCACAGAGCAAGACCTTTACGCAAATGTGTCATATGTTGCCATGTAGGCAGCATACTTCAAGCTTTAAAGGGGAAAGTATGGTAATGTGAACTATATCAATACAGTTTGCATACAAAGGAGGCATTTTGCAGAACAGAATCTGTTTTCCGGATCTTATTCAAGTTGCTCAGTGCTCTAATTTAACATATCATTTGGTTTGGAGCTTCATCTTCAAACTCCCCCCACCCAAAAGAAAATCCAATTCATCTTCACCAGCAATAATATGAAAAGGAAGATAATCCCATATAGGTACCATAAATAATATAATTGGTTAACCATGCAACTGCTTTGATGGTCTCCCAAGGTTTCCTCACAACCTTCACCATACTATGAAGCAGAATTATCTTTATTATGTAAAGAGGCCACCAATTCGTAAAGATGGCACCCAGTTTGTAGCTATGCCACCAATTTATAACGGTTTATAACAGTTTGATTTGGTCTTTCTTCAATGTGTAGTGTGGCTTAACTTGAAAGTATTTGTAACAGAGAGCTGGCTTTAGAAGAAACTGTAACAAGTTTACTGAAGTATAGAAGAAGCTTGATGGTTTCAATGTTTCTTAACTCTTAGAGGCACATATCTTCAGAGGTTACATTTATAACATTTCATAAACCAACTCTTAAGAGGACTATTCCTTCCACTAAACAGGTTTCAAACTTATTTTCCTTCAAAATGTGTTTCTCTCTTTAACAGATTACTTCAGATACAAGATTATTCTTTCCTTATGTTATTTCTGTTGGCATAAAGATTCTTATTAATGTTCTCTCCCCCTTCTGCTCATACACTGACTAATAATATAAATAAGTAAACCCAACTTATCTAAACTACACAGGCTAAAAGCTAAAACCTTCCTGATTCTCAACACAGTAGAATCAGCCTTTCCCTGTATTTCTTAGACTACAGATTACCTTACTGGTTCTCAACACACAACAGAACCAGCCTTCCCTGTAGTTCGCTGACTACAGGCTAACTATTTTAAGATGGTTGCCCTGCCAAGTGGCCCCTTTTTCCATGGAAACTCAGCTCAGAGTGAGCTAACCTGGCTACCATCCCCCAGTTATGCTATTCTATATACTTACCCTTTTAAACACCTATCTATAATTACACATAACTGCAGATTAAAATTAACACTTCACCACATATGCACACAAGGGAAGCAATATCTCTTAAAGAGTTTAGGTATCCTTTTTTGGCAAACTTCATTCCAACTACAGTAGTGTGACTACTACTACTACACAAGACAGCACTGCAAGATCTCATACTGGATTGTTTGCTTTATTCAACAGACTGTTACACTCAGGGGCGGCTCGTCCATTACGCAAAGTAAGCGGTGGCAGTACACTTTTTTTTGCCAGGGGTGCAGAGGCCACTTGAGGAGCGCCCCCTCGGCTCACAACAGCCTAGCAGACCCGGGGGGAGCCTCGGCTTCCTTGCCTCGCTGCAATCCTCTTCCCGAAGGGGCCAGGCCCTTGAACCTTGCCTAGTCCCTCTCGTTCCTGCTCCACCCAGCCACCAGGTGTGTGCGCACAGCCGGCACTCAATCGTTCTCCGCGTTGGATCCCTTACCCATGACCGGCTCCCTTTCCAGAGCACCTGGCACTCCACCCACCTTACGATCCTCTCCTCTAGCCAGTCCGCGTGTGGGCCAAGGGGCGGAGCCGCCACACTGCACTTGCTCCCTTGCCTGGCCTGCTTTGGGTCCGGAGGTGTGTCTGAAGACACCGGCATGCACACCAAAAGTTGCCTCTTCTCCTGACTTTCTCCTCAGCCATTGGGACCAAGAGAGAGAGAGAGAGGCGGAGATGCCCGCCTTTCCTGAAGGTAGGCACAAAAACAAAGGAGGGAGCGGAGGTGGGAGATACCTCCAGCCGGAGGGGCTCTCTCTCTCTCTCTCTTGGTCCCAATGGCTGAGGAGAAAGTCAGGAGAAGAGGTGACTTTTGGTGCGCATGCCAGGTTCTTCAGACATGCTTCCAGACCCAAAGCGGGCCAGGCAAGGGAGCAAGTGCGGCACAGCGGCTCCACCCCTTGGCCCACCCGCGGATTGGGGAGAGGAGTGCAAGGCGGGTGGAGCGCGAGTGGGGGGTGGGCGGGCGAGTGGATGCCTGCGCTCGTGCACTGGGCACTCAGGGCCAGCCTATCAAAGAAGAAGGGAAGGGGCGACAAAAGGGGAGCGCGCCTCGGAGGGGAGGGAGAGAGACACAGAGGGAGAGGGAGTGGGTGCTGCTTGATCTCCCCCTCTCCCTTTCCCTTATGGGAAGGGGAGGAGGAGAGAGAGAGAGACAGAACAAGAGGGGGGTACTGCTTGACCTCCCCCTCCCCTTAAGGGGATGGGAGGGGAGAGAGAGACAGAGGGGGGAGGGGTGCTGCTTGACCTGCCTCTTCCCCTTTCCCTTATGGTGAAGGGAGGGGGAGGGGGGAGGGGTGCTGCTTGATCTCCCCCCAGAGGCAGCTCAACCCATTATGCAAAGCAAGCATTTGCAGTATAGTTGATTTTGCCCAGGGGTGCTCTTGAGGCACTTTTGGGGGAAAATAGACCTTGACATATGCAAGTTGTAGTTACTGGGATGTATAGTTCACCTACAATCAAAGAGCATTCTGAACTCCACCAATGATGGAATTGAACCAAATATAGCACACAGAACTCCCACAACGAACAGAAAATATATATCACTGATTGGTTGGGGGGGGGGCAAAATACTGTTTGCTTACCGTTGAAAATTACCTAGGGCCGCCTCTGGTTACATTGTAACTTCAAGTATTACAATCTAATGCTTTGCAGCCTCTCTTCTGTCATACAGACACACACACACTTGCATGTGTGTGCGCATGTGCACATGAGTATACACACACACACACACACACACATATCATTGGCTACTGTTTGCTGTTTTTTCTGTTAGTCTATTATTGCTCTCCACAGACATGTACAGGATCCACAACAACCTCTTTACACTTTCCATATTAGGTTATGTTTGTGTACAAACAGCCATTCCCACTTCCATGAAACCAATGTATTGTCTTTATTCTCCATTGTTCTCACTGTTTACCCAGTGAGATTTACGCTACATAAGATAAAGCCCCTACAGTATTCATAACCAAAACTTTTATTTTTGAGTAACATTTGTTACGAAGTTATGCTCAGTACACACCAGGGAATCTGGCAAAGTCTGAAAGAAAAGATTCCGATATGATTAGAATATCTCCATGGGGGATGAAGTCAGTGAGAACCAGCTTATTCAAATAATGCAAATGATCTTCAAGATCCTATAAAGTGCATAAAAAGTTTTGAGCTCACAGTTGGCTTCCTCAGCAACATGGAAGTGAAAAGACTATTCCTTATCAGTGCTTTTAAATATGGGCTTTTAGAGGATAAATATTAATTTTACATATTTTAAGGGAAACCTAGAAGAGAACAATTGATTTACTGCATTCAATTTGTTAACTGACACTTTCCTTATATGCAAGGACTCTTTGTATTACTATAAAATAAATATTCAGATAGTAAGTTTCCCTTTCAAGTGATAACATATATGGTGGTGGATGTCTGTTGATTCTGAAGAAGGGGCAAA
Organism: Anolis sagrei; assembly: GCF_037176765.1. NCBI lineage: Eukaryota > Metazoa > Chordata > Lepidosauria > Squamata > Anolidae > Anolis > Anolis sagrei. The sequence goes on along the minus strand of NC_090022.1, from coordinate 216,438,819 downwards.
ACATTAATAGTAAAAAGCATTTTCTAGAACAAAGTGTGTTAAATACCTAAAGGCAAGAGATCCCATCCTATCTTGGCAGCTAAGCAGGGTCAGGCCTTGTTAGTACTTGAGTGAGAGACTTCCAGGAACTGTAGGCTATATTTCAGAGTTGGGAAATGGCAAAAACAAAAAAAATTATTCTTTGTTTAAGAAAGCCCAGCAAGATTCATGTGATCACCATAAGTCATAGATGACTTGAAGATGCATACACAGAATAGTTCATGAAAATTAGAATGGCATAACTCATGCCTCAGATCAAAAAGAATATCTATAGGAACCAGCATGGAACACCCTCCTTAAATATGTATGTAGTCCAAATAAGCTTTGCTCAGATTGCTCTTAGCATATCCATCAAGCGTATAGCATATAGCAGCTGTAATTCAGCCAATTCAATAGATATTGTCTTATGAATAGTTGCAGAGGCTTACTCTGGAAAACATGTATCTTCACAAACTCCTGGCTTCATGTATGATTTTTCTTAGTATGGGGAGAAGGGAGAAACTCTTGTAAGAAAGCCATGATCATTTAGGACAACCTCAGTCCATCTACATGTGCTGCCTACGGTGATGCTGATTCAGAGTGGACTACTCCAGATCAGTGTCATTGAAGTCTGCAAAGCTAGCCAACAAGCCAGGTCAGGAGCTGGAAGATATATGCGCTGCATGGCACTGAGCCAGCCCAGAGGCAGGAAGGATGGCATCCTCACAGGCCAGGGAAGATGGAACTGGTTCAGCATTGCAAGACCACTGCACTGTTGATCTGACCTTTGCAGCAACTATCAGCCATGGAACTGGTGATGGTCATCACTAAGCTTATTCAAGCTTATTCAAATACAGGTATAGAGGCTAGCCAGAGTGACAAAGCAATGTAAGAGAGATAAGGGGGAAAGGAGGAATCACTCTGTTCTCCCCCCCCCCCCTTCCTTTCTCCTATTGCCTCATTGCTCTGGCTAGCATCACTATAGGTGTCAAGTGATCACTATAGTCAGTTTCATGCCTGATGGTCACCACAAAGGCAATAACAACAGGGACGGTAAGTGATCTCCTCTGTCCCTGGAGCTATCTGAGCTTATGGAAAATTTGATGGCAGTGGGCACATCAATAGCTGCTTTCAAATAAGAAGTGGCCCAACTGCTCACACTCACCCAAAAGCAGGCAAGCTTCCCTGAAGCTCTGGAATATCCAATGACTTTTCTTAATGTGGGATAAAGTCACATTAACACAAACATACCCCATGCACCATGCGGATGCCATTGAATGCCTTCACCCCAAAAGGAATTCATATGGCTTCTGTAGATGGGTTCCAAGTTCCAGACATTTCCCTTCTTCTTGATTATGGCTCGTGCAAGTCAAAACAGACTGTATATGAGGAGAAGGTAGGCAGGAAACAGCAGTCTGGAGTCAATTTTGAAGGTGGCAGACATTTTATGATGAGTAGTCTAAACAACATATGGACATGCGCTTGGATTACTCAGAAATCAAATCTACATGGACCCATTAGGTCAAAATTATGTTGTAAAATCCATACAGATCTGAGTCCACAGAATATTTACAATGAATGTTTTTGTTTATTTGATTAATTTAAAAATGGGTTTGCCATCATTGGTTCCAAGTATTTTTATGTCATTATACCTTTACCAAAACAACAAAATAAAGCAAAGTCCATTTGTCTGTACAACACACATGCACACACACACGCGCTCACACACACACTGAAGATGAGACACCTACACATGAGATTTGGTATAAGTCAGAGAGACTTAACTTTCTTTCTAGCCTCTCAGGGAAATGTTGTGAGCTGCCACATAGCAGTTAGATATTGAAATTGTGTTAATTTTTCAGAATTTCCCTCATTTTTTAATCTATAAGGTACTAAGTTAAGGATTCTGGCCGCTGTCGAGAGGTGGAAAAGGATCTTACTGTCATTACTGTCCAATTCAAAATCAGTTATTCCCAACAGAAAATATTCGGGTTTTAGGGGGAATTTCTTTTTTAGTATCTTTTCAGATTCTTTGTGAATTGCTCGCCAAAAGGCGTTCACCTTTTTGCACCCCCACCACATATGCCAGAAAGTTCCGGTAGTTCTTTTACATTTCCAACATTTAGACCCCAACTTCCCTCTACTGAATTTGGCCAATTGTAGTGGAGTAAGGTTGTTGTTGTTCATTCGTTCAGTCGTCTCCGACTCTTCGTGACCTTATGGACCAGCCCACGCCAGAGCTCCCTGTTACCACCCCCAGCTCCCTCAAGGTCAGTCCAGTCACTTCAAGGATGCCATCCATCCATCTTGCCCTTGGTCAGCCCCTCTTCCTTTTGCCTTCCACTTTCCCCAGCATAATTGTCTTCTCTAGGCTTTCCTGTCTCCTCATGATGTGGCCAAAGTACTTCAACTTTGTCTCTAGTATCTTTCCCTCCAGTGAGCAGTCGGGCTTTATTTCCTGGAGGATGGACTGGTTGGATCTTCTCGCAGTCCAAGGCACTCTCGGCACTTTCCTCCAACACCACAGCTCAAAAGCATCGATCTTCCTTCGCTCAGCCTTCCCTAAAGTCCAGCTCTCACATCCGTAGGTTACTACAGGGAATACTATGGCTTTGACTAGGCGGATCTTTGTTGCCAGTCTGATGTCTCTACTCTTTACTATTTTATCGAGACTGGACATTGCTCTCCTCCCAAGAAGTAAGTGTCTTCTGATTTCCTGGGCGCAGTCTGCATCTGCAGTGATCTTTGCGCCTAGCAATACAAAGTCTGTCACGGCCTCCACGTTTTCTCCCTCTATTTCCCAGTTGTCAATCATTCTTGTTGCCATAATCTTGGTTTTTTTGATGTTTAGCTGCAACCCAGCTTTTGTGCTTTCTTCTTTCACCTTGATTAGAAGGCTCCTCAGCTCCTCCTCTCTTTTGGCCATCAGAGTGGTGTCATCTGCATATCTGAGGTTGTTAATGTTTCTTCCAGCCATTTTCACCCTGAAATTTACCTCCAATGTTTCTAATTTTCTGGAAGAGGTCTCTTGTCCTTCCTATTCTGTTGTCTTCTTCCACTTCCATGCATTGCTTATTTAAAAATAGTTCCTTATCTCTTCTAGCTAACCTCTGGAATTGCGCATTTAACTGGGCATATCTCCCCTTACTATCACTGTTTCCTTTTGCTTTCCTCCTTTCTTGGGCTACTTCCAGTGTCTCAGCAGACAACCATTTTGCCTTCTTGGTTTTCTTTTTCTTTGGAACGTACTTTGTTGCCATCTCCTGAACAATGCTGCGGACTTCTGTCCATAGTTCTTCTGGGACTCTGTTTACTAAATCTAGTCCTTCAAATCTGTTCTTCACTTCCACTGTATATTCACTCGGAATGTTAGTGAGATCATATCTAACTGGTCTGTGTATTTTCCCTGATCTCTTTAGTTTTATTTTAAATTGAGCAATAAGAAGTTCGTGATCTGAGCTACAGTCAGCCCCAGGTCTTGTTTTCACCGACTGGATGGATGTCCGCCACCTTTGGCTGCAAAGGATGTAATCAATCTGATTTCGGTGCTGACCATCTGGTGAAGTCCATGTGTAAAGCCGTCTTTTAGGTTGTTGGAAGAGAGTGTTTGTTATACACAGCGAGTTTTCCTGGCAAAATTCAGTCTGCGTCCTGCTTCATAAAATAGCTTGTACCAGTTCTCCCTGTAGTCATTAGAATATATACATTTTATTTTTCTAGACCAGATTCCTTCCCACTCCGAGAGGTTGATTGGACGACCCAGATCTTTTGCCCATTTCACCATATTATTTTTAACTAGCTCTTTTTCTGTTTCCCATTTTAGTAACTGTTGATAAAGTTTCCGTATATGTTTATTTTCAGATTGTATGATTTTATCCCAGAAAGACTCTTCTATTTCGAACCCAGTCTTTTGATCTAAATTGAAACACTTCTTTATCTGATGGTACTGGAACCATGAAAGTGTTGGGTCATAATTCCTTAGGTCTTCCTGGGTTTTGAGTATTGGATCCCTTGTGTTTCCTTTTAAGATTTCCTTATAAGTCAACCACTTTTCCCTACCGGCCCCTCTGATTTGACTGGCTTCGTTCGGAGAGAACCACAGCGGAACTTTTGCGTGGAACTTGTTTTTATAGTTTTCCCAGATTTGAATGAGAGGAGCTCTAACAAAGTGGTTTTTAAAGTTTCTTTCTTTCTCTGCTGTTCCTCTCCATAAATATTTGTGCCAGCCTTGTATTAAGTCGTGTCCCTCGAGTGCTAGTAGTTTTTCTTCCTTAAGGCTTATCCACTCCTTAACCCAGCATAGAGCTGCGGCATCGTGATAGAGGCGTAGATTCGGGAGAGCGAAGCCTCCTCTTTTCTTATTATCACAAAGGTTGACGAAACTAATCCTGTGTCTTCCTCCCTTCCAAATGAATTTTTGGATATCTCTATGCCATATTTCAAATGTTTTTTTGGTTTTAATGATCGGGAGGGTCTGGAAAAGATAGAGCATGTCAGGGAGTATACTCATTTGAATCGTGGCTATTCTTCCTAGAAGTGAGAGTTTTAATGGTTCCCACCTTTTCATTTTCTCTCTGATTAGGGGCCACTTTTTTTCATAATTGTTCTTATATAATTGGGCATTTTTAGCCGTTAAAATGACCCCTAGATATTTCACTTTCTTGGCCACTCTGAGTTTCGTTCTACTTTGTAGCTCTTCTTCTTTCTTTTTAGTGATGTTTTTTTTATCAACATTTGGGTTTTATCCTTGTTTATTTTAAATCCCGCCACCGAGCCATATGCCTCCAATTCCTGCCACCACTTATCTATGGTGTTAAGGGGGTCTTCTATCACACAGACTATATCGTCCGCGAAGGCCCGTATCTTAAGCCTATGCTTCCCAAGTGTGAGCCTATGCTTCACACTTGAGATTTTTCTTTCTTTTTTAAAAGAAGCAAAATCTGGATGCAACAGCTCTGATAAGATATTTGTTACACTTTTATCACTGTCAAGAAATTGTTGTTTCTGTGAAATGAACACTTTACAATAACATTATTGAGAGAGGGCATTTGTATGGAGCAGTTCACTTATAAGGTGGCTTGTCTTTTAAAAACTGTTTCATCCAGCCTAATATTCAAGGATGAGTGACAGGGAGGCACGGGATAGTATCTTTGCTGTCTGATCAGACTTTCCAGGGGTGGTTTTACTCAATAAACCTGGCTTGGCACTGCTGGGCAGGAATGCAACTGCTGCCCCCTCTCCCTCCCTTTTGATTCCAGTTACATTGGTAACAGAGCAACCTGCCTCATGTCTCTTTTCCTCCTTTCATGCCATATGACAGGCAAAAGAATCTGGGGAAAGCAAAACTCAGAGAACCTGGATCCTGGTGCAGGATTGATTTAACCCAGGGTGCAGTGCAGCCTCATTAAGCGGCTTTCCCAGGATTAAATTGGATCAGCTCACATGTGTTGTATAGCCATCCTCAAGCCGATCAAAACTCAAGCCCCCCCCCCCCTCAGCCAGGCCCCCTCCTCAGCTTTGCACCATTCTTATGGGAACAGAGCAAGGGTGGGGAAGGGGTGGGGCTTTCCCTTCTGTCTCCAATTGTTTCCTTTAGCCCATTTGTTAGTCATGTTATTCATCTGCTATTCACCTTCATGCTTTTCCTCTTGACCTGTGATATGGCATCCTTCTTGAAACTATATTGATGTAGCTTTAAGAAAGGCCCAGGGGGGCTCAATATATCCAGCAGAAGCAAAAAGAATACAGTTGTCTCTTCCTGGCAAAGGATTTATACAAACATTGTCAAGGAACTCCCGGTCCCAAATTGGGCTTGAATCCTTTATTAATAATACTTAAATGCGTCTTTTTAATTTAATGGATGCATTTACCATCATTTGTCACCAGAGCTTTTATTTGGAACCACTAAATTGCAAACTAAACATGAAGGTAGTATGCATAAATGAGTTATCATATTATAGGATGGATGATAATTTTGTTCCAGTTTATTATTTTTTACCAGAATCTATCAATTTGTAGTTAAACAGAACTTAAAAGAGAAAATATTCAAGTGCAGAAGAAACCAAAAGTGACATTCATTGTCAGTTTTGTCATTTTCAGGCTAGACATTTAAAGAATTTTGTCCAGATATTTTTGCCTCGTCAAGAAATATCAACTGCCAGGTGTTCCAAAGGTTTTTTCTTCCTGCTCAAGAGCGAGGAAAATAATTTTTCTCTTTCAATTCCTTTTCAATTTGAGTAAGACATTTCAATGTAAATCTAGTCTCTTTCCCATTTGTTAAGCAACAGAGACAAACAAAGCAAGAACAGAAGGATGGTATTGATTAGAAGAACACAACAAACCTTCCAATGTTTCAACCACTTAATTTAATGGATACAACAAACAGCGGCAAACATAAATCTTCCACACATTTTACATACACACAGTGACCCACATGCCAGATTGAAAAATATGAATTCTCCTTCAGAAATGTAATTTTAAAAAGCCCCTCTTGATGTTTAGCTTAGTAACTTACAGAAATATGCAGGTATATCTTTAACCCACTCATACAGTACACTTTCCAGGAAAAAAGAATGTAGAATTGTCCCAATATTAGTTATTCAGCCGATTCTCTGTAGAGACACAATATGCTCCCATATTTTTTGTTGCCGCTGCTGTTCTTCTGTGCCTCCAATGCCTCCAAGTCATTTCCAACTTATGGCAACCCTAAGGCAGACTCTTAACAATGATATCAACCAAATAGGTCCTATAGCATTGCCCACACCTTTTTTATGATCACAGAAATTTTGCAAAGGCAGAAACATGATTATTAACACAGAGAGAACATTTTTGGATCATTTCCAATCCTACACTTGCTAAAATTCTGAGGACCATGTCAGTGGTTTCCAACAACAGACAGTATAAATTAATAATGCATGCCTGGCTATTTCTGTAATAGTTCTGCTACAAAACAGCAAATGCCTATATAAACAATTTTTGTGGTTAAGTAAAAACAATATTCATCTCTACTGTTTGACTGACTACAAAGCTCAATGCAAGGTTTAAGGTCATTGGTACTATTTCAGATAAATGTGGGTGTGAAGTAATCCTGTGATAAAAGTTATAAGAAATGCTTTGGAAAAGAAACTCTTAAATTGAGCACAAATCGACAAAGTTGCCAAGCTTATGCAATAATTTGATGTGGCCAAAATCTAAAGGTCTTCTTCTGATGAACCTCCAATGCCCAATACCATGTAACTTAAAAATCTGCTTCAGGGTGTGGCTGGAGTAGAGGTGAAAAACTATCTAAAACAGGTTTTTGATGCCATAGAGAACTGAAGCAACAGAAGAATAAAGACCCAGTGGCATTTAATACTGAAATTCTCTGTAGTCTCTCATCACTTTTTGATAAATAGTTGTCCTCTTGAAAATCTGTTTACCTATCAGTTTTTATATATCTGAATGACAGAGAACTTGAAAAAAGAAGGAACTATAATTACTTGATGAAAATAGTAAGTTTGCTTCTTCTTCTTCTTCTTCTTCTTCTTCTTCTTCTTCTTCTTCTTCTTCTTCTTCTTCTTTAAATAATAAGATGAATTTACAGGAAAAAGTCCACCACAATCCATATAATTCAATATTGTGGAACTTGTGGTCTAATAATGTTACAAGGACAGATGGTATTAATGTACAAAGAAAAGGGAACCAATATTAACTTCATATTTTGTACTACAAAAGAATTATGTTTTAACTAGAGAAAGAACACTGTGTTGCAATAAAAGAACAAAACTTAATATGGAACAGACTTTTTTGAGCATAGAAGCTTTCACAGCCCTATCCCATAGAGTTTTGTGCCATTTTCTAACACCCCCTCCCCCAAATCTAATTTTGGGAACTTAAATTTTTTGGAATGGACAATATGACATTTTTCAGGAAGGCAGCTGATTTTTCGGGAGCAATCCGGTCATAGGTGGCAATGGGGAGGCTTCATGGTCTACCCTTTCTGTCATTTTTAAGGTTGTCAGGACAAAAGTGGCCATGCTAGGAGGATACATTTACCACTGCAAGTTTCATAATGTTTGGGTCATCCCACAACTTTTTAATGATTTTTTAAAGTTTCATGAAATAAAATGTCTTTAAAAAACCCAAAGCTCCTCCTCCTATCCCCTAGAATGTCTCCACAGGTAGCAGCAGGGCAGAGAAAGAGTGTGAGAGTGAATCAAAGATGTGAACATTGCAAACAACTTCCAAGGACTTGATTTATTATTTTTGTTTTTTAAATAAATGTTTGGGGTGAGGAAGGCTCCTACTGCTAGACTGGTGCACTGGGGAATGTAGAAGCCACCTGAGGGTACACTTGCATACCACACAAGCCAGATGAACTAGGGCAGCAGGGATAGACAAGCCTGAACAGGTAGGGAAGAGGAGAGAAAGAAATGAGAGAACCAAAGAGATGAAGAAGGGCGTTTATGTATTTTAAAAATATATTTATTTGTGGGAGAAGGAAGGTGCAGGGCAGAGTACAGGTAGCAATATAGATAGATAGATGGATAGATAGATAGATAGATAGATAGATAGATAGATAGATAGATAGACTGTCTGATAGGAGGGATAGAAAAGAGACTGAAAGAAATTCTCCCATGGGGACTCAATGGTATCAGGCTATCACCCCTCCCTTCCCTTTACCACCACCTTACACAAAGTTAAGCCTTAATGAAACAACCAAAAAAGCTCATTTAAAACAGCCCTCCTAAACAATGTGCCCACCCTGAATTCCATAGCAAAATATGGAATAAAAGGAGGATTGACATGATGGCAAAAAGGAATCCAAAGCAGCTAATGTAAACAGCGATCCAAGCAGCTAAGACAATGAAAACAAGTGCAAGCCAAACAAATAGTAACAGCAGAGCAGAGAGAGCAGCAGAGCACTGGAACAAACAACCTCACTCACACACAGCCAGGACACAACTGGAAAATGGAGGAGCACTCCTCAGTATTTATAGATCCAGCATGGAAAGAAGACACGTGAGATGGTTCCTTCTTGTGATTGGCTCAGACAGCAGGGGCCACAGGAATCCCATGTGCACAATGGCTGGTGGTCAGCATGCCACAAGGTTACCTTTGGAAATCCGAATTTTTCACATGGATTCCAGCACCACATTTTTTTTGTTGCAACTGAGAAAAAAACCTCACGCCTCCCATGCCGTTATGGCTGAAATGGTAAATGAATATACCAAATAGCTGAATCCCATTTTAGAAAATGAATATGTGCACAACCCTACTATCCCATTTCATTTGATGTAGAAAATGCAGAACTCAGTACATAAGTTATGTTGTTAAATTTAAGTGTGGGAAATGCTCTGATAAAATGAAGTTAAAATGCTGCAAGATGCATCAGTACATCAAAGTGATGTGCTGATATACTGGTGCAGAGAAAGATGAATAAATTATCATGATCATTGGTACCCAAAAATGGATGGATACCTTCTTTAATGAGGCAGTCTTTATAAAATCGGTGTCTATACAAGTCAGATTTGGAAACAAATTACAAATTAAATGCAAATTACATCACAATCTTCATGTTGACACTTTTTGTGGAGGCATGGTAAGTTCAAACTGTTTTGTAAATTCGACAGAGATAGAAATTACCTAATTGTCAGTGGTAAATTTATGTCCACTGATAAACAAGGATGCCACTAGAGTGGTAATTCCAACTGTAGTGATAGGGAGAGAGGTGGGCAATTCAGTAGGAGAGGAAATTTCACAGTTTTTATTGCTTGCAGTGTTATTCTAATAGATTCGCAGGTGACAATTAATGGCTGGGGACAACAATAGCTGAAAGTGTGCATTTCCATTATCGGAAGCAGAGCCTCTGCTGTTTGTGTTCCGAAAATTCTATTTCTGTGGTGAAGGGTTAGAGGAAGTGTAATAAAATGAAGTGGGGAAAAAGAAACTGTAGACTGACTGCATCTTAGTGGAAATTCATAAATAACTCTCTGAGCAGAAATGAAACATAATTTTTTGAGTGGGGCACAGAAGTAGAAACAAACTGTGGGGGAGAAAGATAAAGTAAGTGGTTGTGTAGACACTGGGTCCAGTGCTCAGGGGCCTATAATGCTGTTAAGATAGCCCTGCAAAATATGACCCAAATCAGATGCAGTTCTTCCCTTGCCAGAGTCACTCCTCCTTTCTCCGCACATGTGCCCACAGTATTTCACTGCTTCATCTCCTCTTCTTCAACATCCTCCTCTTTTCTTTAAACAGATACACATACATCCCCTCACTTCCATTCTGTGGGTATTTTCCCCTCCCTGTCATACACCCAACATCTTGCTGCAGCTAAAATGACTTTTGCTTCCAGAAATAGCTCTTTGTCATTTCCCCATTACAGTATGTGAAATTCTGTGTTGGGGGCAGGTAGTGAGAGATCTATGCTACATGCGTTCCCTCTTATGTGTATAGTTGTGCTTTATGTTGTTCTCTGGTCTCTTGTGGAGCAATCACACTCTGCTGCTGCTGTGATCTCCAGGCAGCATCAGGAACAAGGAACAATGTACCAAAGTAGGGGTGTATGTGTGCACACGTGCATCCTTGCATATGTACAATCTCAAGATGCATGAGAGGTAGGGGTTATTGATTCTTGAACAGTCCAGCATTTTAGCTAAAATATTGTGGTCTGGTCTGGTATGAAAGGGTGACACCATGAGTTACTGCACTGGGTGACACTATTTAAATTTTAAATGGTATGAGATTTGGACCATTGACTAAACCAGGACTTCTTGAAAAGAAGGCACATTTTAAAACATTTTTGTTAGAACTAAAATGTATCCACCATTAGTTATTTTCCAGAGATTGTTGCAAAGAAGAACAAGAACATTTATATTCATTCTGAAGGTGGTTTATTTCCACCCAGTAATACTATTATGTTGCTAAATCCAACTATTTATACAACATTTTCATAATAATGACAATCACTAAGCAACAGGAGTATGCAAAAATCAGGATGTCATTTCAGATTTTAGAAAATGCAGGTGATTCAGAGATATGAACCACTGAAATACTAACCACTGAAAAGACCATCCAAAGCAGTTATGAATCAAAATACAAGCCTCCAAAACTAGTAGCTAGTTGAACATTAAGCAGAAATAAATAAATTCCAGAACTGTGTGACTGAATGGAAAACAAAGAGGAAGAACTACATGTATAATGCAGAAAATCATATCCGGCTTTACTCTAAGACTTGAAGGCAAGTGACGGAACACTGGAGAATCAATAACCATACTACTGACATAAATTATTTCCGCAGATGTGTCATGGTTGTCACATCAATGGCAAACATGAGGATACTTAATTGCAAGTTGCTTCCAGCTAAAACCTTCTCAATGTCTACATGGCAACACCTCTAAGGTAGAAAGAGCTCATAATACTAGGATGGGAAATCCTCAATCCTCAGACTAATTTCAAAATAATTTCTGATTACCTGCTAGGAAGAAATTCAGGGGTGGCGGAAAAGGGGAGGAAAGTGGTGGTGATCATTGATATTCTGATAGTGGAGGAGGAATATGAAAATACATAGGCTCGCCTATTTGGAAACGGTATCTTAAATATCAGAAGGGAACATTCCTTCCGCCACTACAGCCTCCTGTGCATTTTCAATCGGTGGACTGGGAAACCCTCTTGAGGTGATTTTCAGATGGTGTAGTGGACTGTAAGGAGAAGAATAGAGGGAGATATATCTAAGAGCTCCTGGAGTGGAACACTGTTTTTATTGCAATGTTTATTTATTGCATAAATATTGGATAGTTTTTCCAATTAATCCACTGTCCCACCAATGGAAACCCACTGTTGCATTCTAGCTATTTCCCCTGTTTAGTGATGACTGGGATAGACATACATGATTCCAACAGTTCAAGTTGCCTTCACACTGAAGTTTTTCCCCCAAACAACATACATTGCTTTGTGTGACAATCACAAAGTTGTTACTGACTCTTCCTTATGGCATTCTTTCATTTATAAATATTTGAAAGGATGTCAGAAGGAAGAGGGAGCAGGCTTGTTTTCTGCTGCTCTGCTGACTAGGAGCAATAGGTTCAAAGGATATTCCATCTGAACATTAGCAAGGACATCCTACCCATAAGAGCTGCTCAGCAGTGAAACTCACTGCCTCAGGGTGTGGTGGAAGCTCCTCCTTTGGAGGCTTTTAAACTTAGGCTGGATTGCCATCTGTCAGGGGTACTTTGCTTGTGCTTTCCTGCATGGCAGAGGGTTGGACTAGATGGCCCATGCAGGCTCTTCCAACAATTGCTCTTTAATTCTATGACTGTTAAAAATAGAGCCTTATGTTTTACAGGAAAGATGCACATGTATATCAAAGAGAAACTAATCAAGAGAGAAAGAGACTTGCTGTAACTATCCAATGTGTACAAGGTAGAGTTGAGCTTGAATTTGGATCTTGATTAGTAGCTCACTCTCTTGGCCACCAAATTTCTTAAGAATTTTTAATTTGTTTAACTGTAAAACACCAAAATTATACTAGATGTGTAGCTTTTGTAAGACCCAGAAATGAAAAAAAAAAACACCTCTTTAAAAGGTATAAACTAAGGTAAAGCAAACATAATGCATTATGCCAACCCATTCTAGGCCAGTGAAATGAGGATTTCAACTAAGTGGAATAGAGGTGAAAATGAAGGCGCTGTGGTGTGTTCAAATCCTAAGCATCTCCTTGTTTTTTCCCAATTGTTTTTTCCAAACTCCCTTGTATCTGGTTATTGATGTAATCTCTCTTCTGAAGCTACCTTTGGGGCAGCCTATGGCAGCTCCCATAGGCTGCTCCAAAGGTAGGCAGAAGATTCATTTGGCCTTGTTTTTAAGGGATGTGTAGAGTCCACACTACAAAATAACTAAATCTACATCTACATAAAAATAAAATAAAATAAAATAAAGTAGGCTCTTGTTATCTTCTGAGGTTTGGGGAGCCCCCCATGGATACCAAAACCCATGGATGCTGTAGTCACATTATATACAATAGCACATTATAATGGTGTCCCTTTAATAATGGCAAAATCAAAGTTTTTTTAAAAGTTTCTTTTTTTGGGGGGGGGTACAATTTTCAAGTAATGAATGGTTGAATCTATAGCTACAGAATCTATGGATACAGAGGAACAACTGTAAATACAACATGTTCTGTACAGTTCTTCCATATTAATTTATTGCATTATATTGGATGTCCAAGCGGTATTAAATATTGACATTCATATGAAGTTTGACAATTCCAAGTAAATTCTATCAATGTCAAAAGCAGTTATAATCATTCAAGAAAAGTTCACTATACACAAGAGACAAATTAAAGGAATAATTGAACAAGATTCATTTTTCAGTGAAGAGTTTCTTAACTGGCACACACAAGCAAAGGTCACAAAGAAAATCATTCTCTGTCAAATCAGTGTGTTTTTTGGCTGTTGTCATCTAAAAAAAACCCCAAACAAAACAAGAACAACGGGCATACATTTAAATAAAGAAATTTGATGAAACTGGAATGCACAGTCCATTGTTCATTTACATTACATAAAAGATGTTCTGTTTTGTTTCAGTGTCATTACTGTGTGTTATAACCAATTGTTTAAAAGCATGGAAAATAGAAACTATTAACCCTAAATTATGATTTAATAATTTTGAACATCAGTTTTCAGTTCTGATTTTAAGCATCTTTGGCTACATCTGGTTGAAAAGGGAACCTTATATATTGCCAGGGGTGAGGGAGATGTCCTCTTCAAATACAGCCTATACCATTAAATCCAGACTGTTATTTTAAGCATCTCAGAACTGTGGGGTATTTTTTAAACATATCAGAGACATCTGCTAAACTAGTAAACAGTTTGAATAATTTTATTTAACAAAATTAATAAAATACTTATTACACTCCTGTATAGATCTCAAACTTTTTAAGCTGCAAAGCCCTTTTTGAAGCATGTTTTTGTGGGGCACCAAGATAGATAGATAGGTAGGTAGATAGATAGGTAGGTAGATATAGACACAGAGTGCATTACATTTTAAAATTTCACAGATGGGCTGGGGGCAGATGGATGGAAAGTGTTTGTATTAAGTATTTTTTAAAAAACATGAACAAATTTCTGTGCACACATCTTGTTTGTAGTGCAAAAAAAGGAAAGAAGGAAGGAAGGAAGGAAGGAAGGAAGGAAGGAAGGAAGGAAGGAAATGACAATACAATACAATACAATACAATGAAAAAAATTAAACAGCAGAAACTTAACAGTATTTTAGTGGAAGACCCCAGGGGCCATTCAGTCCAACCCCTTTCTGCCATGCAGGAAAAACACAATAAGTGTACCCCTTTGTAGTAGTAGCAATAATAATAATAATAATAATAATAATAATAATAACAACAACAACAACAACAATAGGAGCAACCCCAGAGGCTATCCAGTCAACCCCTTATGCTATACAAGAAAAGCACAAAATGCCCCTGGAAGATGGCAATCCAGCCTCTGTAGTAATAAGAGTAGAAGTAAGAACAATAAAACAGTAATAGGAGCAACCACAGGGGCCACCCAGTTTAACTCCCTTCTAACATGCAGAAAAAGCACAAAGCACTCTCTGAGTGCTGGGAGAGAAACAGGGTTTTGGAAGCAAAGAAGATGGAGGTCTGGAGGGGAAGGAAAAGAGTGTGGGCAGTGAGGGAGGGGTGGGTGCCCTCTTGCTTCTCCAGGCTCATGGGGCCCATAGAAGCAAGTTGGGAAGTGGGGACTGACAGCTGAGTAGTCATGAGACTACCTGTGGGTGAGTCCCCACAGTCTCCATACCTCATTAGACCCATTCCTTTCAGAAAGGCCTGGGTCTAATAGGGTATCAAATGAATTTGGGACAAAGCAGGGATCACATGCTTTGTCCCAAATTAATTCTCTTTTACCAGAGGTGTCATTTGGACACTTCTGGTAAAAGTCCGACAGGAGCTGCATTTTGGGCCCTGTCTGAAAGGGCCTTCTTAACAGATCTTTAAGCAGTACTCAGATTCTTAAATTACCGGTTAGGAGAGTGTTTGAAAATGATATACTGGGTTATCTTTTAAATTGTATTTGAAATGGTTTTAACCATGTGCTTTAAATATAATTGCTTAGGCTTTTAAAAATAACTTTTTTTTAAAAAAAAAAGTTGAATATTGCTTTAAATTACTGTAAGTTGCCTTGGGTTCCATGGTGGGGGAAAGGTAGAGTATAAATGAAATAAATTATTGTTCCTTTTTCACAAATAAAGCCTGCAGTTGTATTTTATCAGAAAGACACACTGTGCAGATTTGCCTCGTTTTTACAGTTATAATAGTCTGTGCCCAAGGGAAGTACATATGAATAAGGCCACTTCAAGACTTGATCTTCTTCAGAGGTATCTGGCAACCCTTTAAAAATAATTAAAATATAAAAAGATTAGTTCTATAATATAGGCAGCTTCTTTCTTTCTAGGATGGCATTACAGATTCATATTCTGAAACTGAAAGCAAATAAGATCATAGGCTGCGACATCACTGACAAGTGCATTGCTTATCCAGAAAGTTCAAGTTGCTTTCATTTCAGTATCAAAATGATCAAGCTGATTTACTAACAACTCAGTCTGGGCAATATAATCAGAGAGGAAGATACTCTCCAGTCACCTAGATAGCCATCTGGAATACTTCCTTAGGACCTTGACACATCTGTGTTCTTGGTTTCTTGCCTGGTCCTGGCTCATACACTCAGTCTTCAATCTGGCATGGCTACCAAAGTTTACTGAAAACTGAACCAATCCTAATCATGAGTTAGTACACATCTCTTTTAAAGAGAATTGTGGGGATGTGCAAAATATCATTTCAGAATTTTCACTGCTGGTTCTGGTAATGGGTTTCCTTGATTCATGATACTGGCTCTCAATCTTAGGTCCTCCAGATGTTTTGGACTTCAGCTCCCAGAAGCCTTAACTAGCATGACTAGAGGTTGGGAATTCTGGGAACTTAAATCTAAAACATCTGGAGGCCTAAAGATTGGAAGCCAGTGGTTAAGTATAACCATGGTATTCAGAAGCAGACAGAGTGCATCTTGACCAGGCATGGGTAAACTTCGTCCCTCCAGGTGTCTTGGACTTTAACTACCAGAAATCCCAGCCAGCTTAACCACTGTTGGGAATTGTGGGAGTTGAAGTCCAAAAAACCTGGAGGGACAAAGTTTGCCCATGCCTGATCTAGACTGTAAAATTAATTCAGTTTGATGACTTTAACTGCCATGGCTCAACATTATAGAACCCTAAGATTTGTAGTTTGTTGAGGAACCAGCATTCTTTGGTAGAGAAGTGTAAAGATCCTGTAAAACTACAGTTCTCTTGATTCCAGAGCATTGAGCGATAGCAGTTGAAGTGGTGTAAAACTATATTAATTCTACAGTGTAGATGTGCCCAAAGACAGTGCTGGTTGAGGTAGGACTGGAACTTTAAGGCAATACATTAGAGATAATATTGACATTGCCAAACCATGTTATTTATAGAAGAGGAGACATTCGTTTTGTGAAATAATGTAACATCATGTAGCATTACCTTTTTCATGTCATCACTCATTTCTATTAATGGAGTAAGCCCTCCCCCCCAAAAAAAACACCTGTAACCATCTTTCCTTTAATATTAAATCAGTTTTGAAACATTAACATTAACAAATTATTTTGGGGATATGTGTGTTATGTTACAGAATAAATACTTTGTAATGTATTTAAAAGCAACTTTACAAAGTCTTAATGGAAAACCAAATATCATGCCTCCCATGTCAAGATACATTATATTTGGGGCTAGTACACTTAATTTGGCACCTGAGGCAGAAAATCATACAGTTATCTCTTTCTGAAACTATTAAAAGTACACATTCAAATATAACCGGATTCAGTTTTTCATGGTACCCCAAACCATTTCTAGAGTTACTGCCTCTCTGTGTTTAATCATTACAAAGCCTCAGATCCCCTTTTACTCTGTGGGAACATCAACATACATCTATACATTTGTTTATTACAAAAATGGACAGACTTTTCTGAGATGGTGGCCTCTTCCAAGGTGACAACTTCAGTCAAACTTATGACAGAAGTTTATTTCTTAGGGCTGGGCAATTCGTTTCGTTAATTCGTAATTCGTTAAAAAATTCGTTAATTTTTTAATTACGAAACGATTACAAAACTTTTTTTTTAACCTGGAAGTGTTTTTAAATATCGAAACGGCAGGCGCCAAAAAATTTTGTATTTCCGTCCATTTCGGAAATACGTAAGATGGCCGCCTGCCGATGCTTGCTGGGAGCTCTCCTCTCTCGGCGCCGGCTGAGCAAGCGAGCAAGAGGGCGAGCGAGAGGGGCGAGCGAGCGGCGAGCGAGAGGGCCCACCAGAGTGAGTGCCTGCCTTCCCTCCTTAATAATAATTTTAATTTCTCCTCCCTATTCTACTAAATTAATAATTAAATTTAAAAAAATATTTAAAAATATTGAAAAAAAAAAGGGCGCCATCTTTACAAAATGTTTTGTAAATATTTACGAAATTTCGTAAATACCGAACTTTTTTTTTGGAAAATTTTGTAATTATTTTAAATATCGAAACAAAAAAAAACCCCAATTACAAATGGATTTTAGAAACAAATTTTTGCGTTGTTACCCAGGCCTATTATTTCTAGCACTTATGAAGCCTGAAATTTTATATCTTATCATCACCATTATTTGTGATCAAATTGCATCAACATTGTTTGTGGATTAGGTTGTGTAAAAAAAATCCTTGCAAAATTTTACAGAGATTGTTGCAAACTTTTAATACCTGGGATTTTTTAATGAAGAATACACACACACACACACTAGTTTAGGTAGGCTCTGAGATAATACTTCAGGTCACCACTTCATGTCTGATTGGTGGAGCATATTCAAAGTTTGATGTTCCATCTCTTAAACCTGCTTGTTATTGTTTTTCTTTCCTTCTTTCTGCATAGCTTTTTTCCTTCTCAAAGTCAACTTTCTTGGGCCATTGTCTTTGAGGGGAGTGTGTGTGTGGGGGGGGGGGGTCATGATCTCCACCTTTGTCATTTACAGTTGATAGCAAACTGGGCACAAAACTAAGGAAGGAAATCCCTCCCTTTGGGCAAGGGGAATTTGTTATTGGATTCTACCTTTACATAACTGTTTTCAGACTTGTTGGTTTTTATTTCTGAAATCTTGCTTGTGGAACCCTCCAGAGCACCCAACTTTCCTATTGACAATAAAGGTATTAGAGAAGGCAAAATCAACCTCTCATTCACTGAGTGAATATTTGTCTGGAGCCAGTAACACTGCATTGATGCGTTTCCAGCAGGGACCCCTTTAGCAGCAGGTGGTGTTGGCAGCCAGGTAGAAAGCATTAGCACCTTCATGATCGGCTTGTGAGGACACCACAGACCTTCAAATGGCTGAGAATCTGATGAACAAGGAGCAGTGGGATGTTAGATAGCTCTCAGTTAGTGGTCTTCAAAGATGACCTGCTGTTTTTACACTTTCTTTAACACAAACATAACGATAAAAAGCAGTGAAATGAAAGCACTAGAAAAGTGTCTTCCAAGCTCTACGTATTGCCAAAAATAGTTATTGAAATAAGACGGAGATTCATTATCTCCTTGGAAGCTATAGATGACAATCTAAGAAATAAATCACAAGTTTGAGTTCATGTGTACCCGAAGAATGTTTTAACCTTGGAATACTGGATCCAATAACCCACATCCAAATATATTCACACATAAAAGGGGGATTTTATTGAACACAAACAATTCAAAATGTACATAATGACTACACTGAGGAATAGCATATAGTATGGTAACTTCATAAATAGTAAACAGTAAAAACAGGTAACTAGAATTACTTCACTAATATTAAATTAGCTTAAATAAATAACCATACAAGGATAATAGGTTTTGAAAATACTGGCAATCATTTAGATTCAGATCATAGGACATGACAGGATTTGAGGCTAAACAACCTGAAGTTTGGGAAAAGGAAAAGGACAAATAAGAACGAGATTTAACCAAAAGAGGGGGAAGTGGTATAATTAATTGCACTTACTTTACTTAGATCAATGAGGCACAGAGTGCAGGAGAGTGGTATTGGCACAGAATATAAAATGCTTCTGTAACAAACATGGATTCAGTGGGTTTAAAAATAACATGAACCTGTCAAGTCTTGAGCTTTTTCCAAGAATATAACCAGTGATTTACAAGATATTATAGAGGTAGATAGTGAAAAATTAAGTTTCAGCTGACAGAACTGGCCCTGTCACTAAACAAAGTGAGGCCAGCAGCCTCAAACAAGAGATACTAAGAGGCAGACAACAGTTGCAAAGGAATCTCTGGACAAGACTGGTGCATATGGCCCTCATGAGTAAATTTGCAGCTTCAGGTTTGACATGGAATGGAGGAAACAACATGTCTTTGACCAGACTTCTCAGTTATGAATTTATAAAAAAGCACAAAATGTTATGATGAATCAGAAATGCTCGCCTTCTGTAACTAACACGTGTTCTTTCAAGTCACTTCTCATTTATGGAGTCCCTAGGGAGAAGCTATCATGGAGTTTTCTTAGCAAGATTTGTTCAGAGGGGGTTTTGCCTTGAGAGTAAGGAAATGTTGTCACCAAGGAGATTTCCATGGTCTCCAGAATTGTAGTCCAGTGCATAGCTACTACATCATACTGTCTCTTCTTTCTCTTAAGTCAAAACAAAACTTTATTATTCATACCTATGGAGTTACCCCACTACAAATTTTTGAAAAAAAAATAATCAGACCGAAAAGTTACTTTTTACCAGTAATTTATATAATTCATGCTATCCCACCCCAGAAGTAACTCATTATTGTCACTCATTATTTTTTGTTCTCTAATTCATTTTGTGATTTGTTCAAGTCCCTTTTTGGAAGAACAATCGATGGATAAAAGAAAATGGTTTAACAATTTAAAAAACCTCTTGGGATGCATCAGGTCATCTTCTCCATAAACTCCCATATTACTTGCTATAATAACAAAAAATAAATGATAACATTAAAAAAAAAAAACATTGTACCACTGCAGTGTTCTTGTAACTCCAAAAAGTTATGACAATTTTCTTTTGTACTATGTTATGTCTATGTTCTAAAGACAGAAAGTCCCTTGTTCTAGTTCCATCTTTCAATGCCGAGGGTAAGACAGATTTGCCTGTGCAGTCATACTTTCATATTTATTTATTTATTTACAGTATTTATATTTCACCCTTCTTACCCCGCAGGGGACTCAGGGTGGATTACAATGTACATATACATGGCAAACACTAAATGCCATAGACACACAACATATATAGACAGACACACAGAGACTACTTAACATTCCAGCTTTTTGATGAGGGTATTCTGGCCACCAGGGGAGCTGTCACTTCACCGTCCATTTTTGACACTGATGAAGCACTTCCTCATTCTTTGCATGCTTGCTGGAGTTTTTTATGGTATCGCAAATTAGTTAAATTAGCCTCCCCACATATGCGGTACCTAAACTTCCTACTTGACAGATGCAACTGTCTTTTGGGCTGCAAAGGTCAACAGCAAGCTACACAAATTGGTCAGAAGCTCACTCTGACCCGGGCGGGCTTCGAACTCATGACCTTTCGGTCAGTAGTGATCTTAATGCAGCTGACTCTCAATGAGCTGTGCCACAGTCCCAGTGCGATATTTCTAGAATGTCTGGCAAAACAACTTTTGTGTAATTGCAAAATATCATTTTTACCGGTATTCTCGCTATTATTTCCTATCTTGTGAGAAAGGTTCCCCAAAGAGAAACATACCTACAAGCTTGCTTAAGGGCCCCTTTTATCTCATTCATCAATATCATTTAGTAAGAGGGGGGCAAAAAAAGAATAATATTACAAAAATGGGTTTAAGTCACTCCCCAGGATGCCATGCAATGTTTATTATTGTGAATTTTATAATATAAAACTCTGTAGACAAAATATGTAAATGTGGCAATGCTGCTGTTATAAAAGATTACTGGGTCTATACTGATTTTGCACAGTAGATGTAAAATGTGCAGCTATTATTTAATACACTACTCATACAGTCCATATAGTAGCCATTGTTCAAGACACTGATTTATAAAGATTAAGATTTATTTATATTCATATCAATTTAGCATATAAATCCAACCATATTTTAATAGCAGTATTTCATTCTTCTTCACTTTCATTTCACTTCACTTTATTTCTTAATTAGTCGCTCTCCACCAAGGTGTTCCGAGCGACTTACAATTTAAAATAGCATTTACACAACATAAAAACATTCCACATAAAACATACAACAGTGACTATTTGGCAAATTAGATCTGATCACTTTACTTAAATGCACAACCAAACAGCCAAGTCTTGAGCACCTTTACAAAAGGTCGCAACTCCGACATTGCTCTAATATATGGAGGCAATGAGTTCCACAGAATTGGAGCATAGATCGAGAAAGCTCTACGCCTTGTAGCTTCCAGGTGTACCTCCCTAGGGCCTGTTATGTATAGGAGATTTTCTTGGGTGGATCGAGGTAACCACTGATGGGAAAAAGGAATGAGGCGGTCCTTAAGATATAAAGGTCCTTGGCCATTTTGAGCTCTAAATGTCAGGATCAGTATCTTGTTAGAGATCCGATGTTCTATTGGTAGCCAATGCAGTTGTAGAATCGGTGTAATATGAGATCTTATAGATGATCCCGCTAGCAGCCTGGCCGCCGCATTTTGGACCATCCGAATCTTCTGAGTTGTTGACTTTGGAAGGCCGGCATATAAGGCATTGCAATAGTCCAACCTAGTGGCAACTGTTGCATGGATTACCGTTGCCAATGCTTCTACCGAGAGGTAGGATGCCAATTTCCTTGCCTAGCAAAGATGAAAAAAGGCTTGCTTTCTTATGGCAGTGATCTGGGCCTCCATCGTCAGCAATGAGTCCAGCACAACCCCAAGGCTTTTAACAGTGGAAGACGGAACCAGAACTTCCCCATCAAAATCAGGCAGACACTGGATTAATTCTGGTGGCTGGCCGGGCCAGGGTATCTCAGTTTTTGCAGGATTCACTTTTAGTCTGCTCACTCACAGACAACACATCACTTCTTCCAAACGCAGCCTAAAGTTCTCAGGAATTGTGGTTGTCCCAGGTTCGAAACGCAAGAGTAGCTGGGTATCATCTGCATACTGATAGCATTCTATGCCAAAGCTCAGCACCAGTCCAGCAAGTGGCCGGACGTAGATGTTAAGTAACAGGGGCGAGAGGATAGCACCCTGGGGAACTCCACAGCAAAGGCAGGAGCTCTCAGAGCTTTGGCCTAACCACTCCGCCCTCTGTCTCCGGTCCCGGAGGAACGAATTGAACCATTTCAGGGCTAAACCTCATACACCAGACATAGCCAATCAATGAATCAGCAAGTCATGATCAACGGTGTCGAATGCAGCTGTGAGGTCCAAGAGTACCAATAGCGCTGATCCACCTCGGTCTAATTGACAACGAATTTCGTCAGGAATAGCTACCAAGACAGTCTCTGTCCCATGACCTGAACGAAAGCCTGATTGAAAGGGGTCCAAACCCGCAGTTTCATCTAAGAATTGCTGTAGCTGCCCCACCACTGTCCGTTCAATCACCTTGCCTAAAAACGGAAGGTTTGAAACTAGGTATGGCGGTGTCTAGGCTTGGTTTTTTCAAGAGAGGGTGGACCACTGCTTCTTTAAGGCAATCTGGAAAAATTCCTTGCTCCAAGGAACTGTTGATGATGCTCCTTAAGGGATCTCATAGTCCCTCCCAGCACTCCTTAACCAACCGGGAGGGGCAAGCATCGAGGTAGCAGGTAGCTGGTCTTGCTGCAGCTATAGTCTTTTCCAAGTCTTCCATTTCTAATAACACAAAATGTTCATTCTGAATGTTTCAGTGTCATGAATGACACAATAATTTGTCAAATTAGAAGACAATACAATTATTTAACATTTACTGACAACTTGGAACAAGTAGTTATAAGGGAATACATTGAAAATGGTGAGAAATTTAAGTATTTTTTATCACAGTCCAAGAAGAGCGGAATTGTATAGTTTTCATGAAACATTTCTGTACCATCTTTTCTATGCACATTGTCAAACCTATACTGAAAAGTAGCTACAGATTTGACAGCCAGATGCTTATTTTAGGAGAGCCAGAACATGCTGAAAATTTTTCTATAACGAACCTAAATGGCCATATCCACTTTTTGTACTCTAACATAAACCCAGATATTTCTAAAATAAAAGGTGTTCCTAAATGTATACATAGTTAAAGGTTTATAATTCTGGATTAAATATTTTCCATTTCTTAAAAATGTGTATACCCTTAATAAATACTGGGTAAAAAGTATCTATCTATCTATCTATCTATCTATCTCTATATATTAAGACACTATTTGTATATATTTTGCTAGTGGTCTTTTTCAAAGATGTCTAAAACTGATGGAAGGTATAAATTACATGAAAATTACATTGAAAAGCAGTCTGAAATGCATATAAACCAACCTGTTCCATTACTTTGATTAATCAAGGAGTCATCATCTCATCAAAGAAACTTACATCTTTAGTTCAATAATCGCTCCGTCAGTTGTCATGGCATTCCACAAAGTATAGCAATTTACCAATTATCAGTGAAATCTAGGACACATACTGTACCTTGCCTTTTATCACTGCTTATTACCTCTGAAAATACTGCTTCATTCACACAGTCTAATTAAAGTACTGCTCTCAGAAACAATTTAAAGAAGTTATATATCATGTGAAGTATTCCATAAGCTCTGAAGGACAATACTGCAGTATGAAAACTGGAAATATTCGTGCAGTATTAAGGTGGATTATTTTGAATATAATGACACTGGGGCGGATCATAAACTAATAATAGTTGGCAGGATTATTAGATGATTATTATGTTCCCTGCCTTTCTACAACAAGAATATATTAGATCATTACTTAATAGCTAGGGTTAAACATGTAACAAGAACAAAATATTATCCAGACCTTTGTTTCTTCAGGTCTAAATGATACGTTAACTTGTTTGCAGAAAGTTTAAAAATTCAGAATGCTGCCCACTTGTTGGTAAATTTGAAGTTCTCAAAATGCTGTCCATCTAAGGGAATGGGTAGAAATAATAACAGCTTCCATTTAAAATTGATCTCTGCAGGTACAGGAAACTAGGGGCAGATCTACAGTAACTCATTAACCTGGGCTGATCTGGCATGGCATATTCTGAATCAGCCCCAATATGGGTCACACAGACACTCCCCCAGATACTGTGGAGGCAAGAGGCAGTCCCAACCACACAGCAGTACTGAACACAGTTTAATGACACTGGGCGGACACCCTACCATCCTGTCCCATTCCAATATCACAGTGATCTCTGCCTGTAACATGGATCTGCCTGTAACATGGATCCTACCTGTTGGTCATCATGTGCAGTGACATTGTCTGGGACAACACGGTGACTAGGGAGGGGAGAGAAGAAATCACCCCTCCCCCACCTCCATTTTCTGTTTGCTCCATTGCCTGGCTGACTTCAGTGCAGGCAATAGCCAACTGGTAGGAACCTATTTCACAGCCAGAGACTGCCACAACACAGAGGATGACCATCCTGTGTCTCCCATCAGCCTAAGCCCAGAAAACATGGGTTGGCAATGAGAAAAGTTGCAGCTGGTTCCATTCTTGGCCAGAATTAGAACAATATCTCAATTTTGGTTAACGTGGAGCAGGCTGCATTAAGGTGGCCTTGCCTTGCACTATCCCAGATCATCTCCACATGGCATTTGGCCACCACAGAGCTGATTTTGGGCCCACCCAACCTAAGTGGTCAGTGTAGATGAGCCGTAAGAGCTTTCATTTTCCTACATGAAGACAAGTATGAACAAATCTATTAGTAGTTTATCACACAGACTCACTATTCCACTGGAGTCACATTAGGATAGACCACCAAGCTGAGCACCTTCAATATTACACCTCAATTGCATTGATTCATCAGTCCATGGTCCTACAACCATATTCCTGCACACCCTCATAGCTCTGCTATCCTGCACTATTGCTGTTCCATTATTATTATTATTATTATTATTATTATTATGTGTGTGTGTGTGTGAATTGCCAGCTTGCTAATAACAAGAGGAAGGGAGAAGAGACATCTAGGCTGTTGTCACCTATCTTAGCATTCTGGGACTCTTCTACTTCTCTGCTGAGCAGTTACATCTGAGCGGGGAGTCATCTGGCATCAGCAACACCTGAGCAGGGGGCCCTCATGCCCCCCCCACTGCCTTGCTGCCTAGCCCCTTTAAGGGCCCCCACCTCCTCACCGCTCGGTAGCAGCTACATCTAAGTGGGGAGTCACCCAGCACCAGCAACAACTGCTCAGGGAGCCACCTACACCCACACTGCTTTGCCTCCTTGCTGGCCAGCAGCTGTAACATCTGTTGATGTGTGAGGACTACTTACCTGGATTAGCTAAACTGCTCTCTGAGGCTTTTCCATCAATTCCTTTCTGATTGTGTTGGGTAGCCTTGGTGGCTCCAGTCCCCATCACAAGCTTTCATTATAATTTCACTGTAGTTTTCAATCAATAATTGAAAACTACACAAACTGGCAAATGGTCATGTCTGATGATTTTAATGATTTTAATTTACAGTTATATGTTATTGTTTTAAGATATGTAATGTATTCTTTTTATTGGTATGTGAGGCATTTAATTTTTGCGAATTATTATGTTGTACACTGCTTTGAGTCCCCCTATGGGTGAGAAAACCGGTACAGAAAGCAGTAAATAAATAAATAAATAAATAAGACATCAGGGGGCAGAGAAGTGGGAATCTAGCGGGTTTGGGAACTATTGATAGGTTCCCCCCCCCCCCCATCAATGGCTAGGGATGGAGACTCAGAGGGTAGAATGGGGGAAAGTGGTAAAAGGGTGGACATGGCATCTTGTGTCTAAATTGGCAACCCAGAGATATAATGTTGAAATATTGACAATTAGGTTTGCTTACATTGCTTACATTAAATACAATAATAGTTTACTTTGGATTTTAAGCAAATATTTGTTAATACTTTAGAACAGAGTTTCTCAAATTGTGGTTCTCCAGATGTTTTGAACTTCAGCTCCCACAATTCCTAACAGCTGATAAACTGGCTGGGATTTCCAGAAGCTGAAGTCCAAAACACCTGGAGGAGCATAGTTTGAGAAACACTGCTTTAGAAAAACACTAAACACAACAGAATTTTTCTGTTAACTGCTCCCCCACTCACCACCCCCTAGTACACTCGCAAAATCTTTTCTGCTGGAGCAATGAACATTTGGTGGGAACGCATTTGGAAAAAGAGCTATGTCTCTGTGAGGCACGGAGATTATTTATTCCCTTAGTCTAGCATGCTGCCTGCTGGTGCAGTTGTAAAAAAAAATCTTCTCACCAGTAAGCCACATTGGACAGATGACTTGTTCCCCTTGGTCTAGTATGCTGTCTTTTGTTGCAGTTGTGCACACTATGATGTCAATAGTGAGAAGAAAGACTCAAAATTGGCTTCATTAAATGGAGTAGTGATACTACCTTGTAGGAGTGTGTGATCAACAATTTTTTTTCCAATACTCATTACTTAATTGGGTAGGGGGCATGGTGAATAGTTTCTAAAGTGTTTCTGAAATATTGTAAGAGTCTGTATCATAAATATTATGATGTAACTGAATTTTCATACTTTTTTGTTATGTAACTGCAAAAGTAGGGAAGCTTCTGGGGCTCCTTTCTCCCTTAGTTTTAGAGCTATTGGGATGAAACTTGCTACAATTGTAGAACACATTTACCATTGTTATCCTTCCCCCACATTTCAGAATGTTTCACTCATTCACTAATTTGGGGGGGAATTTTAAAAGGCTTTGCCAACAACATTTTTAAAGGAAACTACAAGGGCTATCACCTTGAATTTCTCTACAATAACACAACATAACCAGGGCATAATCCCCCCCCCCCCCAAGTTTCAGAAAGATTCACACAATTACTGTATCTTAGCTGCTATGACTGTGTGGTGGAGTGGGGTGGGGTGGTTGGCTGTTGTCCCAGTCACTATGGCACAGATACTATCAGATGCAATAACTGAGAAAAGTTATTTTTTCTTTAAAATTGCATACTTTAATTGAACTAGGTTTCCCAAACATATAATGATTTTGGAAAACTAATGCTTTTGGACTGTTGTCCAAGTCACTGCAACACAGATAGCATTGTATGCAATAACTGAGAAGGGATTTCTTTTCTTTAAACTGGTGTACTTTAATTGAACTAGGCTTCTCAAACACAGAGTGGTTTTGGAAAACTAATGCTTTGAAACTGTTGTCCCAGTCATTTCAGCACAGATAGTAGCAGATGCTATAACTGAAAAGAGTTTCCCACTTACAGAATGGTTTTGGAAAAAAAATGAAAGTCACTCCTTAGCAGAATCAATAATAAATTAAATTATAGAAGTAAAATAAAATAAATATAGATGACTCCTAGCAGTCTGGATTTCTCCTTATATCAGTCAGTCACTCAGTCCCCAACCTCTCAATATAGCCTAGACTAATGTGTGCCTGCCTAGCCTGCTGCTTTGTTCTACTCTCTCTCTCTCTCTCTCCTCTCCCAACTCGCAATGGAGGAAGCCTCGTGGCACTCCTTAATTTAAAGAAGAATGACACTCCCCCTCAGACCTGATAGGTTGAGACACATGACAAGTTTGGCTTCACCTCCCGGTACAGTTTGTTTACTCAGAAAATTAAAACTGTGTCACGGAGAGAGTTACAACGTTAATGCAACTTATGCAGAACTTCAATTCTTATGTGAGAACTTCAATTCTTATTTTGTGTGTGTATGTGTGTGGACACCGCCTGCATTTCTTAATATTGTGGTGGAGGCTCCTTCTTTGGAAGCTTTTAAACAGAGGCTGGATGGTCATCTGACAGGGGTGCTTTGAATCCAATTTTCCTGCTTCTTGGCAGGGGGTTGGATTGGATGGCCCATGAGGTCTCTTCCAACTCTATGATTCTATGATTCTCCCATTTTCATCTAACTACATTGTGACTGATACAGAATAATTCAAAGTTTTGTGTACAAAAGAAGAGGATGCACAGAAAGCTGTGTTATAATATCAATTTATTCAATGAAGGATTGTCTATACTAACTGCCAGCAGATTTCTGGGCTATCAGCCAAAAGTATTCCCTTGTCAAAAGAGATCAAACCTAGGAGCTTTGTAAACAAACTAAGGATGATCTAGATTGAGTTTCTCGGGTTATATTATTTCAGGGAAAAATGATTTTTCCTGATTTTCCAGGGTATCATATCTGTACCTATTGACTACTGTTTCTTGCTTTCCTGGAAACTTGTCATGGTTTAGAAACCAAAGACTTGCAGACTACCACTTTTCCATAGATGATCACTTTGAATAAAATCTAGGTGTTTCTTTGATCCCCCCCCCCCCTTTTTTTCCCATTTTTATACATTTGTTTTACTTGGGTTGGGAGAGGCTGAAAAATCACCACCAATGTCTCCATTTATATGGCTTTCTCATCTCCTAAATGTGAGCATAATTGACATATTTAGTTTTATTGATACCCTTTGGATTTGTCTCAAAGGCATGAGCCAATGAAAAACTCACTCATCCTGTGATAAAGGCAAATTTATCTTGCATGAACAGATTTTGGCTGAATGCATCTAACACCTAAATGGTTCATACTTATTATTATTAGCAGCATGCCTTAGGGAAGTGTGCTTTCTGGAGAGTTTTAATTTTAAAAATGAGACAGATGCAGCAAGATGGGCTGACACGGTTGCCAACTTTCCCTAAACTCTCAATTAATGGGAACTAGTTACTGTTTCTTCCATATACTGGGCAGACATTCAACAAGTAGAGCTTCCTTATTACAGCAGAAGAAACATCATTTCAAATAATGCTGTGTGTCATGACATATTAACGTGTCAGCTGCAGTATGTAGGGGTGTCATGCAAACCTAATGAGTCTATGTGAAATAAGCAATAAATCACATTTTTTAAAAATGTGAATGAAAGGTTTTCATGAGATCTGTTGTGTCCCCCATACATTTTATTTTTACAATTCATGTATGTGTCATGTGGCAAGTGTTTGAATCCCTGCTCAGCCACTGGGTGACCCTGGGCAAGTCACATTTCCTCAGCCTCAGAGGAAAGCAAAGGCAAACTTCTCTTGAACAAATCTTGTCAAAACAACTCGATGATAGGTACACCTTCGGGTTGCCCAAACTCAATGATGACTTGAAAGCATGCAACAACATTTTAAACAAGAGCTCATGAATATGAAAAAGAGGATAAAATTTTGCTACAAATGCAGATGTCAACTTTGTCACGACATCTACTCTAACAATACTAAAGATGTCAATGACAATATTAGATCTACAAGACATCAGAGAAACATTCCAGGGGGAAAATAAATAATTATAGCAATTGCCAGTTAGCACCAATATGGTACTGGTCTCTGGCATATTGCGAAAAACACCAACAATTGGTCCCAGGCAGTTTGGAAAGCACCAATACATGTCATTTGCAGACAGCAGTGCTTTCTAAGCAGAACCAAAAGCATAGCTTCTAACAAAAAACCAAGCAGATGCAAAACTGACACCCATAAGGGCTACTGAGAGAAAACAGTGCCAGACTACTTCATTCTCCCAGGGCACACTACCACTAATTTCAAAATGGCTATTTTGAAACAGGATTTTCAAGGGGAAGCCAAAGCAGTAGACATCTGAAATATGATACAATTTCCATTCTATTACCAAAGGTTTGAATCAAGATAATAGTTTCTTTATACAATGTGTGTATTTAAAAACTGAAATGATATTCTGCATGGTAAAATTTCACAATTCTAAAAGATGCAAAATGAAAGATGCCTTGAGACACTCTGGTCTTAGCACAACAGAACAAAACATACTAAGTCTAGTTGTCCAGCAAGTACTCCTTCTAAAATAGGTAAAATATGTATTAGCTAACAAATTGTTGTCATCTGCTTATTCCTCTTTCTAGGGTATTTTTTCCAGGATTTTATAGTACTAGCTTATAATTCTCACTTTCTACACCTGTCTTTTGTTCTGATTACACCCACAGTGATGCATAAGTAGAGTGAGCGTAGTTATAGGGGTGGGAGTCTATATATCTGAAGCATTTAGGAAGTATTCTGTAGTCTGTGAAATATCATGATAAAATAAATCTGTAAGAGTTTTAGTGGTACCATAAGTGTGTTTTTTAACAGAACTAAGAAAAATGTAACCAGGATCTTTTTAAAAAATAAAATAAAATCAGGAAACAATCAAGATTATGAGAAAGAAGTATCTGAGTACTACATACTGGAAATATAAAATGCCCCATCTCGTAAAGGCTGTCCAAATGATGCCTCAGGAAAACCTGGATTAATTTGATGCCTGCTAAGGTCCAGATTTTTGCAGGTGCTGGGACTGTGGGGATTGGCTCCTGGGACTGCTTCCACAGTCCCAGGGGTCAATCCCCACAACTATCCTGGTTCTTCAGGCTCCTGGAGCCCAAGGGAATGGGATGGAAACCAAAGGAGCAGGATACTTCAGAGAGTTTTTACTGATGTGTGAAAATGATGCATCATAAATTATGTGTGTGTGTGGGGGGGGGAGGGGGGAATCCCTCCCCCTCACAACTCCTGACGTGTCATTTTCACATGTCATGAGAACTCTCTAGAGAGAGCTGTGCTGCCGGCAGGTCCCTTACAAAAGTTTTGAGGGGAAAATTGGGGGGGGGGGGCTGGAGTGCTGCTGGATGCCCTCCCAGATCAACCTTTGGGGTTGGGGTTGCGGCCAAAATCTCAGAAGGAACTGGGCTAAAATAACAACCTCTGATAAACTGATAACTATGAATCAATTTCCATGTTTTTCATTTACCAACCCCAGTGAAAAATTGTCTTTCTAGCAATTTGGTCCTCCAGTATGCTTCCCTGGAAGTTACCATACAGCAGCTCTGGAATACATAGCATATTCCTAAATAAGTTACCTTTCTAGGAATTTTATACTATAAGGTATGCTGGGATTGGAAACTGGCATTTGGAGAAATCTGCGGTGTCAAGTAGGTGTAGTTTGGCCAGGAACATATCCTTGCAAATACAGGGATCTTATTGGAAACAGCTGACATTTGGAGTAGCAAAATACAAGAGAGTTATTCCTTCTAGACTAGCATAGTTCCCTTCTTATAACTGTATTATTGCCACCTGGGCTACTATCAGATTGTTACAAAATGGTGGATTTAGTTGAGTTTTCTTTAGATGGGTTTATCAGAGGTTGTTTCCCAGACTTTTTAAATACTTATTTATTTATTTATTTATTTATTTGCTGCATTTGTTAACCGCCGCTCTCAGCCCTAGGGCGACTTGCGGCGGTGTACAACATATAAAAACATATTTTACAATAAACTACAACGACAAAAAACAACATATCACTAATACACTATCATCTAATTACACTAAAATAATCCGCTTCGTCTTATCATAGAATCATAACCCATCTCGTAGTCTATATACCGTTCCAGTTATCATTTCCAGTTACTGTAGCATTTAGTTAAATGCCTTCTCGAATAGCCATGTCTTCAGGCTCTTCCGGAAGGACAAAAGGGAGGGCGCCTGCCTGATGTCAACAGGGAGGGTGTTCCACAGCCGGGGGGCCACCACTGAGAAGGCCCTATCCCTCGTCCCCGCCAGGCGTGCCTGTGAGGCAGGCGGGATCGAGAGAAGGGCCTCCCCAGACGATCTCAAGGTCCTCGTGGGCTCATAGGCCGAGATGCGGTCCGAAAGGTATTTTGGGCCGGAACCGTTTAGGGCTTTGTAGGATAGCACCAGCACCTTAAATTGGGCCCGGTAGCAGATCGGCAGCCAGTGGAGCTGGAACAGCAAGGGCGTTGTATGCTCCCTGCGTCCTGCTCCTGTTAGTAACATGGCTGCCGCGCGCTGGACTAGCTGAAGCTTCCGGGCCGTCTTCAAGGGCAGCCCCACGTAGAGAGCGTTGCAGTAGTCAAGGCGGGATGTGACCAGAGCGTGTACCACCGTGGCCAAGTCAGACTTCCCAAGGTACGGGCGCAGCTGGCGCACGAGCCTAAGCTGTGCAAATGCTCCCCTGGTCACCGCTGAAACCTGGGGATCCAGGCTCAACGATGAATCCAGGATCACACCCAAGCTGCGGACCTGCGCCTTCAAGGGGAGTGCGACCCCATCCAGCACAGGCTGTAACCCTATACCCTGCTCGGCCTTGCAACTGACCAGGAGTACCTCTGTCTTGTCTGGATTTAATTTCAGTTTGTTCGCCCTCATCCAGTCCATTACAGCGGCCAGGCACCGGTTCAGGACCTCAACAGCCTCCTTAGTAGCAGGTGGGAAGGAGTGACAGAGTTGGACATCATCTGCGTACAGATAACACTGCACCCCGAAACTCCGAATGATCTCACCCAGTGGCTTCATGTAGATGTTAAACAGCATGGGGGACAATATAGAGCCCTGAGGAACCCCACAGGTCAAAGGCTGTGGTGTTGAACAGGAGTCCCCCAATAACACCTTCTGGGTACGGCCCTCCAGAAATGACTGGAGCCACTGCAAAGCAGTGCCCCCAAGACTCATCTCCGCAAGGCGCCCCAGAAGGATACCGTGGTCGACGGTATCGAAGGCCGCTGAGAGGTCCAGGAGCACCAACAGGGACACACTCCCCCTATCTAGGTCCCGGCGCAGATCATCCACTAAGGCGACCAAGACCATCTCGGTACCATGCCCCGGTCTGAAACCAGACTGTGCCGGATCCAGATAATCCGTGTCTCTCAAGAATACCTGGAGTTGTGAGGCCACCACGCTTTCCATGACTTTGCCCAAAAAGGGGAGATTGGAAACAGGCCGAAAGTTGTCAAATTTAGTGGGGTCCAATGATGGTTTCTTCAACATCGGTTTTATAATAGCCTGTTTTAGGCTCGCTGGAATCTTGCCTTCCCGAAGGGAGGCATTAACCACCACCGTTACCCACTCAGCCAATCCCCCTCTGGCCTCCTTCAGAAGCCAGGATGGGCAGGGGTCTAGGATGGACGTGGTGGGCCTCATTCCTCCGAGTATCTTGTCCACATCCTCAGGCTTCACAAACTGAAAAGAATCCATCAAAATAGGACAAGCAGGTGCTCGTGTCACATCCTCGGAGACTGCATTTAACATGGTGTCCAGCCCAGAACGGATCAAGGCGACTTTGTCTGCAAAGAACCGAGCAAATGCTTCGCAGCGCGTGACCGAATTGTCAGGGCTCCCGCCTGACGTGGCGGGAGTTAAAAGGCCTCTGACAATCCGAAACAACTCCGCCGGACGGTTTTTTGCAGACGCAATAGTGGCCGCAAAGAAGGTTTTCTTTGCGGCTTTTATTGCCGCGGCATATGCCCTTAGAAAGGACACAAACCA
This sequence comes from Anolis sagrei, assembly GCF_037176765.1. Classification (NCBI taxonomy): domain Eukaryota; kingdom Metazoa; phylum Chordata; class Lepidosauria; order Squamata; family Anolidae; genus Anolis; species Anolis sagrei. Next base: position 216,405,346 of record NC_090022.1, on the reverse strand, counting down.
TGCTCGATTTGACTCGCTTGGGTCCGAGCGCCACACGCTCTCTAGTTCCCTCTTCCTTCGCTTCATCACTGCCAGCTCCTCAGTAAACCAAGGAGCTGGTTTAGCTCGGCTACTTGAGAGGGGATGTTCCGGAGCGATCATGTCAATTGCCCTGGTCATCTCCCCATTCCAGAGAGCGACCAAGGCGTCGACATGGTCACCTACCGAGGTGGCGGGAAAATCCCCAAGAGCCGTCAGGAATCCATTCGGATCCATAAGCCTCCTGGGGCGGACCATCTTAATGGGTCCTCCACCTTTGCGGAGGTTAGGGGGCGCAGTGAGCCTAAATCTGATCAGGAAGTGGTCAGTCCATGGCAACGGAGAGATGGACACCTCCTCCACACCGCCACCCTGCTCCCATTCCTGGCAGAAAACCAAGTCCAATGTATGTCCAGCACAGTGGGTGGGGCCAGATATTTGTTGGGACAGCCCCATGGTTGCCATGGCAGACATGAAGTCCTGAGCCGCTCCTGTGAGGGTCGCCTCGGCATGGATGTTGAAGTCCCCCAGCACAAGAAGCCGTTGAGACTCCAACGCCAGGCTCAAGACTACCCCCGCTAGCTCAGGTAGGGAGACTGTAGTGCAGCGAGGTGGACGGTACACTAGCAGAATCCCTATTCTGTCCCGGTCACCCACCCTCAGGTGAACGCATTCAAAATTTGTGGTCTGCGGGATGGGACTCCTGGTCAGATGGATGGAATCTCTATAGACCACTGCGACCCCGCCTCCCCATCCCCCGGATCTCGGTTGGTGCTGTACGGAGAAACCTGGAGGACAAAGCTGGGTAAGATCTACGCCTCCATCTTCATCCAACCAGGTTTCCGTGATGCACGCCAGATCTGTCCGCTCATCCAGGATTAGGTCCTGGATACAGGTCGTTTTTCCGGGCCCCCCCAGCAGCAGCGGCGGTCGCGCTGAGGCCGGCACGCTGAAAACGCCGAAAAACAGCTGGCGCGCCTGATGGCCGGCGCGCCGGAGAGCCAGCACTCAGCAGGATGTCCTCGCTCCGTGGAAGTGAGGAAGCAGGAAGTCCTCACTCCGTGGCCGCCCGAGTCCTCCAAGCAATGGCGGCCATGGTCCTCCAAACAATGGCGCCGCCGCCAGGAGACCCAGGAGGACGCCAGCTCCCGGGCCGAAGGGACGACCAAGCGCCGAGGAGGGGGCGCCGACGACGCGCCCACCGGCACGAGAAGAGCAGCCCCCAGCCAGGAGCAGCAGCAGCACGGCGACCAGCGCGCGCGGCAGCGCGGCGGAGGCGGAGGCCCGTGGCAACAGGCAACGGGTCCCAGCCAGCTGGAAACAGGGCCGGAACAGCAGCAAGGGAGCAAATGGAGTAGATGAAGCAGCCCACCGGTAGATTTTAAGACCAGTCAGGCATCAGCGGTCAGCGGTCAGCAGTTAGGTGGCAGGGGGGAACGCTCTTGCCCGGCCAGGGTGTAAATGGCCTCAGCGTTCTACCTCTCCTTGTTCTCTTTCTCCCTCTTAGCTCCCCTTTTTCAATTAGAAGCCCACCAAAAGGCCCCCTGAGGGCTCCTTCGAACCCTCGGTTGCCAATGGTGGTAGTTGGTAGTTGGGGGAGCTCTGGATGGAAGGGATTAAGGTTAGATTCAAAGATCTCACCAGACCGCTCCGCAAGTCAGCTGTTACCTCTCCGCCATGATACCGGAAATACCAGTACAATTTAACCTCCTTTCTATGGGCTGCGCCATTTTGAGAGATAGCAAAGGTAATGCTATCTAACCTTAACTTTTTTTTCTCACCACAATTTTGGCAGCATGTTTATTTTTCCATTCACCATTAACAGAAAAGCAGGATCTGGACTAAACCGCAGTCTAGAGTCTGGAATTATAATCCCAAAACCAGTAATTTAGCCATTTGTGGCCCATAGCTGGGATATATATTACATCAAGTAAGCATTTCTATGCAGAGTTTATCAAAGTATTTTGTTTAGATGGGCCTTCAGTATACAGCCTATATTATGTAAAATATAGAATTTGTCAATACTAGAGCCAGGATGAGTTGTCATTAAAGAGAATACGAGAAAGCATACTGTGGTTACGAAGGACCTTGATGGAATAAGTCCTATCTATAGAGGAAACAGATTTTTCAGTATGTGTAGCTAATACAAGCCTTTTGCATAGAGAAGAGTGAGTGGCATTCCAAATGGAAAAAAGCAAGATGGTGAGGGAGCTCATTTTTCTTCCCTGTACTTACCGTTTTTATATGTTATTGTAAAGAACCTCCGCCAATGGTAAAGAAGCTGCCACCCAATTGTAGAGAGACGCTACCAACTAGTGAGGAAGCGCCTAGGTTTAGGAGAGAGAAGCCATTGATTTGTAAAAGGCTCTGGTATTAAAGGCTCTGTTTGTGTTGTGAGGTAATTTTGGTAGAGTGGGTGCACAGAACGTAAAATTAATGGAGATGAGGCAGTTTTAAAAAACCAAAGAGAACAAGTTTATTTTTAAACAAAGCGTATGGTTGCAGTATGAAGATGTTAAGCTTGGCAAATACTTGATGGTTACATGTAACTTGGTTGCGATACAATTCAGACTTTCGATGTTACAACTTATGAACTCTTGCTGTGGTGAAGCGCTTTATTAACCAGTGTTCCCTGCAATGAATAGTCTCTCTGTTTGAGCTATACTTGATCAAATCACAGACCTCCAGTCTTTCCCCGACTAGTGATCCTAACAAGCCTCTGTTAGTTCTTTCTAACTAAAGCAACTAACAAGGTTTTCCCCTTCAGCTTCCTAGCTGAAGAAATCTCTACTATTCACGAACACTAAAACCTGACTCTTCACTTCTTCACTCCTCAGAGTCTAAAAACTGACTCTGCTGCTCTCTCAGAGTCTCCCCCCCTGACTGACTCTAACTGTCACTTTTTTTAAAAAACCTTTTCTCTCTAAGCTCCTCCCACCTCCTCTTCTGCCTCGTTTCCATGGTAACACATTTCTCACAGCTAGGCCGCTCCAGCCTTAGGGCAACCAATGCAAACATAAATACAGTTATAAGCATATTATTATAAACACTTCTGTACACCTTCCCCCCCAGAAAAATTATTTTTGGACCATTCTCAATCCCGGAATGGCAAAAATAATTCCACATATTATCCAACAATATATACATACACACCATTTCTGAAAGGCAAACATATTATGGTTAAATACATTACAATTTATACATACATACAAACCTTTAATCTTACGAAATTCTAGATAAGGCGTCTGCAACTATGTTCCGTTTACCTGAAACATGTTTAATTTCAAATGTAAAATCCTGTAAACATAAACTCCATCTCAACAATTTGTTATTCGTACCTTTCACATTATCTAGCCATCTTAATGGAGCATGGTCCGTTTGTAAGGTAAACTTTCTCCCCCACAAATATGGTTTTAGTTTTTTAACTGACCAGATGATGGCATAGCATTCTTTTTCAATTGTTGACATACTATATTCATTAGAATGCCATTTTTTACTTAAAAACAAAATAGGTCTGTCCTCACCCTCTACATCTTACTGGCTTAGGACAGCTCCTAGCCCAGTATCTGATGCATCACATGTTAGAATAAAAGGTTTATCAAAATCTGGCGCCATTAGGACAGAATCCGATGTAATGGATTTCTTCAATTGATCCATGGCAGTTTGACAATTTGGAGTCCAAATTACCTGGTTCGGGTTCTTCTTTTTGGTAAGATCCGAAAGAGGGGCTGCCAAATTACTAAAAGATGGAATAAATTTGCGATAGTATCCAGCCAATCCAAGGAATGTCCTAACCTGTTTTTTTGTTTTGGGCACTGGCCACTGGTGAATAACTGCCACTTTAGTAGGGTCAGGTCGAATATGACCTCCTCCCACTAAATGTCCTAAATACTTGGTAATATTGTATCCTATCTTACACTTAGAAGCTTTAATAGTTAACCCTGCTTCTCTCAACCTGCTTAACACCAGATCCAAATGTTCAAGGTGAGCTTCCCACGAATCGCTGAAAATCCCTATATCATCGATATAAGCCACGCAGAAAGACCCCAGCCCACTTAAAACTCTGTCTACTAATCTCTGAAATGTGGCTGAACTATTTTTTAGTCCAAAGGGAAGGACGGAAAATTCAAATAACCGACTTTGGGTCCGGAAGGCGGTTTTGTGTTGATCCTGTGGGGCCATGGGCACTTGCCAAAATCCTTTAGTCAGATCTATACTACTAATAAAGTTGGCCTTCCCCATCCTTTCTAGCAGATCATCTAAACGTGGCATAGGATAAGTATCTGTCTGGGTTACTTTATTTATCTGCCTATAATCCACGCAAAATCTAATTGTCTTGTCTGGCTTCTGTACTAACACTATGGGTGAAGCCCAAGAGCTAATTGATGGAACAATGATACCTAGGTCCAACATTTCTTTAATCTCCTTTTCAATACACTCATTAATTCTCCCCGTGACCCTGTAGGGTGGAGATACTATAGGAGTTGCATCACCGGTGTTTATTTGATGCTGGACTCCCTGGACCTTTCCTGGCAAATCTGAAAATATGTCTTTATATTTACTCAAAACTTCCACAACCTCTCTTCGTTGTGGTTGGGACAATTCTATGTTCATTTCTACTCGATCCAAATTTTTGTACTGTTCACGATCACCCTCCCAAAAAGAGAAGGGACCGGTATCTTCTTCCGAAACAACAAAACATACATTAGCAGACCTTCCAACATAAGGCTTTAACATGTTTACATGAACTCTTCTTTCTACATTGGAATGTTCATCATAAATTTCATAGTTTATTTGGTTGTGCTTCCTGGTGATCTTCCAGGGTCCCGACCAATCCAATTGAAGTTTGTTGGTTTTGTTGGGAGATAAAAATAAAACTTCATCTCCGATGTTGAAGATCTTTGGTTTAGCAGTAGAATCATAATAGTCTTTTTGTCTCTGCTGAGCCGCAAGCAAATGTTCTTGTGCAATGTCCCTAGCCAGTTGCATTGTTGATTGAAGATCCTTTAAATACTCCGACACTGGAACTGGATCTGTTGCCGGACTTTCCTCCCAATATTCCTTTATCAGGTCTAATGGACCACGAGCTTTCCTTCCATATAGCAATTCAAATGGACTGTAGCCAGTACTGTCATGAGGGACGGTCCTGTAGGCGAATAACAGTTGTTGCAATTTGACGTCCCAGTCGTATGGCTTCTTTTGACTGTAAGACTTTATCATTTTGACTAAAGTCTTGTTCAGATTTTCAACTAGTCCATTTGTCTGTGGGTGATAAGCTGTTGAAGTCAGGTGTCTGATTCCACATAACTCAAGCAATTTCGACATAAGTCTGGAAGTAAATTGAGTTCCCAAATCCGAAACCAATTCTCTAGGATAACCAGTTCTTCCCCAAATAGATAACAGTGCATTTGCAATCGTTGTCTCGATGTTAGTTAGAGCTACAGCCTCTGGATATCTTGTGGCGTAGTCAATCATGGTTAAAATGTATCTGTAACCACGTCTGCTCGGCTTACAAAGAGGACCCACTATGTCGATGCCCACTCTGTAAAATGGTTCTCCAATTATCGGCATAGGGATCATAGGAGCTTTAATTTTATCCCTTCCAATACTCAATCTTTGGCAGATATCACAAGACTGGCAAAACTCTTTGATCTTCTGGAACATGCCAGGCCAATAAAAGTTCTTAGTGATTCTCTTTGTGGTTTTCCTCACACCCAAATGTCCACCTTGAGGGTTTTCGTGTGCCACCCTCATCAGCTGTTCTCTAAAACTTTGAGGCACTACAATTTGATTACATGTCACTGATCCTTCTGTTGACTCCACATTTCTGGTTTCTCTATATAAGACACCATTCTTTAACACAAACTCGGAGGGCTGTCCTTTTGCCGATACTGTGGGGTTTTGAGCCAAAGCGAACAGAGGTTTTAGAGATTCATCGGCTCCTTGTTCCTGCCGAATTTCTCCAACTCCTCCCGTCTTCTTAACAAGCTCAGCAAGCGTAGCGCTGGATTCCGGACTCTCATCCCCATCCTGTTGAATGGCAAAACACATGGCTTTTTAATCAGGGCTTTTGTTATTATATTCTTCCTCCTCACACGTCATCCTCCAGTTTTCAATCTTCTTAGCCAGATCATTTCCAATTAAACATCTGTATGGTATGTCAGGACTGACTGCAAAATCCCACATACCCTTCCATCCTCCATATTCTATTGGCAAAGTCACCACTGCTGTTGGTATCGCAGGTCCCAAACCTTTTAATCTTATTTCAGAGGTAGGCCGCTGAAATTTCTGAGGTATTATTTCTGGATGTACTATACATACTTCGGAGCCTGTATCTCGAAGTCCTTTTACGTCTTTGTTGTCAATGGAAATGGATTCTAAGTAATCTTTAGATGGGTTGTTTGACAAGATGAACAAACATTGTTTCTCTTGAGGCTCTGATTCTGAGCTCTCCTTTGACAAAGTATCTGGTTCTGCTTTTTGTGTTTCTTTTACTTTATTCACAAAGAGGGTTGTTTTCTCTTTTCTTAACAGGGGACATTGATACTTTATATGGTCCCACTTTCCACACTGGAAGCACCTTCTTTTTCCCTCAGGAGCAGTTTGTCTGGTTACACCCTGCCTCCTCCAGGTGGTGTTTTCTATGTCAGAACCTTTTTCTTGCTGTGGGCGCGTTTGTTGTTGGTAAAATGGCTGCCTGTTTGTTCTTTTATCACTTGGCAGATCTTCCCTTTTGAATCCTTCTTTTAGGGTTATTATTTGATCTACCATAACCGCTGCCTCTACTATAGTGGATGGTTTGCGATCCTGAATCACCCAGCGAATATCATAAGGCACTAATTGAAAAAATTGTTCCAACTTTAAAAGTTCTCTCAGCTGTTGGTAATCTTCCACCTCAGACGTCCTTAGCCAACTATCGAACAGTTGAGACAATTTAGAGGCCACCTGAGCAAAACTTTGGGTTTTATCTCTCTTTAGGGTCCTGAACTTAAATCTGTAGAATTCAGGAGTTAATCGAAACTCTTGTAGAATTTGTTTCTTAAATAAATCATAATCTCCATAAGACCCCTCAGGCAAATCTCCATAAATCTGTAAAAGTCTTCCAGTTATCTGTGGCCTTAGATATATCATCCATTTTTCCTTAGCAACCCCAAAATCTTTACAACATCTCTCGAAAGAGATCAAAGATTTCTCTACATCGTCATCCTTGGTAAATTTAGGGAATCTCTTTATCAAATCTGGGGTATCCACTCCAGATCTCCCTTCCTGGATGTCACTGGATGTTTGAGACAAAGCTAATCTTTGCTTCTGCAGCTCAAATTCCATTCTCTTCAATTCTATCTCCTGTTCTCTCTCTTTCTGTCTTTCTTCAAATTCTCTTTGTTTCGCCTCTCTCTCCATCTCTAATCGTTTCATCTCTAGTTTGTACTTATAAGCCATTTCTGACACAGGCCCTGGCTCCGTTTCCGCCTCAGAGCCCGAACTTCCTTCTTGGTCTCCCTCTGTTTCCTCAGCAAGCTTTCTTTGTCGCCTGGTAGCCATATTCCAATAACTTTTACCTCACAACTTATTCTTAAAATAGTCTTAAGGCACTTGATCAGTTGTTAAACGTATCCCGTCGTCTGCCACCAAAATTGTAAAGAACCTCCACCAATGGTAAAGAAGCTGCCACCCAATTGTAGAGAGACGCTACCAACTAATGAGGAAGCGCCTAGGTTTAGGAGAGAGAAGCCATTGATTTGTAAAAGGCTCTGGTATTAAAGGCTCTGTTTGTGTTGTGAGGTAATTTTGGTAGAGTGGGTGCACAGAACATAAAATTAATGGAGATGAGGCAGTTTTAAAAAACCAAAGAGAACAAGTTTATTTTTAAACAAAGCATATGGTTGCAGTATGAAGATGTTAAGCTTGGCAAATACTTGATGGTTACATGTAACTTGGTTGCGATACAATTCAGACTTTCGATGTTACAACTTATGAACTCTTGCTGTGGTGAAGCGCTTTATTAACCATTGTTCCCTGCAATGAATAGTCTCTCTGTTTGATCTATACTTGATCAAATCACAGACCTCCAGTCTTTCCCTGACTAGCGATCCTAACAAGCCTCTGTTAGTTCTTTCTAACTAAAGCAACTAACAAGGTTTTCCCCTTCAGCTTCCTAGCTGAAGAAATCTCTACTATTCACGAACACTAAAACCTGACTCTTCACTTCTTCACTCCTCAGAGTCTAAAAACTGACTCTGCTGCTCTCTCAGAGTCTCCCCCCCGACTGACTCTAACTGTCACTTTTTAAAAAAAACCTTTTCTCTCTAAGCTCCTCCCACCTCCTCTTCTGCCTCGTTTCCATGGTAACACATTTCTCACAGCTAGGCCGCTCCAGCCTTAGGGCAACCAATGCAAACATAAATACAGTTATAAGCATATTATTATAAACACTTCTGTACAGTTATTTTTAGCATGGTATTGTGAATTTGATGGACATTTTTACCTTTTGGGGAAGAAAGTGGTGAGCTTAATGAGTAGGTGGATATATAATGTTTTCAGAAGGTAAAAATAATGTTTCACTAGCTCACATTTAATGATGACTTTTTCTCTGTAAATGGACAAAAACATCCAACAACCCAACCCACCTTAGCCAGTCATTACTGGTTGCCTGCTATTTTCTGCACTATTCCAGAGCCTATATCTCAACTCTTCATGCCAAATTTGGAAGAGGCATGTGTAGGATTCTACTAAAACGAGCCAAAGGAATAATTTCTACACATAGAATTCTGCTCATACTTCCCCCTCCTCCTTTCTTCAGAGCATTTAGTACAGCCTTTAACTAATTTAGCATCCTTCACTTGTTTTAGATTGAAACTCTTATCACTCCAGGCCTCCCATGGCTAATGGTAAGGTAAGATTGCTGTTGTAGTCTGAAATGTATGAAGAACAAGAGAGAAGGCAGATTTTGTATTATCAAATTGACAAAATGCTATTGTACTGTACATTTCCTCTTCCTATTTTATAGGCTCCTATTAGTATGAGTAAGGAAACCTGTAGTACCAAGTGATACATCTACTATCACTATATCTTATAAAAGAAGAGGAAGACCTGAATCTGTTGCTCATGCCTGCTTTCATTTTAATACAGCAATTTCCACATTTTTCTATATTTTTATTCATCATGCCTGCATTTGCTGTCCATCCTGTAGAGATCTCAGGGCAATGGTAACTGATGGTTTGCTTTTTTCTGGCTTCTTTTTAGACCAAAAAACACTGTTTTAGGCTTCTGTCCTGCTCATTTTCACTTTCTATTTCACCAGATGTCATTAATGTATAAGTTAAAATAAATCAGTTTTCCTTCTGCAAAATCATGTTCCTGAGAATAATCTACTCATTGATTTTGATCAACTTTAAGAAAATGGATTTAGGAAGCTTCTGACCTTTCAAATGATCAAATTAGAGTTGTTATTTTCACATTATTAAGTAATCAAGGAAGAAACCATTAAGAAAGAGTTTTGTTCACAACCTGTCTAGCCAGTTTCTAAAAAAGCTGTTGTGTGCTGACAGCTAACCCAGATTCCATTTCTTTCCTTTCCTCTGAATCGCAAGGGAAGCTGAGATGCGTTTTTACATTGCACTTTGCCTAAAGGCTCTCAGTAAAATTTAATTTTCTTAGTGCATTGATTTCTCCATTATAAATTGTACCAGTCTAATGATATCTCATAAGAACTTTAGTGTGGAAGCTCAACCCTCTCTCCCACAAAATGATTTAGAAGTAACTGTAACACGATTACTAATTTTAACTTTATTGAGATAAGATATGTTCTTTTTGCAGCATATTGTATCTAGAGAAGAATCTACGACCATAATTTGAAATTAAAACAGGTTTGGGAATTTCTTCAAAATATTAATAGTATCATTTAAAAAATGCTTGGGAGTGCAATTTAATGAAAAGCTAAGGATATATCTCAATGGCAGATGGATTTAAACAACTAGAACCTTAAAGAGCTCTACTGTGGTTTTCCCATCACACCCCTGTCTTCCTCATGATAATACATAACTAATTGTGGAACTGACAATGGTTTTCCTTCACAATAAACAATTTTACTGAGAGCTGCTAGATGTATTTTTTCCTATACTATCATGACTGCCTAGGTTGTTTCTTTTATATCCTGACTATCCAGGTTTTTTCTTTTTACTTTAGAAGATAGCTTCAAAATCTTTAATTTTAAAGAAGTAGAGTCATGATTAACAGAGCACTTTGTATTTCCATCAGAATAAATAAATCTTCAGGCAGGAAACATGTATTACAATGGTTATGCAAAACAATTAACATGAAAACAATGTTAGGTATGTACAACAGAATACTGGAAGTTACCAACCATATGTTCTGTAGCTGCAGGGAAACATCTTAATCATTTATCTCTCTAGCAATTGTAACACAGGTGGGCATAAATAAATAATGTATGTTTGCTGCCAAAAAGTTACTAAGCCAAATATGTTAATTTGTATATTCATCATGCCGATTAGATTAATACGTTCTGGACAGTTATTTTTGTTCACTCCTATAATTCAGAACATAACAAAATTCTTTCTTTTTCCCCTGCCTCTCAAAAATGATATAAACTGCTTTAAGCAGGAAAGAGTATTAAAAAGAGACATTTGCAAACAAGTCCTGCTATGTAATTTTTACTACTGTCAAACATTTGACTAGCACTTAAAACACATTTCACCAGTTTTGACTTGTGCCTTACCTCCCCTGTAAAACATGTAGCCATTTTTTTATAAGATCATTATTAAACTATAATGTACCATACATGTACCCTTGAAAACAGCCCTAAATTGACAGTTAATTATAACAGGCAAGAAAACAGGGCCAAAACAATAAAAAAGTCAAGTGGACTGATTACAAATTAATATTAAAAACAATAATGACCATAGAAAATTTACATAACTTTTAAGTAGATGGTGCTGATATTAAAACTGGCCTAGTCATGAATAAAAATGGAGACTATAGTCAAAGACTCAGAAGATGGCTTAAGGACCTCCTACACCAGGGAAAAACACTTATTTGCCCTCATATTTTCTGGATCCACATGGACTCCATGTTTGCTCTATTCGCACCACAAGCAACAACCCCATTGTAATGAGTTCATCTTCAGGGGCCACATGTTTCCCCTGAATGAACTTACCTCAATATGAGCTTACTTGCAAAAAAATAAAAATAAACCCTTCTCCTCTTCTTAGTGTTTGTAGCTATCTTGTAATGTGGAGGTGCACAAATATTGATATATGAATACTCGGATCTGTGATTAACTACATATACATTCCTTTAAAAATATTGCTTTGAATTTAAAATTTAAAATTCACTGTGATCAAGGCTACTTTGTGGTGTGAATAATCACTTAACCTGCTGTCCTACCAGCCAGTTTAAGTCACCGTAATTCTTCTCTCAGCTCCAACAACAACATGAAAAAAAACTACAGAATCCAATCAGATTTTTGGCCAGAACACAGGGTAAAAGACAATTATTTTAAAAGTTTAAGGACCAAAGAACCATTTCAGGTATGAATTGTCACAAATGTCATATGGCATGATGGCGGCCATATCCATTGGAGCCAGCACAAGACAGGAAGCCTTCTGTGTTGGGATAGAGGTGTCCAGTGACGCTTTCACCCCAGTTGGGAGCAGAGCCCTATGCTGGAAGTCACACGACATTGTGTGATGTCCGCTGTTGGTCTCCATGTGCAGATGGGGTGAAAGCATGCTAGCATGCTAAAATCACTCCATCTAATGAGGTAGTCAGTAACTAAATCAAGGCTATTATAAATTGGCCATTTCATAAAATTGCAGAACTCAAGAGAAAAGATAACAAAGGTAGAAAAAGTTGATGACAGGCTGAAAAGAGAAAAGACCAAAGCCAATGAAGTTCAAGAGACATATAACAATGATAAGCATGTTCTACTGTCCTGCAGGCCTCCCTTTTCTCCTGTGGAGCCCTCCACACAACATGGCCATTTACTGGTCAATAAAGAGTGTGGAATGGATGAAAAGCATCTAGCTATGCAGATATAGCAAGCTAATGCACAGAATCCAGGAGGATACATTCATTACTTTATAATAGAGATACATGACATATCTGCAGTTGGACACACTGTCTGGCTATAGATAATGGGGCACAATGGGGGTGAGAGCACAGAAGAATGGTAAGGTAAGTTTGGTTGTTGCACAAGTAAGGTAAGTGAGGTAGAGAATTCCAAACCTCACACAATAACCAAAGGAGGAAAAGAATGGGAGAAGGAGGAATTATTTGCACTTGTTCGCACATGTCAATAAGGTGCCAACCTGGTTTACAGTGGATTGGTACAATCAATAAGGTCATGAACTTGGTTCTCCAACACGTGGATAGATCTGTTAGTAACAACATCTCTGTGGATCTTTCACTGTAATAAGCTAAGGCTGATTTGATGTCATGTGCCTATAACAAATACTTTATGGGATTAGTGCTACTAAATTAATAATGTGAAATTTGGTTAACTAAATTAAAATATTATTTATAAATCAGAATTTCTGAATATATAGAACTTACTGGATTATAGAATAGTTTAGACTGAAAAACAACAGACCAAAATACATAAGACTTGAGGAAATACAAAGCTTTTTCCTCACACCAAACATTCCAAGATCAGGGCACAGCAATAATAAAAATTCATTGTTCATCACTTCCCATCTAAGGAAAAGTAACTTGAAAGATTTTGACTTTTCACTATGAATATGCATGCACTACATAACTGCACTACTTTAGCTTTTGATTGGCTAGGAGGATGTATCAAGCATAGTCCTAAACTATAACATGCCATGCGTTTCACGTCTCTTGAGAAATAAAGACAACTAAAGCTCCATGGGCTGGGAAATTAAATTTCATTTTAATGCCCACAATATATTTATGTTCACATTCAAGTGCTCTGATCTTATGTGTGTAGTGATGTTTCTACTTTTTTCCTAACTCAAGTCAGTGCATTCTGCTCATTTTTATTCATGCCTAGAATAACTTGCTGCAGGTATATAAGTAGCATTTGCACATGTGACTTCAGAAGTTGTGCTTCCAATAGAAAAGAACTTTATCATGGTTCTCAAAAATTACAAAGATACTTTATATCAGATAATTGCAGCACCACTATATGGTGTATGCCTCAGCACACAAAATACTAATTATATGTATTTCTACAAGCTGAGTTTCTTTTTATACTATAACACTGAAAAGCACTGACATCATAATCATACAGAAATGAAGCCAGCAGAGTTAGACTTGCCAAAATCTACACAGAATCATATGGATCTGTCTGGATATAGATCAAATGACTGAGTCTTGTACACTGAATGCCAACTTCCAAGAGATGCATAAGTACAACTTTCTCCATTTCCTTTTCCACAGATTGCTACCTCCCACTCTCAATATGCATTAGAACAGGGGTATCTGAACTACAGTTCTTCTGAGTCGCTTATAAAATATAATGTGGTTTTTCCTATTTGTTGGGAAAAGGCTGCAAAAAAATAGGAAGGAATTGATCCCTGCTCTCCCACATAATTTCTAAAACATATGAAATCCTCTGGGAAATAAATAGCATCTCTACACTTTGAAATTATTGTCTCAATTATGCTGTAATCAATATACCAAAGGATCAGTAATTATTATGATGTAAGAGTAAAACTTTTAACATTAACTTTACAGCAGTGATTTTCAACCTAGGGTCCCCAGATGTTTTTGGCCTACAACTCCCAGAAATCCCAGCCACTTTACCAGCTGATAGGATTTCTGGGAGTTGAAGGTCAAAACCATCTGGTGACCCTAGGTTGAGAACCACTGCTCTACAGGGCATATGATGGTGCATAGTAATTAAGATGAACTGAAAGTTCCTGGTAAAACCTCATGTCAGCTATAGGATTATTGGGTAGCCTTTCAAAAGCCATTGCAGTTTATTCTTTTTTCTGAGGTACTGTGGTATTTTTTATAATAATGTCATCCTTGCATGACACTAAGGAAGTCATCATTAGCAAAACACAGACAAGGCAAACAAAAGCCAACATCAGGCAAAGTCATCTTGCCTCAGTTGATTCTATCATTGTAAGAAAACAAAGGATATATTTATTTTCCTCCAAGAAGTAAAAAATATTGCTAGCAAAGAAATGGATAGGGGTGGTTCTGAGAAAAGAAAACAAGAATATCCAACATTTCATCAGGTAATCCATCTTTCTCTTTTGTTTAGGCATTCTTATGGTAATTTCTGATCTTTTTTTCTCCATTCAAGACTCATATAAAATCCTAGACATCAGCTTATCAAAAGCAAGCAAACTGTTGTATCTTGTATAGTAAGGCACCAACAAAGCAACTGAATTTCTGTTTTTAGAATAAAGGCCAACAGCTAGTTGGCCTATCTGTGGGACCTAGACAGCCTGTCAATTGATTTCTCTTTCCCTCCACCCTCAAATCAATAGATGAGTTGCATTTGATAACAACTTCGGAAAAGGGAGTGCATCAGAAAATGTGTGCAGTTGATACATTAATTGGCTTTTTTTAAAAAAAAAACACTATTTATTCCTCTATATTAGCAACTGTATATATATATATATGTACGTATGCATTATTTTTTCCTTTATGCATATAGCAAAATAAGACTTCATCTAAGATTTTGTGTAGGAGAATTCCATGTCTTTTTCCAGATGCTGATCAGAACCAAGTTCAAAAGACCTGTTTGAAGATGCAACTAAATCCATATTAGATGTACCACTAGCATGTTTATTAGCTCCAGCAGTGATCCAACGCAGCTGTTCCTTCAGTAATTCTGTATTCAGTCCAAATACAGTGAAAGAGAGAATAGGTATTTTATCACTGACTTGTTAGCTAGTTATATAATCCTTCACCAGTGGTAGTGAAGTTCAAAAAACGGCTGTAAGAATTTAATCTGATTCTTCAACTTTAAAACAGAGATCATGAGTTGTCTGTCTGATAAAGGTGGTTATTTTAACCCCGTCCTCTTAGCATAAAATGCAAAAATATTTTGCTGTACCAAAAATGGGCAGGCATGAAAGTTTTGGATCAGAACACTTCATGCTAAGACATTCCAAGAGAGCAGTGCAAACTTTATTTGTGTTTGCCACTTGTTAGAGTCTCTGCTGGAATACACTGAGTTCATATATGGTACAAATTTTTGCCCGCTATTTAGACTTTCCCCAAGTTTAACTACAAGTAAGATTGGCTCATAACCAAACCTTAAGAGTGCTTATATGCTATTTGGGAGTCCCACCTTCACCTAAATCAAAATAAGCAGACAAAGATATTGCAACAAATATGTGGAAAACCCAATACTAAGAGTAGACTTAATATCATGATAATATTGTGTCCCTGATGACAAAATAAGGATCAGGATATAAAAGTTAGCCACATCTAACTAATGAAATCTATACCACTTTTCTTTTCTCTCCCTCTCTCTCTCTCTCTCTCTCTCTCTCTCTCTCTCTCTCTCCCCACCCCCAATCCTTTTTCAAAGGCCAGGCAAATGAAGTGTGCATACAAATCATTCTGTGTTTAATGTGCCTTCAAGTCTTACACTAATCAAAAACATCACATTTGCTTAACAAAATCATTTCATTAAAAAATGTTGCACAGCTCACACAAAGAGGAATATGTGCCTGAACCATGCAGTGAAAGATGCCATTGGGTGGTATGTTTTGGATTACCTCAATGGTCAGAGATCAGAAGGTTTTTACAGGTGGCACAGGGTGCCAGAACATGGCATGTATGAAGGCGGTTTCATAGATGAGCTAAGACAATCATGGACAAACTTCAACCCTCCAGGTGTTTTGGACTTCAACTCCCAGAAATCCCAGCCAGCTTACCGGCTGTTGGGAACTGTGGGAGTTGAAGCCCAAAACACCTGGAGGGACAAAGTTTGTTTATGTCTGAGCTAAGGCCTGGCCAGCCCACTGTGTGCCTGTTTGGATTATTACAGTGCATTTGTATCAAGGACACGCCCTCCTGGTGAAGCTGCTACTGTGCGTGTGTGTGTTTGAGACTAAGAAGGTGCTTGTGCCTTGTCCATGGCAGGTACTAGGGTAAGAATGTAGGGCTTCTGTACACTCGCTTGTCACTGTTTTGGTGAAGTGTACAGCTCTGCAACAGCTTCTTCAGGATCTGTGACCTAGACTAGTAGATAATAAAAAGTCTAAACAGTGGTTTCGCTTTCACTTATAATGTTCTGTTACAGAGGTGGGAATGCCCTGGGTTGATGTATGTGAACTAATAATGGACAGGCTTTGGACTAAGGCCCTGAAAGTTGAATCGAATTTGGATGTGGCCATATTATTTTTAATAATGTTTTAACTATTTATATTTAATGTTTTAATCAATGTTTTAATTGTTTTTTATTGCTATGTTGTGTGTTGGCATTGAATTGTTGCTGGTGTAAGCAGACCTGAGCCACCCCTCGGAGGTTGAGAAGGACGAGGTACAAATGTTTGAAATAAATCTTCCAGTAACTGGAAGTGGATGGACCTTTGAGCCTGGCTATTTCATCCAAGAGAAGGTTGAGGAAGTAGTCTAGGATTAACCAATTTTTTTGCCATTCCATGAGTAACTTGAGAAACTACAAGTCGCTTCTGGTGTGAGAGAATTGGCCATCTGCAAGGACGTTGCCCAGGGGACGCCCAGATGTTTTGATGTTTTATCACCCTTGTGGGAGGCTTCTCTCATGTCCCCACATGAGGAGCTGGAGCTGATAGAGGGAAATCATCCGTGCTCTTCTTGGATTGGAACCTGCAACCTGTCGGTCTTCAGTCCTGCCGGTACAGGGGTTTCACCCATTGCGCCATCGGTGGCTCCAGGATTAACAATTGACCTCAACTGGACACACATCTCTCCCCCCCCCCCCCCCCCGGCTCCATCTTTGCTCCTTTCAGGTTCAATTAACTTAAATAAGATACAGGTCAAAGAATGTGACCCTTATTTAACCGAATGTATGTATTTGATCATCAAACACAGATACTGATAACTGTATTATACACTCAGTGATAAAGCAGTGGGTGTATTTTTTTCTTATTTAAAGGAAGAAGCTCAAAATAAACTCAGGTTGTGTAAATGTTTACCTGACTAAACACCCAACTTATTTTGGGGGACATGTATTTTGCCAACTATTCAGAAGGGAGAGTTTGTTGTTGTGCTGGACTGACAAAATCATCTAGTGGGGGTTGGATGCCCATTCTGAAGTTGCTAAGAAAAAAAACTTTTTCCTATTACCCTAATGAATTTAACCACTTGCAGGTTAGATGATGGACAAAGAAAACAGTATATATACTGCCTTATTTCAAGTACTGTTTAATACTAGTTTAAAGGGACCACTGATACAAAACTGAGATGAAGGGGACTGATAAGAGGGGACAGAATAGTGTCCCAGTGGTGAATGGAAGCAAATCAGGCCCAGGTGAAAGTGAAAAAGCCAGGCAAATGTGGCAATTCCATAATTTCAATACAAATAGATAAATATGATATTTAGCGGCCTTATACAGGTAGTTAGTTTTTCCTTCCTCCCAAGAGGTTTTAGTTTCTTGTCCAAGTAAGGTGGTGTTCATTTTTATTCTAAAAGACTGACTTGAAGTGATTCATTTTTCAAGAACAAAAAGCCACATTCTCAATACTTCCATTTATTAATCTAGCCAAAAAATAAGAGATGAAGACATTTAGTCAAAGTATCTTTCAAAGCAGGAGAAAGAAAAATAGTAGGGGTCTTATTAGGGTCATCTTTACTGGAGTTTCTGCTGTTACTTCCTTTTTATAACTGACCTAGATTGTGAAAGTTGCTGATGACATGAAATTGGGAAGAATACTGCATGCACTGCAAGCAGTAAGTCAAATGTAAATGAATCCTGTTCTATTGTTTAATGAAGTTGACAGGTAGAAACCAAAACTTAATGTTGACAAATGTGATATAATAGAAATAGAATATAAGAATAATATGCTAAAGCACAGCAGGAACAAATCTAAATTAAAATATGGAAACCTGTAGAAGAAAGGTTAAAAAATGACAGATTTCTACATTTCATTTGAGAAACAATCTGTTCTAATTTGAAAGTAGATTTGGATGTGTGAAAATACGTTGTTGATGTTTTGCAGTGTTTATGTGTCATATATTTTCAAAGTATTGAATTGTTTGATAGTGTCTGTACATTTATAATGACCCCTAAAGGTAAGAACACAGAAGCCTAGTTTTCATATTTTATGGTTGGGCTTGAAACAGTAAAAATGTTATGGCTACACAATTGCATGGAAGCTGTGTTTGTAATGGAAAAGAAAAGAAAAGTGATTTTCAGTCTTTTGTTCTCCATGTTTTGGAATTCTGCTCTGAGTCAACAGGACCATTACAGAGACACTCACTGGAACACCTCAGCAAGCGAGAGCCCAAAAGTGGCAGGCCCAAACCCAGAACCTCAACCAATGGCTGATACCCAATGAGAGACTCCCCCCTGGGCACACAGAGGACTGGGCGACCTGGAAGGCACTGAACAGACTGCGCTCTGGCACCACGAGATGCAGAGCCAACCTTCAGAAATGGGGCTACAAAGTGGAATCCTCGACATGCGAGTGTGGAGAGGAGCAAACCACTGACCACCTGCTGCAATGCACCCTGAGCCCTGCCACATGCACAAGGGAGGACCTTCTTGCAGCAACACCAGAGGCACTCCAAGCGGCCAGATACTGGTCAAAGGACATTTAATCAACTCTCATACTCACAAATTTTGTAATCTGCTTGTTTGCTTTGTTCTGTTAGAAATGTAATATAATTTGACTGGTTGTTCTGACACGACAAATAAATAACAGGACCATTCCTGAAGGAAACTGAGATCCAAAACACCTGGAAAACAAAAGTTTCCCTCCCTCTGTCCCTCCCTTGGAATAGCTGAAGGAGGGCTTTGGGTAGGGCAGGGGGATTTCTCCTCCAAGCCCCCTTGTTGGATCTTCCAAGGAGGAGAACAAGAGGCAAAGACTTCAGGTCTGCATGGAAGGCTTCCTCTAGTAAGTTGGGAGGGAAATGGGGGCAGGAAGGAGTATCTGGGAAAGAAATGAAAACTCTTAGCTCTGACTTTTCACTAGCTAGCTTTAAAAGAGGACATCACACTTCATATCCAATTAGGCTGTAATATATATTTTAAAGAGCTTAAGCCAAGTACAACACCAAACAAGGAAAAATACAGGTGCTCATGTAAAAAAAAATCAAAATAGTAGTGCATATTTTTTTTAAAAAAACCCCAAATATCTAATTCAACTTTTCAGTGTTTCTGTTTTCTTCTTTATTCAAGACTCTATGAAGTCTAGTTCTTACTGGACTAGATAAGGTATCTCTAGAATTCATTTTAATGATAGCATAGTAGGTACATAAAATGCAATAGAAGTAGCTTACATTAAGAGCAATATTCCACTTTTACACCACATTGATTTCAACAGGAGAGGCAAATAAGAGCACAAACTTTATTCTTTTCTCCTAAAATCAATGGGACTTAAAGATGCTTAACTTCGTATTGTACCCAACGTTTGGAAACTAGAAAAAAAACATGTTTTCATTTTCACATTTTTAAAAAGGCTGACAGAAACTGACTTTCTAAAAATTACTCTATTTTTCAAAATGCACAGAAAGTTATTGAAGGTGCCCTGACTAGCAGGCTAATGTTTACCCTCTTTTAGTTCTGGCCTTATCCCTGTTTATTTGGAAGTACTGAGTTCAAGAATATTTACTTCAAGTTTTCCCACCAGTATAGGAGGACTGCTCAGGGGTATATCAAAGTTCTCTGCCTTATTCTTGTACCTCCCCAATGCTATGCCATAGACTCCCTGATCTTTCAAACCTCCATAGTAAGGATTGAAGGTACAATAGTTTAGTGGCCTTACACTGAAGTCTGGATTGCCATGATTCCCAAACAGGTTTTCAGGGATTCCTATTAAATGAAATATGACAATTGCTTACTGAATAATTTGCACTTTAAAGGAACAGACGTGATGTTGTCAAGGAGAAAAAAACACCTAGAAACGCAAATATTTCAAATGCCCATATGACAGTTCGATTTAATTATTTCAATTCTAAACTATTTTTATAATTTTAATTAGACCATATGTTAACATCAGCATTAAATGTTATTAACATTCTTATGCTGTATGCTTCTTCCACTGAAATTTTGGAAAGAGATACCTTTGCAGAACTATGAGAGCTTGAGGTCAAATCAAACTCTTAATTAACACCTTAGACTCCATAAATAAAATTCACTTAATTTTTGATATGTAGTGTTAAACTGAAAACCTCCTGACCTTTAAGCAGATAATTAGCAAATTAATGATGTGTAGTGTGTTAATAATAAAATAACCATGTGTAAATTATAAAATTGCCAGCTAAGTTAGGAAAAGCACCAAATGTGTGACTGCAAAGGAAAGGCAACTAAAATGTTTTCAAACAACCATTAGTTTCTTGAGATTTCTTCTCTCTTACCACTTCCTTTAGAAATTTATGCCTGAATTTATGCCTAAATTAATGTTTATGTGAGATCGTACCCAAGAATAAAGGAGCTAGCTTCAGTGTCCTTTGAAAGCATCCACACAAAAATGACACAGGTCAGGTTTATGACATTAACTCTCTCATTCAAGACCAGAGGATGATATATGTTCACAACAGCTAATCAAAGTTAAGTTGGAAGGTGACTGCCAACTCTATGTCTTGGTTAAAGATGTGCAGATACAGTGTGTATCTCAATTCTTGCTGAAGGAATTATGGTCTGCCCAAAAGACCAGAAGTCTAGAAATCAGAAGAGATCACATGGGAACATAGAAATTTTGCAAGTATTGGCCCAGCCTTTGAAGTCTTCCTCAGTCCTAAACCATTGAAATTTCCTTCTGTTCTGTTTGCTTTATATTTGATATTCACTTCGAGGCTACTAGTTATTCTTTGAAATCTTCAGGCTCATAAAGAGTAAAGCTATTCTTGTAACAAGCATCTAAGCAGCCAATGGTCCCTAGTGTTCCATTCTGTCTGGCACTTTCTACAAGTTCAGGTTTCTCATTTACAACTCAATACACGCTGAAGTTACTCAGCAGGCAACCAAAAGACCTTTGGGAGGAAGCTCCACACATTAGAGAATAGGAGGAAAATAATCCAATTAACACTTAAAACCCTATTCACTAATGTCTGGATATACACCATTCACACTTGAAATTATGTGAATGGGAATATATCATGTATCAGATGCTTATCAAAATGTGTCTAATATTTATAAATTCCCATGCCTGTTCAGGGTTACTGAATTGTTATAAAATCTCTAGTTGTTTTTTTTGCTGTTTAGACTGTTGTCCCTTCTTGCATTAGAAAAATAAGTGAAAGGCATGTTTTCATGATAACAAGTCATAGATACATAGAGCAGCACAGAAAATTCTATAGTAGATTACTTTCTATATAGGGAAACAAAAGAGACAGAAATATGAGAATTCTATTAATCATCCAAACATTATGTTGAAATGATACTTTAACCCAGTGGTTCTCAACCTGGGGTCCCCAGATGTTTTTGGCCTACAATTCCCAGAAATCCTAACAGCTGGTAGACTGGCTGGGATTTCTGGGAGTTGTAGGCCCAAAAACATCTGGGGACCCCAGGTTGAGAAGCACTGCTTTAACCAATCATGTATTCCACCTGATTTTCACATAGGACCTCATGATCAAGTCTATTCATTTTACAATCTAACCAACCCAGCTAAAAAGGTTTTCCCATGCTTAAGATCACTAAAAATTCATGACTTTTGATAATTTACAACTGTAAAAAAATTCTTAAAACTGTAGATCTTTTTGCAATGAAAGAGGTATTTTTTTTAGTTATCTAGCGATTTGTTTATTTTTTTTGCTGAAAATTTCCTTCATTTAACTTGAATTAATTGCCATATTATTTTGAAAGATGATATCACTCATGAATTAGTTGCACAAACCTGATTTTGAATGTGCTAAGGGGGGCTCTGAAAAAAAATATCCAATCCTCCTTAATAACTATAGAGGCTTTATTTCTCAATCAGTGGTTTTAAAATGTGAGTGACAGTTATTACTTCTGGGGAATGGTCAAAGACTATCTTGCAGTCACAGGGCTGGATATATTGACATCTGTCAGGTCCCTTCCAGAAAGGCCAAAAATACAAGAAGAACTGGGATTTTAAACCCCATTTTCTCTTGGAATTGAGGCCACACAGGTGACCTAAACTCCATGCTTTTGCTGTGGTAGTGTCCAGATACTCACTCCTGCTGATCCGAGATGGACTCTGCCAGCCTCCTCTCCCTGCCCTCCATTTTCCCCTGCACTTACCAGAAGAAAGCCCATTTGAGACCTGCAGGCGTTTCCCCTCGCTCCCCCCTTCTTTGGAATAGCCGAAGGAGGGCTTTGGGTATAGAAGGGGGGGATTTATTCTCCATGTCCCCCTACTGGTTCTTCTACAGAGGAGGAAAAGAGGAAAGGGCTCCAGGCCTGTATTGGAGGAAGGCTCCTGTAAGTTGAGAGGGAAATGGAGGGACCCAGAGGTGGTCTCCAGGTAGGAGGGAAGGAAAGCACATGCTTTCCATGCCTACAGGGATGCACACAGAAAGGTGTGGTTTGTTTCCTATGAAGAATTGGGTTTAAAGGGCACCTTTTAAACACATATTTTCCAGCCCTTAATTTGATTCCTCCCGATTCCTCCTGCATTTTTGTTAAACGTCATTTAGCCACCCCTCCCTCAACCCGATTTAACCTGGGTCACACTTAGTCCCACTTCCTCATTTTATAATTCCAACATGTATTAACGATGTTCTAGAAAATGTTATGGCCAGAAGAATTATGGCAAAAAGTGTTGGTCATTAAATACATACAAAAGTTTAGGAAAAGGCAGCATTGAAAATGGTTTAAAAGTATAAACAGAAAAATCTTGAAAGCCTAGTTTGCCGTCAAAAAGGAATGTTTCAAAAATATATAGCAAATTTCACTGCACATGTATAAAGGGCATTAGGCATACTAAGCCAGAATGCTTTATAAGAGGAGACCCAAGATACAGCAGAAATTATAACATATTTCACAGAGGTCTCTTAATGATCCAGATATTAAATATAACATGACTTTTATGGATCAGTGAATTTAGCAGAAAGAGCAAGATAGCACAGATTTCTCCAAAGGATGGAATAGTGAAAAAAATGGCTTGAGGAATTGAAAGAAGTTAACAGAGGTAGGAATGAGCAATATCTCTGCAGATAGCACTTTCTTATCATTTCAATCTAGGAAATTATAGTTGAACCCAACTGTCACCTTTTCAGCTGCCCCAAGACTGTGGCAGAAGAGATTCAACAGTTAAATCAGCTGTTGAAATTTAAGACACAATTGAAAGCCCATCTCTTCCGACAGGCCTTTCATCCATGGATTTTAATTTGCATTTTAACTCTGTGTATCTTGTTGTCTGTGTTTTAATAGTGTTTTCACTCTTGTTTTAATGATGTTGTATCCCACCTTGAGCCACAGGGAAAGTTGGGTGGTAAATGCTGTATTTTATGATTATTCTTTTTATTATTGCAAGATAGCACTGCAAAGAAAAAGAAAAATGATTCTTCCACCTGCCATCAGTTATTCTCTACTATCCCTGACATTGTGTCAGAAAGAAGTTGCTCTCAGTAGTTACAGTAATGGAGCTAAGGCATTTGATTTCATACAACTAAAAGATTCAAACTTTTTTTCCTGCTGGTTGAGAGCTTTTATGCATTTGTTGATGATTTTTCACATTTGACTTTTTTTAAAAAAATGAAGGGGCTTTCATACAAGCATGTTACCCTAACTGCAATCAATATTCCCAGTTACAATATATCCACTTAATCAATAGGAAACTAGTAAACTTGTGTAGCGTTACTGATTCAGGCCATTGCATTTTGTGGCACATACTGGCTAAGAGGTGCATGATGTGAATCTCCATGCATGTAAATCTCCATATATGGAGTCCATGTACACTTGCGTTGAATCAAGATATTACTCAATTGAATATACACCCAAATCTCTGTGTGTGCTGTGTTAAATACTGCTTCTACAATCCTGACCCGAATAGAAACATTGGACAATAATATATTGCAATGTCTCAATGGGAATTTATGTATGCATAAACTGCCAGCAGTATTTTGTTTAAATCCAATATTTTTAATGTAAAAACTATTTCATGAAATGTTCACAAAGTAATTTCAAAATATGAAATGTTTGTGGTATTTTACAATTTTTTCAATGTGATATTTTTAATGACATATCCTTTTAAAGCAATAGCAGAATATTTGAAGATATTCTTTGCAATCTTAGCCAAGCTTTTGGTTCCTTGACTTCAGTGTTCTTTACACAATAGCACTTCACCATTGTCTTCTGGAAATTTTCCATCCTATTTGCAGAAAGAAGGATTCCGGTGGCTCTTTCAGTAAATTTCTCTGAAGGAAAGAATAATGTCTTTAGAAATTACTCAGCAGTAAGAATCATGATAAACAGTAGGGCTGGGCGGTTTCATTCGTTAATTTCGTAATTCGTTATTGATTCGTATTTAAATTAGCTTACGATTTGATATTGAGCCATGCAGGAGCAACTAAAAATCTAAAGGAATTTTTCAATTTATTTCGTAATTGTTTTGAAATCGTTTCGAAATCGTTTCAAAATCGTTTTGTTATTATTTCTGTATGTCTGGTGCAAGTTTTAGGGTTGTTGTTTGTTTTATCAGTGATAAAAAATAAATTATTACACCAACAGTCAACAACAGAGGGAGAGGGAAGCTTCAGAAGTTCCCCCTGTCCCATTTGGAGGGTTTTTTTTTTTGCATATTGCGCAATCGCGTCCGCCATTAACGAATCGATTCGTAATTGTTTCGTAATTGTTTCGTAATTTACGAAATTTCGTATATTTCGAACTTTTTTAAAGAAAATTTTCAGAATTCTTTTAAAAAACGAAACACAAAAACCCCCTAAAAACAAATCGAGTTTTTGACATTTTGACACTTATGACATTTTTCTGTGGTTACCCAGCCCTAATAAACAGTGGTTATAGGATAAACTTTTCCGTTTGCAATCCTTTCAGCCCAATAAATTTTTATGTAGCCCACAGAACATAATGTAAAACAGGTATAAAAACCAGAAACATTTACTGATTATAAATCAGTATTTGCAAGGCTTGCTAAACAGGTTGATTTTTCATGTTATGAAGTACAGTTGAAGCATCTTCTGTAGAGCTTACTATAAATGCTGCATGACAAATTTGTGTAAGTGCCTGAAACAACCATTCAGAAAACTTTGATTGTTACCAAATTGACCCCAACATTGAACTAGGGATCAGAACCCACCATTTAAGAAGGAGTGTTCTTTATAACAAGTTATAGAATCAGTTGAAGAAATCCCAGGATAGATTTCAAATATAATTTTTATTCATTTAAATAGCAGTAAGATAGTGATATCACAAGTTCCTTCCATTTCAGGAGCAAAAAAATAGTCCATAGGATTGGTTAACTGATGAATACACAGTAACATTTTCACAGCAGGTTGTGGGAGAAAATACAACTAATTGGATGAATGAATTTAGTTCATATATATTATGTACATGCAGACATTCCACACATTTAATATATTAAATAGATTTACACTTAATTGAGCAGCCAATTTAGTATAATTATATATTGAGTAGTTATATATTTAATAAAGTTTGTTGTTGTTGTGATATGCCTCCATGTCATTTCTGACTCATGGAAACCCTAAAATAAAACTAAAATAAACCTAACAGGCTTGCCCGTACCTTCCTCCAAGATTGAAAGAGTGCAATTTTTTCAAGGTCTAAAAATGGCTCAGCAGGAATTTGAAGCTTTGTGTCCCAAAGTTCTAGCGAAGTGGAGGTTGGTTCTTTGGAGGCTTTTAAACAGAGGCTGAATGGCCATCTGTCAGGGGTTCTTTGAATATGCTTTCCCTGCATGGCGGACGGTTGGACTAGATGACCTATGTGGTCTCTTTCTGCTCTATGATTCTAGTCACTCAAACCACTACACCACACTGCCTTTCATATATTCTGCTAAATGCAAAACTAAAGTATAAATACTCTTGGTATATTATATGTATAAATCAATAGAATGACCTCAGAATAAGAGCACAGCTGCTAGAAAATCTTTAAAACCTGTGCTTACAATGGCCAGTACATCAATAATACAGAAATAGGACATATTTCATGCTACATTCCAGAGATTTTATTGTAGCAACTGCATTTTAAAATTCACCTGCTGTTTTTCTTTCTTTTTTTTAAAGGGGGGGGGGCACTGAAAGAGCATTCCATCCCAACGTATAAAATGGAAAACATGTATACCTTATTTTCTTTAACTGGTAGATCAAAACAATGGGGTACTTGAAGTAGCATGGGTATCCCCCCCCCCCCCCAATTATTTCTATAATTTTCAATCGAAAGCATCTTCTTAGTCATACAAAAGCCTTCATCATAGATAAATCTGTTGGGAACATGTTAGGAACATGGAGAAGGAATTCTCAGCAATTGCAGAACCTACCTTGCATTCTTTTCACAAACAAGTAGACTTTTCTGTTTACACAGACATTTGACAAGTTGAGCAACCATCTCACCTAAATAATGTGCTGAATCTTTCTAATCATTACACTTGTATGTTTTAGCTTGGTTTTATTTTAATTTTTGAATTTTGTGAATTTTTAACAACGTAAGATTTAATGTCGTGAACTGGTGGATAATTATAAGGCAAATAATTATAATTATTATGCTATTCTCCTCCTCCTATTAGGAGTTCACTTAACAAAGAAAATCACCATTTAGCATTGCAATGACATCACTGAAGATATTTAAGAACAATTGTGTAAGTACTATTGGCATTATTCATGAAAGGAGGCACATGGTGCCAGATAAGACAATCCTGTTGCTTAATATTATTTGAAGTCCATACTCTTTTCTTGAGCAGCACTATGATTTCAGTTACATGATGGGGGAAAGTATGCATTTGATCATGGATTGGCAGGAAGCCCAGTTACTAGACACAAACCAAGGATATGAAATAAGCTTCAAATAACAGATATATGACTCGAAGCCATGGGCAACTGAACATAATAGGTAATTATTTTGAATAAGGCAAAAATCCTTTCTCCTTGAAATCAGCTCTGGTCAAAGGTCTCCATTAATTCATTTTTTTTCCTGTCCTTAGTCAGATATTCAATCTCATACCCTGTTTTTTGCATTTAAAATACTGAATTCCAGCAACAACCTCACATTAAATTTACTGATCAGAGCTATCAAACTAGTGCAAATATACATGCCTTTTAAGGCTAAAATTTGTTACTATTGAATAAGACATTTCTAACATTTCCCTCAAGGGTAGTTCCATCACTGTGTTTTCATATTAAATCCTAGTCTTTAGAAATTCTCTGGTGAGAAAAACAAAAATTTTAGACTATGCTCATTTCTTAGTAGTGCTACAACTTCTGTTTCTACGTCAAACTCATGGTAGAGAATTACCTGTGTAGTCTGAACATTCACATCCTTAGTTTTACGAAATTCAAAGGTTATTCTTCACATTTATTCACCAGCATTATCTGAACAACAGCAACAAACGGATCAAAACTTTAATTTTTTTCTGAAAGTAGGCTTAAAAAATCAAGGGCTTAGATCTTCTAGAATAGTGCCTCACTGTTTAGCATAGCTGTATGCAGGGCTGTAGCCGGTTGGAGGGGGGGGGTTAAGGGTTCAACCCACCCCCCACCCCTGAAAGGCTTCAACTCCCCCCAACCTAGTTTACACATGAATTTTAACTGGTTAACCAATTTATGAATTAACCAGTTTTCATTTTTAATCTGACACATTTCAGGGTGGGGTTGAACTTTTTGACACCCCCCCCCCCCCCCCGGCTACAGCCCTGGCTGTATTGCATTATTCATTTGAACAATCTTGTCACTGCAGTTGAGGATAATAATGGCCCTTCTACCCTGATCATATAATGCTATTTGAAGCTTACTCAAGGCAATTGTGGCCTCTGACCACAAAACACAAGCTGCAGCGGGCATCTAAGAGTATACCAGACATTTTAAAAAGGCCCAAGAAAGTCCAAATTCTGTCAAAAATACACTGTAGCAGATGCCAGTGTAACCCAGATCCAAGGTGAAATCAGCTCTGCAAAATCCAAAGCACATTGTAGACACCAACTCTGCTGAAGTGTAATAAAGGATCCAAACCAGGGCTGCAAAAACACACACACACACACACACACACACACACCAAGGGCATGGGTGTATAAAATTACTTTAAGGCTACATCTATTTCATGTTTAGACTTAGGTCCCATCTCCAAACTATCTTATGATGGATATACAAATATTCCAAAATCTGAAAAAAAAAATCCAAAATCTCTAGCACTTCTAATTCCAAGGATTTTGACAAGGGATTCTCAACCTGTATCTGAAATAAAATACATCATATTAGTCTCACTTGTAATAGCAGATTTCTTTACCTTCAACTATCATGCTATGCTACACTACAGAAAAGGACATTACTGTGTATGATCATGTATTCTAATATTCAGACAGAAGTAATCAGTCAGGTCCCTTCCAGACAGCCTCATAATCCAGGACAAATAAGTGGGGCAAAAAATCACAGGACCTTAATGTGAATCCAGACACAGAATTGCCAGTCATAGTAATCCTGACAGGTTCAGTTGTAGCAGATTTTACAAATCTGCAAGATGGACATGGGACATCTACTGGAAATTTTCTTTTGTTTTTTTTATTAAGTCTCTGAGATGAGCTGGACCTCTGATGAATGTGTACACAAGCAGATTTCTTGTCATTATCTTTCCTCATCCTCCTGCTGCCTTTACTTGCCCCCTCTTGAACCCCATTTCTCTTTGGGGTCACTTGCCTGGCAGGCTTGTACTCACTGTGTAAAATTCAAGCTCTGTTTAATTTCATAAACATGACAACAAAGGAATGCTTCAGAGATCTCATGGGAATTGCTTTCCAATTGTGCTTCCATTTAGCCATCTGTGTGTCCATGGCTCCATTTGTTTACAGCCCTGATCAGCTTTTGGGGGATTTTAAAATGTGCACATGTGCTGGAGTAGTCCACACCAGCATATAGGAATAAAGTCTTGTGTTTTTTTTGACTGTAGGGATAAACAGTGATGTAAACATGTGATTTTTTTTTTGCTGAAATCATATTTTAAGTACACCCTTTTAAAAATGTGTTTTTCAGCCATTAATGTGATCCAGCTCACATTTTTTGACAAACATCATCTATCCAACCCCCCCCCCCTTTTATCCCAGTTTCTTCTGCATTTTGGGCCTGTGTAAAAGGGCCCTCAGAAGCATTGCTAAACAGAACTAATACAGATTCATTTCATACAACCTAACTGACCACAAGGATGCAGTATAAACTAGCAGACAAGAAAAAGAAGTGCAACAGAAAATAGGAAATATATTTGGATTTGCAGTTTACCCACCCATTTGTTTTCAACACACATACACTCCCCCCTCCCACCCCCCCGGCAAACCACATAAGCTATTGGTGACCCAGTTTACCATCCATATTACAGTCTAGTACCTAAGCATACTAAATAAAACAATCCACCTTAGGAATACCAAAACAACTGTAATCTCTCCCTTCTATTTTCCCATGATATCTCTAATTTTATTATTGTTAGTCATTTTTATTACATTTTTTTGCAAAAAATATACATGAAAAACACAAACCTCTATCTAGGTGCAAGACTAGTAGATGATAATGAGTAAGCAAAACTTCCAAAAGAACTGTAAAAGTGCCCTCTAATATCAAGCTTCCCATCCAGCAGTTAATCAACATTCATTGGCTAACCTTCTGCGAGATTTGAATCAATGAGAAGGGCAAGCAATCCGCAGGGAATCTTTCTTTAACAATGTTTGGTTATATTAAACAATCTGGAAAGATCATGCCAACAGATTGGGACATTAAGCTTTGTTCTATGTGCCTTTGCTTAAACAATCACCACTATGCTCAAAATAAATAGTTACAACAGTCTTTCAGTAATGAATCTTATAACAATTAGAATTGTTTTAACTGAGTGAAACTCTATGTGTGTGTTTGGGTGCCAACATTTTCATAAAGGTAAGAAATACTCTGAGGTAGTTCTGCCATTTCCTTCCTCTGAAATATAGGTTCTTGTTGATGGTTTTCCATCCAAATACTGAACACGTTTGACCTTGCTAGGCTTCCAAGGTTAGACATGATTTGGTGTCCCAGGGCTAGTTAGACCATGAGTGAAACTATAACTGAAATTATATAAATGCAAACAAAATTTGCTTTTCCAAGAGAAAAGCAATGAAATAGACTATCAGAGAATTATATGTCACAGTGCAGTGCAAGATTAACAAGCATTCACAGGCATAAACATTAAAGGGGGAATATCTGGTATAATTAATAAGTTTGGAAGTCCTAATGATGTATTTATGACTGTAGGCAAACGTTCTCCCTTTAGCTGTCCACCCAACAACATGCATTATTTATCAATGACACAACAGCATTTGCTAACATGCACACCGTTTAGTCTCTACTTAAAAGGCACTTTGAAGGATTACTTATAATGGAAAAAGAATTGGTAGCTTTTTGCTGTAGAAAAAGATGACAAAGGTGTCTTCTTATATTAGCTAGTTCGTACATCAGATAGAATGAGTTTGCACTATACCACAGTCCACTGTGTCAATCAGTGAAATGGAGAAAGATACCTACTTGTTTCAAGCTAGGAAAAAAATCTCTCAAGAAAACTGAGAACTGTGGCATGAAACAGCAGCTCAACTACAATACAGAGATGATAGCAGTAGTGGCAGATGTTCTTCAGAGTACAAAGGCTTATGTGAAGAGGCCTTTCACACAAATCTACAGTCACACTGAAGCCCCATCCACACTGCCACATAATGCAGTTATGGGAAGAGAGTAGGGAAGGGAGAAGGGAATGACGATTCTCGCTCTCTTAACAGACACACACACATACACAGGGAGTTAATATACATACAATCTACTTTCAAAGTCTAGTATTAATATTTTTTGTTAGCCATTTGGACATCTTTTGCAAAATAATTACTAAATGCAAATTTAGCACAGCAACATATAATCTCCAATCTACAATGTGTAGGATTACACTTCTAAACACAATATGCAGCAGCCCCCAAACTACACCCAAATGTTTCAAGTCCCCAGATCCTCCATTGTAAAAATAAATCAGTAGGAAAATCATCTATAAAATGTCTGGATTTGCCACATGTACTTCAGTACTCCACCCTGCAACCTCACTTTCCTCCAAAACATATTTTAAATTGTGAAAGTCAAATCTACTAGGCCACACCACAATATTGTACTTAAAATACCAGAAAATTTGACAAAATTCGGTGACTATTTTTAAAAGCAGCAGCAGCAAAAGCAGCATTGCCTGATATGAAAATACACCGTTCAAAGTGTCATTGTAATGGTCTGGAGCACATGCACATTAGAAAGTTTAAAAAGTACATTCACATACAGGTTTTAGCCCTGTGAATATATTGATAATAGTACAGGTCAACTAGATTTATGAAAAATGTTTACGTGGTTAGAGCTAACACAAGTATTTTTTTAGAAATCCCAATAAATTTCTGCTAAAACATTGCACAAACATTTAAAGATATATGTTCTGGGTCACTGCACTGATGATGTCAACTGGTTTAGTTTGTACCACCCTTGTGTTACAGTTGCTTATCCCTGCTATAGCCTTTCCATAGTTAACTACCAATTGTCCATGGAGTTTGTCACTATCATGACTAGAGCTTAAATAGAAATTTCACCTAAAGGAAGATTCAAGGATAAATTCTTAAGCACCTTAAAATGTAATACAACTGAAAATTTCTAAGCAGGGGTTTATAAATATCAGAACATTGTGCAGAGAAGCCACATGATACCTACTGTAGTCAGCACATTATTACATACAGAGTGCAAATAATTATCAAGTGAGACCTTTTCATTTTTAAAGAAACATATCCTAGTATAATATATACACAAAACTAATACAGCACTTCAGGTAGTCTGTACCTAAACAGATACTTCACAAAATTTGTTTTTCCCATAAAAATAAAGTATTTGATGCTGTGTAAAAGAGTAAAGTCCTTTTTAGTCTTTCAGTGAAGTGATATAAGCACAGGTAGATTTGGTCATTAATCTACTGAAGCAGACATGATCAATTGCTTCTGAGATGTCATTTTTAAGACTTTGACACACATAGGATCTTGTTTTTACAGATATTACCATTTCTTTTATATTGCATTTTAAATGTTGAATTGTTTTTATAATTGTTTTAACTGTATTTTGATATATGTTATGGCATCGAATCGCTGCCGACTGTGAACTGCCTTGAGTCGCCTCTGGCTGAGAAAGGTGCTACACAGATGCGGCAAATAAATAAATAAATAGTAAAGGATATCCCTCACCCAACTGATTATATCTTCTTGAAAATTCTAGAAGTTTTGTTCCTTTTCCCCAACATATTACAATCAGGAAATGGTTAGAAAGACATAGGAAAGAATGTATATGGAGAATAATAAATACTGTTATCGAGAAAAAGTCCCACAATAGGAAGTGGGAACTAATCCCCAAGTATGTAAGAATATCCAAAAGCACCCAAGACTATGAGCACTTAACCTTGGTTAGTCAGTATGAATAAGACTGACTT
This sequence comes from Anolis sagrei, assembly GCF_037176765.1. NCBI lineage: Eukaryota > Metazoa > Chordata > Lepidosauria > Squamata > Anolidae > Anolis > Anolis sagrei. Next base: position 216,372,581 of record NC_090022.1, on the reverse strand, counting down.
TTGAAGAGGCAAGCCAGGAGACACTCCTCTTTTCATTCATTTGATGTGGTGGTTGTGGTGAGGAATTGTAGAATGGAAACAAATTTGTATTTTCTATGTGGTATCACCAAAAGTATGGAACAAGATTTTTGCAAAATTTAAGTAATAAGAAACACAAAGTTGCAATATCCAGCCCATTTACATATATTACAGCATGAGCATCTCTTATCTGATATTCCACAGCAAGCTGGCTTCAGAAAAGGCAAAAGCTGCACATCGCAAGTGCTGAACCTGACCCAGCACATAGAAGATGGCTTTGAAAGGCAGCAGATCACAGGAGCTGTCTTCATAGACTTGTCAGCAGCCTATGATACTGTGAACCACCGCCTCCTCCTGAGAAAAATGTATAATATTACAAAGGACTACCACCTCACCCGCCTCATAGGAAACCTGCTACAAAACAGGAGCTTTTTTGTTGAGTTCCAGGGCCAGAGAAGCAGGTGGCGGAAACAGAAGAACGGCCTGCCTCAGGGGAGCGTGCTTGCTCCATCCATGTTCAACATCTACACAAATGACCAGCCACTGCCAGAAGGGACAGAGAGTTTCATCTATGCTGATGATCGTGCCATTACTGCTCAAGCAGGGAGCTTTGAGATGGTAGAACAGAAGCTCTCCAAAGCTCTAGGTGCTCTTACTGCCTATTACAGGGAAAACCAGCTGATCCCTAATCCATCTAAAACACAGACATGCGCCTTTCACCTTAAGAACAGACAAGCATCCCGAGCTCTGAGGATTACCTGGGAAGGAATCCCACTGGAGCATTGCAGCGCACCCAAATACCTGGGAGTCACTTTGGACCGTGCTCTGACCTACAAGAAGCACTGCCTGAACATCAAACAAAAAGTGGGCGCTAGAAACAACATCATACGAAAGCTGACTGGCACAACCTGGGGATCACAACCAGACACAGTGAAGACATCTGCCCTTGCACTGTGCTACTCTGCTGCTGAGTACGCATGCCCAGTGTGGAACACATCTCATCACACTAAAACAGTGGATGTGGCTCTTAATGAGACATGCCGCATTATCACAGGGTGTCTGCGCCCCACACCACTGGAGAAATTACACTGCTTAGCCGGTATTGCACCACCTGACATCCGCCGGGAAGTAGCAGCCAATAGTGAAAGGACCAAGGCAGAGACATCTCCAGCTCATCCCCTGTTTGGGTATCAGCCAGCACGTCAACGACTTAAATCAAGACATAGTTTTCTTAGATCTACAGAGACACTCGCTGGAACACCCCAGCAAGCGAGAGTCCAAAAGTGGCAGGCCCAAACCCAGCACCTCAATTCATGGGTGATACCAGATGAGAGACTCCCCCCTGGGCACTCAGAAGACTGGGCAACTTGGAAGGCGCTGAACAGATTGCGCTCTGGCACCACAAGATGCAGAGCCAATCTTAAGAAATGGGGCTACAGGGTGGAATCCTCAGCATGCGAGTGCGGAGAAGAACAAACCACTGACCACCTGCTGCAATGCACCCTGAGCCCTGCCACATGCACGATGGAGGACCTTCTTGCGGCAACCCCAGAGGCACTCCAAGTGGCCAGACACTCGTCAAAGGACATTTAACCAAATACCAAATTTACAAAATCTGTATGGTTTTTTTTCTCTTTCTTTTTTTTTCTTTTATTTTTAATCTCTGTGTTTGTTTTGCTCTGTTAGAATTGTAATACAATGGTTGCTGATGACACGATAAATAAATAAATAATCTGATATTCCAAAATCCAAAATAGTCTGCATGAGTGGCTGACACAAAAACTTTGTGTCATGCACATTAAAAAATATAGTACGCGATTGCCTTCAGGTATGTGTACAAGGTGTATATCAATCATAAATGAATGTTGTGATCAGGCTTGGGTCCCACCTTCAAGATATCTCATTATGAGTGTAGTCCAAATGCAGATATTCCAAAATCGGCATCAAGGGGCGGGAAGAACCAGAATTCAAAACACTTCTGGTCCCAAGCATTTTGGGTATTCAACTTGCATTATCTTCTGAATTCCATTGCAGTTTTCTGTTCATAAGCCCAATAAGCATGTTCAATGGTTGTGTTATTTAATATAGAACTCCAACATATAGTCATTAGACCCAATAGATCATTCAGTCTTCCAGATATTCTGGATCTCCAATTCCCAGCATTCCTTACAACAGGCTTTCTTAGCTAAGACTGCCATGACATACATTCCAACTTTTGGAACACCATCCATTTATCACCACTGTAGTAGAACTATTGTCAGTGTTTATCTATGACAAAACTACACCAGGCTGTGCCATGTTCTGAAGCAGGATTTCTTCTCACTCAACATCTCACCTCTCCAAAAATTTTCACACCAGATTTTCAACCTAAAAGAGGCAAGGGTTCGTCCCTTGTTAAAGAAACCTAGCTTGGATCCTATGACCCTTGCCAATTACTGTCCTGTTTCTAATCTGCCATTCTTAGACAAGGTGATAGAATGGGCTGTACTGGGACAATTGCAGCAATTCCTGGATGACACAGCTGGCCTGGACCCTTTCCAGTCAGGTTTTCACCCGGGTCATGGGATGGAGACAGTGCTGGTTGCCATTACGGATGAACTCCGTCGCCAGTCTGACAACAGTGGATCCGCGCTACTGGTACTTCTTGACCTTACCACAGCGTTTGACACCGTCGACTACGATCTAATGATTCACCATCTTGCCATGTCCGGAGTTTGTGGTCAGGCCCTTAATTGGTTCAACTCATTTCTCCGGAACCGGAGTCAACGCGTGGAGTACATGGATCAAGTCTCCGATAGATCCCCCTCCTATGTGGGGTTCCCCAAGGTGCAATTCTCTCTCCTCTTCTCTTCAACATCTACGTTAGACCCCTTGCTAGTTTGGCTCGGAGTTTCGGCCTGGATTGCTACTAATATGCAGACGATACCCAACTCCTTCTGCGCCTGGAGCCTGGAGCAATGTCAATTCCAGACAATTTCACCCTATGTCTGGAAGCTCTATCAAACTGGCTACGTGCTAGCAGACTGAAGGTGAACCCGGCGAAGACTGAGATTCTCTGGCATGGCAGCCCAGCAGGTCTGACTCCTCCATTACCCACCTTCAATGGTGCCGCCCTATCTCCATCAACCACTGTTAAGAGCTTAGGTGTCATCCTGGATTCACAGCTGACAATGGAAGCTCAGGTCGCTGCTGCCAGCAAACAGGCCTTTTTCCATCTACGACAAGTGAGGCAACTGGCCCCCTACCTATCTGACGAGGCTCTGGCAACTGTCATCCATGCCACAGTCACATCTAGGCTGGACTACTGCAACGCCCTGTATGTGGGCCTTCTGATGTCTACGACCCGAAAGCTTCGTATTGTTCAGAATGCGGCAGCCAGGTTACTCACAAGAACGCCCATGAAATGCCATATAACACCAGTGCTGCAACATTTACATTGCCTTCCAACTGAGTACCGTGGCCTGTATAAGATGCTAGTTCTGACCTTTAAAACTCTTTATCGCCAGGGTCCATCGTACCTTAGGGACCGCCTCTCCTTCTCCCATCATCGGAGGTGGCAACGACCAGCCCAACGTGACTTACTCCATATACCGGGTCCTAGAGAAGTGCACTTGGAAAGGACCAGATGCAGGACTTTTTCTATTTCTGCCCCTGCCTTGTGGAATTCCTTGCCGCCCTACATGAGAGCCATGTGTGACTTAGGGCCTTTTACTCTCGCACTTAAGACCTGGCTTTTTACTAGAGCATTCGATCTCTGTTAATTTTTATTTTTTGTATGTATGTATTTTATCTTTTATAATTTAGCTGTAAATCACCTAGAGCATTCTCGGATGGAGGGCGATTAATAAGTTATTAAATGATGATGATGATGATGATGATGATGATGATGATGATGATGATATAATATGTGCAGCAATGCTTTTGTTAATAATGTCTCTGACAAAGAAACTCCTTTACAGTCTTTTAATGTCCACCTTATCTCTCTTCGCTTTCTCATCCTCATTCTATCTTGAAGTTGTTGGGTTGTGTTTTTTAAATAAAAAAAAAACAATTAAGAGAATGATTCTGCAGAACTGGAGAAACATAGACTGTATGTGTAAGGCTTCGCATATTTTATGCAATAAAGTGTCATAATAAAGCTTGGGCTGGGGAAAAATGGGATCTTATTCAAGGTGAATTGACTGCAGCAGAGTATGCCTTCCTGCAAAGGGAAAGTTAAATAGCAGCTGCCTCAAGAATCCCTTACTGAACATGCGTGAACAAGAGAGAGAGGGGGGGGGGGGAAGTAATTCCTCTTGCCTAGCTATCCCCAGCAAGTTTAAAAAAACCCTCAAAGCCCACATATATGTTTGGCCACCAAAGTTGAAATCATAAAAAAGAAGAGGCTGGTAAAAATTAAAAAAAAATCCCTGCCTTTTGAAAGAAACTTTCAAGTGGCCTCTACATGGATCAACATATTTTGTTTTTTTTTACTTACACAAGGTTTCTTTTACATGGTTGCTTCATTTCATATGTGTAAACTATTAGTTTTGCATAAAAGGTTTGATGAAAATTGTTGAAGTGCTTACCCTTTTGTCTTGTAGGAATCCTTCCCAATTCTAGACATGTTCAATGTGTTGTTGAAAGCTTCCATGGCCAGAATCATTGGGTTGCTGTAAGTTTTCCAAGCTATATATGGCCATGTTCCAGAAGCATTATCTTCTGACATTTCACCCACATCTATGGCAGGCATCCTCAAAGGTTGTGAGGTCTGTTGGAAACTAGGCCCAGCTAACACCTCCTAACAAATGATCCCCCAGGCAGCAACCAGCCAGGCTTTGATGTTGCAAGGCCATTAAATGCTAATCAAGGTGGCCAATTGCAACATCCGCACTTGCCTCAAGCAGACAAGAGTTCTTTCTCCCACCTTGGACATTCCACAGATATATAAACCCTACTTGTCTAAGTTCCAACAGAACCCTCATCCTGATTGTGCTATTTTTGCATTATTTATCAATATTATAAATCTTTTATTTTCAAATATTATCATATAGACTTGTAACAATATGTTAAACTTATTTAATAACCATGCAATTTTTTACATTCAGCCATGCAGTCTGAAACTGTAATGTAATTAGATAAATTCTATGAATAGAAATACGTTTTAAACTGCTTAACACGCCATTTTAGTCATACAGAACCAAATAGATTAAGTGATAAGTGTGATGTTTTGATATCTTTATTTTGTCTACAAAACAGCATTTAGTAGGCTAGAATATTTAAAATGCACTTTTGTGCAACCTTCCCCCTAGTCAGAAGTAACACCTATTTAAATATATGGGAATTGCTTTGGAGTAAGCACGTAGGTTTGCAATTTCAGCCTTGATAACAAGATGATAAAGTCATTAGTACTGAGCTATATAGTACTTTGCTGATATAGCATATAATATCCACTATGTGGTAATTTGATAAGTATGCTATTACCATTTCGAGACATTTATTATATAATATCTGAGAATATAAAACCTCACTCATAAATCAGGAGTACATGCCTATGCATATTTACCTGAGATCAAATCTCACTGTACAGAGATGTCATGGTAAATAAATTAGGGTGAATAGATGTGATTCTTAGTATTAGCCACTGCCCTTGTTATACATTTATATAAGATGCATTACTGAGATAACTAGTTATGAGGAAGACTAGTTTCTGCTTCTATAGTCCTCATTAATTTCTGCTGTGTGTGGAAATGATTTCATTTGGTTCTCTTTTCAACTGCAAAGATGTTAACTTCAGTGAAGGTTTGATCAGATAAGCTATCCAACCCCCCCCCCCCCACACACACACACACACAAAATTGCTGAAAAGCTGGAAGAAGAAACTTTTAAAAAACAAAGTTTCTTCATTTATTATTAAATAACCAAGCAAAGGCATATAAAATGCTTTAGAAAGGTCTTGGTCTTACATTTCTCTGTTAATACTTGAAGGTCATTATTTTCTCCTGCATTTTTCTTTCTCTAACAATTATTACATCATGGATTAGGAGGGGAGATCACTGGGAATAAACTCAGCCAGGCCTTATATTATTAAGTCATGCTAACGGCTGATTCTCATAACACCACATGAGCTTATGATATGCTTTTCACTGAGTTGATTTAGCTGACCAAATTATTTTGTTTCATACCGAGTCTAAATGGTTTATGCTGAGCTCAGAATTAAGGGATCTACACCATATGCAACAAACAATAGTACTTTCAATATTGTTCAAGAAAGTTCCTATAACTTGAAACATGCTTTCCTTGTCTAGTTTGTAATACAGTTTATACAATTTCTCTCTCTCTCTCTCTCTCTATATATATATATATATACATATATATACACACACACACACACACACATATACATACACACACACACACACATACTGACAGTAAATAGACAAGTAGTTAAATTTAGCTATACAAATTTACATCTAACCTTGCAGGACATACTATGTATGATATGACTTTTCCACAATTGAACATGTGTTTTTTGTTTTTGTTTTTTGCTTTTCAGATCATTAGAAATTATCCACATGAGTTGGTGAATCTGATCCCTTTCAATAAAATAAGAGAAAACTACAGAGTTTGGGAATACCTTTTATGCTTGAAAGTGCCACACAGCAATAAATATAGAATACATTTTTCCCTACTAACTGCAACTGTAAGCAAGAACTGGTAGACAGTACTTTGTTAGTAAGAAGTCCTATAGTAAGCACACGTTGGAGAAATTAATCATTCATTCCCTGCAGACTGCTTATATATTTCATCAGGCCATTATCTGATCTGAATAACAAGAACAATTGCATAATGAAATGCATTACTGCTGACACCAGCAACTTTATGCTATTTGCTTCAAAAAAAAGAAAAAAAAGAAAAAGAGGCAAGTACCTCTGAGACACAATAGGGAAAAGCCACCCCTTACACCTCCAAAATCCTATATTTCCTATACCCTAAACCACTGTGGTTCCGTATCTACCTGTGTTTTATTATCATATAGAATCCTTAAAATGCATAGCATGCCATCAAGCACAATTAGTCCAAATATATATTTTAGGAAAATTACATCAGCTCATCCCCATAGTGCCAAACACTATCTTCCTGTCTTTGGACAGGAATACAGCATTTTTTTACCAGATATCTGTTTATTCCAAGAACACAAAAGAAATTTTGACCAAGTACTTCAGAATAGTCTTAATATATCCTCAATATCAAAGAGCAAAAGATAAATACCAAATACAAAATAGTATTGCTTGCAGAACTGGGTGGGAAGCGAGTCACCTGGTCATGCAGATTTCATATGTTACCTACCTGGGAGCCATTGACAACCTGACAGTCATATACAGGTCTAAACACAGACTAAAATGACACTTTTGGCAGAAGCACTCTGCTACATTTCAAACATCATTAAGGAACCTTTGCCCTGCCACAAATGCCCGCTGTTTAGACCATTGCGACTCGGTCACTATAAAGTCGCTTCATACTCCCTTGAACTTGCAGTTTGTGCCCTTCCACTAGAAACAACTGTATGCAATTGTGACTTGTGCGTTTCACATAATGCTTCCTGATATTGATATCTTAAACCAGTTTGCATTCTGTGTAAAACTAATTTTGCAAGGAATCAACTTCCATCTCTCGGTGCCATTATGAAATGCACTTGAAGAGAAAACTTTCTCAATAAACTGTTATATAGTCCCATTTGCACTTGGCAGTTTGGGCATGCAATGCACTTTCAAATACAGATGCTCTACTTTATTAGAACTCTGAATCCTAAAGAGCTTGGAAAGCTCAGTGCAATGAAAGCATTATCTAAAAGGAATAATCCTTGCTAATGAGTCATGCTAGAGTAAATCATTTCAACTCTGGGCGGGTTATTATGGTTTAATTTGTGACATTTTGAGTTTCTCAGTGTATACCAATTTCCAAAAAAAGAATCACATTAAAATGAAGACCAATATAGCCATAAGAAATGATGCTGAAATGTTACAGATTTAGCATTAAATATTTAGAGCAAACAGATCCAGTTGTTTTTGAAAACATTGACTAATGATCATTGTTGCCTTTTTTCTTTGAATGGGCTGTGCTTATTGCTCATTCATTTGGCCTCCTTAACCAGTGACCGTCTGTCCCGAGAGGAAGAATTCTCTCAAAACTTTGTGAGGCAATGACCTTTTGGAGACTCCAGGTTGGGCCGCATCCTTTGTTTTGTGGCTTTCTGGCTTTGAACAAATCCAGTTGACAGTCCTTATGGCCTTATCCAAATTCAGTACTGTCAGGTATGTATGTTCTCCCTCTCTCTTTCATACACAGGCACACCAGTCTTGTCCTGTGTAGACTCTTGTTCAAAATCAATGAAACCAAGCACTTAAGGCAACGACATCCGAGAGTGGAACTACAATTAAAGCAACTCAGTCCAAGCTGGGAATCTTGATTATATTGCCACAGCATCCTTTTAACTGACACCTAGCATTACCTTTTCACTTCAAATCCTCTAGGTGTCTACTGAGGAGTGGCTTTCTGTGGGAAGAGGGGGAGATGAGGCTTTTGACACCCCCAATTCTGAAGGTAACAATGTACAGCAACAATACTACTCCCCGCAACTGTTTTGAAAAAGGCGACACTCAGCTGCCACACACATTGTCAACCCCTTTCCAGGTAACAACACTATCAGACTCATGGATGAATCTTATTAGTGTGTGGAGGGGATAGAAAAAGGCAGGAAAGCAGCAAACCACAAGCAGTGAGGGTCCATAACCAAGCCAAACAACCAAACCAAACAAAACCGACTTACTCAAGCAGCCAGCTCGGACCTCTCTTTCTGGAAATCTTAAGGAGTCTTCTTTCCCCGTTCCTGCCGGTCACAAGAAGAAGAAGAACAGTGCTCCTATTCCACAAAGGCCACGGAGGGACTGCGAAGAGAGACAGCCACATGTCACACCCATCCAAGGGAAAGGTTTGTTTGGGGGGATGAAGGAAGACGAGAAGGAAGGGAGACAGAAAGGAGGGAGGGAAAGGAGAGAACAAGGGGGGGGGGGAGGGATGGTAGAGCTGGTGATCTCTCTCTGTCTCCCCCTCTCCTCAGTGCTCCTCAGATGGCAGAGCGGTCTCTCTCTCTCTCTCTCTCTCTCTCTCTCTCTGTCTCTCTCTCTCCCTCCCTCCCTCTCCTCGGTGCTCCTCAGATGGCAGAGCGGTTTATCTCTCTCTTTCCCTCTCTCTCTCTCCTCAGTGCTCCTCAGATGGCAGAGCGGTCTCTCTCTCTCTCTCTCTCTCTCTCTCTCTCTCTCTCCCCCTCCCCTAGTGTTTCCCCTCTTCCCAGCCACCCTCCCTCCCTCCCTCCCACTCCTTCCTTCCCCTCCCAGTTGCTCTCTTTCTCCTCAGCCCCAATTTATAAACAACACTCACAACACACACATCAGGGCGCGTCTATAATAGGGGAGGAGGGTTTGTACCTGCAACTCTCTCCCAGCGAGGAAGGAAGAAGGGTTCCTGGGAGAGCCCGCGAGGATAAATAGGCAGATAGATAGAAAGAGTAGCTCCTCGCTCAGGTGCTCCTTTTCCAAAAAGAGAGCAAGAGAAGGAAGCGGGAGGTCTGGGGACTTGAGGCAAGGGAGCCGTCCGCGCTGTCAAAGCCACCCTTCCAGGAGGAGGAGGGAAAGAAAGAAAGGGAGAAGAAGGACGCGGAGGGGATGCTTCTTGCCTGCCCGCGCGCCAACCCAATACTGAGGGTCTTGGGAAGAGAAGCGGCGAGGCGTCCTCCTTGCCTGCCCGCGCGCCAACACAAAGCTCCCTCGTTCTCTCTCTCTCTCTCTCTCTCATTGAGATCTCCTCTCCGCCGCTTTCTCCAAGCGCCCCTACCCCTGGCAGCAGCTGGAGCCGCGCTTTTTTCTTCCCCCCCCCCCCCTTTCCCCTCCGCCGCCCGCCGCACTCACCTGCATTTCCCCAACGAGCCACTTGATGGCCGGCCACGGAGCCAGGCAAGCGCGGAGTCTTTCGGTACCTCTCGGGGTCCCTTCTCCTTCCAATCCTGAGCGACCAAACACAAAACCCCGCAGGGAGAAGCGGAAGGGGAGGGGGTGAGGATGAGGAGCGCGCGGGGGGGGGGGGGAAGAGGGGTCAAGAGAGCGTGCGCACGGAAGGCCAGGGCATCATCCCAGCGTCCAGGGCTCGCGCCCGCTTTTTCAGCACTTTGGCGAAAGATGGGGAAAGTGCCCAAGACCCCTCCAGCCAGCCTCACCACTGGGTGCCTGACTGTGGCTCCAGCTGAGGGGCAGTTCCTCTTTAATCCAAGGAGACGGATCTCCCTTCCCTATGTAAAAGGAAGGCAGGGCTCGCTCTCTCTCTGGCTTCTTCCTCGTGAACTTTCCTCCACCAACGCCTCCCGGCCGCAATTGCCTCCGAAAAGGCGCGCGCTGGGCTCAAATGGTCTCTTGGTGAGGGATGGATTGGAGACTGAGCTCCCGCTCTCGCCTCCGCCTCCCTCCCTCCCTCCCTGTCCCCCTTGGGAGCTCTCCAAGGTCCCCTCTCCGTTTCTGTTTTGTTTTATTTGGAGGCGTGCAAACCAAGGCGCCTCGGGATGGGTCCCCAGGCATTGCTAGCATTCCTGCCACGAAGGGCCACCTTCTTGCTGCAAATGGGGGGCTGGGAGAGGCGCTTTCTTCTCAAGTACACGTTTACTTCTTGCGAGGGGAGCAATGACTAATCTCGATCAAATAGTGAAGAGTAGAGACATCACACTGGCTTCGGGTGTGAGAGAATTGGCCGTCTGCAAGGACATTGCCCAGGGGACGCCCACATGTTTTGATGTTTTTGAATCCCCCCAGGCGTGAGAAAGGCGGTATATAAATACTGCAAATAAATAAATAAATAAATAAAATGTTTTACCATCCTTGTGGGAGGCTTCTCTCATGACCCCACATGGGGAGCTGGAGCTGACAGAGGGAGCTCATCTGTGCTCTCCCCAGTTTCAATCCTGTCAGTCTTCAGTCCTGCTGGAACAAAGGTTTAACCCACTTGCAGTTTCTCAAGTTGCTTCTGACACGAAAAAAAAAATTACACTAGCAACAAAGATCTGTATAGTTAAAGCCATGGCATTGCCCCTTAGTGACCAATGTCTTCTTTTGGAAAGGGTATTTATTTATCTTGTCAAAATCAAACCAAAGGTACGGTTGTATTTAAAAACTCAAACAAAGTAAAAAAAAACAGGCATTATACTCAATGTCCTTTGACCAGTAGCTGGCCACTTGGAGTGCCTCTGGTGTTGCTATAAGAAGGTCCTCCATTGTGCATGTGGCAGGGCTCAGGTTGCATTCCAACAGGCAGTCTGTGGTTTGCTCTTCTCCACACTGGCATGTTGTGGACTCCACTTTGTGACCCCATTTCTTAAGCTTGGTTCTGCATTTCGTGGTATCACAGCACAGTCTGTTCAGTGCCTTCCAAGCCACCCAGTCTTCTGTGTGCCCAGGTGGGAGTCTCTCATTAGGTATCAGCCATGGCTTGAGGTTCTGGGTTTTCACCTGCTATTTTTGGACTCTCGCTTGCGGAAGTGTTCCTGTGAGTATCTCTGTAGATCTGAGAAAACTATTTTTTTTTAATTTAAAGCATGGGCATGCTAGCAGATATCCAAACAGAGGATGGGCCAGAGATGTCACTGGCTTGGTCCTTTCATTGTTGGCTACTATTTCTCAATGAATGTCAGGTAATGTGATACTAGCTAAATAGTACAATTTCTCCAGTGCTGTGGGATGTAGACATTCTGTGATAATGCAGAATGTCTCATTAAGAGTCACATCCACTGTTTTAACATAGTGAAGCATGTTTCACACTGGGCATGCATAGCAGTAGAGTAGCAAAGTGCAAGGGCAGATGTCTTCACCATGCCTGATTGTGGTCCCCAGGAGATGCGAGATGTTTGCAAACCAAGGTGCCTCTGGATGGGTCCCGAGGCATTGCTCAGCATTCTTGCCATGTAGGGCCACCATCTTGCTGCAAATGGGGGACTGGGAGAGGCGCTTTCTTCCCTAGATACAGTGTGTATATGTGTGTGTGTATTTCGTACGAGAAAATAAGGCTTGAGTGCCTTTGGCTCTCCAAGCCAACAAAGCTTGAAAACCGATCTCAAGGAAGATGGGGCAGCCTTGGCTGACCCTTCCCCCCCCCCCTCAGGGTGCATCTACATTGGAGAAATAATGCAGTTTGGCACCACTTTGAATGCTATGGATTCCTAGGACTTGTTGAAGGCCAAAAGAACTTGCAAAACTACAACTCCTAGGTTGCCTTTCCAGTAAGAGCACCAAAGCTTTAGGTGCTCTTACTCCCTATTACAGGGAAAACCAGCTGATTCCTAATCCATCTAAAAACAGAGGACAGACAAACTTATTGAGCTCTGAGAATTACCTGGAAAGGAATCTCACTGGAGCATTGCAGCACACCCAAATACGTGGGAGTTACCTTGGACCATTCTCTGACCTATACAAAGCACGGCCTGAATATCAAGCAAAAAGTGGGTGTTAGAAACAATATCATATGACAGCTGACTGGCACAACCTGGGGATCATAACCAGATACAGTGAAGATCTCTGCACTTGCACTTTGCTACTCTGCTGCTGAGTATGCATGCCCAGTGTGGAAAATATCTCACCACACTAAAACAGTGGATGGGGCTCTTAATGAGACATGCTGCATTATCACAGGATGCCTATGCCCTACACCACTGGAGAAATTATACTGTTTAGCCAGCATTGAACCACCTGACATCCACAGGGAAGTAGCAGCCAATAATGAAAGGACCAAAGCAGTAACATCTCCGGCCCATCCTGCTTGGATATCAGCCAGCATGCCCATGCCTTACATCAATAAATAGTTTTCTAAGATCTATAGAAATACTTGCAGGAATACCTCAGCAAGTGACAGTCCAAAAGTGGCAGGTGAAAACCCAGAACCTCAAGCCATGGCTGATACCTAATGAGAGACTCCCACCTGGGCACACAGAAGAGTGGGTGACTTGGAAGGCACTGAACAGACTGTGCTGTGATACCACGAAATGCAGAACCAACCTTAAGAAATTGGGTCATAAAGTGGAGTCCACAGACAGAAGACTGGGTGATTTGGAAGGAGCTGAACAGACTGCACTCTAGCACCACGAAGTGCAGAGCCAACCTTAAGAAATGGGGTCACAAAGTGGTGCCCACGACATGTGAGTGTGCAGAAGAGCAAACCACAGACTGTCTATTGCATGGCAACCTGAGCCCTGCTACATGCACAATGGAGGACCTTCTTACAGTGACACTAGAGGCACTCCAAGTGGCCAGCTACTGGTCAAAGGACATTTAATAAAATGCCATTTTTTAAAACTCTGTGTTTTTTAAAAAATACATTACAACTGTACCCTTGGTTCGTATCTGTGAATGGAATCCACTACATGGCTTTAAGCCTCCTCCCAGTAGACTCAAATCAAGGAAAAGCTTCATGAGAACCACCACTCTTCTTAATGGACCCCCAGCAAAAGCAAGAGTATCCCTCTGGGAAGCCAAACCAGGAAATCCCAATTGGATGCCCTTGGATGCCCCTCCCCCCGAGGGTCTTCCTCCAGGGGCAAACCAAGAATGGGCAACTTGGAAGTCCCTGAACAGACTCAGAAGCAGAGTGGGCTGATCAAAAGACTACCTGGCAAAATGGCACTGCCTAAAACAATCCCCCACTTTGTGTGACTGCGGAGCAGAACAAACAACTCTGCATCTGTATGCTTGTCCACTACACCCTGCCTCGTGCACAGAGGAAGAATGGTTGGAGGCTACAGACAACGCAGTTGCTGTTGCCCCTTTTTGGTCAAAAGATATTTTAGCTGCCTGTGCTCCTTCTATTTTTATCAGTTCTATGCTAATTTATACAATGCTTTTAATGCGAAATAAATAAATAAATCTGATATTTTTTTAAAAAAAAACCCACTTTGAACACTATATGGACTCCTGGGCGTTTAGAAGGCTAAAAGAGCTTGCCAAACTACAGCTCCCAAGATCCAAGGGGTGTCAAGCGGGATTCCTTCTCCAGTGTAGATGCGCCCTCGGCTGGCGCGCTCCTCCTTCTGGCCTTCCTTCCTGCCTTCCTTTTCCTTCCTGCCTTCCTTCCAGCGGCTCTGCGTTCCCCCTTTCCGCCTCTTCCTCCCCCGACGATACTTTGTGTATTTTAAATAAAGATTTCATTCCGCCAACCCGCAGGAAGCTCTTAAGAAGAGCCAGCTGAGCGCGTCGAGATCATCTCTGTCTCTCTTTTTAATGTTGTTGTTGTTTTACTGCTGCCCAGGCGCCTTGGGTGCGCGAGGAGGGCGTCCTTTCTGGAGGGGCGAAGACGGGGACGGGGGGGGGGGGGTTCTTGCCCTGGCTCCCTCCTCTTGAAGCCAACGGGCTTTGCCGGACGAGGAAGGACATCAAAATAGACAGCTCCTGGGAGTCGCCCTGCCCGCCCCCCCCCCCCCAGCCCTGCGAGGGAAAGGGAGGACAGAAGAGAGGAAGGGGTTAAACGACCGTCTTCCTCTCCCTCTTTCCTCGCCGAGGCTCCGACAAATTGGCAGCGCCACCGAAGATGCATTTCAAGTTTGTCAAGAATGCCAGGGATCAAGGACGGCGCTCTTCCTCCCTCTCCTTCTCCCCTCGCCAAGGGAAGAGAGGCTCAGCCTGCCCTTATCCGAAATGCTTGGGACTAGAAGTGTCTGTTTTCTTTAATCACCCCCCCCCCGCCCCCCGGCGAATTTTGGAATATTTGTATGTACAGGCAGTCCCCCAGTTACAACCAATTCATTTAAAAATGACCTAGGTGAGACTACAGGAAGTGATCGTGATGAGAAGCGATAGATTAGATGGGAAATCTACCCATTGGAAGGCAAATTCACTCCTGGAGGAGTTATCATGGGGAAAGGGGGTCTCTACTGAAGGTTTATCGCCAATCCTTGTTTCAACAACAACAACAACAACAATAATAATTATTATTATATTATTATCTGAAACACAACAAGATTAGTATACAACAAATATGATCACTATGCTGGCTGTTGTATTGGGTCACTCGTTGGGCACTTCCCAAGTGTCTAGGACTGTGTGATGTAATAATGCGTGCAGATTCAAGTAGGGTGGCCTTTTGCAGACCTGACAGATGGTAATTATATGTTTATATATATTAAAATACCACCCCCCCCCCCCCGTGGCGCAGTGAGTTAAAGCTCTGAGCTACTGAACTTGTTGACTGAAAGGTCGCAGGTTCGAATCTGGGGAGCGGCATGAGCTCCTGTTGTTAGCTCCAGCTTCTGCCAACCTAGCAGTTTGAAAACATGCAAATGTGAGTAGATCAATAGGTACCGCTCCGGCAGGAAGGTAACGATGATCAATGCAGTCATGCCAGCCACATGACCTTGGAGGTGTCTATGGACAACGCGGGCTCTACGGCTTAGAAATGGAGATGAGCACCACAGTCGGACACTACTGGGCTTAATGTCAGGGGAAAACCTTTACCTTTACCTATTACACACACACACACACACACACATATAATTTATACTCTGCTGAGTCTGCTCTATCTCCCCAAAAGGAGCCTCCTTGGCACAGTGGGTTAAACCACTGAGTTTCTGAACTTGCTGATTTAAAGATCGCAGGCTCAAATCCAGGGAGCAGTGTGAGCTCCCACTGTTAGCCCTAGTTTCTGCCAACCTAGCAGTTCAAAAACACAGACTCTTCAGCTTAGAAATGGAGATGAGCACCAACCCCCAGAGTCGGACACGACTGGACTTAATGTCAGGGGAAAACCTTTACCTTACCTTATCTCCCCAAAGGGGACTCAAAGCAGCAGGACATAAAAGTATTGGTATCTAATTTCAAATATGCAAACCTTAAAACAGAATTAAACACAAACAGTATTTCAAAAATCAGTTAAAATCTACCAAACATATTCAAAGTTTAAAACCATAGCACCCCCTGGCTAGATTTTAAACACTTTCATGTTTAAATGCCTGTTTGAATAAAAAGGTTTTAGCCTTCTGCCGGAAGAACAGCAGTGAGAGGGCCATTCTGGCTTCCCTGGGCAAAAGGGGGTTCCAGAGTTGCGGGGCAGCCACCGAAAAGGCCTGATCTCTCATTCCCATCAGCCAAGCTTGAGAGGGAGGTGGGACCGAAAGAAGGGCCTCTCTGAAAGATCTCAAGGCCCAGCCAGGTTCATACAAGGGGATGTAGTTGGCCAAATAGTCTGGACTCCAACCATCCAGGGCAGGCATGGGCAAACTTTTTGTCTTGAGGCTACATTGCAGGCCCAGCTGGGAGACACAGGCCAAGAGGAAGAGGGTCCAGGCACACACTTAGTGGGGTGGACTTGGGAGAGGGAGGATCCGGAAGAGGACAGGACCAGAAAGGGCAGGGCAGGGCCCGAATCATCCTCAGGCTGTCCTCCCAGCATAATAACGGGGCTGCTCACCCTATACTTATGCCAGAAGGACAGTGGGACACACAGCAACTGCCCATATCCTCCTCCCCTGATCCTTGGGCTGTCCTCTTGGCATTATGTTCGGTGGAGGGGAAGACAGGCTACGGTTGAGAGTGCTCCTGAGGGTTCTCAGCCACCACGTGCCTTCTTCAAGCCATCCTTCCAGCATAAAGATGGGGGTCGCTTACACCTTCCTTATGCCAGGAAGAGGTCAAGACACACAGTAGCTGAGAGCGCTCCAGAGGGCTTTCAGCTACAACCTTTCTCCCTCACCTTTTTAGCATAAGGATATGGCAGACCACCATGTCCTTCTGCCAAGTGGACAGGGAAAATGAGGAGGGCCTGAAGTAAGCACCAGGGGGCTGCATCTCCCCCCCCCCCGGGTCTTAGTTTGCCCATTCCTGGCCTAGGGCTTTAAAGGTCAAAACCAGTGCTTTGAATTATGCCCGGTAACACGCTGGCAGCTGGTGGAGCCATTGCAACAAGGGGATGTCCATTCCCTGTAGTGTACACCAAGCTCCAGTTAGCAACTTGAGCTTGGAACACCATGTGAGAGGACCTCATTTGCTCGAGTTCCTTGGTTTATAACTTCCTTTGTTGCTGTTCTTGTGTATTTTTAAGTCATTTCTGGCCCATGACAACCCTAAGGCAACCAAGGGCTCTTTCAAACAGCTCTATATCCCAGAATATCAAGGCAGAAAATTCCACAATATCTGCTTTGAATTGCATTATCTGTGTCCACGCTGCCATATATTGCAGTTCAAATCAGATAATGTGGGATTTTATTCAGAGATGTGGAAGGGGCCCCTTTCACAGGGTTTCCTTGGCCAGAGATTTACTATTGCTTTTCTCTGAAGCTGAAGGAATGTGACTTGCCCAATATCATGCAGGGCCCTTCTACACTTCCCTAAAACCTGGGAGAAAGTGGGTTAAAATAATTTGCTTCCTCCCAGGTTTCTGTCCCAACCCCCAACCCAAACACCAGGCTTTCACTTCAGGGATAGCTAGATGCCATCCCGCATCAACCAAAGGCATCCAGCCCCCCCTTTAGCCCTCCATTTTACCCACAAATAATAATAATAATAATAATAATAATAATAATAATAATACTTTATTTATACCCCGCCACTATCTCCCCAAGGGGACTCAGGGCAGCTTACATCTGGCCAAGCCCAACAACACATCAATAAAACAACAAAGAAGTAAGCAAAGAAAACAATACAATTAATATAACTCACATATAGGCAATAACACACAAAAATTAAAACTTATTGCCAGACCAGATGTAGTAGATTAAAATGTTAAAATAAATACTGGGTGTGAACAGGGGTAGGATGTATCTAAGCAGGAGGGTTTTAAAGGATAGTGTAGGGAGAGCAACCCAACAGGTAGTTAAAAGTGCTTCTGAGGACATTTTGCAGGGAATTGGTCAGAGCAGGGCATTGTTTCCTTTATTCAGGGAAGGCACACTGGAACAGCCATCTTTTCAGTCTCCTCCTCAAGACTGCCAATGTGAGGGATTGCCTGATATCCTTGGGGAGTGAGTTCCAGAGTCGGAGGGCCACCATAGAGAAGGCCCTCTCCCTCATCCCCACCAATCGTGCCTGCGAAGGAGGCGGGAGTGAGAACAGGGCCTCTTTCTGGAAGGCCCTGCCAACAGTGCAGACCCTTCTGCACAGTCCTCCTGACATGTGAAAAGGATGTGAGGAGATTGGGGACGGGATGCAGACATTCCTATTACATGTTGCTCATTACTTTTTAATTCTTTAAGGCAAAAACCCAAATTCACTAAAGTAGCAAATATAACACATACATTGAATTACTTTGGAAAATGAGTATCACCCTGATCTTCTTACCTTCAAAAGTAATACATTCCTTGTAACAAGTAATGTCTAAGATGTAAGCACAGTAGACTCTTGGTTAATTGGAGCTCAAGCAACCAAAACCTATCCACTGGTTAAAGCAAATTTTGGCCCCGAAACCTGCCTTCAATTTATACATAAGATTAATTTATACTTGAGCATATATAAGCCTGGTTACTACTGAAGGTTTGCTTTTAAAAAAACAGAGTGGGAATAACTTTATACTCTCTAATGAAGACCTGAATTCACATTCACGTAAATTTGTTTAGTGTAGGAGATGTTGCATTTAAAGGATCTCTCAGCACTTATCAGAAATCCAATACCATCCTGTTCAATGCGATGAATGAAAAGGGCAAGGATGGAAATGCATGATTTTCCAAACTACCTGAATTTCAATCAGTCTTATATAAACCTAAATACTGTATGCCAGCTTGAGGGGTTTTTTTATATGAGCTTTGGGTTATTTTTCTTATTTATTTCTTTAAAACTAGGAAAGTTAATACTGAGATTTCAAATATGTCGTATTCCAAAAACCACTCTGCTCAGCTCAATATTCAAATACAAATATTCTGAGTCATTGCAGTGGCTCCTTAGCTGAAAAGAAGTGATCTTGTAAAGTAATACAGTTGTAAATCTATAACAGGGAATTGGTTTGGAGTGGCACACAATTAACAGATGCAGGGTTTTTTTTTCTTACTGCAATAAGAATTATTCCCAAATCCAATTTAAAAATATGTTTGCAATACTCATGCTATGTAAATTAATATTAACAACAATAACAACAGCAGCAGCAACAACAACAACAACAGCAAACCATACCCTGGCTCTTTTTACAGATACAGCCTTCACTACAGATTCATTGCCAAGCTATCTGGCTCCAACGGCACAGGAGACACCTGATACAGACAATGTGAATTCACATATTGTACAGGAAAGATATTTGCCAAATTCAAATCTGGTGTGCAATTGGCATCTGAGGTTCATCCAACTGGATTACATAATTTCATAAAAGATAAATAACAAGTGCATTGTATCACTGAGATTCTCTTTTCTCTTTCTCTCTCTCTCGCACTGTTATCTTAAAAGTTAATGTCTTCGTTTGGCTTGTTGGTCTTGAGAAATTAGTTCAGAATTTCATGTTAGTTTTGTGCGATAAGAGGTGGCTTAAATTAAATAGAAAACATACTATTTCTGCAGTTGGTTGGAATTAATCCCCTTTTCCTAAGGTAGCTGCAAAGTGTGCACCTTCCAAAGCAAAGTGATTTGCACACCCACATCTTTGCAAATGACTCACAGAAATGAATTTCCTGACTTAGTTACAACAAGCATTTATTTGGGGGCTTCGGCGTTGTTTTGGAGGGGGGGCACCTTTTAAAAAGTGTGTCTGAAATCAGATATTGCATTTAATAAATAATGGAGACGAAGCTTCTGCTGACAAAGTAAGGAAAAGTGGAAGAGAAGTAAGCAATACTTCTCTGGGCAGTAAGCTGTTTGCTTGGTCTGCATTAGGTACTACTCTGTGTAATTAAGATCTTTTCTGATTCAGATCCAAGAGAAATCCAAAGAAAAACAGACTTCCAATTTTTATGTCTAAGGACCTCATCACACTAGAGAATGAATCCATTTTTAATCCATTTTCTGCCTCCTGCAGAATTCTGGGGTTTGTAGTTTAGTGAGGCTGTTAAAGGCTCCTCCCTAAACTACAAACCCCAGAATTCTGCAGAAGGCAGGAACTGGATTTAAAGTGGATTCATTCTCTAGTGTGATGAGGTCCTAAACTGAAATTAAACCTGCCTGAAACAGGCTACAGTGTTCTACAAATATGCATTACTTTAAACGTTTCTATCACAGTTTTCTCCCAAGGAGTTCAGAATGGCACATATTGGGTTAACACATTTTAAACTCTGAGAGAGGCCAGGCCATTCATAACACATGTGTGAGTGGAAGCTTCAACACTATTATTAACTGCCACGACTCCATCCTGTAGACCAGTGGTTCTCAACCTTCCTAATGCCGCAACCCTTAATTACAGTTCCTCATGTCGTGGTGACCCCAACAATAAATTATTTTTGTTGCTAATTCATAACTGTCATTTTGCTACTGTCTCTTTTAAATGGTCTTTTAAGTTATGACGATGTTTTAGTTAATGTTTATCTGACTTTTTCATTATTGTTGTTGGCATCTAATGGTTACTGGTTATAAGCCTCCCTGAGTGCCCCCCCCCCCCCGGGATGAGAAGGATAGGATATAAATGTCCTAAATAAATAAATAAATAAATACTGTTATGAATTGTAATGTAAGAGCCCCACGAAACTTGGCACACAGATTGGCCATGACAACCAGAAAATACTGGCAGGGTTTGGGAGGAATTCACAGGGATTTAGGGGAGATGTAATTCACCTACATCCTGGAGAGCACTGTGAACCCAAACCACTATGGTTCTGGACCAAACTTGGCACAAATACTCAATATGCCCAAATTTGAACACTGATGGAGTTTGGGGAAAATAGACCTTGACATTTGGGAGTTGTAGTGCTTGGATTGATAATTCACCTACAATGAGAGCATTCTGAATTCCACCAATGATGATATTGAACCAAATTTGGCACACAGAACTCCCATGACCAACAGAAAATACTGGAAGGGTTTGGTGGGCATTAACCTTGGGTTTTGGAGTTGTAGTTCACCTACATTCAGAAAGCACTGTGGACTCAAACAGTGATGGATCTGGACCAAGCTTGGCAAGAATACTCAATATGCCCCAATGTGAACACTGGTGGAGCTTTGGGAAAATAGACCTTGACATTTGGGAGTTGTAGTGCTTGGATTTATAGTTCACCTACAATCAGAGCATTCTGAACTCCACCAATGATTCAACTGAACCAAACTTGGCACACAGAACTCCCACGACCAACAGAAAATACTGGAAGGTTTTTTGTTTTTGATTTTTTGCTCCTGCAGACACTCCAGAAGACTATTATTATTGTTGTTGTTGTTGTTGTTGTTGTTGTTATTATTATTATAAAACTCAGTTGGAAGGAAACTCCAAATCCAGCCTCCATCTTTCTGCCAGGCAAGAAGATAGAATTACTATTCTATTATTATACATCATCATCATTATACATTACACAGTATACAAATATGTGAAATTAATTAATTATGTGCATGTGTTTTGAAGTAGGAGTCTGGAGACTTGGATTCTAATAAATGGCAATGGAGTGCCACTGGATGACCTTGAGAAAGACCCACTTTCTCAACCTCAAAGAAGGCAAAGGCAGACTCCTTCTGAAAACATCTTGCCAAGAAAATCCAGTGCTAGGTTCATCCTGGGGCCCTTCCAGATGGGCCCTATATCCCAAGATCTGATCCCAGGTTACCTGCTTTGGACTGGATTATATGTGTCTGCACTGCCAGATAATCTGGGATAAACAGAAAACCTGGTATCAGATCTTGGGATATAGGGCCAGTCTGGAAGGGCCCCTAAACTCCTTATACACTGTCCTTATATCCTAGGATCTGATCCCAGGTTATCTGCTTTGAACTGGATTATATGAGTCCACACTGCCAGATAATCTGGGATAAACAGAAAACCTGGGATCAGATCTTGGGATATAGGGCCTGTCTGGAAGGGTCCCGAGGCTCCTCCATCATCATCATCATCATCATCATCATCATCATCATCATATCATTGTTATTATTAGACTAAGGCAGTTGGAAGGGAACCCCAAAGGCAATCTAGTCCTGCCCCCTTCTTTTTGCCAGGCAGGAAGATAGAATTACTATAATATTATTATACATTATTATTGTTATTGTTGTTGTTGTTGTTATTATTATTATTATTATTATTATTATTATTATTGTAAGACTTAGACAGGTGGAAAGGAACCCCAAAGGACATCCAGCCCAAACCCCTTCTTTCTGCCACACAGGGAGATAGAATTACTGCAGGAGCAACAACAATAATGATAATGATAATAACAGTAAGTAAAGCTTATGACAGGCTCTCCCATCCTTTCTGCTCCAAATAATAATACTAATACTACTAATAATAGTAGTATCCTGGATTCAATGGATGGGTTTGGTGGGCATTAACCAGAGTTTTAGAGTTGAAGTTCACTTATATCCAGAGAGAACTGTGGACTCAAACAATGAGGGATCTGGACCAAATTTGTTATAAATACCTGATGCCCCGAAATTTGAGAACTGGTGGGGTCAGGAGGCGCTTGGACGCAGAGGGAAGAGGCACGTGCTGTTGCTGCTGCTGCTCTCTCCCTCCTGGGTGAAGAGGGCCAGCGAGGAGAGGAGGTCTGAATGGAGGGAGGGGCCAGCCAGACGCACAGGCCCCTGGGAGGGAGGAAAGGAAGGAAGGGAGGGAAAAGAAGGAAGGAAGAGGCACGAGGCAGGGAGATCCTGGGGGAGGGGAGGGGGGGGGCGCCTCCAGGGATAAGCGTGCTGAAGGGCTGAGGAGAGGAGGAAGGAAAAGAGGATAAATTGCATTAATCATTGTTTTGTGTGGCTCTTTTTGACCGGAGGCTCCAGATAAGCCAGTCAGCCATTGCGGGGGAGGGGCCAAAGGAGGAGGAGGCGACCCCTCAGAAATGACCTAACGACCCCCCTGGGGGTCGGGACCCCCAGGTTGAGAAACGCTGCTGTAGACCGTTGTTTTTATAATCAGGTGGGCTGAATAGTCTATTTTAATTACTCTGGTAGTTACTATGTTAATTACTCTGTGTAATTAAGATCTTTTCTGATTCAGATCCAAGAGAAATCCAAATAAAAACAAAGTATTCCAATTTTTATGTCTAAGGACTTCATCACACTATAGAATGGATCCATTTTAATCCAGTTTCTGCCTCCTGCAGAATTCTGGGGTTTGTAGTTTAGTGAGGCTGTTAAAGGCTCCTCCCTAAACTACAAACCCCAGAATTCTGCAGAAGGCAGGAACTGGATTTAAAATGGATCCAATCTCTAGTGTGATGAGGTCCTAAACTGAAATTAAACCTGCCTGAAACAGGCTACAGTGTTTTACAAATATGCATTACTTTAAAAATTTCCATCACAGTTTTCTCCCAAGGAGTTCGGAATGGCACATATTGGGTTAACACATTTTAAACTCTGAGAGAGGCCAGGCCATTCGTAACACATGTGTGAGTGGAAGCTTCAACACTATTATTAACTGCCACGACTCCATCCTGTAGACCCTTGTTTTTATAATCAGGTGGGCTGAATAGTCTATCAACCAGGTGTCTATTGAAGCTTTCATACTTCTACTACTGGTGCTTCTATTTGTCTGATTTTTCTTGTTGCCTGAGAATAAGGCTGCATTGAACTCTAGACATATATGTTGCATCTAGACTGTAGAATTAATACACGTTGACACCACTTTAACTGCCATGTCCCAATGCTATAGAAGCATTGGAGTTGTATTTATTTATTTGCCATATTTATATCCTGTGCTTCTCTACTCCGAAGGGGACTCAGAGTGGCACACATATAAGCACAATTCAATGCTATACATTACATACAATACAAATCCAGCAAGTAAAAAAAAAAGCATACACATTAAAACATCCGCTAAAACATATCAACACAAAATTATTAAAATCACACAATTCAATATCATAGTCCAGGTCATTCCAATTATCACTGCATCATTCCATGTTCATATATTGTAGTTTGACAAGTCTTTAGCTTGATCTACTAAAGAATGCAAGAGCTTACAAATCCCAAGATTCCATAGTTTTGAACCAGTGCAGTTAAAGTGGTATCAAACTGCATGAATTCTACAGTCAGGTGAACCCATACAGGACTACATAACTAGCAGTTCTGAGAAGGGAGATACTGATAGTGCGAATTTAAACAACAAAAAACCTTGCATTGTATGTGAAAGGATAACTCTGATCTTTAACTGTATTAGTGATACAAAATAATGTCATAACACAACCATTAGATTTTCTTCATTATTATGGCCCTAAATAGTGTTGGTCTAATCTTCTGATAATATTGTAACTTTTAATTGGCAATTATTTTGTTAAAAGAAATTATGAAGGAAACATAATCTAAAGTATTTTTAGAGCTGTATGTCTTTGTGATTAAGAACAGTTTTAGAAGTATGCTAATCAAGAATTTAGAGTGTACATGTTTGATTAATATGCTTCAAAAACATTCTTTACTTTAAAATTGTATTTTTTTGTTAATTATTCTTGATTTATGGATTTTGATGATGGTATTAAATTGGTGGGAGGGCGCAAAACAAATGGTACTTATCCCACAGAACTAGATTTTTTTGGGTAACATTATAGCAGGTAAAACCAAAGTCAAATCTTTTCAATGATGAATTATATTGTTGTTGTTTTTCTGTAATTGTAGTCCCTGTTAAAATTGTGATTGTAGTCCCTGTTAAAATTCAACCCCCACTGCCAAAGTCTGCAGTCCTCAATGAGGAGTAGTTAGTTAGCTAGCTTTAGAATAGGCTAAGGGAAATCCCTTCCCCCTGACTCCTGTATGACAGGCAGTTGGAATATAACTCTCGGAATATAAGTCTCACTTATCCAACCTTCGATCATCCAACGTTCTGTATTATCCAATGCAGTCTGCCTCCCGCCCAGATCCACAGCTCTTTCAATATATTGCGATATTTTGGTGCTAAATTTGTAAAACATAATATTACTGTGTATTGAACTGCTTTTCCTATCAATTTGTTGTAAAATGTGATATTTTGGAGCTAAATTTATAAAATCGTAACATAATTTGCCGTTTAATAGGCTTTTCCTTAATCCCTCCTTATTATCCAACATTTTCGCTTATCCAGCGTTCTGTTGGCCCATTTATGTTGGATAAGCAAGACTCTACTGTATTTGCTCTTTCCCCTCTGTTTCTGCTCTCATTCTGATTGGTTATGTAGAATGGATACTTTTCTACTGCAAGCCTTTACTTCTACTTTCTACTTTAGCATCTTATTGTATGCTGTGTTTATTGAGATCTCTCTGCTTGTGTGTCAGGAGAGATGTACTGAATGGAGATCTTCCCTCTCTTTTGAACCCTAGAAGATACTGGGTTAGCTAATACAGCTCAGACCCAGTTCTTTATTATTAAGGAATGTCATTATTAATTTTTGAAAATAAACCTTTTGTAACTTTAAAGATTGAACTCCGGATCTTTGCCTCCTAAGCTCTAAATTCTTTACAGCCACATGGCACTTCATGCTCTGCTTGCTGTGAGCTGAATGCTCAACTATAAGTATTCTGCTTTTGTGTTTTTGGATGCTCTGCTGTATTTTTGGGAATTTCCCCTAACAGAAAATACTTAACAGTCCCCTCAGAGATACACTTCATCTGCACACAGCCAAACAATGTAAATATTCTGAGACATTGAGACCTGAGCAATTGTAAACAATTGCCCCCAAATCCAGTCATTTGCCATGTAAATTTGATCTATAAGCAAAGCACAACAAAAACGGAGTTAAAAAAGATAGTCCCAATAAATCCCTTTTTGTCAGAGCAATTGCAATGTGTTAGGAAACATACACATGTGCACACACACACATACATACAAAATCTTCCATCACATTTTGGTGATACTTGGCTTGAAAGAAATACATGTGGCAAGGATATGGGGTTTTAGCAGACAATAAATGAAACATGAGTCAATGGTGTGATGTGGTACCCAAACAAAACCAGTGTAATTTTTGGCTGCATCAACAGCAGTACAGATCAAGAGTAATGGTAGAGCCACTCTATTCTACTTTGAGCAGACCTCAAATGTAATGCTATGCCCAGTTCTGGCTGCCACAGTTCAAGAAGGATATTGACAAGCTGGAACATTTCCAGTGTGGAGAGACTATGATGGTAAATGGTCTGGAAACCAAGCCCTATGAAGAATAGCTGAGTATCCAGGGATTGCTGCTTTGAGAAGCCATTGTCCACAAAACATCCCTTCTACAATTTAAAAATTGTTATCATGTCATCTCTCAGTTATCCCTTCTCCAAGCCATTGGTCCCCAAGCCATTGGCTGTCAATCCATGAGCAACCCCTGACATGTGCAGGACCATAGCCAGAAAAAAAAATGGGGGGAAGGGGTGAAACTTATCTTTAGTGAACCATGAAGTGTAGTTCCATAACACAAAATAATTTAAATAGTATGGTTCATTTTATATGTTTATATAGAATTAAATCAATTTTCTATTTTAGTTAAAAAGTTTCAAGTCTCAAAATAGCTGGAAATAGCTGTTAATTGGTAATTTATAGTTACAAAAGAATACTACAACTTTTGTTTAAAACTGTGTCAATACATTTGATGGAAATCAGGCTCCATTGATAAACTTCAGTGGATACTCAAGAGTTCAAGTCCAAGCAGTCTTTCTTGCCCCATTGTGCTTCTTATGTATGTTTTCAAACTTTTAAGAGTTGAAAATGACCTATATATAGGCATAGCAATGGGAACCGTACTATCTGGAAAAGGGAAGAAGAGGAAGGAGGGAAAGGCCCAATTTCCTCTTAGGGACCTGCCTCCTACCACATGCTGAAACAAAGATCACAGAAGGGGCCAGAGCAGCCTTAAATACCCTGCCTCTGTCAATTGCCCCACCAAGTCTGGTCTCCTTCATGCGGGCCATCAATTCCCCCCCGCATGCCTTAGGCTTTGCATGCTAGTTATGGGTTTGCGAACTTGGTTGCTTCCAGTATATTGGCTATTGCTGCAAGTAATAAAAGTGTGAATCAATTGTCAAAATTTTCTAGAGATAGTGCTTGCAGTTCTGGAGCGTCTTGTTTAAGTTTTGCTTCTCAATGACTTAGCATAGGGATTTGGTTAACCAGTTAAAATTCATGAGTGTACCAGGTTTTTGTTTTCACCTGAAAATTGGGGGGGGGGGTGAACCCCTACCCCACCTCCTTGGCTATAGCCCTGCATATGGGAAAAGAGGGAATTGCTGATGTAGAAGATGGAGTTAGATTGTTTTCTGCTACTTCAGAGACTAGAACATGAACTGATTGATTCAAATTACAAGAAGAGAGATCCCATCTAAACATTATGAACAACTTCTTTACTGTAAGAATATTTCAGTAATGGAATAGACTCCCATAGAGGGTGGTGGATTCATCTTCTTTAGAGGTCTTTAAAGAGAGATTGGATGATCATCTTTCAGAGATGCTTTAGCTGTGTATTTCTGCATGGCAGGTGATTGAAATTGATTGCAATCCACTCCAACTCTAAGATTCTATGTGGACTCTGTTTTGGTCAAAATATGAATCAGATAAACTTGCATGGCAAAAACATACTCTTTCCCCATAGAAAAAGAGAGCATAATGAAAATCATTGTAGCCCACAGACCCAGTACCTGCATAAAAACCTAATCTTTACTGCAATAGCAGCTTATACTTTTTATGAAAGAGAAGATGGTTTGTTTTATAAAAGTGGAATTTGCATTAAGGGTTCTGTGAAAGCAAAACAAAACAAAACTTGAGAATAAATCTACTACTGATCCATCAATGGTAAATATGCATTTGTACAGATTACCAAATAATTTCATTGTTCAGTGAGTGAGGGTGAAAATTATGATCTCATTTTAAAGTAATTTCGTATTGTCTATGTGTTTAAGCAATTGGTTCCTACTCATAGAAACAGGGATGGAGAAATGAGCAACTCAGTACACATGGCTGTAGTCATTCTTGCATTTCATGTTCTGCAGTCTGGAATTACAATGATAGTACTTCAGAGGAAGCTCTGACTGGCTGTTATTTTGAAGGTAGCTGCAACTTTGAGGGCAAATACTTGTTATTATCTTTTATAAACTGCTCAAAGCACAAAGAAGAAGAATTGAGAACAAGCACAGATGAGGAGAGATATCTGGAAAAGCACCATTTATAAATAAAAGACTTGGATCCCAGGGTCATGGAAACCCAATGTCGGAAGACCTAAGATGAATGGGCAGCAAGTGTACACTCACTTGATCCTACCCAGGGACTATGATATTGATATTATGAGTGGGAGAGATAAACAAACCTGGTAAGAACATATATAGACACCTTGTAATAAGAGTACCCAGGGACATTATTTATGAATACCCAACCCCTACCAGCGATACAAATAAATATAATAGAATAGGTTTATTATTGTGCTATTTCACCACAAAATTAAATGCCTTCCCCAGCACATACCACAAAACTACACACCCATCCCTCCACATACCAACCACCACAGCACAGCGTGTAGTAGTAGAAACTTCTGAAAAATTTCTCACAGAAATCCTTCTTTGTAAAATCACAAAGCAAACAACATATGTTCAGTGTATGAAACAAGAGACACCCTATCAAATTCAAAGTATGGAAGCCCTTTGACATAGCTGAGCTGAAAGCAAACATTCTCCTTGTAAGAGTGTGTCATGGACAACACTGGAACTGTGGGGTTTATTCTCAGTGCCTTGTTTATTTATTTATTTGTATTAACACTTACATAAAAAGACAATAAATTGAACCTTTAATTGTAAATATAAAAATATGTGCAAGATTAGTGGAACTATCAGGCTTATGTAACTGAATAGATTTTGTAACTCATTGTAAATCCTGTTGTGGATTCAGTTGAGGTAACTTATGATGATGGAGCTCCTGGTGGCGCAGTGGGTTAAACCCCTGTGCCAGCAGGACTGAAGACCGACAGGTCACAGGTTCGAATCCGGTGAGAACATGGATGAGCTCCCTCTATCAGCTCCAACTTCTCATGCGGAGACATGAGAGAAGCCTCCCACAAGGATGATAAAACATCAAAACATCCGGGCATCCCCTGGGCAATGACCTTGCAGACGGTCAATTCTCTCACACCAGAAGCGCCTTGCAGTTTCTCAAGTCACTCCTGACATGACCAACCCCCCCCCCCCCGTTATGATGTTTTAATTAATGTTCAACTGTATTTCTATTATTGTTGTTGGCATCTAATGGATGCCAGTTTTAACCCGCCCTGAATCCTCCACCGGGAATAAGAAGGACGGGATATAAGGTAAAGGTAAAAGTTTTCCCCTTACTGTCGCACCTCAGGATAGATTCACCTTGCTCAGAACACCACAACAACCAAGGCTGTAGGTTTTGTAGTTTATTAAAGAAAAGGCACAGTCTTAAACACAAAAATAAAGTTGCAAAAGTTCAATAGCCAAACAGAGTCTTAAATACAAAGGCAGAGTTTCCAAGGTCCAAAGGCAAATAACATGAAGCATAATCCATAAGCATTGATCAAACAAGATTCCATGGCAGCATGACAGAGTCCCAAGAAGCCAAAAGCATTGCCCAAAAGCCCAGGCAATCCAAAGAAGGTATCACGGTGTTTGCTGAAGTTGCATTGACAAAAGGTTGCCTGCAATCAGCTCACTAAATATACTTTCACATGAAAGCATTCCTTTGACCTCTAACCTCTCTTGTTTGCAAGCCTTGTACTACAGCAAACCCTGAATTGCAAGCGATCCACCTTATCTAAATCTGCAGAGCCTTCAAGATTGAATAACTCATTATCTTGGAGCTGGGAATTGGCAGCCTGAGAATCAGCAGGCAGAGAGCTCACAGGCTGGCTCGACCCCTCCACCTGCACCTGTAAAGTTTTACTAAGATTAGAAACATCTTCTAAGACAACAACTCTTCCCATGGGAAACTGTAACTCCTCGTCTTCAGCATCAACATCGTCTGTATCAACAATAGGAACATGTTCAGGAATCTGAAACCCATCATCCTCTTCCTGCTCTTCCTGAGGCTCCAGCTGAGCCACAACATTGACATGAAGTCCAGTTGTGTCCAACTCTAGGGGGTGGTGCTCATCTTCATTCCTAAGCCAAAGAGCCAGAATTGTCATAGACACCTCCAAGGTCATGTGGCTGGCTTGACTGCATGGAGTGCCGTTACCTTCTTGCCAGAGCTGTACCTATTGATCTACTCACATCTGCATGTTTTCAAACTGCTAGGTTGCCAGAAGCTGGGGCTAACAGTGGGAGCTCACCCCACTCCAATGTCTGAAATAAATAAATAGGCCCATTTCCAATGAATTTTCAGAATTTCACCATCATGATTCTCCTCCCTGATTTTTATATTGGGTTAGAAGGCTTTGTTTCCCTCCATGGAAATTGGGGTGTGTGGGTGGTATAGATATTTTTGTAAATAACTGTTTTGTACATTTAGATATACAATTGTGACATGCTTACACATTTATGTACACTTTAGGAATGCACATTTTTGAAATATACATATATTTTATTCACCATAGCTTCAGAAATGTATAGCTTTTGAAGGCAAGATGTGCTTCATCCTATTGCCGGTTTCAGAAGATATGAAACTTGTATTTTGAAAGAGAAATGTGAACCAAGCCAATGTCACTTTCTTTTCCTAGTTGGGAAAAATGCCAAAAAGGATCCTGTTCTGGTAAACAGTGTTTATAAAATGAGACTGGACCTCAGTTATGGTTTTTTCCTCCATCTACACCTGCAGCCAGTTTTTCACCAGTTATCCCAAAGAGTCTTCTATAGACTACAATAGAAGAGTGAATAAAATAATGATTGACAGCTGGGACCAGAATGGAAAAATGAGTGGACCTATTAGTTATTTAATCCATATCTAATTTTTCTATTTTGTATAGGGAGTTAGGAGTTTTTAGGAAGTATGAATCTAACCATATGTGGATTTATAGATCATATAACTGCACATAGTATATAGAAATAAGCTGGTAGGCAGTGAAATAGAAATAAACCAGTAGTCAGTGGAGCTCTTTAAGAAATAAAGTTCATATGCTTCTTATAACCCGTCATGGTCAGCTGTCAATTCACAGCATATTGGACTTGATGAAGTTAATCTCATGGCACATCTACACTGATCACTTAGGTCAGATGGGTCCTAGATGAGTTCTGCCATGCTGCAGCATGGTCCTAGCTTTCTGCCATCGCCTGAAATAACATGAGTCAGGATGACAGGGTGATCGGGTAAGGGAAGGGGAGAGGAAGGGGATTTCTTCTCCCCCTCCCACCTCCTCCTGTCACCCCAGCTGAAGTCACTGCAGGTAGGACCCATATTGTAGCCGGAGATCATCTTGATTCGAAAGATGGGAGGGGACAGCAAGGATGGCCTTCCAGTACACTGAGTGGTCAGCACTCCCTCCTGCTTCCACAGTGGCCAGGTGAATGCCTATCTAATACATTCTGGCAAACCCCATGCCAGATCAGTCCCGGTATAGTGGGTCAATGTAGATCTGCTTCCAGATGCAAAGATTCTGTTAGTAAGCAGTTGGTGAGATGATTGGTGAAAAGATGGTGAAAGTATAAAGAATGTGTGATAAAGAGCAAACAGACTTGAGATAGTATTCAGAGGCTTTTGGACTCAGAACAATGGACTGCAGAGACACTTTCCTGCAGCCTGTAGATACTTCACAGTGATTTTGAATTTTAAAAGTGATTTCTACCAACAATTTATGTGACAGTTTTGGGGACATTATTCTCTCTCTTGCAGCCTGCCATCATTTAAAAATAAGCTGCCATGCACTTTTCTTGTTAGGGCAATTTAAATACAAATTAAATAACAATTGCAAACTCAAAAAGATTATACACTCCTATTTTATTCTTCTCCAAAATTACAGGGTCACATTATCTCATTTTCCACCTTTTTTCTCTTACTGCAACTATGCAAAGTTAGACTATGAAGAACATTCTGGTATGTAAATTGTTTGGTTATGACACTTTTGCTATTTTTAAAACATGAAGAAGCAAAAGTCACAGTGAAATCTTGCCATATTTATAAATATCATGTCACTTTGTGAGCTGTATAAAATCTTCCAAATAAGCATTGCCTTTTCAAGGCTTCTAATGTGCTGTTGTGCACTACACATACATACCTGGCTCACTTTTTATTAAACAAATACAGAACTTCTCTGTAAGAGTGTGATTCTGTACATATGTACCTTGTAGTATGCTCGTGTAAGGCTTATCTTTGACTGGTCATGCACAGGATTAAACCTTTGGTCAATTAAAGACCCAAACTTAAATTGTGATTTTGCCTTTTTCATGACTAAACAATTGAAAGCACATATCACAATATGAAATACACCTCTTTATTTAGGCCCCCTGTAAATTTTCTTTCAGTATCACCATAATTCTCCCCACTGAAAACAATAGGACTCACTCTTATCTGTGGTTTCATATATCATTCATGTATATGGGAGTCATACTGCATTGTGTTGTTATTATCTACTAGCCGTCCCCTGCCACGCTTTGCTGTGGCCCAGTCTGATGATCTGGAAAATAAAGTAATGGTTTCTAATATATGTAATTCCTTTATGCTTGTGGGTAAACAGTATTCCTTGTTGTTTCTATGTCAGTGTTGATGTGGAGATTGTCTGGTTTGCCTAATCTGGAACATGTGACATATAACTGTCCTGCTTTAGGGGTCCCTTCCAAATCTATGATACTATATCTGTGTGTGTGAATCATATATAACTATCTATATCTATGTCTGGATGGCTCTTCGTTGAATTGAGGATTTGTGCCAAGTTTGGTCCAGATCCATCATTGTTTGAGTCCAAAGTGCCCTCTGGATGTAGGTGAACTACAACTCCCAAACTCAAGGTCAATGCTCACCAAACCCTTCTAGTATTTTCTGTTGGTCATGGGAGTCCTGTGTCCCAAGTTTGGTTCAATTCCATCATTGGTAGAGTTCAGAATGCTCCTTGATTGTAGGTGTACTATAAGTCCCAGCAACTACAACTCCCAAATGAGAAAACCATTTTTTAAGTGAAGGACATACATTGGGTTGCTAGGTGTCTTGTCTCCAAATTTGGTGTCAATTCCCCTAGTGGTTTTTGAGTTCTGTTAATCCCACAAATGAACATTACATTTTTATTTATATAGATTATTTTAAAATCACCTCTATTTATTCTGACAAAACCATTTGGCCTATTAAATGAAATTTAGATTTTTTTTTAAAGAAAGTTTTCCATAATTCAATCCATGTGGAAAGGATAATCCATTCTGAAATCTTCCTCATCCCCCATTGGGATCCAATTATACAAAAATGGTCCATTTAAAATAATACACTTCTTTTTTGCTGTGCCCTGTTGCATTCTGAAACCATAATTGGCAGCAAAATTGTTTATTATCATCTGCTCTCTATTTCAACACCCACTACAAAAGATGTGATTATTTATAGACAGGATACTCTTTTAGCAATAAAGGCAAGGTTCTTCCTTTGCAAGAACCAAAGGAGTAGATCAAAGCTACCATTTAAACATGAAGAGGTCTTCTAGTACAAGGTCTACACAATTCTGAACAAACCTTCAGAAGAATTTTATTAGGTCACAACAGAATTCTGTCAAAGAAAAGAATATTTATGGAGTAGAGTCTCGGGGTGAATCTACACAACTAAATCAGATTGCATTTCACTCATAAGTCATTCCCCTCACCTCAATATTTGTCAGTCACTGAAAATACCCAAGCATTATAGCCTTGTACAAGTGAAGCCTTGCAGTGCTGCAGTGTATCTCCTTGCCATAAAAGAACTGATGATATGAAGGCAATCACCAGCCAGCCATAGAAGCCTTGTAAGCATTGTGTGGCGCTCACAAAAGAAAGCATGTTTCTCTCCTATCAGTCCCTTACTGTAATAGATAATGCTAAAAGGCTTAGGGTTGTGACTGTTGGGAGTGATGAACCTGATGATTTTTTTTTGCTATGTTGTGGATATAGGATAGAAAAACTTTCTTTAACCTCTGGGATGCATTCTCTAACATTTCTAAAGCCTTTAGGTTCAATTTTCCCCATAACTAGAAACTTAGTATCTAGATTCACACAATCTACCCAGCTTAAAGTTCCTTTATGCACTTTTATTTCTTTGCCCTGAAATAAGAACTGCCTATAGAAAACAAGAGATAAATCCATAGATGTGACTAGGCAGCAAAATGCTTGCCAGCAAACAGAAAGTTGCAGGAAGGACAGCAGTTCCTTTCTTTGACATTTGGCATGACTCCTTCCAGACAATTAGATGAATCACCCTCTATTTTTCTGCCTCTGTGCCTTCAAGATCTCACCAACACTGGGTTTCCTTTCTTCAATTTTATATATGTGTATAGTTCAAACTCATAGACAGTCTCCTGAATTAGCATGCAGTTTATATAAAAGAACACTGCAGTATGTGTGCATGATCTGGTTTTTACTTGAGTAATCAAGGCTATTGTCTATTCACATTTCATATTAGAACAAGTTATTTCTGCAAAAATGGACCAAACTCACCTATATCATGCCGTACCTTTAATGTAATGGAAATTCCATAACTTATTGGAAATAAGTGCACCATAACCTTATTGCAAAGGTAAAAATGATGTCACATCCACTTGGCCAATATGAATCTCCATAAACATGTGGAGACTACCTTTTGAAAACCACTAGTAAAAAAAAGCATGAGTTTATTAGAAGCCAACTCTTTCAACAAGTGATATTCACAAGCACTAATGTAATGGCACACAGGTAACTCAGTTGTTAAACTGAAGAACCATGTCTTTAAACTGTCAAGGATAAAGACTGCCACTACAAAAATATATTTGATTAGCAGAGGATGGTTCTTTCTTTGAAGTAGAATTTGCCGTTATAATTGTAATTGCAGTTGTCCAAAAGATATACACTCCCTTGAGAACTCTTGGTTTAAAATATGTACTCAGAGATAAGAACAAAGTTGTCTTTGAAAAATAACATATCTTGTTTCTTATGAACAACTTGCATTAATTCACCATGCAGACACATTTCTTATTAGAGTTCAGTTAGATAAGATGTAGTTTCTTCTCTGTGTTGAGTACACAGGGTATGATACTTAATCAATTGTCCATAGTCTTTAAGTATAGCTGTACTCACTAAATACTTCTCTACTAAAGTCCATACAACAACATGCATCCACGTCCACTGAGGTCTGATGCAAATTGAATACAAAACGGAATCCTGAGTCTGAAGCTCCTCCCACACTAAATAGTTACAGTCAAACTGGCAAGCCAAAATGTGCATACAATATAGGTTAACAATTATACACATTTACAAACAGTTAAAGGAGGCTTGGAAAGTTGCTATTTCCAACATAACATTTATTTGCAAGCCCATTTTGTTCTCACTAGTATTAGACTTGGATACTCAAAGGCTTATCCCTTGGATAAATATAAAATGGTGCCATTCAAAAATGAATTACAACTATTTGTCTCTATAAAAACTCTTTATCACTTAAATGCATAATGCTCATATATCTCTAGCTGTTCAAAAACATGCAAATGTGAGTAGATCAATAGGTACCACTCTGACGGAAATGTAATGACGCTCCATGCAGTCATGCCGGTCACACAACCTTGGAAGTGTCTATGGACAATGCCAGCTCTTCGGCTTAGAAACTGAGATTAGCATCAACCCCAGAATCAGACATGACTAGAGTTAATGTCAGGGGAAACCTTTACCTTTACCTTATATATACGTCTTAATAGTTCAGCCAACTTGTTGAATGGCTACAATATAGCTCAATTCTTCAACAGTTTAGCTATATTGTAACTGTCATTTCTCTAATTTTTGCAGTGAAGACACTCAGTGGATCCTTATGTTCTATGTATCTGTCCTTCAATCAACAATTACTCAGACTGGGATTTCAAAGACCCCCCCCCCCTTTTTTTTTTATTATGAAAAGACAATAAGGCAATGCATGTCTAAATTTAGAAGATCCACCAAAATCAATTGGGTTACTGTGGCACTTTTCAACAACCTATATATAATGGTAAACTCTTTTTCTGAGTGCCTTTCCTAACGCAACCAACACCATAGTATTACCCTATAAGAAAGGCAGCAGCTTCATGTGTAACTGAAAGGCATACTAAAAACATAACTTAAGGATGCACTCCAAGAGAATTCAGTGAAGACAAAACAGTCTCAGTTGCAAAAGAGTGCTGACAGTGTTCAGGACCTGCTTCCGACCCCAAAAAATCCCCTCTGATTGTTTTATTGTTTAAAGAAACAGTATCCTAGAGAGAGCCATGCATGCACAGACACAAGCTAAAGCGGGTGTTAAAACCCAGAACATGGACTACATATCCACAAATCTACATGGCCTTTGGACAGGTTGGCTATGGGATTCAGAAAGATAAAGTAATGGAGGAAAATATCTGGTGTAATCTAAGGGCCCTTCCACACAGCCATATAACCCAGAATATCAAGACAGATATCCCACAATCTCTGCTTTAAACTGGGTTATCTGAAGGCCCGCCCAGGAATTCCCGCAATAAAGGAGGGGCTGTCCAGACAATGTTCTGGACAGTCCTGAACTAATTCTGGTTTGTAGCGAATTAATTTGATACTGGATTTATCCTGAGCCTTCTTGGAAGGCACAGGATAAATCCACTATTTCAGGGTCTGGACTGCAGAATACCCACAGTTTACCATGCTTCACCAGGAGTGCCAGCTGAAGCTTCTAATAGAAGGCACGTACGTTTTTATTAATTTTCTAAGGCATTTGGGGGTTTGGGGGGGGGTAGGGTAGAGGTAGGGCCTCCACACACTCTCTCAGGTTAGTCCCGAGAGAACGTGTAGACACTCACCTCAGAAAGTACACACTTTCTGGGGTGGGTGTGGATAGGCCCCCAGAAACCTCTGCGTTATTTTAACGTGGATGCTTCTCAGATAAAGGTTTGTCTGGATCCAGCCTGTGTGTTCAATGTGGCTTTTATACAGCTGTGTGGGAGGAGCCTAAATGGTGAGGTTTGGCCACTGAGCTATATTGGTTCATAAGACAAAGAAAAGGACTTGCATGTTGTCCAGATTATTCTAGTCCTTGCAGTCTCTGCTTGGAAGAATAACACTCAAGATATAGGAACCTTCCAGGGTGAGCAAGTTGTAAGGTGAAGGAAGATCAGAGAGCTCACAGTTTAAGCTGAATTTCCATAGAATTAATCTGATTCACACAGAAACTGAATCCAATGAAGTGATTTGAAGACACAAGGAAATGAGTCTTAAGAGCCTTTCCACTTTGGAAAATGTAGCTGCTCTACTGTGAAAACACTGACTGATGTCAGTAGCTAACAATATCTTGTGTGGGAAGTTTGCTAATATTTTTGTCTTAACAGAGCAGGAGGACTTTGCTAAAGAAGATGACAAAGATGTAAGTCAAAATTCAGAGGGATATTCTTGCTCTCTCTCTCAAGCTGTCTGTGTCTTTCTCTCAGACTTGTCTTTAACCAGGGATCACACTCAATCCACTGTATTCCTCAACCAAACTGGTGGATATATTCAGTAGTACCATTCAGTGACCCCATTTCATAATAGCTAAGCTCTCTATGAACATTTGTACTTTTGTACTTCTTTTATTCTGGAATATGGGTTTTTATTTTATGATAAAAGGGATGAATATAATATGCTCAAGGGCAAAAAAATATACTTTTCTAGAGAGGAAAATAATGAAGTTCCATTACTAATTGGGACATGCTTCTTTTGAACTTTGAAAGTCCCTTTCCCTTGTTATATATTATTGTATCAGGGCTGAAGTAACACAAGGCAACGTGCTATTTCATATTATTATACCAACATTTTATTTATTTATTTATTTATTTAACTTGTATACCGCCACTCCCAATTTGGCTCGGAGCGGTTTACAGCAGTAGATTAAAACAATACAACCAACTTTAAAATACAATAAAAACGAGAACCGACATTCATTGAACATTAGTTGCTAGCATTACTGTAATGTAAAGAACATATAATCCGTGGAAGTAATAATGATGGCATGTTCAAAATCATATGCTAAATAATTATTACTGAGAAAGTAATAGGATTTGCCCTGAGTTCTATCTAAATTGGAATGTATAATGCCACTGACTGTCTTGTAATATAATCCTAACAAAAGCATTTAATGTCTAACCATGAGTCAAACTTGTCTGAAATTACAGATAAATCTATGTGAGTATAGGAGGAAAAAAACAAGATGAACTTTGAATATTTGACTGGAGAACAAATATAGCATGTCTATAGAACATCTATGGGCCCCCTGGTGGTGCAGCGGGTTAAACCACTGAGCTGTTGAACTTGCTGACCAAAAAGTTGGCAGTTTGAATCTGGGGAGCAGGGTGAACTCCCGCTGTTAGCCCCAGCTTCTGCCAACCTAGCAGTTTGAAAACATGCAAATGTGAGTAGATCAATAGGTACCGCTTCTGACCTTGGAGGTGTCTATGGACAATGTTGTCTCTTCGGCTTAGAAATTGAGATGGGCACACCCCCCCCCCCCCCGCCCAGAATAGGACATGACTAGACTTAATGTCAGGGGAAACCTTTACCTTTATAGAACATCTACATGAGTCAAGGGACTTTAGATATAACAACAAATATGTATACCACGTGTACTTTACCAACATGTTGTAATTATAGGTATTTATTTATTTATTTACGACATGTATATGTAATTATAGGTATGCTATATAATTATGGAAAAAAATGGAATCTTAGAGTTGGAAGGGATGACAAGGGCTATGATACCATCCATTCCACTATAAAGGCATTCTTCCTAATGTTAGTTGAATCCATTGATTTGTGTTGTAATCTATGGAGATGCAGAAAACAAGCTTGCTCTGTCTTCTCTTCTAGAAACATACCCAGGTCTCTAAGTCATTTCTCATCGGACTTGGCTTCCATACATTTGATCGTCTTGGTCACCCTTCTATGGTCACTTTTCACCTTATCAATATCTTTCTTGAACTTTGGTATGCAGAACTGGAAATAGTATTCCTGTGAGATCTGGCCAAAGCAGAATTACATAGCATTACTACTTCCTTAGATCTGAATACCATATCCCTATTGATGCAGCCTATAATTGCAATGGATTTTTTGGCCACTGCATCACATTACTGATTCGCATTTAACTTTTGGCTTACTTAGACCTGTATGTTCTTTTCACATTTGAAATAAACATTTTTAAAGGAAAAGGCACTGACTGTTTGATTTGAGATGGAAACATCCTCCAGCATTTCTGTTCATGATTTTTGGACTTATTTTACATGCAATCCTATATATATATATACAACTCAGAATTGACCCATTGTGTGAACTTACTTGCAGGTGGGCAGATATAGGATTGAAGCCTCCAGTGGTGCAATGGGTTAAACCCTTGAGCCAGCAGGACTGAAGACTGACAGGTCAGAGGTTTGAATCCAGGGAGAGCACCAATAAGCTCCCTCTGTCAGTTCCAGCTCCCCGTGTGGGGACATGAGAGAAGCCCCCCACAAGAATGTAAAACATCA
Organism: Anolis sagrei; assembly: GCF_037176765.1. Classification (NCBI taxonomy): domain Eukaryota; kingdom Metazoa; phylum Chordata; class Lepidosauria; order Squamata; family Anolidae; genus Anolis; species Anolis sagrei. The sequence goes on along the minus strand of NC_090022.1, from coordinate 216,332,963 downwards.
AACATCCTGGGCAACATCCTTGCAGACAGCCAATTCTCTCACACCAGAAGTGACTTGCAGTTTGTCAAGTTGCTCCTGACATGAAAAAAGCTATAGGATTGCAGCCTTAGCATCAGGAAAGAAAGCCTTAGCATCAAGTAAGAAAGATTATTTCATAAGATATTTTCCAATTATCTCATCTCTAATTCATATCAATGTCACATAAACTTACTGCTTAAATTCTTCAGAGCCAGTACAAAAACGTTTAGATGTCTTCGTATTCAGGATGCCAAATTTAATGAGTTCATTTGCTTATGCATTTCAAACAATATCTCTCTTTCTTTGTTAGGCTCTCATTTTGAAGATTATAAATGCAGTGGATGTGTTTCTAAAAATAATACCAACCACAAAGATAATATATGAGAAAGCTAGTGTTTGTGTTTATACTCACAGATGGAAGATATTGCAAAATTAGCGATGCAGCATACTGGGCACTTGTTGGATTTATCCTTACCTTTTCAGAGTGTAAAACAAGTCTTGAACTGGGAAGAGTTGTGACAGCCTTGGCATCTGATGCACTTTCTTGTCCTAAACTATATAAAATACAGGGTAAGTCAAAATGCATAGGCCAATAAGCCATTCAATTGAATGGCTTATTGGCCTATGCATTTTGACTAACCCTGTAGTATTTCCATTGCATTATCTTCTCCATCACCTGTATGTGCACATTACTATAATCTCATCTAATCTGATATAAATATATATGTGCTAAATTTATACACATAATAAAAATGAAATTGTGTATGTGTGTATGTGGCAGAGGTGTCCACTTTGACAGGCAGCCTCCCACCTCCACAAACAGCTATAACTCACAGTGCTGAAGAGCCACCAAAAGCCCTCCCTCCAAGGACATTTCAGGTTACAGTGGGGCATCGTGAACATGTAGCCCAAACCCTGCCAATGTCCTCCCCATATTGCCCACCATTCAAGTGAAGACTTTCATTTGGGAACAATTTCATCCTAGATGTTCATCCTAGAGCACTCTGAACTCCACCAGTGATGGATCCGGACCAAAATTCTAGCACACAACCCTGGTGACCAACAGAACACACTGTAAGAGTTTGGGGGAGGACTAGCCCACCCACGTGGGAGTTGCAGTTTACCATGCACCCATAAGCATTCCGAAGCCCCCAATGGCAGATCTGGAACACACATGGCACACAGAACCCTAATGGCCAACAGAGATAGGGGAGGGAATGACCCACCCACATGGGAGTTGTAGTTCACTCTGCATCCAGAGCAGTCTGAACCCCCTCAGTAACGAATCTGGACCAAACTTGGCACCCAGACCCAACATGCCCAACTGTTAATACAGCCAGAGTTTGGGGATAATTGCCCTGGGAATCTGGAAATGGTAGTTCACCTGTATCAAGAGAAACTGTGACCTCCACTGAGAAAGAACTGAAACCAAACTTGGCACAGAGAAGCACCATGACCAAACTGAACATAGTGCTGGGGTTTGTTAAAATTGACCTTGATCTTGGAAGTTGTAATTCACCTTCATCCAGAGAGCGCTGTACCCAGCTAGTGTCAGTTCTTCACCAAACTTGGCACACAGGAGCAACATGGCCATCTGTGAATACAGGCCTGGTTTGGGGAGGATTGACCCATGTTTTGGGAGTTGTAGTCCACCCAGATCCTTATGCATTTTCTAATGGGAGATTTCATTAAAAAATCAAAAACTGCCTTTTTCTAATAGTGTTACTAATTAACAAAATGATATTACTTAACATGCCAAAACAGACAATGCCTTTTTCAAATAACCTGGGGATTGCTGATTACCCAAGCAAGTTAATAATAAAACAACTATTTCTGTACTTCTGAAACTGGCAGACCAGATACTATGTGATCAGGGGTGGCTCATCCCATTACGCAAAGTAAGCATTTGCAGAATAGTTGATTTTGCCCAGGGGTGCTCTTGAGGCGCTCTTGAGAGAAAATAGACCTTGACTTATGCGAGTTGTAGTTACTGGGATATATAGTTCACCTACAATCAAAGAGCATCCTGAGCTCCAGCAATGATGGAATTGAACCAAATATGGCACATAGAACTCCCACAACGAGCAGAAAATATATATCAGTGATTGCTTGGGGGGGGGGGAGGGGGGCACCGCCAAAATACTGCTTGCTTATCATTGAAAATTACCTACGGTCACCTCTGTATGCGATATATGTGTGTGTATGCACATGCAAACTAGAAGCTTTACTTCTCAGTTTGAGATGGTAGACATGTACCACCATTTCTATGAAAGATAAAAAAATAATTCTGCAAGAGAAAATGTTATCATTGATCACACATATAAATCCATGGGCAATGACTGTTGTCAGTCAGTATGACTTTTGCAAAGAGAGTAGAAAGTTAGGTCAACATTTTGAAGACATGTAACAGCAGCAGCAACAACAACAAATGAACTCAGTGGAGTTTACTGCCCAATAAGCATGTTCAGAATTGTAGCATAAATTGGGTTGTGGTAGAGCTTTGTTGGAGTGGAGATTAGTTATACCAAAAATAAATATATGAATGTAAAAAACAAATGTTTAAAAATGCACATATCATATAGGCAGAGCTATCGAAAAGGATTAACCATGGGTTGAGTAGGGCCACAAACAGGTCTAAACCTGGTGCTGTGTGTTGTATTATTTTTGGCACTTGAGAACACTCAACAATTTTCTCTATTATGTATTTGATAGTAAACAAGCTAGTTATTTTTATTCAGTTTGCTCCCTTGATTTAACATTTCTCTTGGAAAAGAAAAGCTGGGCCAGTGTTTCTCAAGGGAAAAGGTCATCACAACCCCTCCCCCCAATTGGAACTATGAAAAAAAAGGTTTTCTCAAGTGCCCCATATACAGTTTTGTCATCTCTGACTAGGATGGGACATTTTGAACATGTCTGGTCATGAGGAGCAATTTTGACCAGGGCATAGCTCTAAACCCAATTTATATATTTTATAATATTAAATTGTTGAATGACACAAATGTTTGGTTCTTATCCCTTCTTACACTCTCCTCTCTGTAGATGATGTACTTTAGCTGCCAGTAGAAGCTATTTTAGTTATTTAATATTAGTGAAATCAAAATGTGTGTCTCCCATGCTCAAATATGGAATGAAATAAAAGATGCAAATGAGAATCTTTATTTAACAAAACGAGAATATAAAATGTGATAACTTTATATAATGAGCCAATGCTCTTTCAGTACTGACATGAATTTTCAGTTGAGAGCAGGAAATATTTTTCTCCTTCTATCAACCTGTTCAGCTGTCTCCTTCTGTCACCATTGCCATCAACTATTACAAGAAGCTAGGAAGCCTTTTTTGACCACCCATAGGAACTTGGAAGGCCACAGAGCCTTGCCTCCAAACACAATGGGAGCATTTTTACACCATGTATCCCCAGATTGGACTTTTTTTGGTGGTTCTGAACATTCCTGGACTGTCATGTTGAGGAGAGACTTTTTTGCATAAAGAAAGAAAACAATGTCTCATTCTTGCCTAAAAGAGCTCTGCTTCCTCCAAATATAATAACATTATGGGTTATGGGAGCACCTCAGGAGATTCAATATGGCCTGTCTGGCACGCGTATATTTCCTAGGCATATATACAAAGGAATGTGTCGAAGCAATAAAGAACATGCATATGAGGCCTCATCCACAGTGTTGACTCATACTCAGTTCAGTTAACCCGTGCTTTGAGTGTAAACTGACTATATATGGCAGTGTAGATGGGGCCTGAGAGAGACAAAAGGTATCCCCATAATGCTCCTCCTTCCCAGTCCACCCTAGCTTATCCAAGGGCCTACAATGCCATGGCCAAAAACAAAGATTCCTCTTCGGTATCTCTGGAGATAACCCTACTGATGTTACAAGGGACCCTTGCTAATGGCAATTAACCTAAATTGCACAGAGGAACCCATTCAAAGAATAAAAACAAACACCAGGTTTAAGGAAAATAAATATATGCACATTATCAAGGCAGTACTTTGACTCTGAGATTTCTCTTCTTGGTGCCCCTGTCCTGAATACTGGAGGAATGGACCCAGGTGCTGAGACTCGAGATCAGGTTCTGAGATTTAGGTATGCTACCCTGGCTAGATTGCTGGTCCTGAGTTGAGTTCCTGCTTATTATCTTCTTGATGTCCTGTTCGTATAAAATATGATGGATAAATGCTCACCTTGGTATAGCACTATCAGTTATAACTTATGCACCACTCTAACCATTTCCTTCTTCTATTATCCTATGAGTTTCATGCCCTGCTCCTCTATCACTGTGTTATAGTGAATGCTCCAGTTTCTGCATACTTGAGATGATTACCAAGACAGGACTTCCAAATTTTTTGGCTAAATTTTCAAAAGATTAGGTTTGAATCCCTATAAATACAACCATAGGGTTTTTTTTTTGTTTTTTGTTTTTGTTTTACCTTCACGGGTGCCTCATCTTTAACAAGTACATGACAGGCACCACATGGATCTTTCTTTGCTGCATACAGCTGTTGAATTTGGCTTGTGCAAATGGGGGAGGTGTTAATTTCATGCATTTAACAAAATAAGTTATCAAACCCTTATTGAAACCCCAGAACCTCAAAAGAGGACCCCATAACCTGCGGCCGGCCATAGGAAGGTTTTGATAGCTTAGTCCAAGGTGACATTCCACTCAGAAATCCAAAGGCTAACCTCCACAGATGACTTTTAGCCAGGACTTACATGTTTCATGCACTCACGGGGGGGGGGGGGGTCCTAGAAAAACCCCATCACTCCTTCATTTTGCTAGCATAATCCCCTAGCAATGCCTCCACACACCTAACAATGCAGCCAAACCAAACGTCACGGAAGTTGCCCATTGCCTTACCTTTTTCCTTCTTCTGGAAAACTATTAAGGTTGGATAAGATCCATTGCCACCTATTGTTTCACCAGCATGGACCACTGTCTTCATCCAGGCTGGGGAAACAATTATCATTAGCACCCATTACCTCAAAGCCTATCCACATTCTTTCCCTTCTCACACTCCATGAGAATGAAACAAGCAATAGACACAAAACTTCAAATTGAGCAATCACAATTTATTAAAATTCTTTCCAAACTTGGAGAACAATGAGCAACAACAGCAGGCAGATTATCCCAGCCAACCAGTCTGCAGACCCTAGCTAGCCATTATCTGCACTAATCAGCAATTAGGGTTGCAAAGTCCTTTGTTTCAAATTGGTATCAGACTGCTATAAATATTTCTGTATGTTATGTCCATTTTGGGAATGCAGACTCTGCTGACATCTGCTTTGCCCAAGGTGAATAAATGCCTCTGTTCTTTGCCTTCATCCTCTCTGTGTCTGATTCAGTCCTTTGGAGAGCTTGACACACTGGATCTCCAAACCTGTGATTTATCAGAGCTGAAATCAATCAACATGTATTTACAAACGGAAACAAACTGTATTGGGTGAAATTAATTATCTGGAGCCATTTCAATCTGGTTTCAGGCCTGGCCATGGAGCAGAGATGGCATTGGTCACTTTGGCAGATGATCTACAAAGAGAGTTAGACAGGTGTAGTGTGTCCCCGTTGGTTCTTGTGACCCTCTCAGCAGTGTTCAATACCATTGACCATAGTATCTTTCTGACCATTGTATCTTTCTGGGTTGTCTCTCTTGGATGGGACTAGGAAGGTGGTGCCAGGGGACTCCTGTTTGACCCCCTGGCCTGTGGGGTCCCTCAGGGTTCTGTCTTGTCCCCCATGATGTTTAATATCTCCATGAAGCTGCTGAGTGGAACGAGAGAGGGGACCTTCTCTGTGGTCTTCCCCTGCCTCTGGAACTCCTTCCCTAAAGAGATCAGATTGGCCCCCTCCTTATTCTCTTTTAAAAACAACTAAAAACCTTCTTATGCTCTCAAACATATAGAGAGAAAGATGCATAGAGTATTTAGCACAGGCTTTATGGAATGGAAGTAGCTTGTTACTTTGATTATGTTGGCTTTTAAATTTTATACCTTGATTAGTCTTAATCCTAGGTTTTGTCCCCTTAATGCTTAGGTGTGAAAACGGAATTCTATTATGTCATTGTCTAATTTGTGGTAATGCCTTTATTATCACTTTGATGTGGATGTTGGATATGTTTTTTGATTTGTTTGGCTTTTGTTGTTTCAGTTTTGTTAGCACCTTACAGCACTGAAAGTTTTGCCGCTGCTTGTTGTAAACTGCACTGAGTCCCCACAGAGAGATAGGGTAGGATATAAATATATTTTTATTATTTTATTATTATTATGAATATTCAGGATGGAACAGACGAGGTCTGCAAAAAAGGAAGTCAAATGCAAGGGAAAGTGAAGATGAACTATTTTCCTATCCCTCTTGTTGCAATATGTTCTTCCAGTAGTTTAGGTGGACTGCCCAAAACTGAACTCCCTGCTCCCAAAGCTTGAAAGCCCTTGTGCTTATTTTCAGCAAGATTTTACCATGTCCAAGTTACTATACCCTCATCTCTCTCCCTATACCTGCTTCAAGGAAAAGGTACCGAAACCACTCTGTTGTCCCCATGGCATTAGCAGGAATGTTTCATACAACTACATGATGGTGTGGAACAGGGAAAAAGCAGCCAAAACAGTTCTCTTTTTTTCACTCAGACCTAGGGCTGTGTGGACTGAGGGTGCAAGCTGGCTCTTAAAATGGGGTGGGAGGCAAGTAGCTTAGGATTTGTTTGCATCCTGAGTCCAGATACTCTAGAAAAAATGTGCCATCAAATTTAATCAGGAAAACTGCAAAAGTTCTTTAAAGTAAAGAAATGCTAATGTGGAGTTTGACTCTTAAAGGTTTTCTAAGTGTTTGTTCATAAATCTGCAGAATGTCATAATGATTTGGAAATTTCATTTTAATTAAACAAAAAGGAGTCATAAAATAATTCTTTATCCATACAGCAGAATACTTGGTTCAACTTCACATGAATTGTCCTTGCCTGACATGAACAGGACAAATCTTGGTGTCCTTTTCAGGCTGCCACTGGGATACCTAAACTCAGGGCATCTGTGCAGGCTGTCAAAGTTGAAAGAACGAGTGAGATCATTTCCACCATAGATACTTGCATGGTAATTAATTTGTATAATTTGCGAAGTGATCCAATTCTGGCAAAGAAATGCAAAGGGTACATAGTCTCATTTTTAACCATCAATTTATCACATATTACTAGCCTGCTATTCCACAGAATGATTGCTGTTCAAAATGCTATAATTTTAGGAGAAATAACATCAAGAGTGAATAGCAAATATGTCTACTTCTGTCACTCAAGGGATAATGTCTTCCTGACATATCTTCTGAAAGACTCATTTGTGCTGAGCCATTCTGGCTGTCATCAGTTTAGACTGAGGATGGGCAATCCATATGGCACCTGTCAGCCTGGTCCAGTCCCCCACTGGTAAAGGCTTAAGATGGACAGGGAGAAATCTCAGTGCTAGCAAAGGAAGCAGCCTGGAGCCAAATCAGCATGAGTTCTCTTAGGCCACATTGCACCTACCTTTTCAGAAACTTCCCTCCAGCAACATGTTTTCTTGCTAAAGTTCAAAATCATTAGTAGAAGCACTTATGGGAATGTGTTCCTAAACATTGCAAATAATAACACACTACTAAAATGGAATCTTGAATGTATACATATAAGTTAACATGTAGATTGGCACAACTCGATCCTGGGCTATCAAATTTATCTGCTGATCCAGTAATAAATTATGCCACCAGTCAACTCTTGCTCATCTGAGAATGTGTACATGAAGAAGTTCCAGGTAGAGTAAGGTAAGATGTTTCAAAATTCTTGAATGGGTGGTAAAGGTCAGCAATCAGATGAGTGAGGAAAAAGAAATGAAACTCAATTCAGATAAGATGAAAGTTTCATTTCTTTCTTCTCATTCATCTGATTGTTGTTGTTCATTTGACTGCAGATCTAGATAGTGTTGCACTCCTTGCCACCTCAAAAGCCATTTCACAGAATAGGAGCACCCATGGATTTGGATATCCATGAGGGTTCCTGCAGCCAAACCTAACTTGATATCAAGGACACACTGCACTAGGATGCACTTTTCCATAGCCTTGGGAGCCTACTTGGAAAATAATTTAGTTGGTGCAGAAGGTGGGAGGTGGAGAGTTGACTAGGGATCTCATTATATGGCAAAAATTTCCCATTGTAGGACACTTCAGCCTCTTCAAACATGGAGAGGCACATTACGTTTATGCACTTCCACCTGTCATGCATAGAACCCTGTGCTTGAAATGCAGCTGAAGTGTCCTACAAGGAAGGAGCTTTGAACATGGGTGTCCTGTTTTGCCTAGAAACAGCCTTATAACAAGGTTAAAGCAACTAAAAAGCTTTGCTTCAGCAAAATGATAATACTTTAACAAATAGTACCAAAGCAACAGAATGAAAATCCAAAAGCAAAGCAAAAGTCTTATATCAGACATGAAACCAGAGTCTTTAGCAAAAAGTCTTTGCAAAGCACTTGCTGGAGCTTCAAGCAAGGAAAAAGGAGCCCTGAGTAGAATAGTTGCTGCCAGCATTGACCCCTTGCTTTACTGCTGATTTATAGCCCTCAGCTCCCAGCAGAGGTGTTCCTAGGGTGAAGCCTGATTACTCAGCATCCTTGCAGCAATTCTAGCTAAATTTCTCCTTTCTTCTTTCGCCCTTCAGTGTTCCTGAAAGGTAGAAACTGGCAGTATGTTTTCCTCACCCTCTTCTTCCTCCTCAACACTTGGCCTTAAATCCCCAACTCCTACATCTTTAGCCTCCTGTTCTACCACCTTTTCCTCAGAAGAGGAATGCACAACAATAGGTAAGCAATCATGTTCTGAGTTCCTAGTGTGCATCAGATCCATAGTTCTATCATGATTATCATCAGCAATCACTTGTGTCCGAGTATGATTGCTTTTCAAGTGTTGGGTCTTGGCGGTGGGTCCATAGGTGACTGTAGAGACCTATTTTTTATTTGCATGTTCTTTTGCAGTGAAAACATCAGTTTCCGGATGGAAGGTGGTCCTGATAAGGGTTGGCTTGATGTGCCTTCCTCTTGACACATTTCTCCCTTTCACCCTCCATTTGTGCCTCTTCAAATTCCACAGCACTGTTAGAAACACCTTCCTTCCAATTAGAACACTCAAGGGCCAGGGCTTTCCAGTTCTCAATGTCTATGCCACAGTTTTTAAGGTTGGCTCTAAGCTGAAATGTTTTATTTGAATCTCTTTTCCTGTCCACCAACATTCCATTTTCTACTCTTGAGTTGAGAGTATAGTAACTGCTCTGGGAGATTATGATCGTGCATTTGGACAACGTGACCAGTCCAGCGAAGTTGATGGTTAAGGATCACTGCTTCAATGATGGTAGTCTTTGCATTTCTCAGCATACTGAAATTTGTCTGCCTATCTTCCCAAGAGATTTGTAGGATTTTTAGGAGGCAATACTGATGGAATCACTCCAGAAGTTGAGTGTGAGATCTGTAGATGGTCCATGTTTCACAGGCATATAACAAGTTTGGGAGGACAAACTTTATAAAAAAGCATCTTGGTAGGCCTACAGATGTCCTGATTGTCAAACACTCTCTGCTCTCATTCAGAAAAATGCTGCACTCACAGAGCTCAGACAGTGGTGTATTTCAGTCTAAATGTTGACTTTTGTGGAGAGGTGGCTGCCAAAGCAGTGGAAATGGTGAACATTTTCTAATTTTAGCGTGTTTTTAACTTAATGTTTTATTTACTGTTTTAAACTATTGCTATTTGTGCTTATATTTGTATTATATTGAGCCTTCGAATTGTGGCCAGTTTGTAAGCTTCCATGAGCCCCTCGGGGGTTGAGAAGGGAGGGATAGAAATATTGGAAATAAAAAAATAAAAAATAAAATAATTTTACGCCATTAAGCTGTATTTCTGGCATTGCAGAGGGATTGGATGCTGCCTGCTGAAAGAGCACTTTGGTTTTCTCGGTGCTCAGTGGGAGGCCAAGCTTTTTGTATGCTTCTGCAAAGGTGTTTACAGTGGCTTGTAGGTCTTATTTTGAATGAGCACAGATGATGTTGTCATCAGCATACTATAACATCAGTTCATCAGTTCTATAACAGATGTTGTTGTGACTTTAGTTTTGGTTTTCAATCTGCTGAGGTTAAATACTTTGCTATCTGTCTGATAGAGGATTTCCAGGCCAGTGAGTAGCTTCCCATCAACAAAGTGCAGTATCATAGTGATGAAGAGAAAGAATAAGGTTGGGGCAATAACACGTCCCTGTTTGACACTTGATTCCACCTTAAATTGGTCACTTTGGGAGCCATTGCTGTCCAAGACTTTTTGCCATTATGGAAGAGCTACAGAATGTTCATGAATTTGTCAGGGCATCTGATTTTTTGAATGATGGTTCAGAGAGCACTGCAGTTCACTGTATCAAATGCCTTTGCAATGTCAATGAATGCCATGTTTAGAGGTTAATTTTGTTCCATGCATTTTTCTTGGAGCTGTCATGCAGTGAAAATCATATCCACTGTTTCTCTGGAGGGGTGGAAGCCATTCTGGGAGGATGTCTTCTGAGATATCTAGAAAGTGGTTTGCAAGAATTTTTGCAAGGAACCCAGCAGAGGTTAGAAGGAAGAACAGGTAATGAAGGGAGAACCTAAGACTTTGGCATATTCCTTGGTACTCCCTTGGTGAAGAAGCTCTGGAATGGCTTCTTTAGGTCTGGGACCTAGAGTTATGAAGGAGTCTGTCTATGGCAGTGGTTCTTAACCTGTGGGTCCCCAGATGTTTTGGCCCTCAACTCCCAGAAATCCTAACAGCTGGTAAACTGGCTGGGATTTCTGGGAGTTGTAGGCCAAAACATCTGGGAACCCACAGGTTGAAAACCATTGGTCTATGGACTAATCTGAGAAGATATTATGACAAAACACCTACCTCAGCTAGTCTCTAATTAGGTTCTCCTCCCCATTTTTACTTATTCCTTGTTTAACCCAATTCTCCTTGTCTGATCATGGTTGGCCATCAAAAGTAGACCTAAGACCTAGGTTAGTGTCCACTGAAATGGATGTGTGGACTGGAGTTCTCTCAGCTGAAGTGAGAACTCATATTGCAGCTGCCAGATTCAAACAGAACTTCAAACTAACCTCTTCTACACTGTCAAATTGCATATCTTTCCTCTGAACCATTTTCAGAACATATAGTATACTTTAGTAGTTGCCTCAAGATGCAATTCTTGTAGTTCTAAAAGTGTGAAGCAATTCATTATATCCAGCCTTAGCACAGAGCCATAACTGTGAGCCTATAATAAGAAGATATATCAAATTATCCAGAATAATTTGGAAAAATAATATCACAGAAACAGCAAGCTATACTGAGGTGTAGTTCTAATTGCAGAAGCAATTTCTATGTAATACATAAAATGAATAAAGATCTGACAAGACAACTCTGTTATGTAATTCTGTGTCACAAAAGTTGAAATATCTTTCCACTGGATTTGATCAACATAGATATAAAAGTCTTACTTGTAGTCTAACTAGCATAAAAAGCAAACATTGGCATGTATTGTCTTTTTATAAAAAATATTTCTATGCAGAACCACTGGAAATTATACTGATCTAAGCAAATCTTCAATCCAGTGTTTTTATTTTGCTCATTACTTTCTTGCAAAGATAAATTGCCAAAAGGGGTAGCAAATGGTTATGCCCAGTGGCTTACATATTCAGATATTGTGAGTTTGAGATATAAGTCTTATCATCCAATGATCCACGTGTAGACAAACATGCTTACAAATGTCTTTTTAAAAACAATAGCAATAGCAAAAGCATCAGTCTAGATTCCAACTGTCAGAAACAGTGAAATCAAATGACTTTTACTAGATTGTAACATTGCTCAGAAGCAAAAGCAGATCCTTAAACTCTCCCTACCATTAAAAAGCATATGGGTACTTTTAGATGAGACATTTGTTATGCTCCCACCACATACACTCACTCTTACACTTACACTTATTAGAGAAGCCCAGCTGATACTTATCTAGATCTTGTGTAGCTTGCTGTTGACCTTTGCAGCCCAAAAGACAGTTGCATCTATCAAGTAGGAAATTTAGGTACCGCCTATGTGGTGAGGCTAATTTAACTAATTTACGATGCCATAAAAATCTCCAGCAAGTCTGCAAAGAATGAGGAAGTACTTCATCAGTGTCACAAATGGACAGTGAAGCAACAGCTCCTCTGGTGGCCAGAATACCCTCATGAAGAGTTGGAATGTTAAATTGCCTCTGTGTCTGTCTATATATGTTGTGTGTCTATGGTATTATTTGTACATTGTAATCCACCCTGAGTCCCCTACGGGGTGAGAAGAGTGGAATATAAATACTGTAAATAAATAAATAAATAGATCTTAGCTAATGTAAACCAATTGAACCAATGTTTGGATGGGGAATTCACATTTATTTGAATAACAATGTTGTAATGGGACAGCTCTTTTTGGGACTGTTAATAAGATACAGGTCATCATCTTTCATCCTCTCAAAAAAACTGCAAAGCAAAAAAAAATCTGAAATAAATGTAGCTTGATTGGTAGAGCTTGATTGCTCTGGAAGCACTGTATTTGTCTTCTCATATGGCTTATCTTCTCACCACAAAGCATTTTCACACCCTACTCTTACATTCTCACTTCTTATTTTGCAGAACAAACTTTCAGGGTGATGAAAAGCATTTCCTGCTTCCGTGTCCATCTAAATACAAAACACATCTCTTAATTGGAGCACTTATTTTAATTGGAAAATTTGGCAATGAATCATGAGCTCAAACTCTTCTCCTGCAATTCAAGCGAACACTTGCAATGATTAGTCACACTGTCAACATGCCTTTTTTCCTCAGCATAACCTAAAAGCAATACTCTCTTCCATGACAGCTATTATAATCTGCTTAGAATTAAACAATGGTTGCCTATCCATTTACCTAGTTTAATCTGTGAAAAAGATATATTATCTGACATTCTTCAGGTGCTGCTCCTTTTCAAGGAGAAGAAGGGTGCCATCATATTAACAGCAGCTCTTGAGGGAGTGCCTACAAAGCTCCAAAGAGGGATATAATTGCTGTAAGTGCCTGGAGTGCCCCCCACCTCCATCAAATGTGCCCTTTGTGCATTTATCTTAAGACTATAGCTTCAAATATAGATAGTCCCTGATGCATTGTCTGTGCTCAGCTCAGATGGAGGTAGAATCATGTGTGACTCTGTTGTTCATTCATTCGTTAATGCTATTTTATGTGAGCAGTTCTGGGGGAAAAACACCTTAACTACACCATATTTTATGTGTGATAAAATGAGCAATCTCTTCCAGAGTTAGCTAGAAAGCCATGACAGGAGGTAGTGGCTTTTTCTCATTATATATGCAGTATCCCAAAAAAGTGCTGCTAGCACTTTACCACCACGGTGTTTGTGCAGTCACATGATAGGCCAAGTGTCAGTTCTAATGATTTTACAATTAACATGCAATTTTACTGCTCTGTTTTGTGATGATATTAGTCATTTTAATTGCATCGCCTTAAAAATATAGCATCAGGTTACTGTTAGCAAAACCAAGGTCCGCATCCAACAAGCTCATAGAGATTTATAATCCCAATTAACATTTAGAATGCACAGGAATGCATTTATAAAATGTGAAACATCATGTTCTTTCTCCCTCCTTGCCTCCTATACTCTCTCTCTCTCTTTCTCTAAATATATGTTCTGTTTTTTAGACATCTCATGATACTACTTCCATAGAATATTGTTAATTACAAAATTAGCAATTTCATTAATTTCCTGAAGACTGGAGAGATTTAACTGTTTATTTCTGGCTTATTGAAAAGTAAATGTTGTGACTTCTCTCATACAATTTCTCCTTTAGCTTTTGGCAGTTTGATTGGGATTGTGTTTTCTGTTTCTCTTTCACAAAATATATATGTTCTGGTCAAAGAGGTATCTGCCTACAAGACAATGGCAGGGTGTTCTCAGATAGTGTAATTACATGGCAGAACTGACAACTTCAATGGGAAAAACACAGGCTCCCTGATCTAACATCTGCACACATACCGAGTCCTTGCTTTGAATACAGAATTCTGTATGAGTTTTCCAAACTTAGGAAAGCAAAACCCTCTGTATCTATACTGCCTGAGCAGCAAACTCCTTAAAATGGCACAACACATGGGCACTGAAAAGTAAAAGAAGCAAGCCCCTGTATTAGCATGGAATTCCATACATGCCTTTCCTATGGTTCACCATACAATGGATGAAATCCAACCTTGTGCTTGTATGATACCATAAATCTTCTCCTTCTCCTTCCCAACTGTAATCAACTGTAAGGATGCAGTCCGTAATCACTTAGAAAACAATGCTATGATCACCAAGAGTCAACATAGATTTCTCAAAAACAAGTCATGCAAAACTACTTATATTTCTTCTTTTGATAGAGTTATTAACTTGGTAGATACAGAGAATGCTATGGATGTAGCATATCTTAGACTTGAATGAATGGGTTCAAATTACAGGAAAGGAGATTCCATCTGAACATTACAAAGAACTTACTGAGTGCAAGAGCTCTTCCTTTAGAGGCTTTTCAACAGAGGCTGGATGGCCATATGTCAGGGATACTATGAATGTGCTTTTCCTGCATGGCAGGAAATGGATGACCCATGTGGTCTTCCCCAACTCTATGATTCTATATATCACTCTAAATATGCTTGTATCAATGTATGAGTATACTTGAACTTCCAAGCCCTTCTACTATAGCATATTTACTAGGGGAGAGAGCTGGCATCTAAAGCTAACTGTGGCTCCTGTCATTAGCTCAGAAGATAATACTGCAACCACAAACAAGCATCCATGCTTATTCAACATATGACATAGATAAGATACCAGATTTGAAAGAACTGTTACCTATATGTTTCCTTTCTTCAGTAATGGTGCATTTGAAGGCTGTAGAACAACTTCCTAATATTAAGCGTGCTCTTCAGTAAATCAGCAACATGGCTCTATGCTGTGACCCCTTAATATAGTTCCTCATGTTGTAATGACCCCAAACCATAAAATTATTTTCCTTGCCACTTCAGAACTCTAATTTTGCTACTGTTATGAATCATAATGTAAATATTGGATATGCAGGATGTATTTTCAGTCACTGGACCAAATTTGGCACAAAAATCCGATATGCCCAAATTGAATACTGGTAGGGTTGGGAGGGATCGATGTTGTCATTTGGGAGTTGTAGTTGCTGGGTTTTTTTTAAATTCACCTACAAAGAGCATTCTGAATTCCACCAAAGATGGAATTGAACCATACTTGGCACACAGAACTCCTGTGACCAACAGAAAATACTGGAAGTATTTGGTGGGCACCGACCTTGAACTTTGGAGTTGTAGTTCACTTACATCCAGAGAGCACTGTGGATTCAAATGATGGATCTGTACCAAACTTGGCACAAATACTCAATATGCCCAAATGTGAACAGTAGAGTTGGGGGAAAATAGACCTTGCCATTTGGGAGTTGAAGTTGCTGGGATTTATAGTTCACCTACAGTCAAAGAGCATTCTGAACCCCACCAACGGTAGAATTGGGCCAAACTTCCCACACAGAACCTCCATGCCTTGAAGGGACTTGCTGGCATGAGCCTCCCACCACCTCACATGCTCTCCCTTGCCTGTGCATCACATTGTCATGCACCAAGAATGCCTTCTCTCTCCTCTCTGCTTGTGGTATCAAAAACAGCCCTCCCTTTGGCTGAGAGGCCAGCAGAGGCCATTCAATCATAGCAGAGGAGGGCTTTTGGTGGGAGGATTTGCCCTCTGTTTCCAAAAAGGAAGAGGACAGTTGGAGAGATCTTCAGCCTTGTCTGCCAAAGGGGTTCATAAGAACATCAGAAATATGTGTTTTCTGATTATCTTTGGTGACCCCTCTTAAATCCCCCTTGTGACCCCCCCCAGGGGTCCTGACCCCCAGATTGAGAAACGTTGCTCTAGACCTGTTGTAATACGAATAGTAATAAAAATTGTATATGGAGGTCCAGCTTCAGTATACAACATTCCCTTTCTTCCAGTCTCAAACTAAAGTCTCATTAGTGAATGTAACAAATTTTGATGTAACAAAATAAAGTGTCCAGGCTACCCACTCACAATCTTAATGGGCATGCTTCTGGACCTATACTAGCTACCAGGATCTACCCCTTCATGTTATAGCTCATCTTGAACCTACACAGCATAATAAGGGTTCTGCAAAGTATGTGCTCCTAAACTCCAAATCCCCCAGAACCTCTTCAGGTTTGATGTGGAAGCAATGCTACTGACTTTGGGCAACCAAAGAAAATGAGAAGTATCTCAGCATGAAGTAGGCATTTCTGTATATGGGATGCCTTATTCTGTGGAAATTCTTTAACACATCTAAATACGTAGGCCGCCTGGTGTGTCTGGAAGTGGCCACTTCCAGAACTTTCCTTCAATGCATTAACTGATTATCTCTGCTGCCTTAGCTCTGAAAACTAAGGCTACCAGAGAGCATGCCACAGCCAATGGAACTATAATTTCAGACCCTACTAATTCACCTGGATGTTAAAGTTCATGTGAAGCTCCACCAAATATTTCTACTTTTCAAAGACCTGAAACTCAGCAGCCACCTGCTGGAAACTGGCCTCAGAAACTAAGACCCGCTGGGTACTGGATGTGTGTTTGTCTTCTGATCTCCACAGCTCACCAAGGATTGTCTCAGCCTCTGCTCTTGTTTCTGTTCCTAGAATAGCAAAAACGAATAAACAAAAAAACAAAACAAAAACCCACAAACAAGCTATCTGATTAGGTTCACAATATTGCAGTCCTGGCTGAGTGCAAAAAATGAATATTGAACTACAGTAATTGACAGACAAATGTGCTAACCAACTGAGTTATTCATGAGAGCCTAGAGGTTAGGTATTTAATAATTACCTGGAGATTGGGGAATTAATATTCATACATATCTGAACAATGGATCTGTTCAGTCCATGGTTCCTATACTCTCCCATTCTTGTTACCTAGAAAAGAGATACTGAGTCACGATGAGCCCATAGAACATTTGATATCTCACTAGATTAGCTCCACACTTCCTACTGGGAAGTTACTGTTTTAAGCCCTAACAGTGAAAGCTATCATGGGACAGATGTGAACTACGTGAGGCTGACATACTTTATGAAAGGGTAAATGTAAATTTCAGAGGAAGGAACTGGAAAAACCATCTCTGAGCATAGAAAATCTTGACAGGCAACCTGAAGGCACATACACAAACATAGCCTGATATCTACTATCAACTTTATTACACATTGATTCTTTTGAAATTTTTCTTGCAAACAGGGGCTGATGGACATCCCAGAATTAGAGCACTATTACTCTGTGGAATACTAGGGTTCATAGTTTGGTGAAGTAATACAGTATTGGCTAAGAATTTCTATAATCTGATGATGATTATAATGAGTATGATCCTGTTGTGTGAATACTTCCTTTGATGGTCTTCTTCATGCTGACTATTTTGTGGTTGGAAGATAACAAAGATATAGCTTGCAAACTGAGAAATTCCAATTAAATATGGTTCAAACAGATTGGAATCTCAAGGTAGATTTTGTAGCCAAAATCTTGAGTCTGACTCATTTGGAAGGTCTTAAGAGATGGATGTGTACATCACAACCAATCTTATAGTCATGTCTCTACCAGCCAGGAAATTTGAGGTGAGTCCTTGTCACTGATCTCTCCACCGTTTGAATCACACAGACACCTCTGCTGATGTCAATATGGGATACCTGCAATGAGGAGAAGGTCACACAAAGCTCACACAGAGTTCTCCAAATGGCTGGGATTAGCAATGGCAAAAAGATGATGAGATGATAGTATGCCAACAGAAATATAGGCATAATCTGTCTCCTTTTTCTTGTGTCATTTAATGCAAGGTAAAGGGAATGGCAGCAGAACCCCTGGATAGTGGACCAGTGCAAAACCCAGTCCAACTATCCACACTGCCCCCAAAGCCACAAGAATACTCCAGAGTTTCGAGCAAATTCCAAGAATCCCTTTACTTTTACGAATATGGGGATAAACCAGATTATAGAATCATAGAATTGGAAGAGACCACATAGACTATCTAGTCCAACCTCCTGCCATGCAGGAAAAACATGATTGAACTACCCCTGACAGATGGCCATCCAGCCTGTTTAAAAGCTTCTAAGGAAGGAGCTTCCACCACATTCCAAGGCAGAGAGTTCCCCTGATAAACAACTCTTACAGTTAGAAAGTTCTTCCTGTTAACCTTATTTACCCCACAATACTTACAGGAAATGGGAAAATGTCACGGGAAGAGTCAGGAGCCACTCAAGGTGTATACATGTTATAATGACCATGCAGATAAGCTCTATGATTTTCTCTTAATTTCCTATGTGATTATTTATGCCTACATTTTTGGGGATTTTATGAGTCTACACTGAGGCAATGTGAGCTCATCTCATACTACAATACATTGACTATCTGGGGATATTTAGAAAAACTATAGAATTACAAAAAAGTTTTTCAAATACAGGTTCAAGTAATAGAAGGGTAAAGAAAATGTTTAAGTGAGGAAATGAGCAGGACATTTTACAGAGCAGCTTATGATGAGTCAGAACTCTGGAAGTTTGGTCTCAGCCAAAATGCAGACAGTACAGCCTGAGTCACTGTTATTGTATCAATCAATAATTACAGTGATCAGAATGCAGAGATTTTGATTTGACAGGTAGAAATATGCAGCCAGGAGTTAACCGTTGAGTTCTAATAAAGCCATAAGTCAACAAAAATGGAAAAATCATGACTAAATATTTATTCAAAATATTTCAGTATATCTTCATATATATGCATTGATTTACGCAATCTTGTTTTTGCTAAGGATTTGCAAATAATGCATTATAAGTCATTAAGCTGCTTGTATAGTACTACATTTTTGACAAAGCAAGGGTATAATAATGGTCCTTTCCCTAACTGAACTGTTCTTTTATGTGTGCGAGCAATGAGTAAGATTTATGTGTTATTAATTTCTTGTTTCTTTTGGGAGGGAAAGTGGCTACAATGTTTTCTTGGGGCATTTTGAAATACAATATGGTCCATGGGAAATGCAGTGATACCTCGAGTTAAGAGTTTTATTTGTTCCATGACCAAGTTCTTAACTCAAATTACTCTTCATTCAAAGCAAATTGCCATTGAAATGCTATTAATAAAAAAGAAAGATCAACTTTAAAATGGTAGAAGCACAAAGTTGAGGCAAGGATGCACAAAGCAAAAAGTGAAGAGGCAGAAGCATAATTTCCTTCATACTGCACCTACTCCAGCTTCCCTTCCTCTTTTCCTCTCCCTCCTTCCCTTCATGAAGCCAAACATACCTGGAATAAAAACCACACAAAATGAAATAACCCAAAATTCCTCAAAGTGGACAAGAGTGAAACGGACAGCAATCTCCCAAAGTAGACAAGAGCAGAAGGCATGTGGCACAGAGGCACGAGACACGGAGGCTGCTCCCTTGAAGCCCTAAAGCCCTGTACTCTGGTGCTAGTGCTCCCTCTGGTGCTAGCTCTTAACTCAAAATGGTGATCAAATGTCAAAGTGAAACCTGAGCCAAACAATGGCTCTTAACTCAAAACACTCTTAAGTTGGGGTGTTCTTTAGTTGAGGTTCCACTGTATATTTCAAAACCCTATGGATATCTGAAATCATGAATAATAGTGAACTCTATAATTTCAATTTTCTTTGGACAGACAGAAACATATAATAAAATTGCACCAGAAGACCTAGACATTCATGAACATTTCTGGATGGAGGATGGATATGTTTTGAAGCACGAGTAAGTGAAACCTTGGATATTGACTAAGGGATGAGCAACCTGTGGCAACATAACTATAGATTAAATTTCTTTTTAAAATAAGATTTTAAAATAAAGAGTTTACACCGTGATTAAGACAAAATGACATTTTAAAATTAACTTTTCAGATTCTGGTCTTGCCTCATTCCTTCATTTCCTACTCCACTTTTAAATTCTGATCTCATTGTATAACAATGAAGTAAAACACATACCATGAGACCATTCGAGGATTTACAAAGCCAAGCCATTAGTCTAGAGTTCCTCACAATACTATTCAAAGTAAAACTTAGAGACTAAAATTATGCTGCTTTGGACAGGTTTTTTTGAAGGTATAGATATTGATTAATTGATGTTTGGTACTATGTGAACACCAATGCCAACTTTCAGGTGAAAGTATTTAGTAATGTTCTCTGTGGCTGAGTCCCTCAGAATGCAATTGAAGGATTAAGCTTCTACTCATGCATTTGAATGTCCATCTCCACAAAGAGAGTTCATTTCATAGTTTCTTTACAAGCAAGTGTTATATTAGGGGTGTGCAAAATTGCAGAAATCCGTTCTGCTTTTGTTTTGAATTTTGGGTGACTCGTGTTCTGTTTTCAGGAAGATTCTGGGAGATTAGGAGAAGGGCTGTTCAGATTCATAATTTGGAACATACAAATTCTGTTTTCATCTAGGTAAGATTAGGTTTATTGGTGCCAATGGGAAAAATTTAGAAACTTGTTTATCTGGCATTTTATGGCTATCAGGATGAAACTTGACACATTTGTAGAACACATTTACAGCTGTAAGCCTGCGAGATTTCAGAACATTTCACTTATCCACCAATATTTTGGAATTTTAAAGTTTTTACAAATAATATTTTTTTAAAAAAAACCCAAAAAAGGTAATATTTTAAAATTTGCCCACAGCAACAGAACATGAGTAGGGCATCATTCCTGCAAAATTTCAGAAAGATCTGGTTATCCACTGAGTTTTCGGAATTTTTAAAATATTCTCTTTCTTCCACTGAGAGGAGGAGACAACATGGAAGACAAAAAAAAAAAAAACCCAGGTAGTTCTGGAACTTGAACTCCAGAAAAAAGAAGAAAACCAGTCTGTGATGCAGCAAATATGACTGTGTTGAAGCCCATCATCCCTGCAGAGGGATGATGTGCTTCAACTAGGGGGGGAAGGGTCAGAATATAAACAAACCTAATGACGTTTTCCTGAAATTCCATGTGAGGCAACTGTTTTGCTCTATTTTGGTTCTGTTTTAGCCTTCCAGCATTTCGTTTCAGCAGTTCATATCTATGAATTGCTGAATTTTTCTGAATTTTGAGTTGACTGCTGGAATTTTGTGCACCCTTACTTTATATGTATAGGAGAACTTTATGTGGATGTGTACAAGAATTATATATGTAAACTATGGAATTTGGTATCACACGATCTAGTGATGGTTGCCAGCCTTGATTACTCAGAGTGCATCTACACTGGAGAGTTAATGCAGTTTGACACTACTTCAACTATCATAACTAAATGCTATCGAATCATGGGAGTTATAGTTCTTTATGTGTGCAAGGTCTTTAGCCTTTTCTGCCAAATAGTGCTGGTGCCTCACCAAACTGCAACTCCCATGTTTCCACAGCATTGAGTGATAGCAGTTAATGTGATGTCAGACTGCATTAATTCTACAGTGTAGATATGCCTTTTGATAATTGCACAGAGAGTAAGGCAATTCGTGGCTATTAGTTTTGTGGAAATTGCATTGTTTGGTACTCAGCCTGGGGTTCCTATGTAATTTTTCTCCTCTCCTAAAATGTATTTTAACTATTATTAACTTCCACTGTTTTTTGTTGTGGGAGCAAATTATGGTTCTGTTTAGCATCTTTGGTGCCTGTACGCTGAGGGTACTATTGTGTGCGTGTGGTGCTTTTTGTCATGGCCTTGGGCCCGTACAATAAACTATTCTGATGATGTAATTTTTCCAACACAGTCTTCAGCATTCTCAGTCATCATGACTAATAGATTCCTGGAGCTGTGATCTTCAGCAAGGATGCAAGGATGAAACCATGGTTGTTTGTTTTATGTTTCTTATTTATGAATTGGATCAGGCACTGAATGTTTGCCATCTTTTGTGGGAATCCACCCTGTGTCTCCTTGAGGAGAAAGAACAGAATATAAATAAAGTTTTATTATTATTATTATTATTATTATTATTATTATCATCATCAATAATAATAATAATAATAATAATAATAATAATAATAATAATAATAAACCAATGTTTTTCTTGTCCTATTTGTGGTCTGATCAGTTGTCTGACTGGCCACTGTAGGAGCAGCTAGTTAGACTAAACAGGTCTTTGTACTTAAGTGTATTCTTCGAACTTGTAAACTAGTTTAATATCTGTATCATACCTAGTTTACTAGAAATAGTTTTGCTTGGGGAGGTAGGGAGCAGCAGCAAAGAATACATGGTTCAGAATTAATGCAAATATTGATAATCAATGAACCTCAGAAAAACATTTCCATAATTATCTTGAAAAACCAACTACGAAGGCTGAACACTGTCATTCTGTAACTAGTTCTTGGCATTAAACCTCTATCTTTAATTATAAACATCTTACAAGAATGCATTTTGACTAGTTGTCAACTTATTTCAAGACGAGATAATTTGGGAATATTTGGAGTTAAATATATTATGATGCATTTGTGGTTTGGATGTTGATACTTGCTGTTATTCTGTTTGGAAATAAAGTCAATATCTTCTGTGTTATTAAGTGATATTTTACTTCTGTAAAGTTTAAGTGTTGGTTTGCTATGGATGGATGCAGCCTTATGATACTAATACTTTTGCTTCCTTCCGGAATCAAACTGAAGCCAAGAGCAGGGTGTGTTCCTGAACTCCTTGCCTAGGGGAATTGACCTTTCTTAGCATTACTGGTTTTATATATCTAGGAAACCTCAGGAGTGGAATTGCTAGATATCGCCCCCTTGTTAACACTGTCAATCTCTTTTCATAACTCACTGACTTCATTTGATGTGTCAGCTAGGAAGCAGCTTTTCATTAAACCCAGATTCCCTCTGGTGTTTTTATACCCAGGTTCTCTCTCACACACATTCACCTTTCCCTCCAGCCTGTAAATTCACTGTTACTTGAAGCTGAAAATATACACACACCTTTATGATTTACTGCAATGTCACCACAGGTTTTGAACATTGTACAGTAGAGTCTCGCTTATCCAACATAAATGGGCCGGCAGAACGTTGGATAAGCAAAAATGTTGGATAATAAGAATAGATTAAGGAAAAGCCTATTAAACATCAAATTGCATTATGATTTTACAAATTAAGCACCAAAACATCATATTTTGCAACAAATTGACAGAAAAAGCAGTTCAATACATGGTAATGTTATGTAGTCTTTACTGTATTTATGAATTTAGTACCAAAACATCGCAATGTATTGAAACAGCTGTGGATCCAGGTAGGAGGCAGACTGCACTGGATAATGCAGAACGTTGGGTGAGTGAAGGTTGGATAGGCAAGACTCTACTGTATACAGTAAACAGGATTGTGTTGGCTATAATAAACTAAAGTAGATAAGATACAATTATTTTTGTTGCTGCTATTGTTATTGTTTTCTTCACCACTGCAACTATTGATAAATGCTAATGCTACTACAGAACTCATAAAATACAAATTATCAATAATTATTTGGCTGCTTTCACAACTCAGAAAAAGTTGATTTTTCTATTTTGAATATTGGACACTGAAACTGAGAATACTCAGTGCTGACAAACAGTAAGTGTGCTCTGAGATTTCATTTGGACCCACTTTAGTCACACGTTAATTCTCATCTGGGTAATTAAAAATTGATTGAATGCTTGAACTGAGGTAATCTCAATGAAAACTCAAGCATATTTTACATTGTATATACAATGGTTTTCCAGAATATCTAAACATCCGAAATGAGAAAATGCATTTTAACATGAACTAGAACTTTCCATTTGAATTTCAAAACATGTAAACAATGCAGGCGAAGTACTTTTTCTGGAACAAGTTTTATCCCACACAAGTTTGGTCTATTAAAATCCTTTCGTAATCCAGTCATTGCAGAATTGTCCCTGGCTTTCCTAGAAACAAAAATCTGATCAAGCATTTTATTTTGGTCAGCTGTTTGTGTCAGCCCTTCATAGAATCCAGCAGTTTTCTTGGCCTGTTTCATGGATCAATAAAATTAACTGAGGAGCTCTTAAATGTATCATGTGGTTATTTTCTTGAAAGCCGGCAGAGTAAGCCATTTCTTTACTAATCCCTGGTGTAAAAAATATAACTGTAGTGCATGTCCTTAAAATAGAGTGTAAACAGGAACACCTGAGCAGTTGCTCATGAATACTCTGAAGTTAGTGCAGTCTTTGTACACTGTCCCACCCACACATAATGGATCCAAATGTAGGTGGGGAAAAAAGAACACTTTCCTGTTATTGTTAGCAGCCATCTGTCTTCGCAAGATTATATGATGGTAATGTTCCTCTGGGATAACAGAGGGATAAAATGTCTTCTTCATGGTTTGCTGCAGCCTACAAAAACTGGCAGAGTGATGTGGGGGAGATTTAGTTTTACTCGGGGTTTGGGTATGTCAGTGCTTGTTTTCAGAGGCTGACAGTTTGCTCAGGGGGGGGGGGGGGACTGTTGGACAGTTTACTGACTGTACACCTTGTGAAGTTGCATTTGTTTAGCTCAGTGGAAAGCCTTTATTTATTTATTTATTTATTTATTTATTTATCTATAAATGGCCATGGACACAATTGCTTCTGAGCATCCCCTTTTATGGATTGGTGATGATAAAACAAATAAAGTAGAGTTTGGGGTGACATTGACAGAAGGCTATAAGTGAGGATGAGCTAATTCTATTGCAGTGTAGGCAGCAAAGTTTTTTTTTCCTGCTGCCTCTATTGCATCTGTGAGGCGAGGCCCCTGCCACTGTGAAAATGATTGAATAATGGGCATGTTGTGGATATGGAATGGTTATTTTCTACTTGGGCTTTCCCACAGAAATCTCCAGCAGGGAAGCCTCAGGTTACTGCTAATGCTTGAGTGGGAAAGACAAGGCTTTTGGAGAGAACAGTTGTGCAAAATTCAGAGCTTTCTATGCTCCGTTTTTTCAAAAACTATTTTTGGGTGTCTTTTGAATTCTGTTTATACACAAGGGCCAGGGCTGTGTGATCGATAAAAAAAAATCTCAAAACTCATAACAAAATTAGGGGGTGCCAGAGTTTAATTTCTAAAGTGTTTCTAAAGTATCATTAGTAAAAAATTTGTTACTATAATGTATATTAATTTTTGTTATAGTAATTGTGCAAGTGGGGAAACTTCAGGGATTCTGAAGTTTCAATTATCCACAGATTTTGGGGAAAATTTAAAAGTTTTTATAAACAACATTTTTTAAAAAAAAGCCACAAGAGCTATCTCCTTGAATGTTCTATACAATGACACAAGATAATAGAGGGCCATTCCCCCTAACTTTCAGAAATATTCATATAGCTACTGGTTTAATGGAATATTTTAAAATTTTGACAAAAATGTTTTTTTAAGCCACAACAGCTATCTCATTGAATGTCTCTCAATTGATTTCTTTCCAGTCCAGCACAGAGATTTGCTTACTAGAAGTATCAGTCAGTCCTCTTCTTTCCAGATTCAACAATTTATTGGAGCTCGGCTGGGTGCTGCTATGGAGGGACAAAGCTCTCCCTTATCCTGATTGGGGCTTTCTGGTGCTGAGCAGAACTCTGGGAAATGTAGTTTCGAGCAGGGCCTTTTTAGTTCTCTAGCATAGGACTCCTCACCTTCCCAAATTACATTTTCCAGAATTCTGTGCTTTCTTAGTCTTGTTTCCCAGAGAACTCTGCTTTCTCCCCATTGCTTCCCTCTCCTAATGTTGAGAGGCCATTAATTTAAAGAGGAAAGTCAGCCTTTTTGGCTTTGCTTTGCTTCCTTACACTGAAAATAAAATTGACTTTGGGAGGCTTCTGAGATTTATAAAATTCAAACAAAAAGTATTGAGTAAGTTTTGATTCTTAAGTTTGTCATGCAAGCCATACCCATATGTCAGATATCATGTCATAAGTACGAATTTAATGAATTTGATATGACTAACAAAAAATTGTACACCCCTAATAAGGAGTTTGCTATCTAACAACCTTATCACACGATGGCTGCAAGTCCTAAGATGCTTGCAGTACAGCTGATCAATGGAACCCCACACTGCCCATCACATGATGTAGGCTAACTTTCAATGAGCTCTGTGGATGAACTGGGGTGCAAGCATCCTACGATATTTGGCCCAGAACATGGGAGGCCTCTCGTGTTTCATAAGGAACCACAGGGCCAGTGTGGTGGGGAGCCATGTGTTGTGCTTTCCCACATGTGATGGGGAGGAGTGGCTGTTGATGAGGTGGGGCATGGGGTACCAGAATTGCCTTGCTGCCCCCTGATTTGCCACGGGGGCTGGCAAATTGCAATAATAATGCAATGCTGTATTCTTAAGCTTGTTTTCCCCATGCTCTGAGATTCAGGGAAAAGAGGAGGACACATATCTTTGTTGTTTATTGCCATAGAGGCAGCCACAGCACTCGAGAGATCTGTTGATCAACCTTTTGGCCATTAGATTGCAGAGATTCATAGGATTCAAGACAGTCCTCTATGCTATCTATCCACACGAAGCCACAGAAAGAGTCCAATGGAAAATTTGAAGCTCGGTGTCATCAATGTTGATACCTAGCTCTATGTCAGTCCACAAAGTAATGTGAATTTTTTTAATTGAACATACATGCAATTACAATGTATCCCTTTCGAAATAGGCTCCTTAAGATTGAATACAATGATTCCATCATTGCTGCCACTCTTCATAGCAGTAGAGGAAGTCTTACTTGAGATGTTCTTCAAAGCCCTGATCACAACTGCCTCGATGTTTTCAAATGTCCAAAAATGATATACTTTGAGGTGGGGTTTGAATTTGGGAAAGATACTGCTCAGGGCTGTACAATAGATGGAGAAGCATTCAGAACAGTCTTCACACAATGAGCCAGATTGCTCTCTGTTCTTGAAGTTGTAGGAGGCTGCTCTAGGCTCCTCTGTACTTTTGTTCATGACAAGATGCAAAAAATACTACATACTTTGCTAATGTACTGACTGCTACAAAGGCATGGGCTCAACTGAAGGTCAAACTGTGTGCCTCAGTTCCTCCTCCACCTGCCTCAATCAACACTTTCCTTTCCTTGGTCTTCTGCACTGCACGCACAAAAACTCAATTCTCATTACTTTTGGGACAGATCCCATACAGTGGAAGTTATGCTATTAAAGCACAAATACGGTGAGGGCATGATGTCCAGTATCATTCAATCATCTACAAAAGTATGGGTGAAGTAATTTTCAAATGGACAGCTTAAACCAACTGGCCAGTGTAGCAAACCAAAGCTATCCTGGTTGCCTTACTAGTCTGCCCCTTAGTCTTTTGATGCTGTTTCTGGGAGCAAGATAAGTCCAAAATAAAAAATGTGGGCCTGAATTTGAAAGTAAAATTTCCCTGTGTAAATTACCTGTCCTTGGAAATGCACAGGGAAAATGAGACTTCATTGGTTGCCTTGTGTGGTTTTTGATACCATGGTATCGTTCAGAACAGGCTGCCCAAGTTGAATACTGTGGGCAGTATCATGTGGGCTTTCTGGACCTACCTCAATAGGTGAATTCAGATGGTAGTGCTGGGACATTATTTCTCTGTCTCTTGAGTAGGGTGCTATAGGGCTTTTCAGGCTCTGTACTATCTACCATGCTTTTTAGTATTGTCCTAGAACTACTGTGATAGATCATTCAATTATTGTTGAAAGCTTTCATGGCCGGAATTACTGGGTTGTTGTAGGTTTTTTTGGCATTTATGGCCATGTTCTAGCGGCATTCTCTCCTGTTTCACCTGCATCTATGGCAAGCATCCTCAGAAGTAGTGAGGTCTGTTGGAATTAGGAAAATGGGTTTATATATCTGTGGAATGACCAGGGTGGGACAAAGAACTCTTGTTTGTTGAAGCTAGGTGTGAATGTTTCAACTGACCACCTTGATTAGCATTTGATGGTCTGGCAGTGCCTGGGGCAATCTTTTGTTGAGAGGTGATTAGATGTCCTTGATTGTGTCCTCTCTGTTGTTTTGCTGTTGTAATTTTAGAGTTTTTTTTAATACTGGTAGCCAGATTTTGTTCATTTTCATGGTTTCTTCCTTTCTGTTGACATTGTCCACATGCTTGTGGATTTCAATGGCTTCTCTGTGTAGTCTGACATGGTGGTTGTTAGAGTGATCCAGCATTTGATCCTGTCTGCATAGGGGTAGCTTTGCAACTGTTAAGATGCTCTTGGGATTATTGCTATGTGTTATATGTAAAATTGTCTTTGAAAATGTTGCAGAATAGGACTGGTAGACTGGTCAGTGGAATATAATAAATTTATACAACGATTATGCTATCTGAATGGGCTGACAGTTTATTCACGGGCTTAATTCAAAATACTGTTTTGAATTGTGACGGCTCTTAGCTAGGGAACAAGTTAGATAAAGAAATGTCTCTTCCTATATTTACCTATTTGAACTACTGTTTTCAATCTGAGGCCATTCTCCAAGAGCCACTGTCAAATGTGGTGTGGGTGGGAATAGAAGAAGGAAGGTGTTTTCAGTGGTGGCATTCTCTCTATAGAATAATTTCTACCATCTGTAGTGTACCTTGTTCCTGTGGCACATACATTATGGTATTTCTGTCACTAGGATATTTCTTTACTTTCCTAGGAATTTTAAGAATTCTTTCTAGTGTCTCAAGATCATAACACTCTATTACTTTGCTGCTGGCTTTTATGGTGCCTTTAGTTTTGCTCCTGGTTTTATGTTGGCTCTTCATTTGGATATTCTTATCATTAGGGGTTGTATTTATTTCGAATATTTTATATGTAATCCAAAAAAACCTTTTTATTAGGTAGTTTCAAAGCAGGAATGACCACTACCCCCAGCAACAATAAATGGGTATCAGTATAGTTCTACCACATGTATATCTATTTTAATGTAATACTATTGCGGGTTGCATCTTATCTTGGCCCTCCCTCTTGAATATTTTATGTGTTCATACATTTAGTGTATTTCAAGACAAATGATTAGTCAACAAAAACAGTCTTTACAAGATCCATATTTACATTAATATCCACGTAGCCAACTTAATTGACCAACAGAAGAGCTGCTGTTGTTTTGTTTATTGATGTTCCCGGTGTATCACGGAGGCAGCAATTTAGCTCATGTCTATAAATAGAAATTATACAGTGGATGGCACTGGCTGGTCTTGTGTTTTTAATATTACCTTCAGGGTAAAGTATGACATAACCTAATTACAGTGGTAGAGCTTTCACTGTAAGGAAAATTATTGTTATTCCATTTGACAATCAAGTAATTAGCTTCTCTACTGGATATTTTACTGGACGTTGTTTCTAATTAAGTCATCCACTAGAATTTAAATTTTAGTAAAGGTGTTTGCACTATGAAAATGAAAGCTTTCTAATATAATTTTAAAAACAACACTCCATTAATTGCTAAAGCTCAAGCAGTATGGAGCATAAGGGGAAATTTTACTTTATGCAATCTGATCATCTCATGCAAAATCTGAATTTAATTTTATTCTTTGCAAAGTCCAATGTATTGGTGGAGTCAAAGCTAAAACTAGAAAGATTACTTTATACTCTTATTCTTGCCTACCTATCTGCATTCACATGTAATATATATACTAGGGCTGGGCAGTTTCGTTTCGTTAATTCATAATTCGTTAATAATTCGTTATTTTTTTGTTCTGAGGTCGTTTCGTTATTATTTCCGCATGTCTGGGGCAAGTTTTTTGTTTAATTAGTGAAAAAAAATTATAATATCACACCAACAGTCAACAACAGAGGGAGAGGGAAGCTTCAGAAGTTTTTGGAGGTTTTTTAGCGTATTTTGCGGTTGCGTCCGCCATTAACGAATTGATTCGTTATTGTTTCGGAAATCGATTCATTAATGTTTTGTAATTTTTTCACATTTACGAAATTTTGTAAATATCGAACTTTTTAAAAATATCGAACTTTTTAAAAGGAAAATTTTGTAATTATTTTAAATATCGAAACAAAAAAAACCCCAAATACAAATCGATTTTAGAAACAAATTTTTCCGTTGTTACCCAGGCCTAATATATACACATACATTTGTATACATAACATGCTCAATTACTCACATGGTAAGCCCTATTCGGTCATTATCTTTGCTCATGCAAACAACCATGTGTGTGAGAGAATAGGTATGTGCTAGCACCCCAACTCTTGTTTCATTTTAACCATATTTACCTCTCCTCATGAGCTAATGGATGAACTTTTGAAGTATTGAATCATTGGGTAGAATAAGGTTTTTCAGGTTGTGTAGCCATGTTCCCAAACCATTCTTCCTGACATTTCGCCAGCATCTATGGTAAGCATCCTCAGAGATTGTGAGGAGAGAATGCTTTGGGAACATGGCCATACAGTCCAAAAGACTTACAGCAACCCAGTGATTCCAGCCATGAAAGCCTTTGACAACATATTGAAACATTATCTTTTCTAGCAGAATGTGTACCAAGGGATGCCCAGCAGCTTCTTTCTCTCTGTCTGTCTACTTCTCACTTGAACTTTGGATCTACCATTTCTCTTGAATGTTGGATCAGATTCCTACATGTATGGATGCTTGTTTCTTTAGATTTAATGGGGTATGTCCTTCAAGGTATAACCATGCATACAAATGAATAATATTAATTCAACATTCAGCTTTTGAATAATGAAGAAAGTGTGAGTGCTAAAGTTTAAGAAACAAAAGCTGTCATTTTTATTAGGATGGAAGGTCACTTTAGTCATTTATTCTTTGTTCTCTGTTGCAGTAAGACATCAAAATCAACACCACCTTCAAAATAAACAAGTGCTTATACTTCTCAGTCTCACTAATTAGATTTGACCGATAACAATTAATCAACCCAAGCTTAGTTGATTTTAGCAGCAGTCCTATGCACGTTTATTTAGGAGAAAGCTCCATTCAGTCCATTTAGTTTTAGTTTTCTTGGCAAGGATACTGGGGTGGTTTGCCATTGCCTTCCCCAGGGATCATGCTTGGTCTGACTTCTCTGGTGTTGGAGGAAAGTTCTGAGAGTGCCTTGGACTGTGAGAAGATCCAACCAGTCCATCCTCCAGGAAATAAAGCCCGGCTGCTCACTGGAGGGAAGGATACTAGAGACAAAGTTGAAGTACTTTGGCCACATCATGAGGAGACAGCAAAGCCTAGAGAAGACAATTATGCTGGGGAAAGTGGAAGGCAAAAGGAAGAGGGGCCGACCTATTTATTTATTTATTTATTTATTTATTTCACAGTTTTGTATACCGAGCTTCTCAACCTCGTTGAGGGACTCAGCCCGGTTTACAGCCATAAAAACATATACATTCATTAAAATATCATATATCACAAATTACAAAACAACTTTAAAATACACTAAATATAAAACTACAGTGGTCAGTCATCCTATTAAGATGGATCTATATCCACTTCCATCCAGAGTCCTATGGTGTTGTCTCATTCCTCGAAGGCGTGACTCCACAGCCACGTCTTCACCCGTTTCCTAAATGTTAGAATGGATGGGGCGGTTCTGGCCTCCAGAGGGAGAGAGTTCCAGAGTCGTGGGGCCACCACCGAGAAGGCCCTGTCCCTCGTCCCCACCAGGCGCGCTTGCGAGGCTGGTGGGACCGAGAGCAGGGCCTCTCCAGATGATCTTAGTAATCTTGATGGTTCGTAGGGGAGAATACGTTCGGAGAGGTAAACAGGGCCGGAGTCGTTTAGGGCTTTATAGGTGAACACCAGCACTTTGAATTGTGCTCGGAAGCTAATTGGTAGCCAGTTGAGCTGTCGTAACAGCAGAGTGGTGTGCTCCCTGTACCCAGCCCCCGTTAGTAATCTGGCTGCCGCGCATTGGACTTGCTGCAGCTTCAAAGGCAACCTCACGTAGAGAGCGTTGCAGTAATCTAAGCGAGATGTAACCAAAGCGTGTACTACCGTGGCCAAGTCAGCCCTCCCAAGGTACGGACGCAGCTGGCACACAAGTTTTAATTGTGCGAAAGCTCCCCTGACCACCGCTGAGACCTGGGGTTCCAGGCTCAGCGATGAATCCAGGAGAACTCCCAGACTGCATACCTGAGCTTTTAGGGGGAGTGTGACCCCGTCTAGCACAGGCTGTAACCCCGTACCCTGTTCGGTCTTACGACTGACCAGGAGTACCTCTGTCTTGTCTGGATTTAGTTTCAATCTGTTGTCCCTCATCCAGTCCAAGACAGCGGCCAAGCACCAGTTCATGACCTGAACAGCCTCCTTAGTGGTAGGTGGAAAAGAGTGATAGAGTTGGACATCATCTGCGTACAGATGACATCGCACCCCAAAACTCTGGATGAGCTCTCCCAACGGCTTCATGTAAATGTTAAACAACATAGGGGACAGTATTGAGCCCTGCGGGACTCCACAGTACAATGGCCGAGGAGTCGAGCAGGAGTCCCCTAGTGACACCTTCTGGGAGCGACCCTCGAGAAAGGACCGGAGCCACTGCAAGGCAGTACCCCCAAGACCCATTCCCGCGAGGCGTCCCAGAAGGATACCGTGGTCGACGGTATCGAAGGCCGAAGAGAGGTCCAGTAGAACCAACAGGGACACACTCCCCCTGTCCAGTTCCCGGCACAGATCATCAACTAAGGCGACCAAGGCTGTCTCAGTACCATGTCCCAGCCTAAAGCCAGACTGCCGGATCTAGATAGTCCGTGCCCACCAGGAATTCCCGGAGTTGCGAGGCCACCACACGTTCCAGGACTTTGCCCAAGTAGGGGAGATTGGAAACTGGCCGAAAGTTGATGAATTGAGTGGGGTCTAGTGATGGTTTTTTCAACAGCGGTTTATTTACAGCTTGTTTTAGGCTGGCTGGAATCTTGGCTTCCCAAAGGGGAGGCATTAACCACCACCTTTACCCAAACTGCCAAACCCCCTCTGGCTTCTTTTACCAGCCAGGAAGGGCAGGGGGTAGGTCTCGCCTCTCCCAGAACCCTGATGACCTCGTCGAGTTGAACAGATTGAAACGAATCCAACAAAACTGGACAAGCAGATGCTTGAGTTACATCCTCAGAGACCGCAGTTAATGTGGTGTCAAAGCCCACGCGGATCAAAGCGACTTTGTCCGCAAAGTACTGAGCAAATGCTTCACAGCGCGCTGCCGAGTCGTCAGGGGACCCACTCGAGGTGGGATTCAACAACCCTCTGACTACTCGAAATAGTTCTGCCGGACGGTTCCTTGCGGACGCAATATTGGCCGAATAGAAAGCATTTTGCGCGGCCTCTATTGCCGCGCCATACGCCCTTAGATAAAGGCGTAGACGTGTTCGGTTTGGCTCGCTGGGCTCTTTCCTCCACACGCTCTCTAGCCATCTCTTTGTTTGCTTTAGCTCCACCAGCTCCTCGTTGAACCAAGGGGCAGGTTTCGCTCGGCGACTTAAGAGAGGGCGCTCCGGAGCAATCGTGTCTATTGCCCTAGTCAGCTCCCCATTCCAGTGAGCGACCAGGGCATCAACAGAATCACCATCCAAGGCAGCGGAAACATCCCCAAGAGCCATCAGGAATCCTTCTGGATCCATAAGCCTCCTGGGGCGGACCATCTTAATGGGTCCACCACCCCTGCGGAGGTTAGATGTTGCAACGAGTCTAAACCTGATCAGATGGTGGTCGGTGTTGGGGTTCAGCCTGAGTTTGAACTTGAACCTGATTCTCTGTTTGTTCCTCCTGTTGCTAATGAAAATATATTTACTGATGCTAATGGAAATGTACCTTTTGATGCCAATGCTCCTGAAATTAGTGAGGAAGAAACTGCTGTAGGTTTGGAAAATGCCAATGTTCCTGAAATTAGTGAGGAAGGAACTTCTGTAGATTTGGAAAATGAAAGTACCAGTGTTCATGAGAATGTTTCAGAGGGAGACCTTTAACTTTCCCTCCCTTCTGCACCTGTTAACTGTAATGACAACAGAAGGGGCCAAATTTGGGAAGACAGAAGTAAATCACTCAGTTTGCGTCAATCCTCCCGAATTCAAGAATTAAAAACATTGGCTTCAAAAAAGAAGGGCGGTTCACAGAACCAATTCTTGAATTTTAATTGCCTTATGCCGGGCTGACTGTCTCAGTTCAGGCATCGTTTCAGAATTGATGAAGTCCTTGGCAGTTCTCCCGGTTCCCTGGCCATAGTTTGGGAAGATTTCTAGGATATCAAGTACGGTTAGTGGATTGCTAACAGGTTCCAGTATTTCACAGTGAGGCTTTTGGTTTTGCTTTGTCCATTTAAATTCATGTTTGCTGATTTTGCTGTGGCTTTTGACTTGCATTTTTCCTTTATTTTGTAACCATTTTTCTTCAATAAAAAAGGATTGTTTTTCACAGCCAAGTGTGGTGAATAGTTATCTTAGGGCCTCGTTCCCTGCTCTGGATTGCAACAGTCGGTCCATGGCAAAGGAGAGATTGACAGCTCCTCCACACCACCACCTTCTTCCCAGCCCTGACAGAAGACCAGGTCAAGTGTGTGTCCAGCACAGTGGGTAGGGCCAGATACTAGTTGGGAAAGCCCCATAGTTGCCATGGTGGCCATGAAGTCCTGAGCCGCTCCTGAAAGAGTGGACTCCGCATGTACATTGAAGTCCCCCAGCACAACAAGCCGCTGGGACTCCAATGCCAGGCCTGAGACCAACTCTGCAAGCTCAGGTAGGGCTGTTGAGGTGCAGCGGGGTGGTCGGTACACCAACAACAGCCCTATTCTGTCCCGGTCCCCTAGCCTCAGGTGGACACATTCAAACAAGGTCAACTGTAAGGCTGGGCCTCTGATCAAGGAGATGGAATCTTTATAGACTATTGCAACTCCGCCTCCCCGCCCCCCGGATCTCGGTTGGTGCTGCACAGCATAACCTGGTGGGCAAAGCTGGGTGAGATTCACCCCTCCAGCCTTGTCCAACCAGGTCTCCGTGATGCACGCCAGATCTGCCTTTTCCTCCAGCATCAAATCCTGGATGGTTGATGTTTTCCCATTGACAGATCTGGCGTTCAACAGCACCACCTTCAATCCCGGAGGACCGTCTACCTTGGAACCCACGTTTACCAAGTCAGGAGCACATTTTGGAATTTTCCTCAGCGTTTGTTCACGAATTGGCTGAATTAGTTTTTTATCTCTCCCTTTCCCGTATCTCCCCCTCCCCATCATAACTTCTATGGGGGCCCTCCGAGGACTGGAACTCTCCCCCTCCCCACCTCCCCCTTTCTCTACATCATGACACTCTAGTATTGCACTGCTATATAGCATATCATTAACCCGGCCCGATGGCAAACTATCAATTTCATCGTTCTTATAGTTCCACTCCTCTGATTCATAGAACCATCTCCAATTTTCCCCGGCCATTTGACCGTTACTGGAGAAGGTTATAAAGTGCGCGATGTAAAGGGCAAATGCAAGCTTAAGACGACGGTCCACACATAACATTGCAATTCGCAGTCCACAGGAGTTCCTCCGTTAATTAAAGTGCTAGCCCGTTGTCCGTCGCCAAAACATGAGGAGGAGTAGGATTACAAGGCCTTCATTTACAGTGCAATAACATTGGCAAGAGTTCGGCAATTAACAGTATTGAATCAGCAACCAAAAGGGTAAGGGCAGTGGAGGTGCACATTGTAAAAACAAAGTAGTTTGGGAGGTACTAGCCACTACTAATGTACTTCAGACAGCCTGCAGCTGTTGGTAATCTTCCAGTAGTTAGATGAATCAGAACCGCCCCAGTCTACAATTACACTACACCCTATTAAATCCACTACCAATTTAAAAACGCAGAGATAATACTGAAAAACAATAAGTGAGTCAGATAGATCTAATTCCCTAGCCGCAGAGGTTTCCTATTGGATGGAGGAAGGACGACTGACCCTTGGCAAGCCGAGGGTGTATGGTGTCAGCTGATGGCTGACGGTTGGATACAGCTATTAACAGATATTAACAAAGATTAAGGCGCAGCTTCACAGTTAGGGGTCGCTTCACAATTAGGTATCAATAGACAGCTTCACAGACCAGAAAAGCAGCTTCACAGATAGAGATCAAGCAGGCTGCTCCAAGCCTAAAGGAGTAGCTCTACACAGTATGTTCACAAAAAGCAGATACACAATAGTTCTCCAGGGAGCAACAACATAGGCCAAAGGGCGACTTCACAGAAAGATATTCAAAGAACAGCTTTACAGTCTGGAGGTGCAACTCCCTCACCCTGAGTTCTCACGAGCAGCTTCACAGTATAATCCGGAGTCTAATTAGGGTAGGGGTGCTCCACCACGCCGTCATCATGCCGGGCCCTTGAAGGTCAGAACACAGGGCAGGTAGTAGCCACGTATCTCACGAGTAGAGCCTAAAAAGGCACGTTACTCTCGAGAAGAGCCCACTGTCTCGGCCTCCGAAGACGGAGACTCCCAGCACATATGAGTGCACCAGGTCGCCCGAAGCACCTAAAGGCCACAATCACCGAAGTTTCCCATCCTATGCTGCTCCCGCTGCAAAGAACTCCGCCACTGGGCCGCCAAATGTCTTTCGCGGCAAGGCCCGCCTCACCGCTGGGGAAGAGCCTTGGGGAGGTCGCTGGCGAGTATCGGCCGTCCCAACCAAGGGCAAGATGGATGGATGGCATCCTTGAAGTGACTGGACTGACCTTGAAGGAGCTGGGGGTGGTGACGGCCGACAGGGAGCTCTGGCGTGGGCTGGTCCATGAGGTCACGAAGAGTCGGAGACGACTGAACGAATGAACAACAACAACAACAACAACTCCATTTAGTATGATGGGATGCCCGAGTAAACGTATGAGGGGTGGTGCTGTTAATCAGCCAATACAGCTGTCTTTTTAAAAACAGAATCTGAGTATGATGATGACAATTTCATTCTAATAGTATTGTAGATTACTATTTGTACATTGAGGAGATTCATAGGCAAGATGTTTAAGAATATTATTTTAAAACTAAGAGCAAGAAGGGCCATGTATGCTAGCATCAAGCCATAGCCTGGACTTTTTTCCAGCAATAGCTTCTTGGAGTCAGTTGTCAGATGTTATCTGTATTAAAATTGGGGGGGGGGGGGGTAGCTGACTGTTGCACGTTTGTTCTTTAAATCTGGCTAACTAAAATTATACCTAGGTTGAGTTTTCAGTAGTTGGAGCACTTTAGTGTACAATTCTTTTGATAGTTAGATTATACTTTATTCTACAGAAATGTAATTTGAGAGTCTTGATGCTTGTTTTTGGTAAGTGTTGTGACTTGAAGATGAAAATATGCCACCCTGGCTGCTGTTTCTCCTTTAAAAAAAGACATATATGTCACTAGCTACAAAGAAGAAAATGTTTCATCACTCCCACTAAGCCCCAAGGACTCCACAATATCTGCAATGTTTATGAAGTTTGAAGTACTTGTTTTTGTTTGGGAACTGGTACAATACAGAATAAGAAAATATTTGGTCCCTTACCTTTTAAAAATGCACTGAAGTATTTTTTTGTAAGAGAGAATGTACTTTACATGATGAGACTTATGTGTATATTTGTGTGAGAAAGAGATTAGATTAATATACTATCACAACAGTAGATTATGATAATCTATTATGGGCTAATTCTGCTTTTGCAGAACCCAGCAATATTGATGTAACTTCCTATATTGTGATACCCCCTCGATGGACTGTCATCTTGTCGTGGTGAGGGGGCTTGCATGTTCCAATGAACCTGTGGGCACAACGACCGAGACCGCATTCCACCTGGAAACCAATGCCCTCACTGTGGGAGAAGATGCAGGTCAAGAATAGGGCTCCACAGCCACCTACGGATCCACAAGAATACTGATCATGGAAGACTATCCTACTCGTCCAAAGAGGGATCGCCTAAGTAAGTAAGTAAGTAAGTAAGTAAGCATATTGTGATAAGAATGGCTCTGAATTGTGAACATTTAATAATAAAAACTTGGTGGCCGCTAGAAACTTGCCATTCTAGTTTTTAGTAGAAGTTCAACTATGGATGCTTATGTCAGGTTGATTTTCTTCCTGTGAAGAACAGATTAAATCTGCTCTTTGTCCTGTGTTATTCTTTCCACAACCTTTTCATCTAATGATGCTGCTACAGTGACTGTAACTGGGCCAGTGATAGATCAAAACGTCATACCATGTCCCATTAGAAATGCTTTATTTATATATTTTCAGTCTAGTCTGCAATCTGGCAGGAATGTGATTTAGGCCACTTCCATTATTATCCCTGGTGTAAAGTGGCATCATTAGCAAAGCTGAGAAAAGTAAAGCTAGCTGACTGGACAAGTTATCTGAGTATCCTGCTTGCAAACAGTGGACATATCATGGCCCTGGAGATATTAGCTGCAATCTCTATAAAAGAAACTACAAGGTGAGGTCATCAAATGCACTGCTCAGTGAAGCACAAATACATTATGGATTTATGAAGGCAAATGACAGAGCACTGCAAAAAAGAACAGGGAGAATTAATTAACTATTAAACAGAGACACGATTTTACATGGGGATGAGGAGTTGCAGTTAAAACCACTGCCATTTCCAAGGCTTACATTGTTCAGAGTCAAGGTGCTGAGGCAGAGCTTGGTAGATAATCAAGCAGCCTGCTTCCATGAAATTTCTTAACCAATTTTGCAGGAATATGATCCAAGGGAAAAAAGTTCAGGATGAATAATCACAGAATCATGATCATCAACTTATACAAGATGTTAACTAAAGGACTCAAGTGTTCGGTAACAA
This sequence comes from Anolis sagrei, assembly GCF_037176765.1. NCBI lineage: Eukaryota > Metazoa > Chordata > Lepidosauria > Squamata > Anolidae > Anolis > Anolis sagrei. The sequence continues at coordinate 216,294,216 of NC_090022.1, read as the reverse complement.
TTGTTATAACCAAACAGATCAGTAAGTGTAAATGGAAATTGCATATTAGCTATCTTGCTTCAGTGGCAATAAGGGCGACAAAAATGCTGATGCTTGAGGCATATATCCTCGTTCTTATACAAAGGCTGATTGGACTGGCAGGTGAATATTTCTTCAGGAGTTGAGATAGGCAAGCATCTCCCATCTTTCCTGTAGGCAGCAAGGTCATTTTTGGGGTACATGGTTTGTCGCTTTAGCATACAGTTCCATCTTCCAATATCCTTATGCTGGTTCCCATGATCTACTTGAGGTGAATGCATGATGATAGAGTGAGCCTGAATGGTCATAGTTAGGATCTACTGAGTTGCCAGTTCAACAGAGGCAACTTCTGGAGATTTGGAAGCCTCATTGGTTCTCCTCCAAGCCAATAGGGAGTCCATCCAGTCCATCACTGCCACCACCACACTTGTTGCAGTGATAGCAGTTGCAGAACAAATCATACAAAGAAACAAATTGCATGGTCATCTTCACATACTTTATTTCTAGTAGAAACATGCTTTTGAGAGACATTTTTGAATGTAGCTCATCTTCTAAACAACAAGAAGCACAGGATTAGTTTGGGACTTTATCACATGAAACTGATATTCTACAGCAGTCACATGATCACTGATAACAGATGCATACTGACATGAGCATCCTCATTATCACATCTCTCTCCATTTGTGCAATTGCACTGATCCATGGTGCCATGATTCTACTTCTGCATATTCTCTTGACGCCTCCTTCCCATACTGCCACTGCTATGCAAATTTTAAAAAATGATTTTTAAAGCAATTTTGCAGTTCTAACTCTATTTACTTTAGAAATTTATTACTGTAAGTTATTAAAAACCAATCCAGGTATAGTGAGGGGGGAAGGACCAATATTTTTCTACCTAACATTCCAGCATGGAAGCAAATTGGATCCATCATACAAAATAAGTGATGTGAATGTTGCAGGGTTCACAGGGATTGACAGTTTTACCTATCAATAGGGGGTTAGTTGTGAGGAAGAGCCAGACTGGTAGTGGAATGTGAGATAGGGGCCAACACTAGAGCTCTTGCTTCAAGACTGATTTGCCTTCTTCATGAGATAAATCTTTTGTTTGTTCATTTGTTTTAAAAGTTGTCTTACCTGTTATAGCTCTAAAATCTAGGGTGGTGAGGAGGGGTGTGACTGCACGAGTGGTGCCACCTATATATAGAACTTTAATTTGCAAATGTTTAAACTGTATAACATGCCCAAACTTGCCTAGTTTGTAAATGTATAGTTGGATTGATTGGTTATTTATAGCTGTCAATCAGTGTTGTTTGCACCAGTTATATTGCTTCCTCAGCTCAGTTGCTTGGCTCCACCTCTTCCTGGAGGAGGGCAAAGCTTTTCCTTGTCAATTCTACCATCAACATTTCTATCAGATAGATGTGAGAAAGAGACTTGGCTCTAAAGCCCTTAATTAAGTTACCTCTCATCACCAATTCTAAGGTTTTTACCCTTGGGACTCATACTTCATGCCCAGATCACCCTGGGCAATGTTGAGGAGACCCAAGCACCTTCAAACTGGTCCTGTGGCACCAGAGGAAGGTTTCATGTCTTCAAATATAGGCCATTTGGATTGGGGCTGTGAATGTTCAGGCATTTGCAGCCATTGAAAAAGAGGGAACCTTGAAAAGCTTCTCAGCTGCGACATCTTCTTTGACTCAAGACAACCAGAGACTGTAATGTATATTTCCTTTACCCCTTTGAAATTTCCAGCTTATTGCCTTAAAGGGATAACTCTTTGTGAACAATAAAACCTATTTTGAGTTATCTACAATGTTTTGGTCCTTGGGAGTTCCATTTCTTTAAAGGAATGCAAGAAGCAATCCCCTGGGGGAAAGATGTCACGTCTATGTCTTTTTCACTAAGGGTTATAGCCCCCAGGCGCGACGGCACAAGGGGAAAAATCAGCCCCATTATTTTTCCTTTCTGCATGTTCTCCATTTACCTTGTTTGCACACAAAGTTGTACTTCCCAAAAGCTCCAAGATGTGCCTTGTTTTGAATATTTTAAACCCAGTGCTTTAGAGGCAAATTTGGCAACAAATTTGTCATCGGTGTCAGCAAGATCTCAGAATGCCCCCATGACCAAACATTGAGGGGTGCACATTTGGACCACAAGTGTTGAGGAAGAGTATTCTATATGCAACTGCTTGTGTTGTTGTCCACACAAATAGCTTCCTTGAAAAACAGTTCAGAAGCTTGGTAAAGGGAAGATTTTTTTTATGAACTCCTGGTACAGTTGAACCCTTCTCGCTCCTCTTCCTAATGGCACCTTACTCCCTTGTTTCCCTTTTGACCTCTCAGACTGCTGAAAGAGTACACTGATCTGCCCTTGTCTGAACAAGGAACAAGCTAGAAGGCTAGCTCATGATGAGATGTGATCTCTTTGCTAATAGAGTGCCAAAAAGGTTCACATAATAAGGACAACTCCTTTTAAATTGCAAAAATGTATAGCTCTGAGGAGTATTTAAATGTGAGCATCCTTTGATGGTATAATCTCCATCTAATGGAAATTATTGTACATAAAAAACTGAGGTTAGTAAGAGTGAACCAATTTTTTCTCTCTCTTGCATGTTTTAGTTATTTCCTCTCATTAGCTCTTCCTAGTTAACCCCTAGTTGGGCCTCAAATACTCATTATTTGCTTAGTTCCCTCAACAGAATAGTGAAATGTAACAAGGGAATTTAGATGCTTGAGAATAGCTAGCAAACTGTTAGGATATTATCTAGTTGACCCACTTTGTGTTCAAATTTGTCACTTAAAGTATCTTAAGCTATTGTATCACACTGATCACCATGGGCATTAAGGCTGTACAATACTGTATAGAAACGGAACTTTTGAGTATGGTGATTGTTGTTAACAAACATTTTAAAAAAGAAAATAGCTATTATATGTTTCAAGAATGATAATGTCATGGAACTCTATTTTACAATGTATCATATCATGGGACATTTCAATAATTCCTCTGAAAGGTCTAATCTGTTTCTCAACTTCTCCAAAGAGCTCTATAAAGTACTTAATTTATTGATGTTATGCTCTTAGGTTGTTTTGATATGTGGGTTCCTCTGGGATTATTCCGTTAATATTTTTCTGTTTATGGAGGCATTGAATGTTTGCTGTTGTATGTTGGAATCTATCCTGAGTCCCCCTTGGGGAAATAGGGTGGAATATAAATAGAGTTTTATTATTTATTTTTGTTATTATTTATTTAATTGGCAACCATGTCATATGCGCCACCGAAACTGATACATGTTACCCCAGTAGCAGTCGTACAGGAGGCATGGAGACCTGTCGCTCCATGCCCCATTCTGCCTCATCACATGGAGGGGAGTCTGGTTTTGGTGGCTTGACTCACCTTTACTTATGGAAAGATGAGGAGCCTGCCATTGTCTGCTGCTATCATTTTTTCAGAAGTGGCAGCACTTCAGCCACAGAGCTGTCCCAGAAGTAGTTCTCAGGAGTGTGATGGGAGACATCAGACTCCACAGTTGAAGAGAAAAGATTCTGTCACTGCTGCCAAAATCAGATATGTTTTAAGAAGTCCTGGGAGATGGAACATGTATAATACTGGAAAGAAGTCCATGATGCATTAAATATTATTCTAGTTGACTTAAAGTCAGTAGACAAAAAACAACCCACAGCTTTAAGAATTTATTTAATCTGAGAGGAAAACCAGGAAGATGTAACACTAGTAGTGTTCTCTTGGCTACTCTGAACATGCTTCAGAGAAACAGCAAACATGGAAACTTGAACACTTTTTGCATTTTTTCACACATTAAATATTTACCAACACATTAGAGATGCATTTTTATTTCGTATCAAAGGGCAAAAAATTTATATGATGCTTTTCTGTATAGGAAGACTACTCATGGTGGCTTACAAAGTTAAAAATGAACAGTTCTAAAAAGCCGATTTTATGTATGCATGAAAACACACATTCATAGTCCCAAACATTTTAAAAAAGTAGCAACCTTAATGAAAATAGAAGAAATATTAACACTCTCCTGTGAAATTTTGTGTTGTCACACCAACATTCTTCTTACTTCTCTTTAATCTTTTGCTGGGAGAGAATCTTTGAATGTGTTTCATGTTTTGGTTTAGATGAAATTTGGAAACATGCTAGGAGAAATGGGTGGAAGATAAGGTTGGTGTTAAACTTTCTCTAGCCCTGGTAGTTTATGCTAATATTGACTGTCATTAAGTTGCAAGCCTAGTTACACAAAATGTTACCAGTCTGAAAGAGTATCCAATTAAAGCATTAAATTAGTAACTAACAAAATTCTAGTGTAACAACTATAATAGAATATTACTTTGTCTCTGTGTTTATAGTGCTAAAGACCATCTCTCTAAAATGTACACCTAGGCACAAAAAATACGTATCAAAATATAGGGTGGCCTGGACTCAAAATAAATATAATAACCAATTTCAAAAGTGTCACATCAAACCAGTTGTTTCTAGGCTGATTTTCACAGTGAGCTCTATTTCAAACAATAACCTATATAAATGGAATAAGAGGGCATGTACTGAAAGCAAAACAAAAGGGGTAAAATCTCCAGTACTGCCAAAGATGTTAATAAAACCTAGTGACTAGTTTGGGCTCGGTCTTTATTAGGTCTCCCACTGCATTGAAAATTTTGATGAGAATTGCATTAAACTTTACATTGTGTTGCAAGTGCACTAAAGAACTAAAGAACATTACACAGATCTAAATGCATTAGTGATATTGATGCTGCCTTTTCTTGTTTAGGAGGCAGGCTTGTATTTGTTATCTGAATTATTTTCTTTGCTGGTAAACTATATGAGTCTTATACTCATACCTGCGGAACTTAATTTTTTGCAATAAGTTATATGTTTCCCTCCATTGCTTATAATATTCCTATTTCATATAGAGTGTCATCTTCCTTTTATGTCTGTATTCTTTCTTGCCTTGATAACTCAATAAAATTGATATAATAGGTTTCTTATGAGGTTTCTTGTATTTATATTTCCATAACAGAAAAGTACGGTTGGAGAACTGTCAAGCTGGTTACAGTGCTGGCACATGCCTGAAGATAATGTTTAATATGTAGCTTTTTAGATAGAAAGGCTCTCAAATTGTATGACTAAAAGCCAGCAGACAAATTGCAGAATGCTGTCTGAAACTGTAATAGCAATATTGAAGTAATAAACTGAATAAATGATTGTCTTCATTGTCTTGAATTTCCCCAAGTGCAGCTTCATCTATGTATTTGCATACTCAATTTAGAAACTAAGCACTAACCAAGATTTAGCAACTGACAGAAGAATCTTAACCCCATATCCAACTTTCCGATGACCTTTCGTGATCTTATGGTGAATCTATCATGGAGTTTTCTTGGCAGATTTTGTTCAGAGGGGAATCCTTTGAGGCTGAGAGTCTGGTCTGGCTAAGGTTACCTTTTAGGTTTCCATGGCCAAGAAAGGATTCTAGTCTTTGTCTCCTATTATTCTAGACCAGCAGGCAAACCATTCTACCACAATGGCTTATTACAGCTTTTCTACCTATTTGAAATCCACAATTTCTCCAAGGCCTTCAGTTAACACCCATAAAACAATGTAAATTCTTATTCCATAGGAATACATCTATTAGGGGTGGTATCCTTGGAGCTAAGAGCTAGCAGGCTGTTTCATGAGGTATTCTAGGAATAAAACACAATTGGGATCCTCAACTACATTAGTACTGAGCAATCCATTATTTTAATGTAAAATGTATGCTGGGAATGTTCTTGATATCTTCTGCCATTGTTAGTGTGATTTGATATAGCTTCAAAGTGGGCAATGATGTAACCTTAATATCTCATCCATGATCATGTTGAAAGGAATCAGCTGTAAAAATGAGGAATTGTTACTCCAGGACTGGTGATCTTTCTTTAAAACAACATGCACACCCTTGTACTGTGTTTTTCTGCAACTCCGTCCCAAGAGATTTTATGATTTATCTTGTTAATAAATAACAGTTGTCTGAAGTGTGCCCTATGACATCACCATTCACCTTACATTCATTGTGTAGGTCAGAATCTTCATCCAAACTTGCAATGACAAAAAGGCTCCATGAAAATCACCTTGAGAACTGCACAACTCCCAAAACATCTTCTGCAATATGTTCAACTAAAGAAAAATATCTGGATGCATTACTGCTTATTCCTTTGCTCCTCCAAAATCCAGGGGCAGAACAGGTGTGGTTCAACGGGTAGGGCTTTTTTTGGGGGGGGGGAGGTGTAACATTGAGAGATAGCTATGTGAGACATGTACATCACGTAATACAGAATCATGGCTGAAGTTCTGTTTCCTAGGGATGGAGAAATCTAGTAAACCCCCCTTCCCTCCATTTTTTAAAGCTTAAAAGTCAAGTTTTTTAAAGTTCTTTGAATATTGAGAAATTTGCAAATTTTCATAGATTCTTCATAAACACACTGGAGTAAAAATTTCACCCATTAGCATTAGTTTCATTTAGAAAGGGAATAATTGGAGAAGTAAGAGCAGGGTGGGTGGCACGATTTCTAGTGTGTTGGAGTTTTGGTGTTAGCCTGAGTAAAGAAATATGTCACAATGCGCAATAGGTATTATAAGCCTGCATTAACCACATGCCTCTAAAATTAGATATAGCGTCATGCAAAAACCAACTCAAAGCTGTGAGAACAATTTCATAGACAAATGATTGCAAACCACGAGCAAAGGTAAAAAGAGATCTGTAAGGGAAGTAGATGGGGTGAAGTCCGAATGTAGACTATGAACCAAAGATATAACTTGCCTTAGATCACTGCTGTTCTATTGAATTAGGATGAATTAAGGTCATCTCTAATATGTCACAGACTACTAGCCTTTCCATTGCCATTCTCATCATGAACTCACATCCTGGTGAATCAAGATAATTTTTAGTATTTAAAAATAAATGAATCATAGAGTTGGAAGACACCACAAGGGCCATCCAGTCCAAACCCTGACATGCAAGAAAGCATTTCCACTGTTGAAAAGCTCTTATTGTCAGGAAATTCCTCCTAATGTTTAGGTGGAATCTTTATTCCTGTAATTTGATTCCATAGCTCCATGTCTCAGGGTCCATCTGCCTCTCTATATATTGTAAGCCACCACGAGTCCCCACCGGGGAGATAAGATGGGATATAAACAAAGTCTCATTCATTCATTCATTCATGATGGATAGAGTTCATTCACCCTAATGGCCACATTCTGTATTAAAAAGAAGTTGCTTCAAATTCCCCAAAGCTTCAGAGCTTGCCTGCATATAATGGCAATATGAACAGGGTGAATAGTTTGAATGGCTATAATCAAAACTGGCCACACATAACCATCCTACTTTCCTCAGGGATCCCAGGGACACTTGCCACCCCCTCTTGTTCTTGGGTTAGTGGTAACCACTGAGCATGAAACCACTGGTGGTCATTGCCCTGCCTCTCTCCCTCTCTCACATACATACGTGTGCTGACTCTGGTCAATGCACCAGTGATCGGAAAAGGGAGAGGGGAATGGAGGTTACAATTCCTCCTTTCCCTCCTTCTATCTTTTGTGTCAGTCAGTATCAGTGGATGCGACTACTGGCAGTTTTACCATCATTGGTTGCTGCCAAAATGAGGACAAGAGGGTGATGGTTGGAACTCATGCAGATTACAACTGTTGGGTCAGCTTGGTGATGCACAGTGTGGCATGTGTAGATGGGCCCTAAGTCTCTGCAGCAGCGGGAAACATTTCTCCCATTTCAATATGACATCCTTCCCAATATTTAAACATTTAAATATTTAAAAGCCTGGTCTTTTCTAGGCTAAACATACCCTAACCCTTTCCTCATGAGACACTGCTATTTAGTTAAATTCCATTTCTCTCTCTCTCCCCCCCCCCCCCCAATTCACCACATTCCTTTCCCAGGCAAACATAGAAGCATTTGTATTTTTTTCTTAACTTCTCATTTAACATCTCAACTAGAGCTTTAAAATCCATAAGAAAATATGTAATGTGATCTATAAATGCTTTCTTATTTTTTTTTACTTTTGTTTATTTTTTGAATGTCTACCCTAGTTGTGGATTAAGCAAGTGGGGCTGCATATATTTTAAAATTAGTCACAGCCATCATTAGGAGATTAAATATACTTGACCCCTATTGTACAATAATGTACTCCTTCAAGGTCAGGTGTGACAGAAGTCTGCACTTCTCTTTTTTATTGATCTAGTAATACAAAATCAACCCTGACCTTAGAAGATTTATTTCTAAACCTATCTCTCTCTCTTAACACACACACACACACACACACACATAAAGAAGCTGCCATTACTTCTGCCCCCAAAGACATACTGATGTTAAAACATCTCATTCTGGTAGAAGGTTAAATATGCCCAGATCACTGAGTTATGCTCAAGACCTAAGAAAAGAAAATGACTTGCCCGTGAAATCATAATGATGGTTGATATTCAGATCCATTAGTAAAATTTCACCAGCAATGAAAGCTTTGACACAAGGGGGTCTATATTAACAATGTGATGTAGTTTTAATATTGTATATTTCATTTGTTGCCTCCAGGGTTAGTGCCTCAAACAGCAAATGGTATTAACTAATCAATCATATCTCTCACCAAAATCTTTGGGTATACATTTTTTAGAGAAATGCCCTTTCCAAGATTATATAAATATATGGTGTAGACAAAGCTGCATAATGCATTTTTAATAAGAGCAACACATACCAACATAAAGTAAATACTAGGATGCCATCATAATTTTTACCCACAAATATAATGAAGTTTATTTTATCATAGGTCATGAAATTGCCTCTGGGCAATTTTGGAAGTAGTAAGCTCCATGAAATACCATATGAATTACTTCTCTCACATTCCATATTTAGAATTAAGTTTCTCACTTTTAATTTCAGCTAGGTTTCTTCTGTGCAAACTGCATGCTGAAATTTTGTCTCCTTAGTTCTTACAATAACCTTATTAGATAACTCATTGCTTGTACTCTATAATATGTAGTAGAGCTAAAGCGTATGGATGACTAGACTAAACTACTCAAATAATAACTCTGATAATAATATTAAATACATGGATATATTAATGATGAGTACAAAGATGAAGTACTTTGGCCAGATAATGAGAAGACAGGAAAACTTGGAGAAGACAATGATGCTGGGGAAAATGGAAGGAAAAAGGAAGAGGGGGCGACCAAACGCAAGATGGATGGATGGTATCCTTGAAGTGACTGGCTTGACTTTGAAAGAGCTGGGGGTGGCCATGGTCGACAGGGAGCTCTGGCGTGGACTGGTCCAGGAGGCCACAAAGAGTCTGAAGCGACTGAACGAATAAACAACAAATTAATGAATTAATAAGCATTTAAACTTTCATTTCAGTTAAATAGTATCGTACATTGTTGAAAGTATGAGCTTTCCATTGTGTTTAAGTTAAGCCAACCATAACTTCCTTCAATAAATCATATAAATGCATTAAAAGTCCCTGAATCTTTCATTCATGTATTACAACATAGTACATTGCAGTAGATCATAGGAAAGATCCTTTCCTGCTGTGAAACCTCAGTTGTAGAATGCCCTCTGCTTAGGGGGTACATTGACACCCACTCTGGTGTCATTTTGATTCAAGTAAAAATATGGCTTTTTACTAAATCTTTTAAGGTCTAATTGATTTTACTCCAATTTAAATAGTTTTAAATTGTTTAAAACATTTTTTTTACTATTTTTAACTTCTTCAGTTGTTTCATATACTTTTCATCTGTTTTAAATAATTTCAAATTGGTTAGATTGATTCACTGTACACTTTGTCAAAATCCTTGGATGTAGGCTAAGACATAAATAAATATACAGTTCATTTAAAATGCATAATATGTGTTATGGAAATATCTTCCATATGAACTATATTCACAATTGGTTTGTTAAGAGCTACTTCACACCTGTCATTCATCTCTCAAAGAAATAGCTAAACTTTCCACTTCTTTCTATAGACATGTACACTGTTTATGTGTGAACACTTATTTTATCAAGAGAACTCAAGTTTGGAAGCATGCAACATTTAAAAAAGGTAACGGATTGAATCTCTCATCTCAGTGATTGATGATATCAAATGTAATTTTTCTCACTTACACAAATGACAAGAGGACTGTAATTATATACTGTGTGCATGATCGCTGAAAAAAGTAACTAACCATACCATTTTCAGATATATTCAGAATTCCAGAAGGATTTAATAAAATTTGAAGTTGATTCGTAAATTTATTGAAAACAGGCATTTATAGAAATCATCAAATGTTGCAGTATCCTTGGTTATTTCTAATGTAATGATAATGATAGATGCCATCTCATTGCAGTTATTGAATTCCCAAACCTATAGCCATGAATTTTAGAAGGTAGTGCTGGAGGCAAGAGTGAGATTGTCCTCTAAATTAAGACCATATACTATAGCATCAAAACATCAAGTCTGTAGCAGTGTCTGCCAAGTCTTTTCTCATACATAGTTAGATTAGGAAGATTTATCTGTTTGAAATATAGATTGTATCTACACTGCAGTATTAATGCAGTTTGACACTACTTTGACACCAAAAATCCTAGATTTTTTAGTTTATGGGCACAGAATCAATTTGGAAACCTTCAGAATAAAACATAATTAAAATTAAATTAAATTCACTGCATAAAATACTATAAATCATTTAAAAGATATACAAAATTTAATTAATAAATAAAACATCCCAATAAGAAACTCCTCTGCTTCAACGTTAAGAACATGCTGATAAAAGGACAGCAGGGAGGGGGCCACTCTAAGCTCCAGTGTAAGGGCATTTCAGAGGGTGAGAGCATCTATTGAGAAGGCTCTCTCTTGTATTTTCACTTAGCGATCCTGTGATGATAGCAATATCGAAAATATGCCTTACCCTGTAGATCTTAGACCTCTGACAAGTTTGGTTGCGGAGATATGGTCTTTCAGATAGTCTGGATCTAAGCCTGCCACTTTTGGATGGTAATTGCTGACTTTCAGAAATCCCTTCTAATTTAAAATACAGCAATCAGATTGGTTACAGGAACATCTTGGAGTGATCATAGCAAACTTATTCCAAAGTCACTCCGCTGGCTGTCAGTTCATTTCCAGGCAAAGTACAAGGTGTTGGTTTTGACCTTTAAAGCCCTACATGGTTTGGGTTCAGGTTACCTAAAGGATCGCCTTCTCCCATACAATCCACCCCACATACTTTGGTTTTCTGGGGGGCGCCTGCTCCAACCTGGCTGGCAACAACCATCCAGAGGACCTTTTCATCGGCCACCCCATGATAGTGGAACAACCTGCCAGAAGAACTCTGACAGCTAAATCAGCTGTCGGAATTTAAAAACCAGGTAAAAAACTTTCTCTTCCAGCAGGCCTGCCCAGACAGTCTTTAAACAAGAATTTTAAGTGCCCTTTGTTTGACCTCTGCTTTGTGTGGTTTAGTATATATTTTGTAGAGATAGGTTTTGGTGTGTAATTTTTATGGAGGTACATTTTAGTGTGTGAATGTTAATGTTTTTGCTGTGTTTATGTATTTTTATTGTTTTGTAACCTGGCTCGAGCCATGAGGAGAGGCAGATAACAAATAAAATTATTATTATTATTATTATTATTATTATTATTATTATGTTTCTTGAATTATATTCACAAATTGATGTTGGGTTTTTCTTCTATATATTGGCTAACATCCTGTTAATGATACACTTAAGTTGATCTTATACCTATTTTTGGCTACTGGCGAGGTTGATATTCCCTTCCTTTCCCTGCAGTGAACAAAACTCCCCTCTGACCTACTACATGGCTGCTGTAGTAATTGCAGTCAATACAACTCGCATCCAGTGTGCTGGCATTAACCCCCATATATGGCATTGACAAAACTGCAATCCAAGTTGTATGTGACTTGTGCATGTGAACATATACATACAGACACACATATTCCAATATTAGTCCGGTTTACAGTAGAACCATTGAAATCAATGGGGAATAAGTTGCTTTGCAATACCATGTTCAGCTCATTTCACTGGGCCTGTTCTAGGTAGGTCTAGTACTGAATTCAGCCCCACATATGTATGTTAGGACAGTGACAGAATATTGATAAAATCAGCAAAGGTAAAGCAAATTTCTACAGATCAAGAATGGGGGCAATAAATTATTGTATCAGATTTCTTTGCAAGTCTCTTTGAAAAGTAGCTACTTTTCTCCATAGCTAAATAAAGTATTATTTGTATATATGATAATAACTTCTATTCATGCCTGTCTGACAATAAGCTCTGGACTCACTAAAGAAGATCTAACCATAGGGTCAATAAGTGTGGAGTGCATCATATTCAGAAAATTCTAAATTATTTATACAAGTTGCCAAGTTATTGAGAGTAAATAATATTCTTTGTCATTTTAAAAAGCCTGGTAGATTATAAAGAGAAACACTTTGCTAACCCCGCAGACTTTCAGCAGAGAAACAAGAAACATCACTGTCAACTACACAGTCATTGTGCTCATTTTAAAAACAGCTATTGTCTAAATTAAAAATGAATAAAATTGAAAAAGTTATTTCACTGAACTATTTCCCAAATATTTCTTAGTGAAGCAGTTTAGTGAGCTTTAAACCCTACTTTAAAAAGAAAGCGAGAACTGCCTTTCAATAAAATAAATCACAATCAGAGATGCAGGGTGAGGATTTAGTAGGACTATCTAATAACTGCTTTTTCCCAAAACACTGCATGTGCTTATATGTTACATCTAAAAAAGATACAACTAGTAAAAGGCAATGTCTACATAGTCAAAACAAAATGGACTCACTGCTCAGCTGCTGTGGGGAGTCTACATGACATATGGCTGACTTTGTAGTGAAACTGTGGCCCCATCTAAACAGACTTTACAATTCACATTGAAGTGGATTATAGCTGGGGTGTGGGGTGGGGGAATGATAATGATGCATACCCATAATTCAGGCATAACCACACTAAACTGGAAAAATCTGTGTTTTATAAAGTCCAAAGAAACTCCAGGTTCAGCTGAAAAATGTGCTGCAATGGACCCCATTATATCTCAGGCACATGGAATACATGAGACTCAGAAAGATTTCCATGCTATATGCAGTACATAACTGCATTTTATAAACCCCAGCCGTTCCTGCACTATGCATCTCTATATGTGTGTCGGGCGGGAGGGGGGGGGGGGCGTGGATTGTGGAAAAATTCCGGGAGATGTCCTGCTGATCTGGATCATTCCAGATTAATATGGAAACCCTGGCAGGATTACTCTGGAGCAACAGAGGCAGTTGGAGACTCTCTGGAAGGAAACAGGTTTTAAAACCTTTTTTATACTCCTGACTAAATGCCTGTATAAAAATGCCGTGGTGTATCTGGCCTTTAATTCAGGTCAAGGAATATAGGATTTACTCCATAGCTTCCAGGAAGCTCTAGAGTGATCCAAGAGTTTCAGAAGTGTAAATAGCTGGGTTTGGCTCTATTTTCCATACCTCCAGTGAACTCACCAGCAAGCAGCTCCCTCACAGAGGTTTGCTGATGGTATTACAGTTCTAGTGATGTAATACCAAGACACTCAGGTCGCTTCTACACTATCCTTATATACCAGGATCTCATTCCAGGTTATTTGCTCTGAACGGAATTAAATGAGTCTCACTGCCATATAATCTGGGATAAGAAGATAATCAGGGATCAGATCCTGAGATATAGGTAGAGTGTGGAAGGGGCCTGAGTAATATGACCAGAAATCCAACATTGCCATCATGATTCTGTGGAGAGAGCTACTTACTTGTAGTGATGTTGTGGTTACAGTGACCCCAATATGCCCCCAGCCTGTCTGGCCATATGTATAGCCAAAGTGTTCTGGGGATTCTTCCAGGTTGCATCAGAGCAGCTCTGGAGTAGTTTGCCCCAGATTTATCCAGTAAGTGTAGACATGGCAGAAATATAACAACAGGGAACAATGACGCTGTGAATAGGATATAGCAAGCACTTTACCAATCTGGAACAGGACTATGCTGCTATGAACTTACAAATTTACATAATGTTTCAGCTGTTGCAGAGAACATGTCTCATTTATTTTTTTAAAACATCAACTATTATCTTCATATGACACTTTAAAATTTATAGTGCTATCATATAAGGTAATCTACAGAAACAAATAACTTGTTGACCATTTCATACATACAAAAAGCTTTTGACTCATCAAACCTTTCCCAATTTCTTCTTCTCATCCTAGTTTCATAAAAAATATTGACAGGTGAGCTCCCCCTTCTGTACTTGTCATTGGCTCAGTATTTCTAACCTCTCTTTTTGAACAGAACACTTGGAGAAAGCTCTTCAAACATATGGTTCAAAATCCCATCCAGTCATTTTCCTGTCCATGAACATGCTGCAAGGACAGCATCTGCAGAGACCTCCCAAGGACTCTGCAGATCCATGCAGATGTAGACAGGCATATCCAATAACAGGAGTTTTATTCCAACTAATAATTTTGTTATGTGTACCAGTGATGCCATGCATCTAGGTCTTACAAATTTCTCAAGAACTGCAAATTAATTATCCTTTTCTTTCCAAAACAAAACATCTGGAGAACATTACAATCTGATAAACATCAAGATCTGGTGAACATCAAGAAGCCACTGAGAAACACTGAATGAAATGAAGAGGATTTGAAAAAAGATATCAGATTGTCTTGTCATGTAATGATCAATGAAAGTTTCAAAGTACAAGAGATTCACTGAGAGTAAGTGGCTAACACTGAAGAAGAAACTGTGTACCTCCCTAGAAATCTGCTAACTTTATACTACAGATGGTTCTTACATTTCAGTGAGTACAAGCTTCCAATGCTAAATAACTTTTGTGTGTGCATCTCCTACAAAGGATCTTGTTCAGTTCTGATACAGAAACAATTCATATAATTGGGAGTTGGGAAAGGGCTACAAAATCCATCTACCTGCCATACAGGAATGCACAATCAAAGCACTTTTGGCAGATGGCTATCCAACCTTTGTTTAGAAACTTCCAGAGGAGAGGGAATCTGTTGTAATAGCTGGTGTTCATTTATTGGTATTAATTGGAATAAAGTTGAATACAATGAAGAATGTCTAAACATTGGTTGAACGGCCACGGCTCATTGGAAGAGCATACAGTGTACTATACATTCAGTAAGTCCCAGGTTCAATTCCTGATACAGGTAGAAAAAAAATATTCTGCTGAAGATCCTAAATAACCACTGCCAATTAAAACAGATGTTGCAACAGTACAAATACCCGAACCTGGCATATAAGCAGCTTCCTTTTTCATTATATGTGAAGGTTACAACTGGATTAATTCTTTTGTCCAAGCAAGTAGTTAAAATATATTGATGTTTTAGCTATGATAATATGGTGTTTTTTTGAACTAGCAGGGGGCATTCTTTCCTGCGCTCTTCTAACCTCATATTTTAGTGCTCTCACAAAACTAAAAGATGACAAATTCATATCGTAGAAATAAAATAGAAAAATATGTGAATGGCTTAAAATGCTTTGCATACTAAATACCCAAATTTATTATAATAGCTTTAGCTTTCAGCTTGGGGAATTAATTCTTTTCCCGTTTATAGGCAATTTTTGCTTGCTGGATTTGTTGCTCTTTTATATATTGGTACAATAAGGCCTATGTGGTCATTCATAATGAGGTTTAGAACAAATCAAAGTTCTTAGAGAATAATTTGTGTGGGTGTGTGCATGTATGCACATGTGTGTATGTGTGAAAATATTTCAAGTATATCTATATGTACTGCCACTGTCCTCTACTTTACACCCGTGCATGACAGCTGTGACTCTCAAGGTGTTTTCGGATTGCAGCACCTACATTTCCTCATGATGATCATATTAATTAGTAACCAACCATTATTATACATGATCATTGGGGATATTTTGCATGCCTATATGGTTTGTATGTATGTATGGTGTGTGTGTGTGTGTGTTTCAAACCAAGATCTTGCACTCCTCAAAGAAGTTCAAGATCCTCCTAGCTGTTTCCATACTTCTTGAATTAGACCATGGTTTCTTAATTTATTTCCACTCATGATTCCTCTCTTCAAGATATTTTTTAGATGACCCCAGGAATATAGATATATAAAACAGGTATAAAATGTTTACTGATAAATCAGCATTTGCAAGGCTTGCTAAACAGACTGATTTTCCTTTTTATGAAGTAGAGCAGAAGTATTTTCTGCAGCATTCACTATAAACACTCCACAACGGGTTTGTTTAAATGTCTAAAACAGCTACTGGATAGCACTCAGAAAATGTTTACTGTTACCAAATTTTTCATGACCCCAACATTGAGCTAAGGGGACACATTTGGACCAGAGTTTAGGAAGCAGAGCCTTGGAGAAACATTAGAGTGATTCAGTGCAATCTAATGTTGTATTATTCTGAAACCTCTCCAGGAAATGTGGCTGCTTGCTTCCTACAGCTCTTAGCCACCTCAAATAATTAAAGTAGATGGCACCTGTTACACATTTTTGCCCTATTTGCTTGAATACTGACTCGGAACAAGCTAGACTTGATACCCTGTTTACAATATGACCAGCATTGTAGCCCATAAAAACCTACTTGAAAGTTAACCCCCTTGAGTTCAATGAGATGTTCTTTCAGAGATGCGAGTTGGGACTGCACAACTAATTTCTCATTATTGCAACCATTATTTTTATGCTTTATTTCCTTCACTGTCGTTTGGGTCAATGATGGTATGTGGCCTCAATGAAAAACAGTTAACATGTTATTTCCCACTTGCACAGTAACCACATCTCAGCTTTATCAGTGAAATAAATATATGATCTGCTTGAAATGTCATATAACGCTTACAGTGCAGAAGTCCTACTATATATTGCATACCCACAAATGAAGAGGAAAAAGATAGTTGTAGATTGAGAAAAATGAAGAGATTATTTTGTAAAAAAATGTGATTTTAAAAGACAATTTCTTCGCATTGCTCCTAAATTTTTTTATACTATTTCAGCTGCATTCTGTATTTATTCTACATACCTAGACTGATTGAAAAGTCCCAGATTTTGTTCCTGTTGTTTCCAATTTTATACTGGGTTAAAATAAACCAATCAGGGGAGCTGGTATAAAAAGTCTGTGATCGTTCCAGGAACTGACAGATAAACAAAACATATAAGCATTTCAAAAATAAAATGGAAAAGAACAGGAACAGAATTTGTGACTTTCTGGTCTTTTCAATCAGTCTGGATTTACCCATAGATAGCATTTCATCTTTTCTTCCTTCAGATCATATACAACGGTACTGGTTAGTTTTAGTATGGTGGATGAATCGGACAATTTTGTTTTCTCTCATCTTATGGGGTTTTTATTTCCCCTGCCAGGTGGGCAGGGGAAATAAAATCTGGGAAAAGCTTATAAACAAATATTCACCTATCCCTAGCCAATTATTTCTGTTGTGTTGGGTTGTGATGTCTATTTCACATGCTAGGTGTGCATACTGTATGTAAGTAAATTGTTTCTGATCACATATGAATATACATACATAGACTGGTACTGTAAAAATTGCCTTGGGAATCTCAGAGCCATGGTGGGTTGTTCCTGCTGCTGCTGCTAAATTGTGTTAAATATAAAATAATAGGGCCATTGAAATTGATCAGTACAAGCATACAATTACGAGTAGAAGCAACAAAGATATTGGAATGTATTGGCATTGCCATTCACTGATGCTTACTCCTGGCAACTCTTTGAAAGCACATTCCAGTTTCTACAGGGGAAGAAGTAATTATAGTGTACTTCTGTAAGAATACTGTTGCTATCATGGAAGTTGCAAAGAAATACAGCTTGTACCAGTTCTGGTACAAGCATAACTTTTGTTTCTGGCACGAATGGAGAGATACATAAGAACAACATGGGTTCCATGCTAAACCTGGTTACTGGTGAAAATCACAGAAGCCTGAACCAAACCAGGCCCCTTTGAAATGATTCTGGTGCATTTCCACTCTCTACCTGAACATGTGTCCTTATCCTTTTTTCTGTCATCTTCAGAATTTTTACATGAAGGGTACTTTTAAAAGATGCCATTTTTGAAGACAAACTCTGTTTTTCAAAAGCACAAATCACTAAACATAATGAGGATGCTTTAGCTAATGTTATCTTCAATTCAGAGGAAGCACTGCTCCCTATTTAGAAGTATTAGAATCAGTTCAAATGGATGAGGATAGGCTTGAATTTTGGGATAAATCCAATGATCATTTTTAGTTGCAGAAAGCACTTCAAGAAGACATCTTTCTTCTGGGAAAATGGATCTAATTCATAACTCTCTTAAAGTAATAGCATAGTGACTGGCACTACATTACAACAGAAGTCAATGAGTGCCAAAGACAAAGGTGTTAAACTTCCATACATATTTTTGGACTTCATCTCCCATCATTCCTCATGTTAGTTGCAGTCTAGTAAAATCTGGAGGGTGATTAGATCAGCTGTTGTGATAGAGTCTTTGAGTAGTAATACTACTGAGAGTATTAGGAGGGGAAGAAAGACTACTTGTGAGCAAGATTCCGGTGAGGAGCAACAGAGAAAGCAGATCCGGGAAATGCTTATGGAATCCAGTGATGATGAATCATTTGAAGGCTTTGCGGGGAATAATGGGTCTGAGACTGAGGAGAGAGGTATGGCAAGTTCAGAGGATGGAGAAATGGACTGGACTAAAGTGCGGGAGGTTCAGAACGTCTGTGAAGAGCCCACAAGTATCGACACGTTTGTGGGGTTCTCTGGTTGGCACAGTGGGGATCCGGCTGAGTCTTGGGGAGTTATGTGTCTGGATAGAAGATGGAGAGACTGGAGGTATCAGCAATGGGCTTCAGCTGAAAGGAGGTCTGGTGGGGCATTGTCTGATTCCAGTTCTGAGGAGGAATTGGGGCAAGGGGTTTCAGCTGGTAACAGGGTGTTGGCTGGTTCCAGTTCTGGGGATGATATGTGAATAAAAGTGGAGTTGGGAGATGGGGTTCCTTGCAGGCGGCAAGGTGTTGATTGGTATTCATGTGTCCTTGAGAGCTGTTTGGGAAGACGTGTTTGGGAAGACTTCTGTGGATGTAAGTTTAATCCAGATTATCCATGGTTGTGGAGGTTGGAACTGTGAGGTTTTCTCTGGACTGCCTTTGTGATGATCTTATGCATTAGCTGCTGCGCTGCCGTACTTCGTTTTGGCTCTGTGTATGACCTGGACTGTATTATTGTGTTTGCTGCCTTCTCCTTCCTCGACCTGGATTGGATTCGAGACGACGACTATATCACGTTTGGACTGACTTCGGTAGACGACTTTGGCCTTGCTGTTTGACCCTTCATATTCGCTGATGTCCTGCTGCGGATCGGAGTGCCTTTTTTCCTGCTGACTGCATAGCTTTAAATTTAAACCGGATTATATTCCTGTTTAATCCGGGTTATTTTCCAGGTCCTGTTTTTTCGATTAACTGTGGGTAATACCGTGTTTCACACTGAAGAATAAGTGTTTGAGCCTTTTTGGTTTGTTTTTGGACTCTCTTGATTGTGAACTAATAAACTTTACTTTTACTAAATTCTGGTCTGGCACTTTAAGGGATCTGTCTTGCAACATCAGCATTATTGGTAATGGGCAACCAAATTCAAACATTACTTTCCATTGTAACAGATTTCCATTGTTCTCTACCATTTATTCTGTCTTCTTTTCTCCTGTGACTTTTCATTAATTTCCATTTTGTTTTCATCTTTTTTTTTAAAGGTGCAAGTCAAATAAAATGGATTATTTTCAAGGGGAATGAGTACATGACTTCAAAATGTTACACTATAACTTTTTCATCAAATAATGTTAGAATTTACATTCTGTAGTTCATCAGACAGCATCATAAAGGCTTCTAGTTGAACATAGAACCTTAAACACAGTGTCAAAAGACCTGATTTGTCCAAAGACATCTTTCTCCATGGGAATTTTCATACAACATAAACCTAGTATTCACAACATATTATAACAATTTTAACATCATTTAATTTTTGAACAAAAACATGTTTTTAAATTCCATCCCGGTGTAAGCACAGTGCAGCTTTGTGTAGAGTGTGGGGATAGATGCTAAATTAGTTTAGAGCATTACTTGCAAAATCCGATGGATAAGTTTCATTTTCATAAGTCAAAATTGTTATGGAAGCTTGAAATACCCTGGGCATCTGTATAAATTCAGTTTTGTGAGAATACTTACTGTCACGGGATATCCTTATACAATTTCATACTTAGATTATTCTGGATGGGATGTATTGTCTACATTTCAATGAAATGAAACAGAACTAATTTCATTTCTAGGAGTTAATTACACTGTCCTGGGAAAGGAAATCCACGCACGTCTCTGATGGGGATGTGCATCCAGACAAGGAAGATAGAAATGTGCAGTCACTTTCAAGAATTTTTGCAAGTCTTACTGAAATGTATTTAGCTTCTCTCCGTTTTTATGTGAAGTTGCTCTCAAGCAAGACCTCCCCAACCAGTTGAGAAAGTGGTGCTGTCTCAGGGAGAAGATTGCAAGTGTTATGGAAGATAATATTTTTTACTTACTTACTTTGGCATAATTGATTTATTTTCTGCCAAATTGGAGAATAGACCCTGTGGATTTTACACCTCATGTACCAAAATAACATGGCTGACTTTGGTTACAATATACCTTCAAGATGTTCCTCCTTGAACGTTTCACCCCAGCACCAGCACAAAGGACTAACAATTGCTGTAGATATCTTCCACTGCAGGAGGAAATGAATCTCTGCAAGATTCACCCATATTTGAACATCTCAATGTGTTACAGAGGAATTATTGTGCAGATTTTTAATGCAGAAATTATGGGCCAATACATCAAAGGGAACCGATGATGTTGTAAACCAATGCAACATTGTGTAGTTTAAAAATGCAACATTTTGAATCAGTTGTATTCTCAGAAGGGGTGCATTAACATGATTTTACTATCAAGACCATTGTACAGGTAGTACGGCCTCTGTAGAAGTATTGCATCTTATAGGACAAGTGGTCTCTTGGCAATTATAATGCAAGAAAGTTGTAAAAGAATCCCTAACTGAGTCATGCCACAATGATGATTCAGAATGGACAGTAGTGGAAAGTCACAGATGCCTTGTACCTGGCTGACAAAACTTTCATAGTGTCTTGTTGTGCAGTGGGATTCCCTGTTTTGCAAAGGGACATATTGCTCAGTGCCCCATTGCTCATTGTTGCTCATCAAATAAATAGAAAAAGAAAGTTCCTCCAATAAATAATTGCTTGTAAATTAAATAATACATTTATTGATTGATGCAACTCTCTAACAAGCTTACACATCATGTCAATAACAGCTCTATCATGGATTGCAAAATCTTGACTGTGGTTTCTTGAGTGGCAAACAGTGTGCAGTAAACATATTTTTCTACAAAACTATGTTTTTTCTCTAGAATAATTCCCCTATTGTTTACCTTTTGTTATAAAAACCTATTTTTCAATCTATAAAGTAATAATTGAAAATATCCCTTCCATTCTTAAAGTACCTTGACTTGAATGGATGAGAAACACCACTTACTGATTTGCCTATGGCAATTAAATATCTTGGGAAAGTCCTGTACCCAAGACATAGCCTCCTATTTTACTCAGAAGTCTGCCACATCCAAAACACAGTAGCAATTCTAATCCAAGCTATTATGAATTTCACCATCTGTGGTGAGAGTTTTTCTTCATCCCTGGATTCCCAGCAAGACTTATATAATTATGAGAGGTAAAAAAAAAATGCCAAGATGAGCAGTGTTCACTGGTGTTTTCTATGATTTCCAGGGAGAAATGAAGCCAGTAGCAACTTAGAACAAATCCATCCACACTGCAATGATGATCTTGTTGAGTTTGAATGATTCCACTGTCTGCACATGAGGAAGTGTACAGGTCTACATGAGGCTATTTGTCTTCCACAACTAATAAGGCCACACATGAACAGAGTCAGCATCAGTTTTAACTCTGTGTTTTAAATTTAGCAGAAAGTATTTTTAAAGATATCCCTTTCAATTGTATCTATGATTTTATTTTTATTTCTATAAACAAAGGATTGTTTTTTCTAAGAGGGGAATGTATGTTTTCTCATGATATTTTAATGTAAACTCTATCAATGTAACATTATAAAAAATCTGCCTCTTTTCTTCGCTACAAAACATCCAAATGTGAGTGTTATCAAACTCTTATTGATTAAAAACTGTGAAACTAGTATTTTACAAAATTCATCTGTGTAAACATAAGGTTTATGGAAGGGTACTTTGAGGGACATAGGCACTTCAGTTCTACGCTTGCAAAATCATGACTGAATTACCTCTCAGAAATCTCTGAGAACAAAGAAATACGCTTTATACTAAAATGCTCTTCCTGACTCTAAATAACAGAATAATGTTTCATAATAGAAAAATGAGTGTTTTACAGATAAGAGAAGAATGAATAAGAATTTGCAATGGCATTCTACTTTTCTTTACAAAAATTAAAAGACTGCCTGGGATCAGGTGGGCACATAAATTTGTCTCTATAAATATATATCCAAATGCATGTTAAAGCATGCCAAATACACACAACCTATGTATTGACATGTCCACTTGAAACTTCTATTACTTCGTATCCTTGCTTACATGAGCATGTCAACTCATAAGTACACCTATATCATAAGGATCTCAGGATTCAATGGTTCTTTTATAGATATATACATAAAAAAATGTTCACTACACCTCAGGAAAGAGAGGAAAATAGCCAATTCAACTGGGGAAAATAAACTTAGGAACAACTGGTAGCTAACTATAAATAATATAGATGTATAATAGTTAATAATATGATATAAATACAATAGTATCAGTCCCGTAGCCAGGATTTTGATTCAGGAGGGGCTGAGTTTGATTCGGGGAGGGGGGGGCTGAGTCTGAGTGAAGGAGGGTCTACCCTAGCAAACCTTTTGTATTGTTACCCCAATACCCCCATGCATATGGGATATATTGAGTATGGTGATCAGATCATAATATGAATAACATAACAGTTTAAATAATGCACTAGTAAGGCTTTCTCATGGACCACCATGAGAATTTGGGGGGGGGGGCTGAAGCCCCTCAAGCCCCCCCCCCCCTGGCTACATGCCTGAATAGTATAATAAATATATATAATAATTTCACCATCAATTTTTTACAGCAGACAGAAAATCTTAGTTAGTTCTAAATCCCTGAGAGCCATGCTTAGAACTAATCCCCTTAAACAGCAGAAACCCTCTCATTGATATACTATTGTTTACAACAACAATAAAAGACAGAATATCATGCAAATGGAAAATTACAATTTAAGACTTTATGGCATAAATACAATTGTTGGTCCCAGCCAGTGTATATCCTTTGAATCTATTCCTAAATGGCAAGTCAATCTCTATAGAAATGTAACTGATGAAGGGGATCTATTTCACTGAGATGACACTGAAATACAACAAATAATAATAATAATAATAATAATAATAATAATAATAATAATAATATATTTTTCTGTTGCTTTTAGCTACCATAATCTCAGGCTGATTTGGTAGAGGTAATATGTCTAGCTTATCAGAGTCATGACACTATTCTATACAGCTTTGGTTCTAATTTGGTTTGGAATAGTGTCCAGCTACAGACCCCACTTTTTAAAGAGGACATTGACAAAGTGGAGCATGTCAAGGAGAGGGCAATCAAGATAAGAAGGAGAGGGTTAATCATCTTATAAGAGGAAATGCAAAAAGTCCAGTGGTTTTGAAGGGGAAGTTTGCTGAAGGGGATGAAATATTATGAAAGGTCAAGTATGTATGCATGGAGTGGCAGCGGCTAATATTTGAGATAATGATTATTTTTCAAATATTTTTTCAGTATTTGCAAGGCCTTCTTTCTTCCCCCAGCTCTATGGAACAAATCCAGCCTTTGCTGGAAGCACTGGATTAGTGTGGGTCTCTATAGTTGAGCTGTTGTTCATATCATGCAAATAGGAACTATGCCTGGTGGGAACAACACTGCATTACCATGCATGTAGCATAGCTCCTTTGGGACATGGTTCCGATTTGCATAGAAAGAATGGTAGTGCAACTGAAGCGCGCTATGTTAAGTTGTGATTTACAGAAACAGTTTGGCCCTGCTACGTATAAGCAGAAAAGGGAAATATGCCTTTTCACCTTTTCATTTTTTTTTAAAAAAATCAAGCAAAAAGGAGAGAGTAAATATACATGAAATTCTTGTGCCTTTTGTTGCTCCCTTTGAAAGTTGCAATCTCCCTTCAGACACACTCGCAGCTTATTTTATGTTTTCTTGGATTGTAGGGCCCAAACTGATGAGTTCAAATTTTCCAAAAGAAGTCCTTTACTATGCTATATACTGTACTTTGATTCCACTGCTGAACTGCCAGGGCATGATTTCTAGTGTTTCTTGCTTCAGAAGCTACCGTGCTTTCTTTCATTTAGGGCAGTGCTATTTGAAGTGGTGGTCCTGGGAATGGTTCTTATGAGCCATCAACTGTTGGTTCCTAGTGGGTTTCCAGGAAATATACAGTAATATGGTCCCAGATGTACGGGACGGGGGGGGGGGGGGATGCTGGTCTTTCATATCAACATCACCACCAACCTCCTCCATTCACTTTTGACTCATTAAAATGTATTTTGAGGACTAAAATGGTTCTAGTCAAGAAAAAAAGATACCCATATGGCTTCTGGAAGTGTCACATGCCATAGATTGAAGGTGGGGGGAGGGCAAGTTGTGGAAAGGGGTGTAACCAACTGTGATGTGGAGAAGGACCTTCATACCCTGATTTCAGAAAAGGTAGAAGGTTATCACTGCATGGATTTCCTGCATCCTCTCTCTACACACACACACACACACACACACCCTACCATTCAGGCAATTATTGTCTCCCAGAACAGTTCACATCAATTAAAAAGAAAAAAAGAGCCAGAATCCAGCATCAAGCTCAACATCTAAATTGAAAAAAGGTGGAAGGAAAAGGGAAATAGTCTTTTGATGTCTCAAAATTCTCTCCTTTTTCTTGGATGTCAAGTGTCTCATTCCCCAAGAAATATAGCAACAGGCTGGAGATACTTAAGTTTTATGGTAGGATGATCAACATGGAGTTTCACTGCATTTCTTTGCTATACAAAACATAAAGAAACAGGATTTTTTAAAAGTCTGTGAGCTTTACAATTTGTTTCCTAGAAGCCAATAGCTACCTATTTAGCCAGTGTTGCTTATTTTCAGAATCTCAGTTCATTTTCAATCAAAATGACAGTGTCTCATATGCAAGTCATTGTGAGCATAACAAAGTGAGGATGTTATACACTTACTGTCATAGAAAAGTGAAAAACCCATATCTCTAACAGTGTTCTATTCTCAGAGCTTTGTTTTCCCCACTGAAATTGATAGTCACATGCAAATGGGGATGCACACTACTGGCTCACTTCGTACATCCAACTGCAACTATAGCAAGATGAAGATACAGTTTAGTTTTTAAAATGCCAATTTGGAGAGAAACTATGGAGAAAGAGAAACTTTTATCATCCATTTTGGGTTTTCCCTCTACCCCTCCTTTTTATGATTGTTAAAATAATTGGCTTTGTTACTAATTAGCCATAGGGTACACTGAAAAATTCTCTCCAATGCTGGTACTGGGCTGCTCACCCCCATTTTCAATCTATGGGAGTCTATACCCTGCATCAGGATACTAGTGGATCTTTATGCTCCATCAGCTTCATGGATAGTATAACCCATAATTCTGTAGACATCAGTTTCCCATTTCCTTCTATGACACATCCAAGAAAAGGAAATTTGAAATATTTTAACTAACTGTGGTTTATCATTATGTTCAAACACAAACATACTATGTTTCGTTCTACATTTTAGGGAAAGTAATCTGGGGTCAATCATGCTTTACAAAAGTGACTTTTCTCCTTCCAACACATTCCTGGGCTTAACCACAATAACTACTTTATCAGAAAGGCTAGATGAAGTGTCTTGCTTCACCTGGCTTCTGGTGATGAAAGAGGGAGCAAAGGGGCAAATCTGTCACTTCACTGCAACTCCCTCTTATAACACTTGCCCATCACATAGGGAAAGTATTGCCCTCATGGGGAGGCCCTGTGCTGGCTTCACTGGAGCCAGCACAATACAGGAAGCCTCCCATATTGAAATGTCCAGCAATGACTTCACCCTGGTTGGGGGTGGGACATTTGCCAAAAGTCACATGACATTGTGTGATTTCTGGCATCAGCCTCCATCCCCCAGACAGGGTGAAAGAATCCTAGGATGCTGATTTCACCCCGTCTGATGAGGTTGTTAGGCTTAACCATATTCTTCAACATGCAACCCCATCCACAAAAAATTTAAAACAGAAAATAATGTCCAAGCTTCTTCTTCTGGTTTCATTAAAGAGAGAATAGAAGGAGGAGGAATCCATGAGAGATTACTATGTTCATTATGCTGAGGCTGGAAAAAATACTTTTGAGTACTACCCAAATGGTCATGATTGCTATGCTGGCTAAAAGATTCCAGAATCCAGAATGTAGTCTAAAAAGCATCACTTCCAAATAGCCTACATCAGAACTTTACAAGTGATTTCCTATCCCTCACCCTGGGAGATAGTATTGTCTGTACATGGGTAAGAAATTCATTTTGTTCAGTCTCTTCTATTTAGCCTACCTGAACTATCTATGATCATACCAGTACTCTACCAGAATTTACTAAACAGGTTTAGACAGAGGGGAGTTAGAGTTTATTTACACACACTTAATAACCTTTACTCACTGTGCTATCACTCCTGGCTGTGTTCATGATGCTAATCCACTTCTGGTTTTTATTGTGGGTGTAACCAGATTAAACCAGTATGCCTCTGAATTAAGAAAAGTTGGAGAATATCCTAGAGCTTTGTGGAAATACTGGAGCAGTTTGTGCACAGCGTGGACAGCAAGACTGGGTCTAATGTAAATGACTCCATTGCGCATACTCCACAACAACCATCCTCTTTTCCTGGTACTTATCAGTGAAGAGAAAAACAACAAATCAGACCTGTGTCACCATCAGCCAGGAAGGAGGAAGGATAAGTCCCCCCTTTCTCTCTGGTCACACAGGCACCTCTGTAGATGTCAAGACAGAGTGCCTATGACAACTAGCCATCCTGAGTCCCTCTGCGGAGGCTGGGATAGGATGGGATATAAATGTCCTAAATAAATAATAAAGAAATAAACTAGAAGCTTCCATGGAGTTCTGCAGCTGTCTGGCAGTGGTAAGGTTATGGTCCAACTAGATCAAATTATTTGCAGTCTGGCTCTTCTCTGATAGCACAGCTTGGGGACAGGGAGTGGGACTGCCTCTGGATTCAGTCTGGAACATTTCTGCTATGGACTGACCCTATAGTAAGTGTCCAGTGTAGATAAGCCCTTAAGTTCCCTTTATTTCTGGTCTGACTTGCACCTCTGATGACTGCATGTCTCCATGTAAACATTTGAATATGTTTTAGAAACTACTCACTTTGCACTCATCTAGAAACAAGGAGAGGAAGGATTATATACTGTAGAAAACAAGAACATGCCATTAGTAATAGTAGTAGTAGTAATGCTATGCTTTTATCTTGATTGAGATGCAAAGCAGCTCTCAACATTAAGAACACAGCAGTTTTTCAGAAGTCATGGCTTTTTTTTCATGTGTTCTTATGCAACTTTCAATTCATATTTTTGTTTCCACTTCACTTTTTAAAAATAGTCCAAACTGTATCCCACATGGATTCAACCATGTATATTTGGAAGTGATTTCTTGTCAGGTTTTACAATGTATTGTAATGTAATATAGCTGAGTCATGCACTGCTAATGGGCTTCTTTTGGAAATGCTGAATCATGCATTAACTGTATATAGAACTTCATTTGGAGAATGTGTTCTGGCCTAGTCCAGGTGATTGTGAATGATGTAATCCTGGGTCTGAGTTAAGTTAATGAGTTGGGAACCAATCAGAGATTGTGATGTGTAATTGTATACAATTGTATATAAGGAAGTCATGAACAGTGTATATTTCTCCTTGTGCTGTGATGTTGTTCGTCGAAGGCACTGTGTAATTGATTAAAAGAACCTGTCTGCTAAGACAAGATATAAATGTATGCTGTGGTAAATTTGTAATGTCATCTAGACTGGGGGAAAGACAATGGTAAAACTGACAATGGCGGGGCATGTGCTCAAGTGTCTGTAAAAGGTTTCAGAGTGACTGCAGGCTGTGGGAGCAGTTGACTGAAAATACTGTGCAGGAAGAAGCTACTGGAAAGCGCTGAAATTGTGCAACTGATCTGCTGCTGAATTGTGAAATTAATCTCAACATTTCTCCTATAGCTTTTTTTGGTGCACTTTCCACTATTAAATATATTTTTGAACCACGGTTTCCCCTAGTATGAAAATGTTGGGATTCATATTTTATATAGAAAGCTTCACCACAAAATTGAGAGATATATAAATACCAAAATTCAAATGAATTCTAGTTCTCATATTGATTATAGAAAATGACTTAGGGAACAGAATACCTTTATGTGATCTGAACAAAATGCTCGTTCATTCCTTGGCATGACATGTGTAAAATTGTTTCATTTTACCTGTTTCCTGTAATGTTTATTGTGCCTTGCCACCAAGGGAGACCAAGATACATCTTCCCAACTCTCAGCTTAATATATCTCATGAAAGGTGGAGAAAACTTCAATTTATTTGCCTAATTTTAATAATTTCTGTATCATAGCATATCTATCTATTATTATTATTTTGAAAGATTCACATTAAACTGTGCTTAAATAACAACCAATGTAGATCAAATGGCAGGTTTTCCACAAGCCCGATCAATGTTATAAAGTTAATAACTGCAAGCTGGAAACAAAGTTACTTATTATAGTTGTAAATTACTCTTTCACAAAGACACACAAGATTTACACAGCTTTTCTAAACCAATGGATGTTCTACCCTTTTGTTTATAAATCCAAATTGTGTTGTTCAAAAAAGTGCAAAACATCTTCACATAAATTGTTGTAGAAGAGTACAGGGAGTATGAAACTACCAATTTATTTCACCTCACCACAGAATTAAATATCAAGGTGTCAAGCTGTCCCTTCAGGTTTCATTGGTAAACATAAATTATTGCTAATAGAATGTGTCAGTGAAATTTCTGAACAAATGGCTTTGAAAAGCATTACAAGAGGGGCTCTTGGAGCCTGGAGATAATTTATGATATAAATATTTTTTCAATAGCTGTCTGCTGGGGAAGGTTGGTTTCTAAATGCAAAATAAATATCTGTCTGGGTTCATGCACTGAACTTACCCAATTTGCAATTTCAATCAACTGGTCCCTTAAACACATTGATGTCATTTTCTGGCATACTCTCGCAGGCTAAGTTAGACAATGAAACAAGTGTCTAAATCTAGAGCTGATCAAATATAATTTGCAGAATATATTATTCAACCCTTTCTAAATTATGCATAGCCTAATATAAGATGGATATTTTTTTGGGTGGTGGTAGGGAGACACTCAACATGTTCTAGTATGCTTGGGAATAAAAACAGTTTTAATGTAATTGAACACAAGTGGGCTATTCATTTAAGATCAGAGTTTGCTGCAATGCTTTTGTAGCATACAAAGCAGTACTACTGTTGAGATTAAGCAAGCTGGTCTTTTTCTACAACCCAGATTACTAGAAACCACCAGAGTACCATATTTAAACTGTTCTGACTTTCTGGAAGAGGTACAGCTTATAGGCATGATAAATAACATAAATAGACATAAATGAACATATTAGAAATAACATAAATAAGCCATCACCTGGGGGAGAGGTTGCAGATAATGCACATAAGTATCTGTCACTGCCACCACTTTCAAATGGCTTTGAATATTATTGCTTCAAGTTACATTTGCTCACCAAAGACACACTATCTAAAAAACTGTTAGCCTTTGTAAAATCCCATGTGCTCTACAGGCATGCTTGGAGATATTTCCCGGTATTCTGCATCAAATAAAAGGTCATAATTGGAGAGCTGTGAAACAAATTCCCAGGAGGAAAGAACTGGGAAAGGAATCCAATGTGGAAACTAGACAGGACAGGAATGCAAGGAGTCAGGACTCAAGGTGAAGCCACATTCAAAGGCTACAATAAAACATACCAGATCCAGGAAGACCAGAGCAAAATTTCAGTCAAACAGAAAGCCATTTAAAGATTTTCCAACCTAGGAGAGCAAAACAGGTAATGCAGGTGAAAGGACCTATTCTCAGTCCCACCACCATCCCAAGTTTGAATGGTGGGAACAAAAGAGAGTCTTTTCGGTGGTTGCCCAACAGATCTGGAACTCCCTTCCTAAAGAGGTTAGAATGGTTCACCCCTGTTATAGTTTAAGAACCAAATAAAAATGTTCCTGTGGAAACAGTCCTTCCCTGGAGGAGAATGAATGCTAGACCTATTGTGTGCAAAATTTGAACTAAACAGGACTTTTGGCAATGGACCTGTCTAGGGCCGTAGTGACCTCATTACTAGATGGGTTTTTTTAAGAAATTGCAGGTTTTAACCATGTTTAATTGTGGTTTTTTGTTTAGATTTTAATTATATTTGATGTGGTTTTACTAGATGGAAATGTGTTTATGATGGGATTGTTTATTGTCATTGTAAGCGATGTCTTTGCTTTTTATTATGTTGTTTGCTGTTTTGAGTCCCAATGTGGGAGAAAAGTGGGATATAAATAAATAAATTACAACTAAGAGCTTCCCCACCTCCACCACTTCTTGATACTCTCTCTCACACACATTTGTAAACACACAGAGGTTTGTCCATTAGTTTTCATAAATCACATCTAAAGGTCTGCTCCTTTTCTTAGGGCTTGTCTACGCTGGCCACTTGCCCTGAAGTTGTCCAGAAGTTGCTTCCAGGTGTTCATATGATGTCCAGGGACTTATGACCCTTAAAACTAGTTAACCTGTTTTTACCCTGCATTAGGAAAAGTCAGGGAGTGCACCAAAGCTTCCCTGAAGCAACTTCACCCTTTAGGATTGATATAAACAACAGATTTGGAACCAATACCTCTGTGCACAAGATCAGTATCACCATCTTGTTTTCTTTATGCTCTGTGGCAAAGGAAAGGTGATGGTACTTAACTTCGTCATCATTCATTGCTGCACTGGCAGCCATGAAGCTTTGTAAAGCTCTTGTCCATCAGTACGTGCATTTGCTGATGTTACCAAAGATTGCTGTATGACTTGGAGAAAGGAAAGTTATGCCCCCCTCTTTTCCTCTCTAACTTCCAATTTCAGTAAAAGCATGGGTGCCTTTACTCGAATTGGCAAAAGTGCTGCTGATGGCCAGAAGCCCTCTGGAGTTTTGTTTTTTTTTTTAATTTTAAAACTGTTTATTTTGATTATGGTACATAACAGAAAAGCAAACCATGGCAAATCAGATATAATCAGGTACCAATATTTTTGACGTGTACATGCCTATCTACCTTATTCAATCAATCAGTTAATTTTGACGTTATGTACAAATTATTATCATTTACATATCTTAATACACATAAACTTGCTATTTCTGGCTGTTTTCCACTGCTTTCAGTCAGAGCTTAATATTAATTTTTTTCATAACATACAGGAAATCAGCACATGGCATTTTACACACATACCCCAGACCTTACACTCAACCCCAAATCCCTATCCTGAACGAACTAAACCCTCGTCCCCACACCCGTGCACCCTTCACCATGACTTCCCGCACCGAAACACTATGAAGCCTTTAAGCCTATTTATCTATCCTTATTCATGGTAAACCTAAATTCCTAATGGAGCACCTCTATGTTACTGACTCTCTATTCAGATATGCTAAGGCCAACTTCCATTTTTCTAGAAAGTCCTCATTACTCTTATTCCTCCTGTTATAAGTTAGTCTGGCCATTAGCATATATTCTCGCATTCTTTCCCTCCAATCCTTTTTGGTTAGACCTTTTTCCCCTTTCCAATCTTTGGCTATGGTCAATCTTGCCGCTGCAAAGCTATATTGATATATTTCTTGGTCCTTTTGATTATTATTTTCTCTCTGTAGACCTAGCAGACACAGTCCTGGGCTTTTTTTAATCTTGTTATGTAACATTTTATTTGTCTCCTTAATTACCTTATCCCAAAATTCCTGTATGATCACACAGGTCCACCACATGTGGAGAAATGTCCCTTTCTGTTTCCTGCACCTCCAGCAAATACCTTGTTGTGATTTGTCTATTTTAGCCAATGTAGCTGGAGTGATATAACATCTGTAAAACATTTTGTATTGATTCTCCCTGATTGAACCCGATAAAGTAAATTTAAATTCTTTATTCCATAGGTATTCCCATTTGTCCAATTCTATTGGTCTGCCTAGGTCCTTGGCCCAGGATATCATTACTGTCTTGACTCTGTTGTCCTCCATGTTATAACTTAGTATGTATTTATATAATCTAGAGATTAACCCTTTATCCCCCCTTTTCCAAATTCTTTCCAATTCTGATTCTTTGGTTGCAAATCCAATCCTCAAATCTTTTTTGTATCTTTCATGCAGTTGGTGATATCGAAACCAATCATTAATCTCCAATTCTTCCCGACCTTTTAATTTCCATTTTTCATTTTCTCTAATAAGGTATTCTTTATATGTTCTTGTTTCTACCCTTAAGGTTGGTCTTGAGACTGCTTCTAGTGGCCTCAGCCAAAGGGGGGTTTTTGGTTCCATACCTTTACTGTATTTTTTCCAAATATCCAATAGTCCCCCTCTAATTATATGTTTATTAAAATCTTTATTTAGTTTATCTCCATTGTACCACACATATGCGTGCCAGCCGAATCGTAATCCAAATCCTTCCAAATCTAGTAGGGTCTTGTTTTCTAATTTTATCCACTCTTTCAGCCAGGACATTGCTGCAGCCTCATAATAGGTCCTTAAATCGGGTAAGCTTAGCCCCCCTCTTCCTTTATCATCAATTAAATTTCGGTATGCTATCCTCGCTCTTTTCCCAGCCCAAATAAAATTAGTAATATCTCTTTTCCATTTCTCAAAGATTTTTGTTCCTTTAATAATAGGTATATTTTGAAACAGGAATAACATTTTGGGGAGTACCATCATTTTTATTACTGCAATTCTGCCCATCCAAGTTAGGGGGATTGTTTGCCATCTAGTGAGATCTTTTTTTATGTCTTCCCATGTTCTAACGTAATTGTCCTGGAATAGATTGATATTTTTGTTTGAAAGCCATATTCCTAGATATTTTACTTTCGTTATCACCTCGCAGTCTGCTGCGGCCTCCAATTTCTTGCGACTTTTAACATCTATATTTTTTACTAAAAATTTAGATTTCTCCTTATTTATGATAAATCCTGATATGTCACCATATCTTTGGATTGTATCCAATAGTTTTTTAATACTTTGTAGTGGGTTGGTTAGGATACAGACTATATCATCTGCATAAGCCCTAATTTTTAATTCTTGGCCGCTGATCTTTAAACCAGTGATTTCTTTCTCTTCCCTTATCCTTACATTTAGAATTTCTAATCCCATAATAAACAATAGTGGGGACAACGGACAGCCTTGTCTTGTCCCTTTTTGTATGTCAATGTAGTCTGATAGTTGACCATTTATTTTTAATCTTGCTCTTTGATTGGTGTATATTGCCCCTACTGCCCTTTTAAATTGGTGGCCAACTTCGAATTTTTCTAGCACTTTTTCCAAATAAACCCAACTAACATGGTCAAAAGCTTTTTCTGCGTCAATAAAGAACAATGCCAGATCTCTGTTTGGGTCTTTGTCTGCTATTTCCAGGGTGTTCAATATCAGTCTGATGTTTTGATTTACTTGTCTTCCTGGGAGGAACCCCACTTGATCTTTATGTATTAATTGTGCCAGTGCTTGCTTAATTCTGTTTGCCAATATAGTGGCGAATATTTTATAATCACAGTTCAACAAGGATATTGGTCTGTAATTTTTAATTAAATCTAAATCTTTATCATGTTTAGGCACTAAAACAATTATGGATTCCTTCCATGACTCTGGAAGTTCTCCCTTTTTCATTACCGAATTCATCACTGACACCAACAATGGGACCAGCTCTTCCTTAAATGTTTTATAATATAGAATTGAGAGTCCATCTGCCCCAGGGGACTTGTTTGCTTTAGCCAAATTTATTGTCCTAATTACTTCCTCTGGTGTGATTTCTCTATCTAAATCAGCTTTCATTGCTTCTGAAATTTGTTTTAAATTTGTCTCCTCTACATACTGCGAGATTGTCCTGATCTCCCCCTGAGTTCTTTTATATAGGTTTGCATAGTATTCTTCGAATAGTTTTTGTATCTGTTGTGAATCAGTGATAATTTCACCTTTGTTTTTTATTCTCGTTATCAATGGTTTTTTCTTTACATCTTTTATTTGCCAAGCTAATAATTTCCCTGGTTTGTTTGCATTTTCAAAAAAGTTGTATCTATTAAACATCATTTTCCTTTCTATTTCACTAGCAATTAGCTGTTCATATTGTTGGTGCAGTTTTTTTAATTCTCCTTGTATTCTCATCTTTGTTCCTTTTTCTTTTTCTATTTCTAATTCTTTTGTCCTAATTTTTGCCAACAACTCCAGTTGGGCCTCTGGAGTTTTGTAGCCCCTGCTGCAGCAATAAACAAAATAAAGTAAAGGTGACCGTTTAGAGCAGGGGTCCTCAAACTAAGGCCCAAGGGCCAGATACGGCCCCCCAAAGTCATTTACCCGGACCTCGCTTGGGGTCAACCTAAGTCTGAAATGACTTGAAAGCACACAACAACAACAACAACTCTATCTCATCAGCCAAAAGCAGGCCCGCACTTCCCATTTAAATACTAATAAGTTTATATTTGTTAAAATTGTTCTTCATTTTAATTATTGTATTGTTTTAAGTGTTTTTTGCACTACAAATAAGATATGTGCAGTGTGCATAGGAATTCATTAATGCTTTTTTCAAATTATAATCCGGCCCTCCAACAGTATGAGAGACTGTGACTTGGCCCTCTGTTTAAAAAGTTTGAGGACCCCTGCTTTAGAGGGTCCAAACTAGACAGTCAGTACTCTTCCTTTACTGCTTCCTTGCCAGAATCTGGGACTGGTCTGAAGCAGCAATATGTTGGACAAAATTTGGATTTTGTCACCTGTGAAAATGGGCCAGATGGGCCCATAGTATGTTTCTTACTGTCACTAGACAGTTTGATTTCAATGAAAGGCTCTCATTCCCATTGCCAACAACTTTATCAAGTCTCGGGTAGATATCTTTACATGGTTCACTAATTTTAATAGAAGACAGCAGGGACTAATCCTGTGATCCTCTGAGTGGCAAGTTTGTCTTTTACCACAGAGGTACACAGGGTGTTACATGGATGCTTGTTTTTGCTGTTATAGATGGCTACCCCTCTGAAATTAAAGTAGTATTAGAGCTCTTCCCAAGAGCACAGTAGCTTTCTGACTTTGAAAATAAAGTGCTTTTGAATTGCTGTGACATTTATCTAGCAGTGGGAAGCCATTATCCTGTGACAACGTTTTATTCCATTGACATTATCTCTTAAATAGATATCAAAGCACTGAAGTCTCTTCTTTTTTAATTTATGATCAATTTCCAGTTTGGCTCTAGTGCTCTACTTGCATAGTTTTCTTCCATGTTAATTTCTGCTCTGTTATACTGATACAATGGTTTTTCTTTTGTATGTACATTGATTTTATGATATGATAAAGTATGGGTTATGAAAGAAGTCTTTGATTAAATCCCCTGATCACTGACAGGAAGAAGGGAAAGAACTCTTTAAAACATAGCAGTAGAAACTGCATTTCTTGATAGAAAATAGCCAGAGTAGAAGGAGATGGAACTATTTACAGCATAATCATAAAATGCATCAGAAATACAGAGGACAATTTTAGCAGTGTATTTCTGTTGAAATCAGAATACTCTGTGTTCTCTGTTTTACCTTCATGGGGCAGATAGTTTTCTATTGATTCTTTTAACGTGTCTAAAATCAAAATGTTAGTAGAATACATGGCATCATAAGTGAAGATTTCTAAATCTTGAAACAGGGAATGTTAGTTTCCTTTTAAAAACTAACAATACAGATTATTGTGGAAGTGGTCCTTTCAATTTAAAAATAATATATCAAGAGCTTGGCATTTTTTTACCAAGTAGAATTGTAATGGCGCTGTCATGAATGTCTTTTCAATAACTTTAAAGCATAGGTTCTTTTTATTGCAATTTCCAGTGTGGGAGGGTATAACAGATTACAGAAAAACATTTAGACAAATAATGACATTGGACATACAGACATACAGAGGCTATGCAACTCCATTGGATTTACGATTACATGGCCAAAGTGACCAGACTGCTTCTGTGCAAATCTGCCACTCTCCATAGGTACACTATCTCTCTCCTTCCCATGGAGCAGAGCATAGCAGGCGGAACAGACTCCTCAGAACTGCCACACTTTGAGCATTATTACATTGAGTCTTTTATAGGAATATTCTGCTGATGTAATTGTAAATTAATGATCGACGTCTTCCATCCTGGATCCATCCCAGTTTCCTGGCCAGATGTTGATATTCTTGATTGGTGTTGATCTTATGTTGACTCTCTGCAAACAAGGCACAAAATTGGGTTAAAGAGACTTGCACAACATACAGCCCACCGGCCACTTGCAGCCCAATACATTTCAGATGGCCTGCAAAAAAATATAAAGGACATAAAATAAAATACAGATGTAATGAGTGCTTTGTCCATGCATAACTTGTGCCTAACGTCACTCTGTGCTTAACCCATCTTCCTCTAGTCACTATTATGTAACTTGGTGGGTTGGTTGCCACAATGCACTCTCTCTTGTTTGTCTTGTAACCTGCAGAAACCAACCATTGTCAGTCTGTCTCCAGTCTGAGAGACATTGTGAGTTATTGTGTGTGTGTGTGTGTGTATATACACACACACACACACATGTATATGTATATTGCTGTTACTAGCATTGAATAGGAACAAAGTGAATGCAGCCACATATCAACACAGCTGATGCCCACTATACAACAAGCATTGACAATACCAGGGCAAGGTCTCTCTCCAAGGTCAGACACTCAGTTTAGTATTTTTTATGTGAGCAGCCACTGCAGATAATTTTTGATACAAACATTAATATTTTTGGGTGACTTTACAAAATGGGTGATAAAAAGAAGCAGAAGATTAAATCAGAACATTGAGTGGACAAATAGGTACTTGTTTACATAGACTAGAGACAAAATATTGTGCCTTGTTTGCAGAGAAATAAAACATGTTCCTACAAAATAAAATCTTTGCTGCCATTTTGAATCAAATCATTGACTTTACCAAATTGGACACTAACAAAAACAAATTAAAGCATCCAAATTATTGAAAAAATGCAGTAGGCAACAATGTTTTTTCAAGAACATAAACTCAGAAAATGAGGCAGCTACTAAGATCAGTTTTCAGATTTCTAAAGAAATTGTTATTGCTGGAAAGTCTTTTACTGAAAGTGACTTCATAAAGAAGTATTTGCTGAATGAAGATTCTGAATTATAATCCAATAAAAAAAATTCAGTATATAAATTTGTCCTGTTTGGCTAATATAGCCAATGACTTTAATGATCAGAAGGCAAATCCACCTTACTAAAACCACTTATCCTTTAACTAGTTCATGGAGTGGTCTTTCCTCCCCCCCCCCCTCCAAAATTAGTCTGCTGTTATTGTTGTTGCTAGCTATTATTGTTATGTTGTTCTACGCTGTTTTATGCTGTCTTAATTGTTTTTGCTTTGTTTTAAATTGTATTCTGCCTTGGGCTTGGGCCCCATGTAAGCCGCCCTGAGTCCCTTCGGGGAGATGGAGGAGGGGTATAAAAATAAAGTTCTTCTTCTTCTTCAAATGGATATAGCTATTATTCTTTAGTGATGGACAAAAGCACTGATTTGAAAGAAACTGCTCAACTTCTAATTATCATTCAAAAATTAGAGAAGTAAATATAAGAAAACTAATTTTATCATTAATGCGATTTCATGATAAATAAAATCACAAAACTGTGGTGTTGGAGGAAAGTTCTGAGAGTGCCTTGGACTGCCAGAAGATCCAACCAGTCCATACTTCAGGAAATAATGTCCAGTTGCTCATTGGATGGAAAGATAGTAGAGGCAAAGATTAAATACTTTGGCCACATCGTGAGAAGAAAGGAAAGCTTAGAGAAGACAATTATGCTGGGGAAAATGAAAGGAAAAAGGAAGAGGGGCCGACCAAGGGCAAGATGGATGGATGGTATCCCTGAAGTGACTGGCTTGACTCTGAAGGAGATGGGGGAGGTGACGGCTGACAGGGTGCTCTGGCATGGGATGGTCCATGAGGTCACGAAGAGTTGGAAGTGACTGAACGAATGAACAGTGATAAATAAAAGTCTTAAGGAATACTAATTAAAAATTCCCCTTTTATACAATATGGTTTATTTGCTCACCCAAGGAAAGCTGAGAAGGCAGTTTCTTGGGGAGGAAACTCTTGCCTCAGTTGCTCCTTCATCAGATTGCTCCCCCATTGCTTATCACAGAGTTTAACACAGGTAAGTTGTTCAACAAAGTGGCCCTTATTCAACCCAATCACTTGTGTCTGGTCTGGTCTGTTTATTCATTGCCAACTGTGAAGTAATGACCTCATACCTCTGATTGAAGGAACTATAAGTGGGTCTTCCCCATGAGTCTGCAGTGTTCATTTCCCTTTTCCCTTGAGCCATGACTAGAGGTATAAAGGTTTCCTGTGATGGTGAACAGGGATAAATAGAAATTTCAGAGGTGGGGGAATTCCCCCAGTTTTTTCTTCCATGGCATGCCCCTTCGAATGGAAAAAATGTTCTCTTCCTGGATTAATATTCTTTTTAAAAAAATAAGACAAAGTTATACTCATTCAAAATGCCATGAAGGTTTCTATGCAAACTATCTAAAACTAGAGTGATAAATCATCTTCATATTGTAGACATATAGAGTAACATCTGAATCAAAGATGTGTCGTCGCCTAAGTAAAGTTGTGTATCTATCTAGTGCATGCTGCCAATTTCATAAGAGGAGCATATGGGGGTGGAGGGGTTGTGATGATAACATCCTATATAAAAAAAATAAGTTACATTTT
The DNA here is from genome assembly GCF_037176765.1 of Anolis sagrei. Taxonomy (NCBI): domain Eukaryota; kingdom Metazoa; phylum Chordata; class Lepidosauria; order Squamata; family Anolidae; genus Anolis; species Anolis sagrei. The sequence goes on along the minus strand of NC_090022.1, from coordinate 216,254,980 downwards.
CCAGCCAAAAATGATTCAATTTTTGTCTTTATATTTGGAACTGCATGAGTAGTACACCCTAAATAAGAGTGCAATCACAATTCCCCCAAATGAAGGTAATCCTCACATCTGAAGAAGGCAGTGGGACATCTGAGCAGGCACTAAGCCATCGAAGTTGTGTTAAATCCAAAACCCTTTAAGGGTGGATCTATACTGCAATATAATTCAGTTTCAGAATGCAGATTGACTGCATTAAACTGGATTATATGGTAGTGTAGTCTAACATAATCCAGTTAAATGCAGATAATCTGCATTCTGAAACTGGATTTTATGGCAGTGTAGATCTAGGCTCAGACAAGGGTTGTTGTAAATGATCTAGGACTATCCTAACTGTGGCCTAATATACAACAAGCATAGAAGCTATGTCTCTGGGGTCTGGAGGTTTGGATTTGGTCCTTCCGTCAATTTAGCTTTTATACTGGTGATCTCAGCCGGCACAAAAAATGTCGGCAGAAAGAAGGGGATTGAGTTGGCATAAGGGTAATTCTAGCAACAGGTCATTTCACCTACTTATTCCTAAACCCGGGTTGCACTGAACATTATGAGTGACAAAGCTTTGTTGCTAAAGAATTAAATAATCCTATGCTTTATATGAAAGCAAGTATTGGTTGCATTTCACTTCCCCCCTTAATTTTCTAAAATCCAGGGGGGAGGGGGGTGCCCTCAGTGTCTTTAAAATTACTGGTGTTAGGGTTAGCATCACGGCATTCCCATGTGAGTGTGTGGGAAGACCACAATACACTCTAGTTCCATTATAAAGTCGAATACTTAAATCCATGCTGATTTCAACCAGAATGCTTAAATGCACAATTCACAAAATCTATAATCCAAATCTTAGATACTTGGTGACTTTTAAAAAATATGACAGTAGTGTGTGTATGTACCTGGATTTCAGTAAGGCCTTCGACAAGGTCCCCCATGACCTTCTGGCAAGGAAACTAGTCCAATGTGGGCTAGGCAAAACTACGGTGAGGTGGATCTGTAATTGGTTAAGTGGACGAACACAGAGAGAGCTCACTAATGCTTCCTCTTCATCTTGGAAAGAAGTGACAAGTGGAGTGCCGCAGGGTTCCGTCCTGGGCCCGGTCCTGTTCAACATCTTTATTAATGACTTAGATGAAGGGCTAGAAGGCATGATCATCAAGTTTGCAGATGACACCAAATTGGGAGGGATAGCCAATAGTCCAGAGGACAGGAGCAGAATTCAAAACGATCTTGACAGATTAGAGAGATGGGCCAAAACTAACAAAATGAAGTTCAACAGTGACAAATGCAAGATACTCCACTTTGGCAGAAAAAATGAAATGCAAAGATACAGAATGGGTGACGCCTGGCTCGAGAGCAGTATGTGTGAAAAAGATCTTGGAATCCTCATGGACAACAAGTTAAACATGAGCCAACAATGTGATGTGGCGGCAAAAAAAGCCAATGGGACTTTGGCCTGCATCAATAGGAGCATAGTGTCTAGATCTAAGGAAGTAATGCTACCCCTCTATTCTGCTTTGGTTAGACCACATCTGGAATATTGTGTCCAATTCTGGGCACCACAATTCAAGAGAGATATTGACAAGCTGGAATGTGTCCAGAGGAGGGCGACTAAAATGATCAAGGGTCTGGAGAACAAGCCCTATGAGGAGCGGCTTAGGGAGCTGGGCATGTTTTCTGCTTCCTTGGAGACTAGGACGCGGAACAATGGCTTCAAACTACAAGAGAGGAGATTCCATCTGAACATTAGGAAGAACTTCCTGACTATGAGAGCCGTTCAGCAGTGGAACTCTCTGCCCCTGAGTGTGGTGGAGGCTCCTTCATTGGAAGCTTTTAAGCAGAAGCTGGATGGCCATTTGTCAGGTGTGATTTGAATGCAATATTCCTGCTTCTTGGCAGGGGATTGGACTGGATGGCCCATGAGGTCTCTTCCAACTCTTTGATTCTATGAATCTATGATTCTATGTACTCTATAGGATTCAAGTGGAATTAGATAGTGAACACATATGTTGAATTAGAATTAAGGTGACTAAAACATTTGGCAAAAATTGAAACTGGAAGCAATGTTAGATCTTTTCCAGATTACCTAGAACAGTATTTCTCAACTTTCCTATTGCTGCAACCCCTTAATACAGTTCCCCATGTTGTGGTGACCCCCAATCATAAAATTATTTTTGTTTCTACTTCATAACTGTAATTTTGTTACTGGTATGAATTGTAATGTAAATACCTGATATGCAGGATGTATTTTCATTCACTAGACCAAATTTGGTACAAATACCCATATGCCCAAATAGTGGGGTTTGGGGGGGGGGGGGGAATTGATTTGTCATTTGGGAGTTGTAGTTGCTGGGATGTATAATTCACCTCCAATCAAATAGCATTCCAAACCCCACCAATGATAAAATTGGGCCAAACTTCCCAAACAGAACCCCCATGCCTTGAATGGACTCACTGGCACAAGCCTCCCTCCCACCTTGCACGCTCCCCCTCACCTGCACATGCGCACCATGCTGCCATGTGCTAAGCACGCCTGTCTCCCCTCCCCACTTGGAGTCTCAATAAACAGCCTTCTCCTTGGCTGAGAGGCTAGCTGAGATGCCGGCCATTCACAGCGGAAGAGGGCTTTTGGTGGGAGGATTCTCCCTCTGTTTCCAAAAGGGAAGAGAAGTGCAGGTGGAGAGATCTTCAGCCCTTTCTGCCAAAGGGGTTCCTAAGACCATGTTTTCATATGGTCTTTGGTGACCCCTCTGAAATTCCCTCATGAACCCCCCCCCCGACCCCCAGGTTGAGAAATGCTGACCTAGAATATGTTGAAATTTCCTAATGTGTAACTGCAAATGATTAAAAAAACCTTTCCGCCTCTGGCACAGATTACCACCATTAACATAAATTAATGATATCTACTGGAATCAAATTTCTGTTTAAAAATGCCATGATGACTCAAAATTCAAATACAATATTCTTTTCCAGAAAACAAAACACCAGTTTTCATCTGGGAGATTAGAGAAAATGAAGCAGAAATTTGGTGTTCTATATATTGGAAGAACATTTAAAGGGAAGAGGTACATTCTAATACAGCTAATTAATAGTGAGCTCACTAATGAGATATCAAGCACAACTAACTTTCAAAACGTTTTTAAGATCCAGAAAAATGCAAGAATTCCAAAGCCTTGAGGTTTTTTCGAGGAAGAGCCAGCAGAGTGAGTGGGGATGGTGAATTACATGTTTCTGTCTTGCTAGTTTCTTAAATTTCTTCCCACCTATCCACAAAATCTTTACATAGATATGGTAACTGGCTGCCAGAGGGCTTGTCAGAAACAGTCAAGGGCTCTCCTATAACTTTAGGTGTGACATTTTGTGCTAGGGAACATGAGATCGTTCAGTACTTTATCTCCTAATTTATATTTTTTACAGACATTTCTACATGTCCACTCAGACATCAATGCAATGTGGGCAATGGGATTTATTCCTTGTTACGTAAACACAAGATTGCAGTTTTCATATATATATATATATATATATATATATATATATATATATATACTTTAATATTTTAGTATTTTAATATAATGGTTTAATTATGCGTGTATATATATATATATATATATATATATATATATATATATATATATATAGCCAAGTACTTACTGAAAGTGGTAAACCACATATAGTTAAAACTATATATAGTTTACATTTTCAGTTGGCAATTGTTATCTTTTCATCATTTCCCCTTAAATGTATAATGAATGTATCCCAGTCTTTAATAAAATCATAGTCAATTTATCCATTTCTCCTATCTTGTATATTTTGATGGTTTTTTAAAATATTTTGTATATTTTTTTCTCCATTTTTCGACTTTTGTACATATATGATTTTTGCTCATGTTGTCATGCAAATAATTTTTTTTCATGTAATCTCATTTGATTGTCAAAAATTCATAATAAAAGTTCAGAGGTTAGAGGTGGTTTATATTTCAGTATTGTTTAATTGCTCCATATATTTGTCTCCAAAAAGGTTTGTGTCTTGTCACATATTCACCTGTGGTTGTAGAATGAACCTCCTTGGTATTTACATTTCCAGCATAATTATTTACATCCTTTATACTTTTTTTCTAATTTTACAGGAGTTAGACACCATCAATAAAGCATTTTCTAGGTAGATTACATGGGGGAAAGGCGTCTCCACTGAAGTTTTCTCACCATCCTTGTTTCCATAATAAGCCTTTTTAATATATAAAAACCCAGTTATCACAGGGACAGAAAGAGAGGTGAAATCTTCTGAAGAGGGGCACAGACCACAGGGGTGTTAACCCTTTCTTATGATATCCAAAGCTTTAAAAAAATCTTTGGCTGGCGTTACACTTAAAAATGTACCTGTTTTGACTTATATACACATTCAAGAGCAAACCTACAGAACCTATCTTGTTTGTAACTTGGGAACTGTCTGTACTTTGTACAGCAGCTAGAAAAAAAGGTTAAGACCCTTAAATGGCTTGGGCCACACCCAGGCATGTAGCCGGAGGGGGGGGGCTTGAGGGGCTTGAGCCCCCCCCCCCGAAATTATCATTATCAAAAGGCCTTACTGGTGCATTATTTAAACTGTTATGTTTATTCATATCATGATCTGATCACCATACTCAATATATCCCATATGCATGAGGGTATTGGGGTAATGATACAAAAGATTTGCGAGGCTAGACCCTCTTTCACTCAGACTCAGCCCCCCACCAAAACTCACCCCCCCCCCAAAACCTCCCCTGAAAAAAATTCACCCCCCCCCCCCGAAACAAAATCCTGGCTACGGGCCTGGCCACATCTATCTTCACAATTGTATCTCTTTCTATGAACTGGCATGAACTCTAAGATCCTCCAGGGAGGCCCTTCTTTTACTCCCACCACTGTCACAAGCACGGTTGGTGGGGATAAGACAGAAGGCCTTCTAGGTGGTGGCCCCCCACCTCTGGAACACCCTTCCAAGGGAAATAAGACAGACCCCATCCCTCCCCTCTTTTCATAAGAGCATGAAGTCCCAGAGGTTTCACCAAGCCTTTAAGAATGACCAGTACTAGCCCAGCCCTGGACATTGTTAGAATCCGGCCTTGTACCTCCCACCTATTATCCTGGACAGTCCTCTTACAGACCCTGGAAATGAGCAGCCACAGGCCCATACCTACTATTCCTGGTGGACGATTATGGCACTTTACCCAATTTCCTGGCCACCCATATCCTGGTTTGCACTAGCTTTGGCCCAGCCCTTCTTAATTGCCTTCGCCGTAACTATAGACACAGGCAGGATTACTTTTAATATATATGTGTTGTATTGATAATTTTATGCTTATATTTTTTTAAATAATTTTATGCTTATGTTGTTTACTCAGTATGTTTTGGAGTTGTTACTTGGAAACAGCTTTGAGTCCCCTCGGGGAGATAGAGCGCTATATAAATAAAGTTTTATTATTATTATTATTATTATTATTATTATTATTATTATTATTATTTTAAACACATGTATTGGTGAATAATGCGTGCAGATCCCATAAGGGGGCCTTTTGTAGCTGGCAGATGGTAATTTTGTCAGTGCTGATTGTGTTTAAGTGCAGGCCAAGGTCTTTAGGCATTGCACCCAGTGTGCCGATCACCACTGGGACCTCCTTGACTAGCTTGTGCCAGAATCTTTGCAGTTTGATCCTTAAATCCTCATATTGTGTCAGCTTTTCCAGTTGTTTCTCTTCAATCCTGCTGTCACCTGGGATTGCAACATCAACAATCCATACTGTTTTTCAATGTGATCGTGGGATCGGGAGTATTGTGCTCCAAAACTGTCTGAATTCAGAAATTCCAGAGGAGTTTGACACTTTCATTTTCTGTAACCTTTTCCAGGATGTGATCCCATCAGTTCTTTGTCTCAGGCAGATGGTATTTGTGGCACAGGTTCCAATGAATCATCTGAGCAATTGTATTATGCCTCTGCTTGTAGTCTGTCTGCACGATCTTCTTGCAGCAGCTGAGGATGTGATCTATTGTTTTATCTGCTTCCTTGCAGAATCTACATTTGGGATCTGTCGCCGACTTTTCTATTCTGGCTTTGATGGCATTGGTTCTAATGGCTTGTTCTTGGGCTGCCAGAATCAGGTCCTCCGTCTCCTTTTTCGGAGTTCCATTTGTGAGCCACAGCCATGTGTTTTCTTTGTCAATTTGGCTCTCAATTTTTCCCAGGAACTGTCCATGGAGAGACGCCTTCTTCTTCTTCTTCTTCTTCTTCTTCTTCTTCCTCCTAAAACACATTCAGCAAAGTCAAGGAAAGTCAAAGATAAGTCCCTGAATGCTCATCAGTAACTCGCAATTGTAAACCACATCACATGTCAAAATTGACTAAGCAGAACATGAAGCACTTTGTAGACACCATCCTGTGCTAAAGCAATTTGTAAAATATATCCCAAGAGCATACCTGGGCAGCAAAGGGCCAATTAATCCCCTGGGACTGGTAATTAAATTGCCTTTATTGCTGCCACTTTCTCTTGTTTCCTCCTTGTATGTCTCCAAGTCTGATAAACTTCTTGCCTGGAAATTTGCCAGATCACCAGACTGAGCCACAGCAACACGTGGCAGGGGACAGCTAGTCATCTGTATAAAGTAAGGTAGAAATATGTCTTCCCACAAGTTTTTTTTGGTGGGGGGGGGGGGGGTAGAAATCCATGTTATGAAGATGATCCACCATTGAACCGATATAGAAGTTAAACTGTAGTGTGGCTAGATGCAGCTTTGCTTTACCCCTTACTCAGTTTCACCTGCATTGGTGAGGTTGCCCTGGGGGCTACATCTTATTTTCGGTAAGGTGCCTTCATGGATTAAGTGAATTAGGTATAGTAGTCATCAGTTGGTTGAAGAGGTCTCCAGTTTTTCCCATAGTTTAACTTGGGAGATGGAATTGCAAGCTGCTTTAAAGTCTATGAAGGTGACTGACATATATTGAAAATGTGTCATGGGAGGAGTACTTTTCAACTATATGTTGTAATACTAGACATTGGTCTATGGTGGATCAACCTTCCCTAAATCCAGCTTGTTCCTTGGCAAGTTTGTCTTCCTTTTCCAACCAGTCCTGAAGTTTTCATTGAAGATGTCTTGCATATAGTTTGCTGATTGTATTGAGGAGGCTGATTGGTCTGTAGTTTTCAGGGTCATCATTTTCCCTTTCATTTTTAAAATATAAATGATTGCAAGTCCCCAGTCTTCGGGGATTTGGCCGTACTAGTTGATGCATGTGAAAAGTGAGGCTAGAATAGGGGTCCAGAAATCCAAATTGTTCTTGATGGCCTCTACTAAAATTAGATCTTCTTTTCCTGGGGTCTTTCCTAGTCTTAACTGGGCAACAAGGTTATTGATTTCTGTCACTGTCAGAGGTGGCCACATTGGAAGATTTTCTATATCTAGGTTGAAGTGGTCACTTCCAGTAGAGATATCCATTCTTGGAAGTATGCCTCCCAGGTCGCTGGAGGCATATGAGAGTCCATGGCTTTGATGAGCCATGCTCAGTTGTTTTTCATGGCTTCCATCTTCCTGCAAGCCAAGAGTTGCTTATAGCACCTCTTTTGTTGGAGGAGGTTTTGTGCAGCTGTGGGTGTAGTGCTGGATAAATAAGCTGGATAGGTGACAGCAAGTGCTTTTTCAGTATTAATGCATTTCTTGTCAAAGCAGGGCTTAGAGTGCTGTTGTTCCTGTGATTTAAGTGCTTCTGGGGCTCTTGAGCTGTGGTATTGTACTTCTCCAAGAGTGCATTAGGAGTCATAGCTGATGTCAGAGCGGTCTGTAGGCTCAGTAGATGTTCTGTGGCCAGTAACTCAGTTACTCTGTGAGTCAAACAGGGGACGCACCTGGCTCAACAGTAGGTTTTTCCTGTTGGCAATAGGAGGGGTTGATAACAGTCTACGGTGTGGATTTCTTGAATGAAGGTGTTTAATTGGAGGATGATAGGAAAGTAGTCACTGTCAAATTTAGGCTTGACTTCTAAGGTTTTAGATTATGGGAGAAGATCTCTAGAGATGGTTATATAATCAATAGCATTCATTTTGGAACCATAGAGATAGGTGAATTCAACTGGATGGTCGCCTTCCAGGGTACCTTTTAGAATGTTGAAGTTTAGTCTGGTGGTTATTTGAGCCAGGCATAAACCTGCAAAATTTTATTTTTGGTCTTTAGAGTGATGATGTAGGAGAGGTGCATTGTATTCAGGATTGGGAGGGAGACATTTCTGGCATTTGTAAAGAGTGGAGTCATCAGAGCCCATTCTTGCATTGAAATCCCCTCTTGTAATTACAGATGCATTTGAGTTCTGCACTATAAGGTCAGCAGAATATTTTCCAGTTCAGACCATAAGCCTCTGATTTCCACAACTGAGTATTACAGGAAAAATTGATTTTGCAATATGCTTTATAGATAATGTGAGACTCCTTCCACCAAGTTGTTCTTCGCTTTTTCAGTGTTGTGTGTGTGTACATGAAGCATTTCGGAAAGACAATGATTGGAACAGTGATTCAATGGACGAGACTGTTTTATTGTTTTAATGATTGTTTTATTGCTTATTGATGTATTGTTTTAATTTGATTTATGTCTAATTGTAGTGTATAATTTTAATTGTTTGTACTGGCATTGAATTTTGCCATTATTTATGTGTAAACCACTTTGAGTCCCCCTCGGGGTGAGAAAAGCGGTATACAAATACAGTAAATAAATAAATGCACATGCCTTCAAGCCACCTGTCAAATTATTGGGACATCATGAATTTTATAGTGTTTTCTTAGGCTAGGAATACTCAGAGGTTGGATGGAAACAACCTAACAGATGGCAAAGAAAGTCAGGCATTCCAGTAGGACATCTTCAACCTTTGGAAAAGAGATTGATGGGCTAGAACACATGTGTCAAACTCAAGGCCCATGGGCCAAATGTGGCCTGCCACATCTTCCAGGGCAAAATAGTTACATACATACAGTCTTACAATTACAACCAGCCCTTTGAAGGCAACCATAAGGCTTATGTGGCCCTTGTGGAAAATAAGTTTGACACACCTAGGTAAGAAGAGTTCAAAGTGCCCTGGTGATTTCATGTCCTTCCCAGTAGACTCAGGCACAAACAAATTCCTGCAGCCTCTCCACTATTCACTTTTGTCTGGAACCTCATATACTTGCCAACACTTTGATGTTGATTAGCAACACATGTACTGGTTTTCACCTGTGAAACATTAGAGGTTATGTGATATTCAGGATAAGCAGCCAGTTGCTCATCCTAGGGAGTGGAAGGTTCTTAAGTGTTTTCACACCTGTAGTTCTGGGAATAACTTGTTGTTCAACTGGCAAGTCTTTGCACTGACACCTTCAGGTTCAAACAGTTGTGACACCCATCATGAATTTTGTGGATCTAGGCAGGTTTCATCACCCAGGGCCCTGGTGGCCAGAATGTGTTGAAGAAAGTTGTGACATCTCAGCATCTCTTTATACCAATGTTTCTGAAGGAATGTCTCCCTATTTCTGGCTCTGAATCTGATGTTAATCTTTCATAAGTTGTTATGAGAAGATGTGTGGAAGCTCCATTACCCTCCAGAGATAGTTAAATGGGTAGACTGAACTGAAGTGTGTTAGAAAACCTGATTGGAAATTAAGATCCTCTTTTGTAGCTGATTCATCAATCTGAGCTCTAGTTAAGTCTGATTTTTGTCTCCCATTTTCCTTTCACAGCAGGGCTGCAAATGAAATATTACAGTTATAAAATTGCTAGCCAAAGCTAAAGCTTACATTTTGCTTAGATTTCTGAAGCAGAAGCATAACTTTGTTTTCAAAGATCTGTATCAAATGATCTGAAAATCGCTGGTAATGTTATTAGTATATGTGAGTATATGGGTAGTGCACATTCCTGCCAACTAGTTGGATAATTGCTCCTAGCCATTATTAATACAAAGATTATGCAATAGTTTGGCATAGTACAGACAATTAGTTTTAACCTTCAAGCATATTAGTATTTAACACTATTAAAAGTTAATCAAACTATGCATTAAAACTTGGGAGCAATTTGTAATACCAATTGCCATCAGGGAAGCAGGCTGAGTCTCAGAAGGGATTTCCCAGTCACGCTTGTTAGAATATTTCAGCATAGAACAAAGTTGGAGGAGGAGTCCCTCACAACTGAATGCAAATGATAGGATAAGTCTGGACAGTGTAATGTTTTCTCTTGTTTCACGCCTCCTTTGGTCATTTTAAAGATCTGTATAGTTCAGTGTCTATAAACTTTGGTTATTCTTGCTGTTAGGGGTGGGAAAATAACAGATCCTACATGAAACAATCTGTCCATGCAGATTGATTTCTTCCTCCCACTTGAGCAGCTTTAAAGCCTTGGGACCGTTCAGTACTGCCGCTGCTCACTGTTGGGAAAGGAACTGAGAAGGAGGATGCTTATTTAGATAATGAAGAAGCAGCTCTTTGCTCAGAAGGGAAAAAAGCAAGGGCACAATCACAGGTACCTTCCATTTTTCCCTTTGGAGTCCAGCAAAACAACATCATCAACTGAATTGTCCCTCTGTTCCCAATAATTAGTGACCACTACTCATTGTGTCCTCAGGGGATGAATAGCTATTCAGGGAGGAGGTTTTGTATGGGCCTAAAAAGCCTAAAGAAGAAACCTCTGCATCCTTTTCAAAGAGACATATGTATGTGTAAGCGACCCACAGACTCTAAGAACTGTGATTGCTTTAATATGCAGTGTGACCCTATATCTGTGAGGGTCTTGCAGTGCTCCAGATGTGAACTCTGATGCAATTCACATAAAGTGCATTTAAAGGGCGCTTCCAGACAGTGCCAAAACATGAGATTAATTTGCAGGATAAACAAACCCTCAGAGCAGGTCCGCACAAATGGTGTTTGATCTTTAAACCATTTTTTATGCTCAGTGTGATAGGTTGTGGGAGATTAAGGGAGGAAGCAGTTGCAAAAACTACCCTGAACAAAAAAAAAGGAATATCATTAATGACTATTTTCTGAAGACTATAGCAATGAGTAGTGAATTATATCCTCAAAAGCAATGGGCCTTTTTCTAGAGAGGAGAAGGATGGAGTCAAGTGGGTGCTCGAAGTTTTGTTATGTAAATTGATGTGGCATTTCTTTCCAAACTGGGGAGAACTATACTCCATTCTGATCATTGAAACCGGGGCCCTTTGAGTGCTGCCATCAAAGGCAAGGAATAGTAATACAAATACAAAGCTCATATCCCTATGCGGTATGAAATCCATCTCTTAATATAAAGATAGCATGAACAAAATGCTTACATAAGTAATTTTATTCTGCTTTCATGCTGTGGCTGGAAGTCAACAGTAATATAATACACGTATTCAAAGTAATTTTAAGTGCTTTCTGTCACGCACAGCAAATTAAAATGTTCCATTAACTAAAGAAATCCTTGATGCCATAAATCAAGCCTCACTAAGTAAATCAGCGTTAGTGAAAACAAAATTGTAATTCCATCACCATGATTAAGCAGTGGCTGGAAATAGCAAGATAGATCATATTTACTGGAAAGCGTGTGATTATTAAATACCTAGGACTTGTTAATTTTTTAAAGGCATCATCATACTTCTTGCCTCAAATTCATATTTTAACAATTCTCAGCAGGCATCTCTATTACAGTTCATGCTAGTGGGCACATCTAAAAGCCAGCAAGATCCCAAGAAGAGATTTGCACAGCTTGATGTGGAGACCAACATATTTTTGTATGGCTGTGCTTGCAGTTATTCATCATATATACCATATTCCTTTTATTTTAATATTCCCCTCACATGGGCCACTTTAAAACACAGAATAACCCCCATATCCTGTGTGTGTGTGGGGGGGGGGGGGTACATTCCTGGACTTTCTATGGATAAGCAAAGTCACAGATAATAGAAATCCCTGTTGAAATGAAAGACTTCTGGCCTAAGAATACCATACAGCCATACTGGAAGAGGTAGAGAGGACATATTATTTTTCATCGTGGATAAATGAAACTGTGGATTTGGAGATCATACTATACTGAAACTAAATCTGAGATTGGCCAGTCTCCCAGGATTTCAGTTCCATTGTTGTGATGAGGGAAAAGAAAATAGAGGTAGTTCTCCCCTCATATTCTTTTCTCAAACTTTTCCCCTCTATTTCTGTAGCTGTGGAAATAAGGACAATCTATAAGTAGAAAGCTGAAATGATTTGTGATCCATAGTGCCATTTGTTTGAGCATAGATACTGAAATTGTAAGCAAAAGGAACACTGAGCATAAAGTTTCCTTCATTTTAATTGCAGAGCAGCTATGCACATTTTGTTAGGCAATAATTGGAAGAACAACAATCTTTCCCTTCTCTATTGAAAGCTTGCCTATTCTGCAAAATACTGCAGCGTATTCAGTGTGCTGTGGTGCTTATTTGTGCACACCTACATTAAAGATTTATATGTTTGTAAATCAATAACAATTTTAATTTCTGAAAACATCTTTAGAATTCTTTTCTGCTCTGTCCTCAAGAACTTGGGAGGAATTGTCAATACTCCATTCTGCCATCCCCCTAGTGGAAATACATTAACCTAAAAAAAATAGTGACCTGACTAAGAACAACTGATAGTATTCATTCTTGATCTGGAGTCTGAAATTGGTTCCTAAAACATTTCATTTAAGGGTAATGGGATGTTAGATTACCCTCCCCCCATTGGAAATGAGGCTGAGAAGGTGCCAAATTTGCCACAGATATATCCATTTTCAGAAATGCAACATAATGCAGTTAACCACTGCTTCTTCAGCTGAGGGGACATGGATTACCTTTCCTACTCCTCGACTCAGCTGTCCAGTATATTTAGGAGGGATGCTATCAATCAATCCACACTCAATAAGTTTTGCAAAGAGCTACCGTATCCTTTATCTCAGAGTACTAAACTAGGTAGATATCTGTTTGGTCATTGCGCAAACCAGGAATGATGTCTTGGCACAGGCAGACATATGTCACCATGATATCAAAGATCCATAGATGATGTGGCTGACTTCATTAAGTAAAACCTGCCTTTCCGAATCCCTTCATTCTTAAGATGATCACTAATTTATCCAAAAGCAACCCACATTATCTTTACCTGTGGTGCCAAATTAAGTAAAACCAGGTCGGTCCAAATATTTAAATAATCCTCCCCATCTCACTACAGTAGAAAGTAGGTTAAAAAATGGGTTTGGAGGTTCCAGTCCTGATTCCAGTTCCTCTATTTAGCTCAAGATCACCATTTTTTCTCCCATGTGGATTTCAAAGAAAAATAGCTGCACTGCTACTCCAAATCAACAAATGTCATGGTGGAAATTGTCAGGGTTTTACAGCAACCACATACTGATCATTGGGATTTCCCAACTTTTGAGAAAGTTTGTTTCAGGTGTCATTCCCTCCAAATGGGAGAAGGCTACATTGCTCTCTGATTGCCACACTAAAAAGAATGCCAACTTGTCAGGTATTTCTTCAACTTGAAGCAGAGTTCTTTGCTAAAACCTCAAAAATACTATCTATACTATGTGAGTAATACTTGCGATAAACAGCAAACACAGGAGCTTCTTTCCACAGGAAGATTTAGTTCTTTGTTGCAGCTATTTACAATATTCACAACTCTCTCCTTAATCCTCCAATTCACAATACATCACATCAGTCAACCCCAACTTAGTCTGCTGGTGTTCTTATATACACTTGTATGATGCAATGTTTCAATCATGCTTTCATTATCTTATACATCTGATGCAAACCTAACTTCACAGTTTCATTATCCTCATGCTTAATCACTGTAACTGCGAATCAGCACTTAAAATATTTAAAGTAACCCAGCATTTTATATTCAAAATAGGTTCATACATTTCAAAACTCCAAGACAACTGACAAGGGGAACACATCTTATAATACAAATACTCCAGTGTCAGGATCCGGTTTCTGGAGCCCTGATTTCGGCGCCGAAAACTAGGCTCCTGACATCCTTGGATGATAAGGACCCTGCAGCTGGTGGCCTTGGAGTACAGCGGTTGGCTTGGTGGCAGGAAGCTTTGCGCGGGATTTTGGAGCTTGGCGGGAATGTGTGGTTTAAATGTGTAGGAGGGTATATAAGGGGTTGCCTGTAGCTACCCAGCAATCCCTGACATTACCCCTTACAGAACTACTCAAAACAAAAGGGAAGGGAGAAACAGCCAAGACACGATCCCCGGGGGCAAAAATAGTGTGGTCGGATGAATGTCAAGCAGCGTTCGACCAACTTAAACGACGGTTCACTGAGGAACCACTCTTAATCCACCCAGATATGGCCAAACAGTTCATACTCCATTGCGATGCCTCAGATTGGGCATACGGGGCAGCGCTCATGCAGAGGGACTCTGAAGGAACCTTAAGACCTTGTGGGTTCCTATCCAAAAAATTTACTGAAACGGAACGGAATTGGCCCATCTGGGAGAAAGAAGCACTGGCAATCATGAAAGCATTAGAGTGTTGGAGACATTTACTAGAAGGGAGCAGCGCCCCATTTGAAGTGTGGACTGATCATAGAAACCTCCAATATCTTACATCCCCCTGCAAATTGTCAGCCAAACAAATCAGATGGGCTCAGTTCTTCTCCCGTTTCCAATTTGAATTAAAATTTCATCAAGGGAAAAAGAACATCCTCGCGGACACACTGTCACGTATGCCCCGGCAAGAGGGAGGAGAAGGGCGAGCCGCTGAGAGCCTCATATCGGTACAAAGAGGAAACATGGCCGTAGTAACCAGAGCCCAAACTGAGCGCAATCGAGAGATAGTGGGAGTAGAAGGCGGAGGGGGAGAGAGTTGGGAAAAAGAATTGAAACAAGCTTATAGAAAGGATGAGTGGCTACGAGACAATGAGGAAAAGGTGGAATGGAAGGGCGGACTGGTGTTTGTAAATAGGAAACTATACATTCCGGAAACGTTAAGGGGAGAAATGATGAAAAGGTGTCATGATAATAAAAGTGCAGGCCATTTTGGGGTCACCAAAACAACAAAATTACTGGCAAGGCAATGTTGGTGGCCAGGAATGAGAGGTAACACCAAATCATATGTTTCACGCTGCGAAACGTGCGCTAAGAGTAAAGCCCCCACACAGAAACCCATGGGCCTTTTACAAAAGGTAACTGAACCTACGAGACCGTGGAGTTCAATAGCATTCGATTTTGTTGGGGAACTTCCACCCAGTAAGGGACAACGTTACATTTGGACGGTCCTAGACCTATTCTCAAAAAATGTACATTTTATTGCACTCCCAAAACTCCCTTCCGCAGAAAAACTAGCGGAATTATTTGTGAAACACATTTACAGATTACATGGGTGCCCGGACCAAGTCATTAGTGACAGAGGAGACCAATTTACTGCGAGATTTTGGAAAGAGTTCATGAGGTTGCTAGGAGCGGAGAGGACATTGAGCTCCGCGTTCCACCCAATGACAAACGGGGGGGGGGGGGGGTAGAATGCACTCAACAAACTCTAGGGACCTTTCTCAGAGCATACATCAATCAACAACAATCCAACTGGGTAGATATCCTCCCCTTCGCAGAGCTAGCATACAATTCCGCCCCACATTCCACAACCCAGGAGTCACCTTTCAAAGTAATTTACGGCCAAGAAGTCGCCCCCCTTCCGAGACTCCCAGAATGGCCGGAGGGGGAACAGGAAAGAGGGGAGGATTGGGCCCAGCAAATGAGAGCCAACTGGGAAAAAGTGGTGAAAGCACAACATAAGTTGTTCGCGGATCGAAAACGGAGAGAGGGGGACAAATTAGAAGAAGGGGGATTAGTATGGCTGTCCACAAAAAACATTAAATTAAAAACATCTGTTGCTGCAATGTGTAGGTGAAATGGTTTCTTCCTGCTAGTGAGACTGAGTTGCTGATCCATCTCCTCCTTCGATTCCATCATTCAATTGAAGGATCTTGTCACATGGAGGTCCAGAAACCTGTGTGCAACAGTGTGGGAAACCATGGAAAAATACGGGACAGCTTTGTGCCTTTAGTGTGGTTGGTTGTGGGTTGCCATCCCACAACATTTCCCCTCTGTCCCCGGATTCCTCCTGTGCTGTCCCTACCTTCTTTAGTGAGGAGACAGGTAGTCATCTGTCTCCTCAGGGTTCCCTCTTAGTGTGCTGCTGAGATGGAGCCCAATGGAATGCCACTGGAAGTAGCCCTGTGTCATATGATCAGCTCCACCAGACTCCATCCCAACCCCATACCAGCAACGTGGTAGAATGGGAGAAAACCTTCATCTGATGAGGTGGTAAGAGACAAATGAGAAACTTGTCAGGGGACTGTTTAGGAAACATGATGTTTTGCATCAGTATTATAAAATAGAAATAGCCATTTTCACCATTGTTTTCAAGAGAGGCTTCATACACCACCCATGATTTGGAACACGCAAGGGGTGATGTTCAAAGACCCCACAAGGACACAAATTTCAGAAATGACTCCTTGATATTAAAAACATACCTTGATGCATCATTAGTGTTTTTCCCTACTTCCCATTTTTCAAATAGACATGAAATGTTTTATAACTCTAGAAATACATTTCAATATATTCAAGATAATAAAAACACAATTTAGAAGTGCCAGAGGAAAGGGGATCCAATACTTTTCTTTCAGATTGAACACAGCTACATGAAATGAAGCAAAAAAAAACCAAACAATTCACTATTAAAAAGGAGTTTTTTTAATGAATGTTTGCTCTTTACATGTAAAGCTTTTGTAGGTTCATTCTGTCCTCTAGCAAATATGGTTTCTGATTGTATGTCTAATGGAACAGCTAATAAAACCACCATTGGCTTCCCTGCCACTGAAATATGAAAAAAAGTAATTTTTAAAAGGGCGATGTATGCTATGTGGTGATGTATGGCTCATCCTATCAAATGATTAGACCTGTCCAAATAATATATTGAAACAGAAAAATAAACTGTAATTATTGCATTATAAAAATGAGAGGTATTAGGGACCAAACAATATGATATGCAAATTCTAGTGTGTTTACATATTTCTGGAATAAGCGTTGCACCAACTGATTTAATTTAAATAGGCCACCACAGTCACATACAATATAGATATTCCCTCTAACACAATATTTAACACTTCTACAGTGTTTTCATCTTTACTGCCTCTACGATTTTCATGTCATGCTCACTTAATCTTCTAATGTAGGCAAGTTTCCATTTTACTTTTCCTCAATGCTCTGAGGTCAAACTCGTTCACAGCACTCCAGCGCTATTCCTTTTGCCTTCATACATCACAATTTAGCATCTCTGGGAATAAATGTTCCAGCATCAGATACTGCTTTTTTATTAACTCACTATTGTTGATAATGATGTATGAGATACAAAGAATCTGGTGTCATTTTCATAAACACCGTATAACCTGCTCAGGTAGAAAGCATAAAATACTAAAAAGTGTGTGTACATAATACTCTCAAATATAGTTTATTGTTGAGTTTTTGGTCTCCAAGATTTGCCACATCTTATTGCCAAGAGAAACTGCTGCTTACTTAAACTTACTTTGTTACAAACTGCCTTATGTAATAAGTCAATGGGAAAGGATCTTTGAAGAAAATGTACACTCTGAGCCTTTGAAGATACTGTGAAAATACTAGATATGGAGGACATAAAAATGGTAGTGTATGTTCTGGTAACCTCAAGGTTGGGCTTCTGCATTGCACTTTACATTGGGCTACCTTTATACCAAGTTCAGAAACCCCATCTGGTTCAAAATATGGCAGCCAGATTGGTTACAGGAACATCTAGGAGTGAGCATATTACACATATCCTAAAGTCACTCATTGGCTGCCAATTAGTTTTTGGGCAAAGTATAAAAAGTTGGTACTGATCTTTAAAGACCTACATGGTTTGGGTTCAGGTTACCTACAGGATTGCCTTCTCCCATATAATCCACCCTGAATATTAAGGTCCTTCTGGGGGCAAACCCGACTGGCAACTATCACCAGAGGACCTTTTCACCAGCTTCAACACAAGTGTTATAGTGGCTGTTGGAATTTAAGGCACAAGTGGAGACCTATCTCTTTTGTCATGACTCCTCAGATAATTTTATTGATGTATTTTAAACTTCCACTCTATGCCTTTGTTTTGTGTATTTTAATATATAATATATGGAAATATGTTTTAATATGTGTATTCTACAGAGTGTTTTTAATGATTATGCATTTCAGCAATGTTGTAACGTGTCTTGAGCTGTGAGGAGAGGTGGGTAAGAAATAAATTTATTATTACTATTTGAAGCACAAGATTAGAAATTATTATTACTATTTGAAACACACAGCAAACAAGATCACGATGCTGGTTGTTGTATTGGATCACACGGTAGACACTTCCCAAGTGTCTAGGACTATGTTATGTATCAGCGAATAATGCGTGCAGATCCCAGTAAGGTAGCCTTCTGCAGCTGGCAGATGGTAATTTTGTCAGTGCCAATTGGGTTTAAGTCAAGGCCAAGGTCTTTAGGAACTGCACCCAGTGTGCTGATCACCACTGGGAGCACCTTTACTGGCTTGTGCCAGAGTCTTTACAGTTCGATCTTTAAATCCTTGTATTGTGTCAGCTTTTCCAGTTGTTTCTCTTCAATCCTGCTGTCACCTGGGATTGCAACATTAACAACCCATACTTGGTTTTTTAACACAATCATGAAATCAAGAATATTGTGCTCCAAAACTCTTGTCAGTCTGAATTAGAAGTTCCAGAGTTGTTTGACGTGTTCTTTTTCTGTAACCTTTTCAGGCTTGTGATCCCACCAGTTCTTTGTCACAAGGAGATAGTATTTGTGACACAGATTCCAATGAATCATCTGAACAACAGTGTTAAGTCTCTGCTTGTAGTCTGTCTGTGCAATCCTCTTGCAGCAGCTGAGGAGTAGTCTGTCTGCACAATTGTTGTTGTTGTTGTTATTATTATTATCATCATTATTATTATTCAGTAGTATAATATTCCAAATGCCTATACAGAAAGAATTTCTGGTGGTATCAATACACATGTTCTTTTTTTAACTTTTCTCCAAATTTTTTAATTTTTTATTTTTTTTAATTTTTTTATTAATTTCTTTATACAGATAACAAAACAATACAATATAAACCTTAGCCATCTAAAAGATAACATCAAAAACTGTTTACAATTTTTATGGCTAGGATACAGGTTCCAATTGTACTTCCCTTTACCATATATCTTGATTGCTAACCCCTCTAAAGCCCCCATCCCACCCACCCAATCTTACCATCCTCTTCCCACCTCCCTCCCACCCCCATATGGGTTACTTGAATCAATACATTGATCTAATTGTCTGGAAGGCCTGAATTAAACTTCTGTACCTATATTTTCCTTCCGTTTTGTCGATTAAACAAGACAATTTCCTAAACTAATCTTGCCTTGACTAAATATTCAAGTATTTATTTTTCTTTTCATAGATGAAATCATTAATTAAATATTCAGAGAGATAAGACCACCAGGTTTTCAGGTCCCACCTTGTTTTATCTTTCCAACCTCTGACAGGAAGAGAAAATATTTTGGGCGATTCCTAGTTCTTTCGATGTTAGATTCTTATGGAGAATTTCTATTTTACCTAAGTTAATTTCAAGCCCTGAGATTTCCACAAATTCCTTTATTAATTTGACCAGTGAACTTAGCGACTTTTTCACCTTGCTTAAAATTATCATGGCATCGTCCACATAAAGGTTTATTTTTATTTCTTCTTTGCCCGCCTTGTATCCTTTGATGGTTTGGTCCTGTCTAATTAAATTTGCTAAAGGTTCAGTGGCCAATGCAAATAATAATGGGGAGAGTGGGCATCCTTGTAATATTAATTTGTCTCAAATCAAACCCATTTACATTTATGACTGCCTTATTTCTGCTGTATATCTCTTTTATTACTTTGCATATTTTCCCCCATTCCACTTGCCTCACATATTTTATTCAGATATTTATGGTTTATTGAGTCAAATGCTTTATGAATGTCAAGCTTTACTATAAGCAGTTTGGATCTATTAACTGTGGTGTGATTTAGAGTGTTTAGAATGATCTTGATAGGGTCTGCTATTTTCCTATTTTAATAAATCCATATTGATCTTCATAGATTATTTTGGGGATTTTTTTTTCCTTGATTCGATTTGCTAAGATTTTTGTAAAGATCTTATAGTCCACATTACTGAGGGAGATAGGTCTATATGCATTAGGATCTACCTCGTCTTTATTTGGTTTTGGAATTGTAATTATCTCAGAATACTTCCAGGAGTCTGGAACTTTACCTCCTTCCATGACTTTGTTGAAGAGTATAACCAAATTCGGAGTAATTTCCCATTTAAAGATTTTGTAGAAATTTGTGGCTAGGCCGTCTGGTCCAGGGGCTGAGTTCACTTTGAAACTGTCTATTACATTTTCAATTTCTGAATTTGATATTGTGTTATGTAATTCTATTTGTGAGTGATAGTCTATGTTTTTCTGTAAATATCCTTTTTGTTCCACTGTATATTTACCATCGTAGAGTTTCACATAAAAACGTACCATAATTTCTCTAATTTCATTATCTGTTCATTTTAATTGACCCCTGTAAACTTTTAATTTTAGTATTCTGTTTCTAGCCTGTTTTTTAAGGAATCTGGCCAAGCTTTTTGAGTTATTGATGGAGTTGATTTGGTAATCATTTTTGATTCACAGGTGTTTTTTGGTGGCATCATTCTTCAAATATTGTTTTTTCTCTATCCATTTTGTCTTGTTTTTAGCTGTTGGGTGATTTTGGAATTGTTGGAGGAAATTTTCTACCTCTCCTCTAGTTTTTTTCAAGAGTATATTTTTTTCTTATTAATCCCAATTTCTTTAGTGATGCATGTACCCCTAATAGTTGCTTTAAAAGCATCCCATAGTAATTCTTCTTTTATTTATGGTTGTCTGTTTATTAGAAAAAAATTCTTTTATCTGTTTTATAATGTCTTGTTTGTCTTTCTCTTTGAAAGTTACCTTTGGGTTAAATCCCCATTTCTTTGCGAATCTCCTCACAGATTCACCCAATTTAAGCAAAATCGGAGCATGGTCTCCTGGCCATTGTTTCCCAACTATTATCTCGTTAATTTCTCTAGAGTTATTAATTTCAACTATGAAGTAATTTTTGTTGTGAATTTGGATTGCCTGTGTGAGTAGAAAGTTGGTGCCATATCCTCTTCACCTATTCTGTTATGGGCCTCGATTAAATTCCATTTTTTAAATTGACTTGTGTGAATAAAATGTGGGAAAGGAGCCATGTATAATTTCTTGAGTTGACTGGAGGAAGGTCTGCATCAAAATGTAACTAACGGATAAATAAAATTGCCAATGTACCATAAATTAATCATAGCAGATGGGCTACACCATGTCAAGACTATTAATTATATATTATATGCATAGCTACACTACTGTACACAATAATTATTAAAAAGATTTTCATCTCCGTTTGTAAATGCCAGTGTATTGTAATATTTAGAGTGTTGAAAATTCTAGGAGACCAGATCTCAAATTCCTGCTCAGCCAGGGAAACATAGTGACTTTAGATTAGTCACATTCAGTCAGCCTTAAAGGAAGGCAATGAAAAACCCCCTCTGAAGAAATCTTGTAAAGAAACATCCTTGTAATGGGGTCACCATAAATTGAAGTCAACCTGAAGACACATAACAACCTGAACTACTGCCAGTTTGTAACAAAAACCATCAAGATTTAGGGTGGAAGGAGGATACTATCAGAAACATTATGTAGCATCATTCCCAAGGTAAGTAAGCACTCATTTTCAAAGTGTATAACCAAGTCAGCATGTGAAGCATTGACTTGACTCTTTAAAAGGCTAGGCCAATGATCATGTGTGATACAGGTTTCAGGTCCAAATGTCATAAGGGCAGGGTGTGTGATACAGGTTTCAGGTCTAAATGTCATAAGGGCAGAGTTTGAAAAAATATTTTTTTCAATCATCTATTCTAGTTTCTGCTAACAATTGTATTTAAGCTTCATATTGAAGTATAAATTAAACTTGGATCCTTCCTGCATTCAAAAGTGGTTCAAAACATACAAGTTTTCAAGATGGATCATCCTGCCTTAGTG
Source organism: Anolis sagrei (assembly GCF_037176765.1). Classification (NCBI taxonomy): domain Eukaryota; kingdom Metazoa; phylum Chordata; class Lepidosauria; order Squamata; family Anolidae; genus Anolis; species Anolis sagrei. Next base: position 216,232,837 of record NC_090022.1, on the reverse strand, counting down.
CTGAAAAATGAAAATTTCCTCATAGAATAACCACCCTAATTGACATTTCTAGACTGTTTTCTTGTACTTTTTGACTTGAAAAAAATTATTTAGATTACAGGTTGTTTCCAAATGATGAACCCATTTTTGAAGCAGTATATTTCATGATGTCAACATGTTACAATTACACAAAATGTCACAAACAGTTTAATGAGTTATCAAGCTATCAAGTTTTAGTAGCCATTTTGAGCCAGAAAGAAATCTAAAAAATAACTCCACAAATGGAGACTATCTCATGAGGTCTAATGTTGTGGGGTTGCCATTCTGTGAATGACTGAGGAGAGGGTTTTTCATACACCAGGAGAAACATCTAGCAACATCATTTAAAACTCTATGCCCCAGACTTTCAAGTGGTTTCACTTATGGGAGGTTCATGGTTGCAAAGAAATAGTGATTTCAAATTGGGTCCATGTGGTGGCTACCAGTTGTGTTTGACCTCTAGATATGATAGATAGGTATTATTTCTTAATCCAAGCTGTGTGGAAGGGCCCAGAGGGATAATATGAGTTTTAGTTGAAAACATCTGACAAACAGAATTTTGAAATGTTATTTTTTGACAACAAATCCCCAAACCACCCAGTTGATGAGGGAGGCTTATTAACAACAGCAGTGTTGTCTCAAAGTATTTAAGAATGAGAATTCGACTTTGAAAACTGATTTTTCTAGTGACAAATCTGTAACTAATGCAAGTATAGAGCCTATTTCATGCAGCAGAATTCTATTCTTTTAGGATTAAATGCAAAGTGACTTGATTTCATAAAAATCAAACACACTGTAATCAGCACTGTCTTGTTTCTGGGAGGTAGTATGACAAAAGTTGATTCTTACTGTTTATTTCTATTAATCTATACCAATTTTTAAGTTCCAGCTTCTTCAAAAGGAATAGTGATTATTTTCTTCTTTCCCTGCCTTCTCATCCTCCTCCTTCTCCTCCTCCTCCAACTTTTCTCCTCCAAGTTTTGTTTTCTGACAAGACCATTCTAAAGTCAATCTAACTCTGGGTTTTCTTGGCAAGATTTGTTTAGAGGGAGTTGACAACATATAACCCAGAACATCAAGGCAGAAAAATCCCACAATATCTGCTTTGAACTGGGTTATCTGAGTCCACACAGCCATATATTCCAGTTCAAAACAGAAAATGTGGAATTTTATTCAGCTATGTGGAAGGGGCCTGAGATGGAGAGAGTGTGGCTTGGCCAGGTACATCCCATGCATTACATGGCTGAGCGGGAATTTGAACCCTGGTCTTTGAGTGCCCTAGTCTAATGCTCAAAACCTCTGATAACAATTCCTCTGTGATTTCTTCCATGTCACCTGCTATTTCATAGAATGCTATGCTTGAGAAATGTTTAAAAACAAACAAGCAAGCAAAAAATATTAGTTATTTTTTTTACTTTTTTATTGATTTATCACATTTATTACACACTATTGCATTTTGTACATCAGCCTCTTTAACATGTTGTTTTGTTGTTTTGCTTTGACATTTCCCCCCCCCCCTTTTTCTCTTTTTTCCCCCATTTTCCCACCACAGTGCTCCCCTCCACCCGTCTCAAGCCACCATTCTTACATTTCATCTGTCCAAAATTTCATTTCTTCTTGTGACAGTAATTTTCCTTCCTTATTTTTTAATCCATTTACCACAAATTTTCCCCATACAGCATCAAAATCGCTTTGTTTCCATGTACCTTTTTTAACCTTTAGTATACATGTCAATTTATCATTTATTGCTATTTTCCATGCTTCCTTATACCACTCCTCTATTTGTATATTCATTTCTTTTTTCCAATTACTTGCTATAAGAAGTCTTGCTATAGTTAGTAAGTTTGTTATCGCTTCTTTATCCTCCTTTTTCAGTTGCTTATTGTTATACAATGATAGTAAGGCTATACTAGGACTTTTATCTATTTTCATATTCATTATTGTTTCTATTTCTCTAAATACTTTCTCCCAAAAATTATTTACATATTTACATTGCCACCTAGGCCTGTTTGATCAAGAAAAAAATTGTTTCTAAAATCGATTTGTAATTGGGGTGTTTTTTTGTTTCGATATTTAAAATATTTACAAAACTTTCCAAAAAAATGTTTTGTTATTTACGAAATTTCGTAAATATTTACAAAACATTTTAGAAACAAATTTTTTCTTGATCAAACAGGCCTAATAAAAGCTCCATACCATTGAAACAGGAGTTAAAGCAGTATCAAATTGCATCAATTCTACAGTGTAGATGCTCCTCCAGACTCTGCAGGGTGCTAATCCCCCTCCTCCCCATTTTTCCAACCCCATTTCCACGTGTTTTGGCCCCTCACCGCTATCCTTTGCAGCATCCTGCCCCGGAAGCTCCTGCAGGCCGCCTTCACACGTGCTTTGCCAGAGTCCCGCGAGTCACATGATAGCAGGACGGCAACCAATAGCCATGCAGAGAGGCCGCAGGGCGCGGTGGGAAATGTAGTCCAGAGACCTACACGCTTTTGTTTTGTATGTAACTGCTTAATCTAGTCTCAGACATACTTTTTCTCTCTCTTGAATTCCGCCCAAGGTCTTCAGCCTCCTCTGCCAAAGAGTGCTCGTACATCACCTAAGAAGTGCCGGGAGGGGGAGGAGGAGGAGGAGGAGGGCGCAGGAGCACGCGCGCCATCCGATCGGCTCCGGCTGCTGCGCCCTCCTCCTCCTCCTCCCCCCCCTCCCGGCACTTCCTGCAACACAGCTGGGAGGAGGAGGAGGAGGAGGAGCGCGCAGCAGCCGGAGCCGATCGGATGGCGCGCGCGCTCCTGCGCCCTCCTCCTCCTCCTCCTCCTCCTCCCAGCTGTGTTGCAGGAAGTGCCGGGAGGGGGGGGAGGAGGAGGAGGGCGCAGGAGCGCGCGCGCCATCCGATCGGCTCCGGCTGCTGCGCCCTCCTCCTCCTCCTCCCCCCCCTCCCGGCACTTCCTGCAACACAGCTGGGAGGAGGAGGAGGAGGAGGGGGGCGCAGGAGCCCGAGCCAGATGGCGCGCGGGGCTAACAGCAGGAGCGGAGGCCGGTCGGAGCGCGCGCGCACCATCCAATCGGCTCGGGCTCCTGCGCCCTCCTCCTCCTCCTCCTACCAGCTGTGTTGCAGGAAGTGCGAGAAGGAGGAGGAGGAGGAGGGCGCAGGAGCCCGAGCCGATTGGATGGTGCGCGCGCGCTCCGACCGGCCTCCGCTCCTGCTGTTAGCCCCGCGCGCCATCCGGCTCGGGCTCCTGCGCCCTCCTCCTCCTCCTCCTCCTTGCACTTCCTGCAACACAGCTGGTAGGAGGAGGAGGAGGAGGAGGACGCAGGAGCCCGAGCCAATTGGATGGCGAGCGGGTGAGCGCGCGCGCGCCATCCATTGGGAGCACCGGATTGGCTCCCAGGCACCACATGACCACAGCACTGAAGTCAGCACAGCAGCCGCCATTCCATTTACGAGACGAGCTGAAGCTCGTAAAAAAAATGGGGCTGCTGTTTCGATATTTTCAAACCCTTCCGGGTTTGAAAATATGTTTTGATATCGCGTCGGATATGCAAAAAAAACCGATTTAAATACGAATTAACGAATTAACGAAACAAAACCGACAGGCCTATTGCCACCACATATGTATATGTTCCTGGTTCTTGACACCCTCTCCAACAATTTATTGAGTTATTTTTATTCATATATGCTATTCTTACCGGTGTCAAGTACCACTTCCATATTAACTTATAATAATTTTCTTTAACTCGTATCGATAAATTTTTTAAATGTCTTTGTCCCCATAATTGTTGCCACTCTATTTCACTTATTTTTATCCCTAAATCCTCTTCCCAAATCTCCTTAAGGGTACACTTTTTTATTTTTTCATCCTTCATTTCAATTAGTATCTTATAAATTTTGCTAATTATACCTCTCAAGTTTTCATATTCTTCTACAGCCCTTCCCTTCTGTATTATTTGTTCGAATTGATTGAGTTGGCTTCCATTTCTATTGTTTTTTTTCCAATTTATTAACCATTGTTCTAATTGTATACAATGAAACCATGACAATTTTATTTCTTTAAACTCTTCCAACATCATTTCCCTCTTCATTTCCACCTTCAACCAATCCCCTATTCTATCTAAATTTATTTCCCTTACCTTTTTATCCATTACTTTTTTTAAAAAAATTGGGAATTTCTTTTCCATCACTATTGGGGTTATAATTGATCCCTCCTTTATTAACCTCCCCTTATATTTATTCCATACTTTCAGTATGTTACTCAGCATTGGGTTTCTAATTTCCCTCATTTCTTTTCTAGTAAACTGTTTAAAATATATATTCCAGGTTTCATCTTCCACTTTTCCTGAATCATTACTAAGCCAATCTATCCCCTCTTTTTTAACCATTCCTTCTATAACCAAACTTAATCTACTTGCTTCATAATATTTTTTTATATTGGGTAGTGCTAGTCCACCCTCCTTTTGCGATCTATACCATAACTGTTTGTTTAGTCTGTTTCTTTTACTTCCATTACAGTACTTATTAATCAATATTAGTTATTTTTGACCAACATTATCTAGCTGGTTTTGAGGAAAGAAAGAAGAAAACTTGATTGTTTTAAACCTCTTCAGAATCTTGATAATTTTATTAAACATGACAAGTAGGACAAGTGAAGGACAGCTGCTCCAGCAGTATGTCCTGTGTTAATGTTGCTTGTCTCATGGTTCATGACAAGCATAAATCCTCGAAACAGAGTCAACATTTTATCATTTTTCTGTTTTGTAATTAGAGTGCAGGAAACAAACTTTTAAAAAAGCAAGAAATCCTTTCAAACACCAAGATGGATGGAATTATATCAGACCTTTGATAGACCATACTTTGAAGCTTGGAATGGATAAAATCATGTTCAGTGGCTAATAGAAAAATAATTGCTAAATCTAGTAGAGCAGCAAAACAAAACCCTTATCTCTAACTACCACCTCCAAATATTAAAATGTCTGGGAGCAATGGCATATGAAAATAAAGTAAGCAGATATGTGATCACATCTTCCCAGCAATTGAAAGAGAATACAAAATCCCGCTTTCCTTTTCTCAGCCCCTATCTTGCTCTATTTCCTAAAATATTCTGGGACATCCTGTGAATCACTAACCAGAAGTATTGCCTTTGAAACATGGGCTGGAGGACATTACGTTAGAGTAATGGAAGGTTATGCTAGTGGATCTACTTTTTACAATATTGCACAGAAAGTATCCATATCTCCTTAATTGATGCTATGCAGTGCCTATCCCAGACACAAAAATCATCAATTGATCACTGAAGTTTCCAATAAAATTTATGTAACCATTAGGTAGTCATCTCAAGTCTTCTATTCTGACAGCTCAGGACCCTTCCACACAGCCCTATATCCCAGAATATCAGTGCGGGATAACCCACAATATCTGAGTGTGGACTCAGATAACCCAGTTCAAAGCAGATATTGTGGGATTTTCTGCCTTGAAATTCTGGGATATAGAGTTGTGTGGAAGGGCCCAGAGGGACACATATTTGTATGGACTTGGTAGAAAAAGAAAATGGTTACAGGTCTTATTGAGGAACATAATATGACAGACTTACGGTGTGATAAATTTATGCCATCTAAAGCAATAATTAGATTAAAAATAGGCCACACTTTTCTTCTTAAGTATACGAAACTAAGAGCCCTTCTATACAGTCCTATATCCCAGAATATCAAGGTAGGAAATCCCACATTATCTGAGTGTGGATTCAGATAACCCAGGGAGGACCCAGACAGCCTTTTATCCCAGAAGCATCCATGTAAAAAAATGTGGATGTTTCTGTGAGGCTGTCTGCACCCACCCCAGAAAGCATGGGACTAGCCCGAGAGAATGTCTGGAGGCTCTACCTCCTCCTCAAGCCCCCAGACCTTGGGGGGGGGGGGGGAGGGAGGAAAATTGCTCCCCCTCCCCGCTCTCCTAGTATGTCATTTCTATGTGCCAGGAGAGCTGGCCAAAGCTGTAATGGAAGCCGGGTAAGTTTTCATTACTTTTCTGCAGTCCAGAACCGTAAATAGTGGGTTTATCCTGTGCCTTCCAAAAAGGTGCGGAATTAAACCGCTACATAATTAATTTGCTGCAAACCAGGTTTTTCCTGGTATGTAGTGAATTAATTTGGGACTGTCCAGAATGTTGTCTGGACTGCTCCTCCTTTATTGCAGTAGATACTGCAAGAAAGGTACTGTCTGGATGGGCCCTCAGTTCAATACAGTTATTGTAGGGTTTCCTGCCTTTATATTCTGAGATATGGGACTGTGTGGAAGGGCTCTAACTTTATGGCTCTATATCAAGGCAGAAAATCCCACAGTATCTGCTTTGAACTGGGTTATCTGAGTCCAGACTCAGATAATGTGGGATTTTCTGCCTTGATATTCTGGAATATAGGGCTATGTGGAAGGGCCCTATCATGATCCCTAAACTGTGAGAATTTGCTGATTTACTATTGAGATTGTAATAGTGTATATATGCCATTCATACATTAACTTGACATTTTGAACAGAATATATCCACACAACAGCAATGTGATATTTCTTTAAACCTTATAGTTCCATGATATGGAGTCCTGGGAGTTTAGTGAGAGACTTAGGGTCCTTCCACACAGCCATGTAATCCAGAATATCAAGGCAGAAAATCCCACAATATCTGCTTTGAATTGGGTTATCTGAGTTCACACTGCCATATATTTCAGTTCAAAGCAGAAAAGATGTTATTTTATTTAGCTGTGTGCAGGGAGCCTTAGAAGTCTCAGAAGAGCGCTCAGTGGCTACACTGCAGAACTACAGGGTTTTTTTTAAACAGGCAATATAATTAAAACTACAAATCATGATGGTTAAAGTAGTACCAGATTGCTATAACTGTGCAGTGTGGCTACACCCAATGCTTTCAATGAAAACGCATACACTTTGGAAAATTCATTTTATTTTAAATAGCTTAAAAGAAGACATTCACATTTTGCATCTTTTTTGCTCAGCAGGGTTTTAATTTCATGAAAATTTCATTGCATGATAGAGTAGCAATTAGGTTCAGTAAGACCTGTTAACATTTACTTAAACAGACATATACAGCTTGGCTAATTGCATGGACAACCATAGTTCTCTGAAACTGGGATGTAAGTTCATTGATCTTCAAATCTGAATGTAAGTGAAGGACTGATAATTTATAGATGGTTACAAATGACTGTAAAGATTGGTGGTTCTTCTGAAAGCATGTCAGCTGTTTTATTTTTTTAAGTTGTTCTAAACTATTTTAATATTATGTATATGCAACCCTGAGTTCTTGTGATATGAAGCGGGATATTCAAATAAATAACAGAAGGCATGTTTTTAGCTTTACATTTATGTTTTAATTCATATATCATTTACATACCTGTATATCTTTCGACTGGGCACTAGTAGTTTGGTATAGTAGTTTGAGCATTCAGCTATGACTATAGAGATCAGGGTACAAATCTCCACTCACCAATGGAAACCTACGGGATGACCATGGATAACTCATACACTCATAGACTGAAAGCAAGACAAAGGCAAATCCTCTTTGAACAAATCTTGTCAAGAAAACCTAGCACTGTCATAATGGAAATGACTTGAAGGCACACAACAACATACCCTATATACTGGTAGAAATCACAAAATTTAAAATTTAAAAATATCAACCCAAAAACACCCTGGATTGACTTATCCATGGGTCAATGTGATGATGATGATGATGATGATGATGATGATTAATACACCACTTTCTCACTCTACAAAAGAGACTCAGGCCTCTTTCACGCAGCTTTATAAAATAAAATCCACATTGAACTGGATTATATGGCAATGTGCAGGGCCGTAGCCAGAATTTTTTTTGGGGAGAATTGAAAATTTCGGGGGGGGGGGGAGTTGAAATGTTTTTGGGGGAGGGGGCTTGAAACCTGCCTACTAGATCACACTGAAGCAAAGAGCACAGCAGGGGGCAGAGCAGCCTTCAAAAGCCTGCAGCTCCGCCCCTGTCAACCACCTCCACCAAGTTTGGGCTCCTTAATGAGAGCATTCAACACACCCCCCCCCAACTTGGTTGACTCGCTACATCGGTTACTGCTGCAAGGAATGACAGTGTGAATAAATTGTCAATATTTGCTTGAGATAGTGTTTGCAGTTCTAGAGGGACTCTTAATTTTTTGCGTCTCATAGACTTAGCATGGGGATTTGGTTAACCAATATTATGGATTATCTGCCTTGATATTCTGACGGCCCATCCAGTAACTCCTGCAACAAAGAAGGGGCTGTCCAGACAACATTCTGGTCAGTCCCAAATTAATTCACCACACATCAGGAAAACCTTGGTTTGTGGCAAATTAATTAGATAGTGGATTTACGTGTGAAAAAGATCTTGGAGTCCTTGTGGACAACAAGTTAAACATGAGCCAACAATGTGATGTGGCGGCAAAAAAAGCCAATGGGATTTTGGCCTACATCAATATGAGCATAGTGTCTAGATCTAGGGAAGTAATGCTACCCCTCTATTCTGCTTTGGTTAGACCACACCTGGAATATTGTGTCCAATTCTGGGCACCACAATTCAAGAGAGATAATGACAAGTTGGAATGTGTCCAGAGGAGGGCGACTAAAATGATCAAGGATCTGGAGAACAAGCGCTATGAGGAGTAGCTTAAGGAGTTGGGCATGTTTAGCCTGAAGAAGAGAAGGCTGAGAGGAGATATGATAGCCATGTATGAATATGTGAGAGGAAGCCACAGGGAGGAGGGAGCAAGCTTGTTTTCTGCTTCCCTGGAGACTAGGACGCGAAACAATGGCTTCAAACTACAAGAAAGGAGATTCCAGTTGAACATGAGGAAGAACTTCCTGACTGTGAGAGCCGTTCAGCAGTGGAAGTCTCTGCCCCAGAATGTAGTGGAGGCTCCTTTTTGGAAGCTTTTAAACAGAGGCTGAATGGCCATCTGTCAGGGGTGATTTGAATGCAAAATTCCTACTTCTTGGCAGGGGGTTGGACTGGATGGCCCATGAGGTCTCTTCCAACTCTTTCATTCTATGATTTCATGATTCTAAGCAGATCAGTCTCTCTTTGTGTATATACGATCTAATCCAGTGTTGTTAATCCAAAAGATTTTTTTTCAAAATACAATCAGGAAGAAGAAAAAAACATTTTATGCAAGAATTCATTGATGCTGTTTTAAACTGTCAAAGGGTGTGAATTTATACCTCTGACACTTAACCTAATACCTTCTTCCTGTAAAACACACTATTTATTTCTTGTATTTGTATTAACTGCAGGTTCTCATGTAGAGAATTTATGCACCTCATTGTTCCATAAGGATGGTTGAGACATATGAAGGTCAATCAGGTTTAAGTTGAGAAATATGCTTTATGCTTTTAGCACAGCATAAATCTACACCAGTGAAGTTATACTGGATTGCAAAGTTGTGCCTGAATTGCATAATAGGTTGCCATTGCATAATCAGCAAACAGCTACCATCCACCATTTTAAAATAGGGATATAAATCTTAGCTCATTTCATTGGTTTGTGCAAAACAAAAGATCTGATTCTCTCTTTGCAAAAATATAAGATTTTCTTCACAATTTTTGTGCACTGTTCATGCTAATGGAATTGGTTGAGGAAACTCATTTGCACAAAATACTACAAAAACATGATTGGGGACAGAAATTTATATTTTTGCACAATATTTACAATTCCTCTGCAAAAAAATGCTGATTTTTTTACAGAAAGAAAATATTTTTATTTTTTCAATGCAGGAATCTGAGTTATCAGAAAAAATGCATTGCAACAGAAGATTTTTTTGAAGATTCAGAGGATGAGAGGGATGATGGGTTCCAAAATGAGACATCTGTGAGTGTTCGTGGGTGGGTGTGGGGTGGGTGGGACTGGAGACAGACGAGGCTGATGCTTTGAATTCTTCAGATCATTCCCAAACAACAGAGGAAAAACAAAAGTACTAGTTCCCTTGAGAAAAGGCCTTGGGAAACTGAGAACCTGAGAATGCAGGGCATGAAAAGTAGGCAAACTAGATATTCCTAGAGGATTTGAGATAAGACCTTTGAACTCCAAATATGTTAGGCATGATGTTATGGGTGCCTTAGCGGGCTTAAATTACTGTATATACTCGAGTATAAGCCTAGTTTTTCAGCCGTTTTTATAGGCTGAAAAAGTTCTCAGCTTATACTCGGGTCAACGTTATTTAATATTTTACTCTGTTATTATTATTTGTATTACATGTATTATTTTACTCTATTTATTATTATTATTGCACTTATTATTTTACTCAATTATTATTATGACATTATTATTTTACTTTATTATTGTTATTATTACATTTATTATTTTAATCTATTATTACTGTTATTATTACATTTCCATTATTTTACTGTATTATTATTATTATTATTATTATTATTACATTATGTTACTCTCTTTATTCTTATTGGAAGGATACATAACACATTTATGTTGAAGAAGGTTAGAATCAGAGATGGACACTCTTATCTTAAATTACAGTGTTATGTAAATATTCAAAAACATTTAACCTTCTGATACCTCAATTAATGTAATTTTATTGGTATCTGTTTTTATTTTGAAACTGACCAATAGCTGCTGTATTTCCCACCCTAGGCTTATACTTGAGTCAATACATTTTCCCAGTTTTTGTGGTAAAATTATGTGCCTCGCTTTATATTCGGGTCGGCTTATACTTGAGTATATACGGTAAGTTATTTGGGTTCAGACCTTTCAGACAAGACAACGTTGCTATTAGGAGATCGCTTCATGATTCCTGTTCATGATTACAAGCTCATGGTTCCTGTATTGTCAATATTTCTGTTTCATGTTCCTGTTTATGCCTATGTACCTTTGGAGAATTTACCTTGGAGAGGTTACTGCTTTCATGTTAATGAATATACCTTTGGATTGTTTCTGTAAATTTAAATTCCTAGCATTTTTGGATTACTGCTATTGAACTCTGGCTTCTTTTGTGTATTGCATTTTATATCCTGACTCTCTCTTTTGGATTTGGCCTTTTCCTCTTTTTATATGCTTTCTTTAATAAACATTCTTTTATTGGATCACTGGACTCTAGTGTGGTGGTGGGTGAACGGGGTGTTCCAGTGCTAGGGTGCAACATCCTTTAACTTTATGATTTATGGAAATCCACAAATTTGTGGGTTGCTGTGAAGAGTTCAAGTCAAAAAGTCAAACAGAAAGCTTCCTTTAACCAAAAAGGGTGCTTGTTGTATCTCTTCAGTAAATTGTGTTAGATTATGTATTTTACAACATGTTCTTGGAATATCACTTTCAATGTCATGACTGCTTTTAATTTTTTTTAAAATAAAGAAAGGAAGAGGGTTAATAGAAGTAAAAAAAAGGAAGGGCTACCACCAATTAACAGGAATTTTCTTTCAAGGCTAGGAAACAGGAGCTTTATGAGACATTATTGTTACAAAAGGGAAAGAGGGGAGGACTAAGACACTACTTCTAATATACTCAAGAACAGAGTGGGAAAATGGGAGAGGCTATTGATGATAAGATTCCTGAGATTACTTTAAAAATGGGTAGAAGGGATGAAACATGGGGTCATTTTGGCAGTACTAGGACACATCTACATAAGCAGAAAACTCTAGGGCATTCCCTTTCAGACAAGTCCCAGATTTTGCTGTGTTTTCATTGACAGGCCAGGCTTTTGAACTGCACCAGTGGCAGGAGTGGAGTCTATATTGTCCAGTCAAGATGAATCTGGTGTGTTCTGGTTGGACAACCTCCCCCATCCCTCTTTTGCCTTTGTTGTTGTTTGTTACTGTAGTGGCAGCCACTGAGCTGGAGAGAGCACCAGAGAGTCGCCTTTGGTTATGTTAGTAAATATGCCATGCAACTCAGAGAGGGGTTACCCTCATTTCCTCCTTTCCCTTCCTAAATCATGTGATGTCTTTGTTGATTTTGGTAAATGTTGAGGCCTTGTCTGAGGAAGAGGAGGGGGACCCTTTGGTGGGGCCTTGTGGTCCTGAATTGGAGTTGATTACTTCTGTAGTGCCTCAGGAAGAAAGTAGTTCTTCCATGGATGATGGGAATTGCCTTACAGACAGATCTGCTCTTAGCGAGAATATTTCACATGAGACTCTGCCAGAGACTTTTCCTGAACCTGAGAGGAATGTTAAGGTGTGTGTGTGTCCAGATGCCCTGCTGGAAGGTCTGGCACCTTGACACAAAAAAAAACCCTCTTCACAGAAAAGCCTTAAAAAGAGAAAATAACTTACATGACCGGCATTTCCCTCATGGTGTGTAGAAATTACATGCCAGGAGAAGTGGGGGCAAGAGTGATTTTCCTCCCCCCTCTCCTGGTGGGTCATTTCTATGCACCAGGAGAGGGGCCACAGCATGGAAATGCTGGCCGGGTAAGCTTTTTCTCTTTTCAAGTCTTTTTAATGGGATTTGAGAGGGGTGGGGGTTGTGTTGTGTTTTTCGGGCTCCAGGAGCCCACAAGTCCTGAAACAGCTGTGTGGATTCGGAACAATCCTTAGGTCCAATCCACACAGTGAGGATAGCTGGAAAGACTTGGGTCTTCTTATTTATTTATTTTGATAAACATTTATATTGATTTTTGCATTACAAAATTGCAGTTAAAATCACAGGGAAGGCATAGTGGGGGATAGGGGAGGCTGGGAAGGGAGGGCTACCGGGGAGGAAAAGGTGATACGAAAATGAGGGGATACGGGAAAGGGGCATGGGGGTGGGGTGGGACAGGTGCTTCCAGGTTCTCACAGGGTGGTTAGGTTAGTCTACAATTCTACATTTGTGTACTCTTTTGTTAATCTATACATAGTAGATTCTTCATATAAATTATCTATATATAATCATATAATCCTGCACACAATTTTAAACCTTTGCTTGAATCAATTATCATATTCTTATTTCAAACAAAAGGAAAAGGGAAAAAGAGAAAAACTCTTTAGGAACAACCTGATAAGAGCCGCACTTATCTACACTTGGAGTAAATATAAAGATAAATTATACCAAAGAACACCAATGTGGTTTTCACCTAATGAAGCCTATCATAAAAGAGAAGTTCCACGAAACATATGGCTGACCTACAACCAATTACTAAAAGTTAGAGGACAAGAAATAGAGCTTAAATCACAAGACGAATTAGCCTCAATAGACCATACTATTTCTTGGTTTCAATACCACCAGATCAAGGAAAACTACAAGATAGATAGCAAAGTAGGCTTCGAAATGAAAAAGACCTTCTGGGACAAAATATTAGACACAGAAACAAAAATCATAAGGAAAATCTATAATCAACTCCTATTATGGGCCACAGAAACCGAACTAATAAAAACCAATATGATAAATTGGTCAAGGTATATAAGCCGATCTATACCTCTAGCAGATTGGGAAGAAATCTGGCACAAAAAAATAAAATATACGTATGCTACGGACCTTAAGGAAAGCTGGTACAAGATCTTTTACAGGTGGTACTTAACACCAGAGATACTTGCAAAGATCTACAAAAACAAAACAAAGAACTTATGCTGGAAATGTGGAAAAGAAAAAGGCAAATTTATTCATATGTGGTGGAACTGTGGAAAAATTAAAAATTACTGGACTCAAATACACAAAACGATAGAAAAAATCCTTAATAAAAAATTTGATCCAAAACCAGAAACATTACTACTAGGAATACTGGACATTAAATTGGAAAAGAACGAAGATAAGATCTTTTTCTACTTAATAGCGGCTGCAAGAATGACTTTGGCGAAACTGTGGAAATCCAAGGATGTACCAACAATTGAACAATGGACAATGGCTATGGTCTCCCATGGGGATTAGATGGCTCCATAAATCATTTGTGCGCCACGGAACCAATTCTCATTTATCCCTGCATATTTGGCCTGTAAAGATATGTCCTTAGTTAGAGACCAGAATAAACTTATAACAACAAAGCTGTTATTGAAAGTTTCAGATACATATTCCAAAAACATAAATATCATATAAAATATGTGCTGATATTTGAGACCAGAAATATAAATATCATACGTTTTAATGTATTAATTAGATGTAATTAAATGGCGACTGCTTTTAAAACTAGAGAATATTTCATTGGCATACATTTATGTGTACCTCTCATAAATCTTTATTTAAGCCATGCTCTAGTATGTGTTTCAATTAATTTGTGACATTAAGAAAACTTCGTCCCATTTCTGCCCCTTCCATCTCATTTCAGCACAATGTGATTTGATGCATTATGCATTCAGGTGGATACATTATGCTAAAATTATATAGATTCTCTTACTGGAATCACTTGAAATATGTGTTGCATGTTTATGATTTGCAATAAACCATTTATATTCTAACCATTCATCCAGAAACTTTCTTGCTGCTGTAGCAGGTATTAAAAAATAAAAGGAAATAAAAAGCATTTAAATACCATTGCCATTTTTTTAAAAAAAGATCTTCTAACAAACTAGTTTAGTCTGTGAAAGTTTCTTCAAGCATACATAAGCATAAGGACATTTTTTATCCTTTTCCTCTTTTTTAAAATAATGTCTCCCTTTCAATGAATTTCTGCTGGTTGTGTGTGTGTGTGTGGTTTTTTTAAAAAAAATGTTTGATCTAGTTTATTTTTAGGGATGGGGAGAGTAGCAAGATTGACAGAGAAACTAGATCTGGTGACTCTTTAGCAATAGCCAATCTTGCAGGGTAGCACATTATATACTCATGTATAAGTGTAGAATTTGTACTAAAATTCTCTATGTAAAAAAATTCAAGTAAAAAAAAACCCCTGGGTTGACTTATGCAAAGGTCAATGTGAGTATTGTATCTTAACTGATCTCAAAAACAAAGCCATCCACTTCACTGAGTAGAGTGGTGAAAGGTGAGAGCTTAGTCCATCTTGGGAAAACTTAAAAGAATCACTGATACCTCAACTCCCTCCACCAAACTGTGCTTCTCCAGATGTTTTGGACTTCAGCTCTCTGGGATTTCTGGGAGCTGAAGTCCAAAACACCCAGAGGAGCCCAGTTTGAGAAACACTGCCCTTGACCATTGTGCTACTTCTGACCTTTTTGAATGCCTCAGTGGGAAAATGCCAGTGGCTCTTTGGCACTCCCCTTCAAGGAAGCACCAAGGGAATAGAGGATGCTCCTTTGATAAGAGTTAATACTGTATCTTACCTTAAGAGGCTATGCTTTTAAATTAATACAGGGTGTATTGAAATGGGCCCAATTTCAAAACAGTATATTACATAATGGCAACATATTAAAATAACACAAACAGTAACAAATGGTTTAATGAGTTATCATCACATTATCATGTTTAATGTCGGAACCCAGACGCCTTAAAGAGCCAAACTCAGAAGTGTGTCCAAAAGAATAGTTCATTAATACAAAGCAAAAGAGACTCATAGACACTTGCTTCGGTGCCTCTGGTCAAAACTCAAAAGTAGCAGCAGTTTTTAGCTTGAAAAACAAACTAAAGCAATAATCCGGATTATCCAGGAAAAAGATCCGGATTAAACTGAAGTACTTCCAAAACCCTGCAAAATCACACAGTAAATGAAGAATGATCACACAAAGAGCCATGAAGAAGGAGCCGAATCTTCTTTCTCTGTCGCTCCTCATCCGATTCCTGCTCCCGTGTAACCCTCTTAGTTCTCCTATTCCCATCCACTGTATGTCCTTCCTCCTCCTCACTCATTTCACTCTCAGAAAACCCTTTGAAGGAATCTTCATCCATGGGTGACATAAGTCCCTTTCAATGAATTTCTGCTGGTTGTGTGTGTGTGTCCAGATCCTCTTCCTCTGTTGCTCTTCATCTAACTCCTGAGCACTCCTTTCCCCTCTTCTAGCACCCCTACTACCAGTTGCAGTGTTGCTAACAAATTCTACTACAACATTTAATGAGTTATCATGTCACTTTTTAGATTGAGAAACCAATCTAAAAAAATAACCACATAAATAAAGAATATCTCATCAGACTTTATGTTGCAGGGTCACCCTCTTGACAATGGCAGAAGCTAGGGGTGCTGTATATTTTGGGATATGACCATAAATTTACAATGGTATCATAGTGATGATGATGGTGACTGGAAGATAACAGACTGGAGGAATGAACAGATTTTTTTCCATTCCTTGAATTCAGTTGTCCAGCACAGCAATTGGTTCACTGAATTCCTTTGGCCCATCAATCTGTTAATAGTCATTCTACTGAAAGTCAATGCAACATATTAACATTGCTGTTTCTGGAAGAACTAGCATGAAATATTTTGCACTAGCATGTCCTGGGTTTTAAATTTCAGAATTTATGTCTCTTTACTGTGGATGATTTCAGATGGAACCATGAAGAGATTGACCCCATTGCCACTCTGCAGTGAACCTTGCAGCCAGAACACCTGCCATAGAGAATTGAGAAGCCCTCCAGAGGATGTTTGTAGGTGACTTGGTGAATTGCATGATGGCTGGAGGCTTTCATGCCACAGATGTACTGAATCTATTCCTAATTTTAGAACAGATTTTAGAAGAGCTTTCCAAAGTACTGAACTCCATCTTCAAAATAGATTCAACACCCTGGATAGCTCTTTTGAGTTCAGTCAAAAATGCAGAGCAGAGTAGCTAGCCAATAAATATGAAAGCATAATGAATCACCTTTATTTGAAAAATTTACCTCCTTCCATTAAACAGACAAATATTAATTTTAACAAATTGTCAATCTCTGGTGCAGTGTCTTTTATAATATTATCAAGTATGTATAATTTAATTTCCAAAGGCACTTCAGAAGTCATGTCTGACTGCACCCCATCTTGCTGGGACTATCCCTCCTCTTTTTTAAAATGGATATAAGAGTAAATCCTAAGAGATATGTAGGGCTCCCTATCTCTTAGATATGACATATCTGCTGTACAATATTGAACTTGCAGAGCATGTGTACTGTTTCTCATTGCTGCAAAACTCCCACAGCAATCCTCACTTTATCTCAAGTAAATGCAACTGTGAACAGCAACATGTTCTGTGATGAGTTCATCTTCCTTATGCACTCATTCTCACATTGCATGGATTGGATTTCTAGCTGCTACTTCACATCTACTTATTTGCACATGAGTAAATCTTCAAACCAATAAGAAAGTTCAGAGTAAAACTAACAAGCAGAAAAAAATAGAGCCAACATATCAAAGTTATCGACACACAGAACAATAGTGGATTTATTGCATTTGCTGTGATGTGCTAGAGCTAATATCCTTAACATGGAAAAGTTGACATTCTTCCTGGCCTCAACAACATTGTATGTGTGTGTATCTGTGTCAAAATATTGGATGGAGTTATATTCACACTCAAAGCCATTTCTTTTTCAACAATGGATTGCCATTGTAAAAGATACTATGTGAAAAGCAAGACAGACTGATTTTTAATGTGATACCAACAACTAAAAGTGTATAAATGTAGAGCTTCAGCAGTCACAGCAATGAGAATTATTTATGTTAATAAGGCTTTGCAATGAAAAGTGAACCATTAATTTTGCTTGAATGAAACATGGTTAATGTAAGAATGCTACACTAACTTTCAGATGGCTGCAGCTCAAGACTCCAAGCCATGATGAATGTTGTTGTCGTCTGTTTCTAAATTTCTTTGCTAGTTTCGGGAACAAGAACCATGGTGTCCCTTGGGAGTCCATGCTAACCACGTGACTTTGTAGAACACAACTGCCAAGCCATTAAGTCACTTTCAATCTACACTTCAAGTTCAGACAGGTGTTAGCACAGTGGGTTCTGGGAGCGAGCTGCGGAAAGTGCTGGCATCTGCAAAGATAGATACTTTGCATGACACATTATGAGAGGCCTACTGCAGGCTTCCATACAGCTGAGCCATGTTGCTGCCAGCCATTGATTTAGTGCCTGAATACCCCAATTTTTGCTAATTCAAAGCAGCAAGGTCATTTTAATTCACTTCATCTGGTCTTTCCATTATAGCAGCAAAGTGTTCCAAGGAAACCTTGAAGAATGTTAAGTATTGTTGTTACCTCTTGGCCTATCTCAAGCAAATTGGGAGCACAGATTTCCTAATACAGCAGATGTTCCAGGCAAGCCCTTTTGCTTGTGAAGCCATTGACATCATTACAAATTTGATTAAATAAGGATTTCTCTCTAATGCACTAAGATGTGAAAATAGATTCATTCTTCCTGTGATAGCAGTACTCAGGGGCTTTACAGTCTAAGCTCATTTGCTTTGCCATTTTTGTTAGAACATTTCCTTAGGCATATTTATGGATTGGTTTGATGTTCACAAGCAGGAAAATTTGTTAAATGTCCTGTGAGCTAGGCAGAGTGAAACACAGCACTACACAGGTTGCTTCTTCGAACTTCTGACCAAAGCATATGCCTTGTTATGTGAAAGGTCACGTCAGTTCCAATAAAAAGCAGAAAGCAAGTGTGATGCAAGGGATATAGATGGAAGGTACAAAAGGGAGGATTCATCTGATCAATCCATTGAATCTAAATAGACATAACTAAAATTGTTCCATGGGAGTATTATAAATTATTGAACAGAGGAACTAGTTTATGTAAGGCTCATTATAAATCTATGATAGATTTGCCTACTTTACCTTTCTTGACACTAATCTTAATCTGATTAGTTGGATGCATGTAAATCCCACTGGGTTGGAATTTTGAGTTCACTGCCACAAACAGAAGAGAGCCTCTTATCTGGAGCTTTCATGCAGCAGTGGATTTGCATTGGGAATAATTGGGAAAGGAAAATTGCATCAGTTCCCCTTCCCACCTGCAATTACCTGTGTAACCTCTACACTGCTGGATACTGCTCATCTTCATTATATGATTTTTAGGGATACAAAGGGCTGGAAGCAAGGAAATCAATGAATGAATATTTCTGTTTTCAGTACTCCCGAGCCATTAAAATTCACTGGTATCAATGGGAACAACCTGAGGTGCTCTGGAGCCATTTTCTTACTAAGCAGTGCTGATAGTTTGCAGACACGTGTTTCATGGAACGGAGTATAAGTATATAAGGAGGATCACATGTCCTATAGTCTCAGGAAATACTATCATCTGGTCAACACAGAGAAATAATATGGGTTCAAAGTATGGTCAATAAGTGGTGAACTAGATTTTTCTGTTAACCTCTGAAACATTTAAGATCTGGATCAGTCTCTGAGTCCAATGGTGTTGAATAAAGATGAGTGAACAGACACTGAAACCTGGCACTATTCAGGATCCTGGCAAGATTCAGGATCATGCACCCTTCAAAAAATAGATGTGCTGTAATATTTTTCTGTTCATCTGCAATAACATCTGTACAACAAATAAATTCCAAATAGTAGTAAATAGAACTCCAGTCTGTAGAATGCTGTCTATCAAGCTGGAGTTCAGAAAACCCCTTTTCCCACTCTTACTCTTACCCTATATCTAATTGTTTCAACACATTACCACTTCTGAGCCAGTGAGCTTTATGATCAGTAAAGTGATCAGGCCACTAGAGGCCCATCCAGACAAGCCCAAAAACTGGGACCTAGAATCATAGAATCATAGAATCAAAGAGTTGGAAGAGACCTCATGGGCCATGCAGTCCAACCCCCTGCCAAGAAGCAGGAATATTGCATTCAAATCACCCCTGACAGATAGCCATCCAGCCCCTGTTTAAAAGCTTCCAAAGAAGGAGCCTCCACCACACTCTGGGGCAGAGAGTTCCACTGCTGAATGGCTCTCACAGTCAGGAAGTTCTTCCTCATGTTCAGATGGAATCTCCTCTCTTGTAGTTTGAAGCCATTGTTCCACATCCTAGTCTCCAAGGAAACAGAAAACAAGCTTGCTCCCTCCTCCCTGTGGCTTCCTCTCACATATTTATACATGGCTATCATATCTCCTCTCAGCCTTCTCTTCTTCAGGCTAAACATGCCTAGCTCCTTAAGCCGCTTCTCATAGAGCTTGTTCTCCAGACCCTTGATCATTTTAGTTGCCCTCCTCTAGACACATTCCAGCTTGTCAATATCTCTCTTGAATTGTGGTGCCCAGAATTGGACACAATATTCCAGGTGTGGTGTAACCTGAGCAGAATAGAGGGGTAGCATTACTTCCCTAGATCTAGACACTATGCTCCTATCAATGCAGGCCAAAATCCCATTGGCTTTTTTTTGCCGCCACATCACATTGTTGGCTCATGTTTAACTTGTTGTCCACGAGGACTCCAAGATCTTTTTCACACGTACTGCTCTCGAGCCAAGCATCCCCCATTCTATATCTTTGCATTTCGTTCTTCCTGCCAAAGTGGAGTATCTTGCATTTGTCACTGTTAAACTTCATTTTGTTAGTTTTGGCCCATCTCTCTAATCTGTCAAGATCATTTTGAATCCTGCTCCTGTCCTCTGGAGTATTGGCTATCCCTCCCAATTTGGTGTCATCTGCAAACTTGATGATCCTGCCTTCTAACCCTTCATCTAAGTCATTAATAAAGATGTTGAACAGGACTGGGCCCAGGACGGAACCCTGCGGCACTCCACTCATCACTTCTTTCCAAGATGAAGAGGAAGCATTAGTGAGCACCCTCTGGATTCGTCCATTTAACCAATTACAGATCCACCTCACCGTAGTTTTGCCTAGCCCACATTGGACTAGTTTCCTTGCCAGAAGGTCATGGGGGACCTTGTCGAAGGCCTTATTGAAATCCAGGTACGCTATATCCACTGCATTCCCCACATCTACCCAGCTTGTAACTCTATCGAAAAAAGAGATCAGATTAGTCTGGCATGACTTGTTTTTGATAAATCCATGTTGACTATTAGTGATGACCGCATTTGTTTCTAAGTGTTTGCAGACCACTTCCTTAACAATCTTTTCCAGAATCTTGCCTGGTATTGACGTGAGACTGACCCGACGGTAGTTGTTTGGGTCATCCTTTTTTCCCTTCTTGAAGATTGGGACCACATTGGCCCACCTCCAATCTGCTGGAACTTCTCCCGTTCTCCAAGAACTCTCATAGATGGTTGCCAATGGTTCCGAAATGACTTCCGCTAGTTCCTTCAATACTCTTGGGTGTAGTTGATCTGGACCTGTCTTGGTTTTACCAAAGGTGTCTAAATGATGCCTCTGGTAAAACCTAATTAGTTCAGAAAAAGCAGGATTTCCCTTATTATAATATCTGGGTTTTAACAAGTGTGAACCCTGTGTGGATTGGGCCCAGGGACTGTGTCACAAGATCCCTGGGCAAAATCCACACAGTGATTTTGGTTTTTGGGCTCTAGGAGCCTGAAAAACTGAGAGGGCACCCACCCTCTCCACCAAACCTCCCTCCCAGTATCCTGGCACATCATATAAGTTTTATTTACTTTTTAGGGGTTCATTTGGGAGACTTTGGAGTGATTGCATGCCATCCTGATTGTTATTGAGATGGTGTACAGTCACTATCTCCAGGAAAGCCCAATTTACTTGGCGGGAGTGGGGACAAAATTCCTCACCAAAACAGGTTTTTAAAAGCTGCTTTGGCGTGGATTTTTGGGCTGGATGTAAGTTCCCAAAATCTCCACTGCAGCCTTAATCTGACTGTGCAAAGTCAGGGGATACTTTGGAGTGTATAAAGTTCCTTGTGCTGGGGAATTTTGCTAGGGAAAGTGCTGGGGAAAGTGGAAGGTAAAAGGAAGAGGGGCCGACCAAGGGCAAGATGGATGGATGGCATCCTTGAAGTGACTGGACTGACCTTGAAGGAGCTGGGGGTGGTGACGGCTGACAGGGAGCTCTGGCGTGGGCTGGTCCATGAGGTCACGAAGAGTCGGAGACGACTGAACGAATGAACAACAACAAAGTTCCTTGTAGTGTGATCCCCTGTCCAAGTGGACACTGCTTCTACTATCCTTTCCTTGTGCTGATTAATGAAAGGGAAGGGAATGACTCATCTTCCTTGCCACTGCCATAGCCCCTTGCCAGTAAAGAGATCCCTGCATGTGCCTGGTCATCATGGTTACATCTGCTGATACCGGAATGGCAAGAAAGATGGGTTGATCTATCCCCTCCATATTGCATTGTGATTACATGGGTGCTGCATTTAGACACCAGCAAGCAATGGACAGATATTCACATTAAGTTTCATAGCCAGCAGGGAATGGTTGCAGCTATATGGAAGTGCCAGCTCCAGATTCAGCTCCAGATCAGATATACACTGGAGTAAACAACACAGTGTAGGCATAGCCCTATTCATATTTTCCAGCAAAAGAAAGACACAGATCTGAAATTTATTGGTTAGCCCCAATTTGGGTGGAACCCATTGAATAAACTGATTTGTGAATGAAAACATCAGTAAATCCTGACTTAGTGAATCTACACTAATTAAAACCCTGATAAAACTCATCCTATAGAAATTGTACAACAGTTTAAAACACATTAATAAACAATGAGAAATGCATCAAATTCATGAAGTCGATGCAATATAAAATACTAATGCATATGTATTAACACAACATAATACAATTAACAAACATGATACAAGGGAATGGAGGCAAATAGAAATGCATGGGATAACACTGACATGCAGTTATTTCATTCACCTTATTCTGCCATTTACTCCATTCATTACAAGAATCAATTTGTCACCTTTTCCCAATCCCACTTTGTAAAAGATATGAAATATGAAGCTATGATAAACCACACATGTGTTACAAATCCTTGTATTTAATTGCTTAAATAAATCTATCAAAGGTCAAAGATGGCGGAGATATGGGGAATTGAAGGAGCAAAGTTCTGTGCATTACCGGCCCAGCTAGAACTGCTAAATATCATAGGATTATGCATTAAAAACCTGTTCTTATATTCCAAGCCCAGATAGAACTCTCTTAAGTACATAATACAGACAATTTGGCAGACAAATGGCATTGCAATTATCAGGAAAGATGATTGGTGAATGTATTATTCTTGTCATTTCATTCTATTCCATTTTACCTATGTCTTATGCTCATATAATTACAACCATTTTGTACCTTTTGCAGACATATTCTATATAATAAGCATACCATGTTATTTTGAGTAGTACACTGATAATTCTTTTAGGTTGTAGAACTCTCATTTTCAAATTGTTTGGCTAATGTTTTTGATCTTGCCTTTTCTTGGCAAGATGGTTGAACATGCCTTTTGGCCATTATTTTCTGCCATGCCTCTTATAATAGGTGGGGGCTTATTTGAAGGACAAAATCCCTAAGGTAGAACACCACCTAGAAATGAATGTGGCTTCCCTTAATTAAAAGCCAAAACAAAAAGCTGTAAGGAAAGCTGGAACTTCCTTCTGGCTGAGAAAACCTTTTTTGAAAACCCACTGGCCACCACCAAACTTAAAAGCACTGATAAGCCCTTGGCTTACTGGAAGTACCTTAGGCAAGAGTGTGTTTGATGAGCCCTCAGGCTTGTGTTCTGAAGTAACACTAAAAGATTGTTCTTTAAATTATACACTGCCACCATAGACTCTTGTTTGCTGCAGGAAACTGCTTTTAAAATTTCACCCACAGAGGCACACGTGAGGCAGATGTTGTGAACAACAGAACAATGATGTTTATTTAAGAAATCTGGAAAAATTGAGGTATAAAGCTTAGCTATTTCAAAGTATTGACTTAAAAGTGTGTAGTTACTTTAAGCAGTTCAGACTTAGTTACACAGGAACACTTCACTCTCCCTCCACAAAATTTACTGACAGGATTTGCTTCTGTGAAAGTAATTCTAATCTCCAGCACAGACAGTCCTATCCTGGATCTATCTCTTCACTCCTTCACCAGCTATCTCTCTAATAGCTGTAAAATACTCCCACTAGCTATCTCTGCTAGCCAACTAATCCAATTTCAGGCCTTTCTCCCTAACCTTTCACCACTCCTAACTCCCAACTCCTTCTTCTTTGACCCCCACAGTCAATCTCCATTGACACGCAGAATCAATCTGCCTGACAGGGTTTTAAAACGTCCCCTTAAAGTCATTTTTTTTCTTTTTCCAAGTTAGGCTCGGCCCACTCTAAATCAGCCAATTACAGTCTTCCCTCATTTCCCTCCAAGGCTGGTCTTTCTAAACATGCCCCCTTCAGGAAATGAGTAACTAAAATAGATTCCCCCAGCACCCTTTCCAAAATGGCTGACGAACTTCCTGGCCTCCTAGGATTTTCCTGGCCTAACAGGTAGGGAATTTACTACACCTCTCTTTCTTAATTTGGAGATTCCCTTCCATATGGGGAGCGTGACAAGGAGTGCATGTGCACCATAGAATTAATGCTGTCTGATACTACCTGAACTGAAGTGCTATGGAATCCTGGGAGTTGTAGTTTGGTGATACCAGCACTATTTGGCAGAGGAGGTTAGAAGCCTTGTAAAACTACAAGAGAGCCCCCCTCCCTTTCCAAAGGGATGACCACAGGGACCCCACCTGGGATAATGGCTGACAATCCCGGATGGCAATCTCCACTACATTGGGACCCACATCTTTTTAAAAAACTGGGATATAAAACAGATTAAAAGGCTTACCCCAGGTTCACCTGCATTAGCCTTGATGCATCATTTGAAAGAGGAAGAGAAGCATTGGCATGTTTGCATTGATTTTACTTTAGTAACCAGGGTAAAAATCAATGCTAAAATGTCAATACTTTTCCATAGGAATGTCTCCAAAATTATATCTGAATGTTTCTCCTCCTCTGCACATTATTTGAAACCAGTTTCTTAGAACTAGTAACAAAATAGAAGGCATAACAATAAAAAAGAAACTTACAAAATAAGACTGTTTGCCAATGACATAGTGATATTGACTTATAATCCTTCAAATAATATACCAAAGGTTCTATAATTAAAGAATTTGGAAAAGTCGTGAGTTTATCTATAAACAGAGAGAAGACAAAGATTATGACAAATAATATGAGCAAGAAGAATCAAGAAACTTTGTCACAAGAGATGAAATAGATAAAGAAAAGAAAATATTTGGGAATTTATTTGACAAATAAGAACTCAGACTTATTTAAAAACAATTATGAAAAAATGTGGAAAGAGATACAAAAAGATTTACAAAGATGGAGCAAACTAGAGTTGGCTTTATTGGGAAGAATAATAACAATCAAAATAAAATACTGTTGTAGTCCAGCCTTTTATAGTTCCTGCACCTGATCTCTCTGGGGATTCTGGGCCTATTAGTCAGCCTGATAACACTAGGGATTCTAGGTCTGCTAGTCAGCAGGAGCAGCAGGAGAGAGAGCCAGCAAGAAATTTAAAGCCTCAAAAATGAGTGACCTCTGTCTGAAGGCCACATTCCAGAAAGGCAGTTCACTAGGGAAGCAAGGTCAAAAACAGAACTTAGCTCAGAGGAAGAAAATGAAAGTCCAAGTGGACAGACTAAAGAGCAGTTAGATAGGAGATTTATGTTTGGTCAACACAGAGCTTCTCAGGAGAGTTTATGAAGGTCAAGATGCCTATTAGCCAAGATGTTCCATGCTTCCAAGTTTTTGAGGTCTGTTCCTGAATCTCATGTTTTGGATGTATTCTTTTTTTCTATTCCTGGTTTTTGATGCTACTTAAGTGTTTTGATTTCTGTGGATTATTCCTGGTATTTAGACTTTGGTATATATATATATATATATATATATATATGGCAAAGTGGCAAGTTATATGTGGCAAGTTCTTGGTGGGATGGGCATACCAAGCCACCTTGTCTCTCTCTTGAGGAATCTGTACAAGGACCAATTCGCAACAGTCAGAACTGACCACGGAACAACAGACTGGTTCAAGATTGGGAAAGGCGTACGGCAAGGCTGCATACTCTCACCCAACCTTTTTAACTTGTATGCAGAACACATCATACGATGTGCGGGGCTTGATGAATGCAAAGCTGGGGTGAAAATTGCTGGAAGAAACATTAACAACCTCAGATATGCAGATGACACCACTCTGATGGCCGAAAGCGAGGAGGACCTGAGGAGCCTTCTAATCAAGGTGAAAGAAGAAAGCGCAAAAGCTGGGTTGCAGCTAAACATAAAAAAACCCCAAAATTATGGCAACAAGAATGATTGACAACTGGGAAATAGAGGGAGAAAACGTGGAGGCCGTGACAGACTTTGTATTTCTAGGCACAAAGTTTACTGCAGATGCAGACTGTGGCCAGGAAATCAGAAGACGCTTACTTCTTGGGAGGACAGCAATGGCCAGTCTCGAAAAAATAGTAAAGAGTAGAGACATCACACTGGTAATGAAGATCCGCCTAGTCAAAGCTATGGTATTCCCTGTAGTCACCTACAGATGTGAGAGCTGGACCTTAGGGAAGGCTGAGCGAAGGAAGATCGATGCTTTTGAGCTGTGGTGTTGGAGGAAAGTTCTGAGAGTGCCCTGGACTGCGAGAAGATCCAACCAGTCCATCCTCCAGGAAATAAAGCCTGGCTGCTCACTGGAGGGAAGGATACTAGAGACAAAGTTGAAGTACTTTGGCCACATCATGAGGAGACAGGAAAGTCTAGAGAAGACAATTATGCTGGGGAAAGTGGAAGGCAAAAGGAAGAGGGGCCGACCAAGGGCAAGATGGATGGATGGCATCCTTGAAGTGACTGGACTGACCTTGAAGGAGCTGGGGGTGGTGGCAGCTGACAGGGAGCTCTGGCGTGGACTGGTCCATGAGGTCACGAAGAGTTGGAGACAACTGAACGATTGAACAACAACAGCATATATATATATATATATATATATATATATATATATATATATACACTACTGCAATGCTCTCAACACTTTTAAGTCAAATGGGGTTGCCTTTGAAGACGGTTCGAAAGCTTCAACTAGTCCAATGAATAGCAGCCAGGTTGCTAACAGGAGCGGCGCTTAGGGAGCATACAACCCCCTGTTGCACCAGCTCCACTGGCTGCGGTTTGGTACCGGGCCCAATTCAAAGTGCTGGCTTTGGCCTATAAAGCCCTAAACGGTTCTGGGCCAACTTACCTGTCTGAATGTGTCTCCCCTTGTGAACCATCAAGGATTCTAATATCATCTGGGGAGGCCCTGCTCTCAGTCCCTCCTTTGTCTCAAGTACGTTTGGCGGGGACAAGAGACAGGGCCTTCTCAGTGGTAGCCCCCCTATGGAACAACCTCCCTAGGGAGATTAATCTGCTCCCTCCCCCTTAATGTTTCAGAGGCAAGTTAAAACATGGCTGTTCGAGCAAGCATTTACAAATGCAGAGAAGCTAATATAGGAAATCGAATGATTTGACAATGGAACTGGACAATGCTTGATAATAATGAGATGCTAATGATGTTGTTTTTATTGCTTTTGTAGTGTTTTATATTGTTTAATGTTTTAAGCTGTATTATGTTTTTGTATGTACTTATTTGTTGGAAACCGCCTTGAGTCGTCGATTGGCTGAGAAAGGCGGTATACAAATACAGTAAGTAAGTAAGTAAATAAATAAATACTGTTTTGCTGAATTGCTTTTCATATATATTCTTCAATAAACCACTTTGCTATTTTATCTTGGACTGGGGTGTGTGTTAAGTACAGAGGTGATTCCCAGCCTTGGAGTGTGGCACATACTATCTAAAGTGTTATATTTATTCTAAACATTACCAATTGTGTCTATAGAATCACTTTTTAAAGCTTGGAATAAAGAATTGACAAAATTTATTTTGAAAACAAAAAAACCCCTAGAATTAAAATGAAAAATGTTGTAAGACCCTAGAGAGAGAGGTGGAATGGCATTACCTAATTTGGGACTATATTATGATGCAGCAACTTGGATTTGGACTTTTTTTTAAAAAAAAATGAAAGATTGCTCAATGGCATGCATACTTGATCTATGATAAAACAAATGTAGATTTCAATTTTAAGAAACAAGAAATTCATTAATAAGAGTTTGGAATAAATTTAAGAAAGTCTTCGTCAGATAAATAACCTTAATGGACTAAACCAGAAGAGGCATTTCCACAATTAGGAACAGCTGGGAGAAAACATTTGACCTAGAAGCAATTATTAGAAAAAGAAACAGCAAAGAAACTAAAAATATTACAAGAGTTACAGAAAGAATATTTAACCATGAATTGGTTCCACTAAAGTCAACTACAATAGAGATGGCGATTAAACATGATTAAACATTATGAATAAAAATTCATAATGAAATGGAAACTATTATTGTTAGATAAGCAAATATCAAAAACACCAATAAAGAATCTTTCTCTACACTACAACAACAGAAAAAATTAAATATGCAATATTGTGGAAACAACAAGCTACACCAGTGGTTCTCAACCTGTGGGTCCCCAGATGTTTTGGCCTTCAACTTCCAGAAATCATAATAGCTAGTAAACTGGTTGAGATTTCTGGGAGTTGTAGGCCAAAACACCCAGGGACCCACAGGTTGAGAACCACTGAGATACATTAACAACAGAGGACTGAACTACAAAAGTCTTAGAAATTGCAAAGATGGACAAATTAACTTTAGACCTACAGCAAACAAATTTGCAGAATCTACAAGAAGAATGGAAAGCTTTTATAGACTTTGTGAAAAACTAAAAGAAGATGATCACAGCAGGATTTGATAACTAAAACTAAGATATATAATATATGATTATCTTCTGTATTTTGTATGTTAAAACTTAAGAGATGGATACTAACTGATGCGTCAATTGCTAAGAAACCATAATTGAAAAAAATTGCAATATCAATGATATAGCACCATTAAAGCCTTGGCAGACCGTGCAAAAAGAATCTGCGAACCCCACCTCCTCCAAGATGAACTGAACCACCTCAACTGGGCTCTCCAGGCCAATGGATACTCCACCTCAGACATCAGAAGAGCTGCAAGACCAAGAACAAGCCACGAGAGTAAAGATGAAGATCCACGCAGAGGAAAAGTGTTCCTGCCATACATCAAGGGAACCACTGACCGCATAGGGAAACACAACATACAAACAATCTACAAACCCACCAAGAAAATCCAACAAATGCTACGTTCAGCAAAGGACAAGAGGGATCCTCTCACCTCTGCAGGAGTCTACCATATACCATGCAGCTGTGGACAAGTCTACATAGGGACCACCAAACGCAGCACCCAAACACTTGTCAAGGAACATGAAAGGCACTGCAGACTACTTCAACCAGAGAAGTCAGCCATAGCAGAGCACCTGATGAACCAGCCTGGACACAGCATTTTATTTGAGAACACAGAAATGCTGGACCACACCAACAACCACCATGTCAGACTACACAGAGAAGCCATTGAAATCAATAAGCATGTGGACAATTTCAACAGAAAGGAAGAGACCGTGAAAATGAACAAAATCTGGCTACCAGTATTAAAAAACTCTAAAATTACAACAGCAAAACAGCAGAGAGGAAACAATCAGGTACATCTTAACACCTCTCAACAGGGGATTTTCCCAGGCTCAGCCAGGCCTTCAAATGCTAATGAAGGTGGTCAATTGAAACATTCACACCTAGCTCCAGCAGGGAAGAGCTCCTTGCCCCACCCCAGCCATTCCACAGATATATAAACCCATTGTCCTAATTCCAACAGACCTCACTACCTCTGAGGATGCTTGCCATAGATGCAGGCGAAACGTCAGGAGAAATGCCTCTATAGCATGGCCCTATAGCCCGAAAAAACCCACAAGAACCTAGATATAGAAACTATCTATATAAGTACATAAGTACACACACACATAGGTATATATACGAATGTGTTCATGTATGCATATATATATATAGAGCGAGAGAGAGAGAGAGAGAGAGAGAGAGAGAAAGAGAGAGAGAAATAAAAGAAGGCTAGACAATGGACTAAGCTAATGCGTATTTATACAGGCATTAAAAACACATTAACAAACAAAATCATCTCTAAGAAATATAAATGAAATATTAAAAGTAAGAGAAAATAGAAAATATAATTTAATAGAGCAGGGTAGAAATATAGTAAATAATGTATAAGTAAAGTGATAAAATAACTAGAAGAAATACTAATGGCATAGGCCCCGAGGAGAAGATAAGAAAAATATGGGACAATATAAGAAGAAAGAAGATGAACAAGAAAGACAAATGGAATCAAAACAAGAAAAAAACGTAATTCTTTTTGTTTTTCCTAAGCAAAAGACATTGTGAATGGAACCGTAAAAAAAAAAAAATAGAAATATGTATAACAATACCTTTTCCTTCCTCCTTCTTGGATGTATTTTAGACTTATTGATAGACATAACTTACTAACAAAACAACATTATCAAATTGTTATACTTTCCTTAGCCTTTCCCCCCACTCTCACGATATAAACATGTGAAAATGAAATAATAAAATGTATGATGAAAAAGTGTTAAAATATATGTTTTGAGAAAAAAAATAGAAGACTTTTTAGTATACTATTAGCTTAAATGTCATTGCTTTGCAAATAAACCCTAACAGTACTCAAACATGAGGTAAAACAAATTATTTGGTAGTTGGACTTTACCTTCTTGGTAGATTTTGACTTCAGCTTTATTAAAGTCTCCTCCTGCTTTGTTTTTGCTTCCCCCTCCCCCTTTCTGTCCCTCTCCCATATGTAGATATAAGGAATTTGTATTAGTGAAAGGGACCTTTCTTCTAAATACAATTAGCAAGCAAGGATAATTACCACAGTTGACACATCCTAAAGAATTATTGATGTAAAAATTCTATAATTTGACCACCGTTTAAGAGAGAAGTACAAGATAAAAGGAAAATTAGGGTTGTAAAGGGTTTTTGTTCTGTTTCCCTGAATTGTCAATGGATCTAAATGATCTGCAACACTCCAAAAATTTACAGATGCTTCCAGGGGAGGGGGGGTGGGGGAGGGAGAGAAAGAGGGGAAAAAACAGAAGCTTATTTCCCTAAGGAAAATAAGAGTATGTGTGTTTTTCTATTTTCTCTGCATTGTGAATAAAAGCTAGACATTAGAGAAATAGATGTGCTTTACACAATTAACGATCATGATATTCAGACTGCAATTAAGGATAAGACGTATTAATATGGCATTACTACAAGACAAACTAAAAGGATGATGAATATAGTATGGTACAAACAGAAATGGGCAAGATATCACATGCTTGGGATACATCTTTTGTACACTAGAGCAGTGGTTCCCAAGCGTTTTTGGTCATGGAACCCTTCAGAAGATGCCCCCTCCCACAGAACCCCAACTCTGTCCCTAATTTCCCATGGAACCATATTGTCTTTAAGCATTTTAACCCACAAAGTTCATCCTTCATTCATCTACTCTCATTGACTGAGTGTTTTGTATAATGTAGTATGTAAGGAAATAAAGATAAAGCATTTTAAATGTAATCACAAACCTTTATTTTGGTACAAGAAAATACTGGATATAACCACAAACATATATTTTGGTACAGGAAAATATTGGATTCACACCTAAAGTGATGAATGAAATCGTTTCATCTTTTATGTTAAAAAGTTTTGAAATTGTTAGACAGCTGAATGCGTAAATCTGGGATGACATCCAGCTTACTCCTAAATTAGTTTTTAGTGTAAGTATAAGCTCAAAAGCCCAATTACCATTGATAGGTGGACATGAAGGGGAGCACTGCTGAGATAGTCTTTATCAGTCTATCAGTTTGACCCAATAGTTATTCAGTGGCACAGATTCAAATTTCAATAAGATCTGCATATTCTGGAATTGAGTTTTTTAAAATATTTTTTAAAAATATTTTAAGACTTATGCAGAACTCCTACAATGCTTTTACAGAACCCTAGGATTCTGTAGAACACAGTTTGCATGGGTGACAGGAATATCTTTACCATGTTTTCAGGAAGAACAAGTCACACTGCAAAGGAATAATATTACAATAGATTTTATTCTTCAACATCAATTGCAACATGTAGATTATTACTTTGTTTTGGCATACTTTTAAGCCAAAAAACTAATAATCAACAAATAATAACAATTTTACAACCTACCATATACCATATATACTTGAGTTAAAGCCGCCCCTAGGAATTATTGCCCAATCAGCCTTATTAACATAATAGCAAAGATCTACACAAGATACCTACTGGACAAAGTAGAAGAATAGGCTGAAAATAATTTGATAATAAAAGAAGAACAAGCAGGCTTTAGGCAAGGCTACTCCACTATAGACAATGCCTTTGTTCTTCAGCACATAATTGACAAATATTCATCAATGAACAGAAGTTTATATGTTGCTTTTATAGACCTGTCTGCTGCTTTTGACTCTATAAGCCAAGGGTTACTCTGGAGGAAATTTTTGAAGTCCAACATAGATAAAAGACTCCTGGCTCTTATGATTGCTCTATATGATGACTCCTCAGTTAAATTGAGATTAGATAACAGTGGGGCGGCCTCCAATAGAATACCTAAAACTAGGGGTGTGAGACAGGGATGTTTGTTGGCTCCATTCTGTTTTAATTTTTATATTAATGATATTGTGGAATATTTGAATATGAAAGAATGTCACAGTCCAAAGATCATGGATAGGGAGACAAATATTTTGATATACACAGATGACATAGTATTGTTATCCACCACCCCAGTCGGGTTAAAGAAGTCCCCACAAAAACTTAGCCAATATTGTACTGAAAATGCCCTCACTATAAATAAAGAAACATCCAAAATAATGGTTTTTGGTAAGAAAGCAAAGGCCTCCAACTGGAATCTTGACGGGCACAAAGTGGAGCAAGTGAGGACATTTAAATACTTAGGTCTTCATTTTGCGGCATCAGGGGCATGGACCCAACACCTAAAATTAAGTATTGCAAAAGCTGATAATGCTGCACAGGCAATTCATAAATAATGCAACCACAATTATCCGGGCTCCTTGCTCCCCTTTCTGAAGGTTCTTAAGGCAAAGGTGTTCCCCATTGCTTTGTATGGAGCTGAAATATGGGGTGAGCAAGAACCTTTATTGGTAGAGAGATTTCAACTGTGCCACCTGAAAATTGGCTTAAGTGTGGAGAGATCATCCCTATCAGCTGCAGTGAGAGCAGCCATGGGAGTACCCCCTATTTCCACTGTAATTTTGAAGAGGCAGATCAATTGGTGGTACAAAATAAGACAAATGCAACCACACAGACTTCCAGCCATATGCCTTCTAGAATAAGAAAACCATAGAGTGGTCATCTTGGCTTAGCAGATTTGGGTCACACAGTCAGTAGGTTAGGTTTTGCCCCCCATGAGTTAATAAATTTTGGGGCAAATGTATGCTCAATTGTATATCAAAGAGCTCTCGACATTGCTGCACAAAATGATCTAATGATTATAGCGCAAGCTAGAGCCACTCCAAACCTGGCCAAATTTAATGTAACATGGGCATGGAACCTTATCTCTATATTATATATTAGAATACTTTTTACCCAGGCTAGATTTGAGCATCTTGACATTAAATCCAAGTTGGGATGACATCAGAATATTCCCTACACGAGGAGAACCTGTGGGTGTCGTGAGGTAGATGCAGAAGTGGAGGACTCAGAACATTTTTTTTAATTGTCCCTACAACAACAGGATCTGGTCTTACTACCTAGAGCCTCTGCTGGAGAATCATACTTATTTAGAGAATAAGGAGAAACTGCACATCCTCCTACAGAGTTCAGATAAAAAAACTATTTTAAAATTGACCCTTTTTATGCAAAAAGCGCTGGCCATCCGCGAGAAGATGGAAGCAGAGAGAGGTGACCTTGCTGCCACCAACAAAATTCAAACTTAGAAACTTAATATGGATATGCCACTAATTTTACCTACCCGTGCCCCTGCCCAATCCCTTCTTTAAGGAATTAATCAATTTTTAATCTTTTAATCTTGTAGTTCCACAATCATTTAGGAGTGGGTCGAAAGGCCAGCAGGCCAGGATGCCTTGTATTCATATATGGTTTTACTGTATGTATGGGTAAGCATGTATGTTTTGTATGTTTTGCATGTTTTGATATGGTCAAAATTGACTAATCAATAAAGAATCGTTAGGTACTTTAGTATAAGCTGACCCGAATATAAGCCAAGGCACCTAATTTTACCACAAAAAGCTGGGGAAACGTATTGACTCGAGTATAAGCCTAGGGTAGGAAATGCAGCAGCTACTGGTAAATTTCAAAATAAAAATAGATACCAATAAAATTGCTTTAATTGAGGCATTGATAGGTTAAATGTTTTTGAATATTTACTGTACTTCAAAGGAAAAGAGTAAACTAGCCCTGTAAGTGAAAAAGTAGGGTCAACAAACACAATATGGTATCAATAATAATAATAATAATAATAATGATGATAATGATAATAATAATAATGATAATGATAATAATAATTCATTTGTATCCCACCCTATCTCCCCAACATAGTAACAGGCAAACATTCAATGCCTATATAAACAATGCAGATCTATATCTCTATCTATCTATCTATCTATCTATCTATCTATCTATCTATCTATCTATTTCACATATGCATTTCCCCCTGAAACATTTGCAAATCCTCTCTCTATATATGTGCATTTCCCTCCTGCAATATTTGAAAGCCCTGTATATCGGTTTATATCTATTTAGACATCTCTCTCTCTCTCTGCACATATGTATGTGAGTGTGTGTGTGTGCATTTCCTCCTGTAATATTTGCAACTTTTATATATCTATATTCATATATATTGATCTAGACATCTCTCTATATATATAATTATATCTTTATAGTATTTGTAAAGACTTGCAAGCATGTGAGGGGGAAATTCATATATAAAATTAATGTGTATAGATCGATAGATAGGAATATATAGGTACATAGAGATTGTAAAGGCTTGCAGGGGGAAATGCCTATATATCTGTAGGAGAGATTAATGTGGAAAAAGTGGAAGTTTCTTTTGAGCATGTGTCTAAGATGACCACACCAGTTTGTTGCACAGCTCCCCCTGTTTCATACTTTCAAATTATCTTCTCACATTTATAACATTACACTCTTTTTCCTTCCCTTTCCAGGTTATGAATTACAATGTGCCTTGGTCGAAGGGAATTCTGGCCTATGAACATCTAATTCAGTAGAAGCACTTTCAGCTGCACCTTTGTGCCATATTTATGCTTTTTATTAACTGCAAGAATTAGCATATTTGCTGTTTATTCATCATTTCTCAATTGGCCAGAGCCTGTGAGGCAATGCACAGCAGATAAAAACATTTTAAAAACATTAGATATGAATAGACAAAAACATTTGAAAACAGTTTAAAAGCCACATACTGGGGGCTATATGAAACCATTTTAGCTTCCAGGGATGGCACCAGTATGACTTCCTTTGGGACAGAACTCCATAGCTAGCATTCTATACAATGAGCATGCTGACATTTGTACTCCCAAATCAGGGCTGTGGGAAATTGAATACAGCCTTTGCTGAGATTCTCAACTTTTGGAGAGTCATATGGTAAGAGATCGTTTTTTTCAGACATCTTGGCT
The DNA here is from genome assembly GCF_037176765.1 of Anolis sagrei. Classification (NCBI taxonomy): domain Eukaryota; kingdom Metazoa; phylum Chordata; class Lepidosauria; order Squamata; family Anolidae; genus Anolis; species Anolis sagrei. The sequence goes on along the minus strand of NC_090022.1, from coordinate 216,197,412 downwards.
CTAAGGCAGGATTTGGTATCTGCATAGTGTTTCTCACAATACTTAGCCTCTCTCTTGCCAAGGAAGAGCTTTCTTTTGTTAGCCAAATAAGGCCCTGGGGATATATTTACCATAAACCATTTGTAGACTCATTCATTTTGGTATATATTTAATGGTTGTGACTCATAAAGCCAAGAGAGTATGGTAGGACAAGTGTGCTCTCCAGATATATTTTTGTGAAGGCTGTGTGATGACCCCAAGGCAACTTGTGCTACTTGTTGCAATTGCGGCTTCTCACCTTCTTTCAATTAAGTCTTAATCAGGAAATTAACTCCTGCCCATTAAGGTTTCCCAGGAGCAATAAGAAACCTAGGCCTTTTAGCACATGCTTTCTTGTTCAATATGGAGACTTCTACAGTTGCAACTTCCTGTTCTGACACCTACATCGGAGACTTTTCATAGCCAAAAAAACCCCTACCCCACTTGGTGAAGAGAATTTTAAAGTCATTTTCCAATTATCATTATGATTCTCAGTTCCATGGCCTGTAATCTCAGTGACTGCAATTTATATAATAGTTTCTTATCACAATTTGTAGGGAAAATGCTAATATTCTCATTATGTACACTGCAAGATTATTTTATCTACCATAATGACTCCACGAGTTTCTCTTTGAATGAACTTCTAAACTGTGATTGCTTGTCCACTAGAAATGTTAATACTTATATAATGGAATCATAGAATCATAGAATAATAGAATTGGAAGATATCACATGGGCCATCTAGCCCAACCCCCTGCCATGCAGGAAAAGCACAATCATAGAGCTGTATTGTAACATCATTTGTTCTGATTAAAAGTGTTTAAGGAGTAAACAGGCAATAAAGAGAAATTCAGGAAAGCTATTGTGGGAATGTACTGTCAGCAGTATAGTGACAGCAAAGGTCTTGGGGGGCAGATAAGGCCAATATGATTCTGAAGTTTTGGGGTTAGATGTTCAGCTCTATCACTCTGTCCCACCTGTCACTAAGGAGGCTGTGCAGGTCCTGAACCGGTGTTTGGCTGCTGCGTTGGTCTGGATGAGGGCTAACAGATTGAAAATTAACCCAGACAAGACAGAGGTACAGTCGAAAGGTCAAACAGAGCATAAGGTTACAGTCTGTGTTAGATGGGGTTACACTCCCCCTGAAGACGCAAGTTCACAGCTTGGGAGTGATTCTGGACTCATCGCTGAGCCTGGAACCCCAGGTCTTGGCGGTGGCCAGGAGAGCTTTTGCACAATTAAAACTTGTGCGTCAGCTGGGAAGTCTGACTTGGCTATGGTGGTCCATGCTCTTGTTACATCCCAAATAGACTACTGCAACACACTCTTCATGGAGCTGCCTTTGAAGACTGCCTGAAAGCTTCAACTAGTCCAGCAGTCGGCAGCCAGGTTGCTCACTGGAGTGGCACTCAGGGAGCATACAACTCCTCTGTTACGCCAGCTCCACTGGTTGCTGATCAGCTTTTGAGCACAATTCAAAGTGCTGGTTTTAACCTTTAAAACCCTAAATGGTTCTGACCCAGACTATCCGAATGTATCTCCTGTTATGTACCATCACAAAGTTTAAGATCCTCAAGAGAGCCCCTGATCTCGATCCCACCACCGCTGCAAACATGGTTGGTGGAGACGAGAGACAGGGCCTTCTCGGCAGTGGCCCCCCAGCTGTGGAACTCTCTCCCCAGGGACATCAGGTTGGCCACCTCCCTCCTGTCAATTAGGAGAAAGGACTTTGGGACCAGGCATTCGATTAATGGATGGCGGCAATTGGAAAGAAGAATTGGATACTGCATCATTGATCTAATCCCCAGACTTGGATTTGGTTTTAACTGCTGTGACTAATTTATTGTTTTAATGAATTGTTTTAATGTTTTAATGTAATTGTCTATTATTTATATGATGATAGCATCACTCTGTGCTTATATGAGGCTGCCCTGAGTCCCCTGTATGAAATAAATAAATAAATAAGTTCAAAATCTATTCTATGTTAGTACTACTAGTAATGTGTAGCTTTGAATAGTTAAAACATCTCTCATTCAGGAACCAAACTAGGGACTGTTTCCCTCTCTTCATCTACCAACCAGCCATATAATACATGTACCAATACTTCAGCTTTTTCTTCTGATTCTCCATGTGATTAACTTCTTTCTCTTCCTGAACATCTAGGTGCCTCTTCTCGGTTTTAACCCATGTTCTCTTTTGCTTATGTATGCATCATCGTAAGGAACTAACTGACGTGGATGTTCCATTGTGCATTTGATTAAACAATTCCTTTGACTGTTGACTCTAATCTATGGCCTAAATATATTATGCCCTGGCACTTTGCTACTGCACGTTTAAAGTCATAATGTCTCTGTTATAATCTGCTCTTATCCTTATATTGCTACATGATCTATGCACCTTACTGATTAGCCTTTTTTTCTAACCTGGTTGCACTCCAGTCCCCCTCCCACAACAAGACTTGAAGTATATCCTTGGTTGTTGCTTATGATGGTTGTTTTATTATTGTTATACTGTTGTTTTATGCTGTTTTATATTGTTATGTTTTATATGCTATGTTTTTAATTCTGTGTTACTGGGCTTAGCCCCATGTAAGCCACCCCGAGTCCCTTCGGGGAGATGGAGGCGGGGTATATATATATATAAAAAAGTTATTATTGCACAGTTATTTCTCTCCCTTCTTTTTATCCCCTCATTCCTTTTTTTAAAAAACCCCAATCTTGTACTTCTTCAGTTTTCGCTTTTCTGGTCAAGAGCTAGTGACTGAAGATGTGGCTGCAGGCAGCTTACACATTTAAATTAATACAACTTAATTAATCCACTTAAAAACAACAACAACCCTGAAGCACTTACTCCCTAGGTGTCCCTTTAGTATGCACACAATATTTCAGGTTTCTTGTATCATAGTCTCGCACTCTGAGTAAGAAAGACAGATGCATGGGGCCCATTCACACAATGTAATTATTGTTCTACATTCAATTTTAACTGCCATGAAAACATCCCATGAATCCTGGGAGTTGGAGTTTAGGGAGAGACATATAAAATTTTCTACCAGAGTGCTCCAGTGCTTCAGCAAGCTACAAAACCCAAAAAATGCTATAGGATTAAATCATGAAGGTCAAAGAGGAATAATAGTAATTGTGCAGTTTAAATTAGCCCATGGACACATTCTTTTTTATTATTATAGCTAATAGTTATATTCTGCTCTATATTATAGAAATTTTCAGAGAATATTGTAATTAAAATATTTAAATTTATGTTAATGATAAGGTTAAAAAGATACAGATTCAATAGGGTCAGTGACTGGACACGAGAGCAGCAATTGTTATCCTCTTACACTCTCAATACTTGTTTGGGTGCGGGGGGGGGGGGGAGGTGCGGGGGGGGGGGGGGAGAGAATAAAGTTCTAAGGCCCTAGCAAGCAGAGGATTTAACCAGGAACACATTTCAGGAAGGAAGGGAGGGGGGGAGGGAGGAAGGAAGAGACAGAGAAAGAGATAAATAAATAAATAAATAAATAAATAAATAAATAAATAAATAAATAAATAAATAAATTTTGGGGCAGTAGAGGAATTGGCATTAAAAGTTTCAGCAAATCAGAAATTCTTCAACTGGCACAAGAAATACATTGGAGCAGAATCAAAAGATATTCCTTGGGGAAGAGTATTTGGGCAGCTCAAATAAAACTATTTCCTTTGCTTCTTTATTTCAGAAGATGAAAGAACCCACAATAGGATCTCTGCAGATGACCACAAAAGAGATAATGGCAAAATGATCCCCTCTAGGACTTTTAGACTGCAGTGCCCATAGTACCAATGAGATTTGTAATTCAAAAGATCTACCACCCCACCACCCATTTCTTCTTCATTCATCCATTCTCTACATCCTCTTCAAAACTGGTTCCTAAGCCAGCTTACAAAAATTAAAATAAATACAATACAAATTAATAGTTTTAAGTCCACATCTACATGGGGCATGTTAATCCATGGTATTTGTGCCCCAGAGCTGTCCTAGATCTGGAATATTCCTACTGAATCAAGGGCACATGTCCAGACAGCCAGCTCATTCTGCATAGGGCTGTCTCCTTATCCTTGTGTCATCATCACAGCTCTTTAATGGCCATAGAGCACTTTGCAAGCATCTAGCCATTGCCTGTCATGTATGCTGAGGTAATAATGGGACACCTGCATGATCAACAAAGAGGGGGTAGTGTGATCCTCCCCTTTCTGCTAGTTGCACAGGTGTTCCATTCTGACACTGCCACACCCCACTGTGGCATCGAGGCATTCACAGAGGTGCTGGCAGAAAGTAATGATGGTTTTTTAACATTTTATTTTTTATTTTTCAAAGGACATTTTTTTTCAATACATCCAATCACCCAGTGCTAACCCTTCACCCCCGACCAGCCAATTACAATATTTATTCCCAAAAATCAGTTGTTTCTATTACAGGTTTGGTCCCCTTACCTTCTATATATACATATTCTATCAATTTCCCCCAAATCTTCCCAAAATCATCTTTTTTTGATAATCCTCTTTTAACCTTAATGTTTCCTGTCAGTTTATCATTTATTGCGATGTCCCAGATCTCCCTATACCACTCTTCCAATTGACACTCCCCTCCTTCTTTCCATTTTTTAGCTATTAATAATCTTGCTGCTGTGACCAGATTGGCAATTAATTCTTTTAGTTCTTTTGGTATTTTAACATTGTCAATAAATGACAGCAGTGCTATCTCCGGTGTTCCTGTTATCTCTATTTGGGTGATTTTTCTTATTTCTTGAAATACATTTTCCCAAAATTTTTGAACATATTTGCAAGACCACCACATGTGTATATATGTGCCAGTTTCTTGACAGCCCCTCCAGGACTGCTTAGACTGTTTCTTGTCAATTTGATTTAATCTGATTGGTGTGAGGTACCACCTCCACACCACTTTATAATAGTTCTCTTTTATTCTTATTGACATATTTTTTAAAATACGCATATTCCACATTCCTTTCCAGTTTTGTGGGTCTATTACTTTATTACAGTCTAACTCCCACATTCTTTTAAGGTGGTCCTCCTCCTGGACTCCTTCCAGCAGCATTTTGTAGATATCACTTGTTATACCTTTTGTTCTTTCTTTTCCTTCCTTACTTCCCCTTTGGTTAATCATTTCTTCAAATTTGGTAAGTTCTCTCTCTCCTTTATATTTCTTTCTTATTTCCCTTAACCATCTTTCAAGTTGTAGAACTTTGTACCATCCAATGTTCCCTCCTAATAACTGGACCTTTATCTCATCTATATTTTTCATCTTTGATTCCCAATCTTTTAATTTCGTTATTCCTTTTTCCTTAAATTCACTTTCCAACTCCTTTTTGAGATTTATGGGGAAATTATTTGTAATCAACACCGGTGTTAATGGGGATATCGATGGTATTAATTTTTCTTCATATTTAGACCATATTCCCAGTATGTTTTTTAGAAAAGGGTTGTCTATTTTGTTATACCATTTCTTGTCTAGATTCCTAGTTTTCCCTATAAAGAAAATATATTCTAGTTTCATATCTATATCTTCACTCTCTTCTTCTAACCATTCTAAATCCTTTTGACCCATAATCCCTTCAACAATATACCTTAACTGGTTTGCTATATAGTATAGTTTTAAGTTTGGTATTCCCAGACCTCCCTTCTTTTGTAGTTTATACCATTTTGCTTTGTTAATTCTAACTCTTTTATTCTCGTTGCAGAAGGTGTTTATCATATTCTGCCACTTTGTAATTTCTCCGGCTGAGATTTTAATAGGTAGCATCCTAAACAAAAAGTTTATTTTAGGTAAAATTTTCATCTTTATTAGAGCTATTCTACCAAACCATGACAATTTGAGCTTAGCAAATTTAGCCAGAGTATCCTTCACATTTTTCCTTAATTTGATTAGATTCTCCTCTTCTAATTTATCAATTTCTTTAGAAATATTAATTCCTAGATACTTTATTGAGTTCTTTATTTTTAATCTGCCCAATCTCCCTTCTCTTAATTTTACTTCCTCATCTTTAGTGTGGTTAAATAATAAGATTTCCGATTTATCCCAAATAACTTTAAGGCCTGTAATTTCTCCAAACTCTGTTAAATGTGCTTCTATTCTTTTTATCTGTTCTAATGGATTTCTGAAGGTTAGTAGTGTATCATCTGCAAATAAACATATCTTGTATCTTCCCTCCTTCCCTATCCCCTTTATATGTTTATCCTCTCGTATCATATTTGCTAGCATTTCTATGACTATTGCGAACAGGGTAGGAGAGAGAGGGCATCCTTGTCTTGTTCCTCGAGTCAATCTTATTTTCCCAGTAAGGCCATCGTTTACTTGTATAGTTGCATAGTTGGTTGAATATAGTCTCTCAATCAGTCCTCTAAATCTCTCTCCTAAACCAAATTTTTCTAATATTTTTTTTAATGCCGGCTATGAGACACAATCAAATGCTTTAAATATGTCTAGGGCCAATATCCCTGCTTTAATATTCTTTTTCTTAATTGAATGAATCACATTTAGTACTCTTCCCACTGGGTTTGACATTTGTCTACCAGGAATAAATCCACATTGATCTTTATTAATATAATTATATATAAAGTTATTTAATCTCTTTGCCATTATTGCCGTCAATATTTTAGCATCCTGATTTATAAGGGCAATAGGTCTATATGAACCAGGATCTTTAGGATCCTTATTTGTTTTTAGAATTAATATGATCCTTGATTCCTGCCATGATGAAGGGATCTGTTCTCCTTCCATTATCCTATTATATAGTTCTTTTAATTTTGGTACTAAAATTGATTTAAATTTTTTATAATATTCCGGTCCTAGGCCATCCATTCCAGGAGTCTTCCCTCCTTTCAATTTATCTATAGCGTCTCCTATCTCTTTTTCTGATACTGATTGTTCCATACTCATTTTATCCATCTCCTGTAATTTTATTTTCCAGTATTTATCTATAACCCCAGAAAGTAATGATGGTGGCACAGAGTTGGGCCACCCTATTCCCCTGTATCTGAGTGTGATCCAGCTGTCCAGATGGCCATGAAGCCTGTGGATACTTTAAATTTTACAAGATTAAGCACAAACAACTCAGGATATTTACCAAAAGTCACCTTGCATTGCACTGCCAGTGCTAGATTCAAGGTAAGTTTTTTTTTAATCTTGTAGACAATCCTTAATTATATGTTATTTCAATGCCAAAAAACCCCCCAAACAATTGAACGAAAGGTGAAAAGATAACAATTGAGAAGTAGAGCCATGCTAATTATTTTAGGATTACAAAGAGACACCAAGAAGGCCCTAACATGTGTTCCCATCAAACATGTCTATAAAGGTGGTAGGACCAAGATAAAGATTTTTCCAAACATTTCAAAAACAATACAGGCTCAAATAGTTGTTCAGATAGCCTGGACCCAAGCCAGATAAGGTAAACTAATGATTAGATTTCCTCATCAATATATCAAATGCTTCCTAAAATGTTAGTTTTTATTCTGCACTGGTACTGTCTTGATTACCATAGTGAGATAATAAGGAAGGAAGGAAGGAAGGAAGGAAATGGCTTAAGATCAGCATCCTTTTATCCAAGACACAGCTCAGCAACATGACCACTATGCTTGGCACTAACCCATGTCTTACATTTCCTTTCTGTTAATTAAAACCTACCTCATTTGAAAATGACAAGGTCGGCTCTTTTGGCAGCAGAAAATTATTTTACTACTCTAGCTCATAAAAACAATTAGCACCCACTTGACATTCAAACAGTTCTACAGATTTCACACCAAAGTCTGTGAGAGTCTTCCAACATCTCTTCAAGACAGTGGTTTTGGCAAACTGCTTGAGTTTATAAACAGATTCCAAAAGCCGTGACACTTTGCAATTGAATAGTAAAAGGAGGAAAAAAGAACCAAGATAACTCAACTTTGGTTGGCTAATCATGCATCAAAAGTGTTAGGAGGCTCATATACCCTGGAGGCGCAATGAGAATCTTATTATCCCCTGACAAGTACAGCATCTGGGATTGGTTTTGTATTGCTCTGAAAAGATTTTATTTGGAAGTGAATAAAATATGGTTTTGTATACAAAACACAAAAGCGCTATTGACTGTGTCAGCTGGAGCAAGCATAGCAGTTCAGTAGGCTGAATATTAGGTGGAATGTCTGCCACAAAAGCAAACAAAAGGCAGAGAAAATATTCCAAAACTGAAGTTGGTGCACCCAAACAGTGCCTATCCTTTATCAGAAATTGTTCCATCTACTTCATATTCTAAACACCTGGCTATTTTTTTTTTAATTTTTTTTATTGATTTATCACAATTATTACATACTGTTGCATTTTATACATCAACCTCTTTAACATATTGTTTTGTTGTTTTGCTTTGACATTTCCTCCCCTTTTCTCTTTTTTTTCCCCCTTTTTTCACCTCTGTGCTCCCCTCCACCCGTCTCAAGCCACATTTTTTACATTTCATCTGTCCAAAATTTCATTTCTTCTTGTGACGGTAATTTTCCTTCCTTATTTTTTAATCCATTTACCACAAATTTACCCCATATAGCATCAAAATCACTTTGTTTCCATATACCTTTTTTAACCTTTAATATACATGTCAGTTTATCATTTAATGCCATTTTCCATGCTTCCTTGTACCACTCCTCTATTCGTATATTCATTTCTTTTTTCCAATTCCTTGCTATGAGCAGTCTTGCTATAGTTAGTAAGTTTGTTATCGCTTCTTTATCCTCCTTTTTCAGTTGCTTATTGGTATATAATGATAATAAGGCTATACTAGGACTTTTGTCTATTTTCATATTCATTATGCTTTCTATTTCTCTAAATACTTTCTCCCAAAAATTATTTACATATTTACATTGCCACCACATATGTATATATGTTCCTGGTTCTTTACATCCTCTCCAACAATTTGTTGAATTGTTTTTATTCATATATGCTATTCTTACCGGTGTTAAGTACCACTTCCATATTAACTTGTAATAATTTTCTTTAACACGTATCGATAGGTTTTTTAAATGTCTTTGTCCCCATAACTGTTGCCACTCTATTTCACTTATTTTTATCCCTAAATCCTCTTCCCAAATCTCCTTAAGGGTACTCTTTTTCGTTTTCCCATCCTTCATTTCAATTAGTATCTTATAGATTTTGCTAATTATACCTCTCAAGTTTTCGTGCTCTTCTACTGCCCTTCCCTTCTGTATTATTTGTTCAAATTGATTGAGTTGGTTTCCGTTTCTATTTTTTTTTCCAGTTTATTAACCATTGTTCTAGTTGTATACAATGAAACCATGATAATTTTATTTCTTTAAACTCTTCCAACATCCTTTCCCTCTTCACCTGGCTATTGACGGAAAAGAAGGAACTAAGAATGCTTATCATTTCATCATTATTTCATGTTCTTGAAACATACCAGTATCTTAGTTTTTCCATGCACAAAGTAGTACAGGCAATCACTGGGTTACAAACATCTGCCTTAAAAAATAACTCATAGTTAAGAAGGGGGGGGGGTGAAACAACAGGAGGTGAGAGAAATCTGCCTCTAGGAAGGGAAAAACAATCCTTGTTTCCACAACAAGTCATTTTTTTTCAAAATCCAATCATCACATATATATATACGCACACATACACACAGAGTGTGTGTGTATGTGTGGCTGGAGTTACACTTTAAAAATGCACCTGTTCCAACTTACATACAGAACAAACCAACAAAACCTATTTTGTTTGTTACTTGGGGACTGCCTGTGTAGAACAAACCAACAGAACCTTTGTTGGTAATACCTAACACCAGAAATTTATTTGTGTTATGCATCTGTCTTCTAATTTTCTGGATCACTCTAAAACATTTGTTATTTAATTTTCCCTTTTACTTGCAGTACAAAAGTGGGGAAATGATCGCCAACTGTAAACATGTACCATTTGCCAGAAATTAATCTATAGTAAATGCATCAGGAATGGTTTCGGTTTCTAAGAAAGCACATGCTGACGTGTGTGTTACAGGACTTCTTACATTTCTTATCAGCCTCACAAAGCCATCTCAGGCTAACCAGTAAGAGAAGACATTGATCTAAGTAGTTTCATGACCTGCTATTGATGGGAAAATGGATATTAGGAGACACCTTACCCCCTGTAGTCATGCTTTACATTGTATAGAACCAATGCTTATTGCTTGAAACTCTTTCTATCTACTTGTTTTATTGCAGTCAGCTATGTGATCCATTCTTTTAATTTCCTTCTCAAATTTATAATAATAAAATAATAATAAACTATTTTTAGACTGGCCTATGTCCCCCGGGGGACTCAAGGGAGGTTTACACATACAAAGGCAAATATTCAATGCTCGGCATACACCAAAACATTACAAAAATAAACATAATACATAATTATAACAGCATTGTACTAACAAAATGAAATTAAATATCAAAATAAAAACATAGAACAACTAATCACTAAAAGCATGGTCAACAATAAAACATCTATCATAGTCAGCACAATTAAAAATTGGTTGAATATTTGGCTGTTAGTTGTTCGTAATTGCACCATAATGGCCAAGAAGTACAGATTACATTGTATTGTCGAAGGCTTTCATGACCGGAATCACTGGATTGTTGTAGGTTTTTTCGGGCTATATGGCCATGGTCTAGAGGCATTTCCTCCTGACGTTTTGCCTGCATCTATGGCAAGCATCCTCAGAGGTAGTGAGGTCTGTTGGAAGTAGGAAAATGGGTTTATATATCTGTGGAATGACCAGGGTGGGACAAAGGACTTTTGTCTGCTAGAGCTAGGTGTGAATGTTTCAACTGACCACCTTGATTAGCATTTAATGGCTTGGAAGTGCCTGGGGGGAATCTTTTGTTGAGAGGTGATTTGATGTGCCTGATTGTTTACTCTCTGTTGTTTTGCTGTTGTAATTTTTGAGTTTTTTTTAATACTGGTAGCCAGATTTTGTTCATTTTCATGGTTTCTTCCTTTTGATTTTTTTCCACATTTGATTTCTATATAGAAAGTGTTTCTGACTTATGGCAACCCTAAGGTGACCTGATCATAGGGTTTTCTTGGCAAGATGAATTCAGAAGCCATTGGCTATTGCCTTCCTCCGAGGATGGGAATTTGTGATTCACCCAGCAGATTTCATTGTTGAGTGGGGATTTGAACCCTTATTGTCATGCATGGATTTTACTGGATCCTTGAAAAATTGAAGTCAAATCCTCCCTAATTTTGTATGAAATTAACTAAATGGGGCCTTTTCCAGCATAAACGTGACCACTGATAATAATAATCATCATCGTCGTCATTATCATCTTTATATGTATCCTGCCACATCTCCCCAAGGGACTTGGGGTGGCTCACATGAATAAATTCAGTAAAATACATAAAAATAAAATAAACAAATAATAATACAAACAGCTTGCCTGCCATAGGGATGATGATGATATTTAAACATTCGTTGTTACCCCATTCTCCTCATGCCAGAGGCAGGATACAACACAGTTAACAAAGAAGAGCCTCTGTGAGGGAAAGTATAGTGAACTTATTCAGGATCGTAATCATGTTTGAATACACAAATGCAAACTTCTAAGATCTAATAACTACCCCAAACCTTAGGGCTAGTTTATAAATCTTTCCATATTTTTTTTATGATTTTTATTTTCATTTTAATAAAAGAATACAGTGAAAGAGGGGGAACAATGTGTTGTTAAAGATAAGCAGGAAAGAATAGTCTAAAGTAGACTAAAGTAGGCAAAGAGAAGAAAAAAGAGGGGGTTACGAGAGGAGGGGAGGGAGGGAGAGGAGATGTGGGGGGTCAGGGGAAAGAGTTATTGGCTTCCGGTTCGGGTCACAGGGAATAAATCCATTTATCCAGATACTTTTTCTTTAATGTCTTTAGTCGTTTTTCTCTTGTATTAATTGCTATGTCCTTCATCTCTATAGTTGAATTTGCATTTCTTCCTGCATTAACCTTTTTAAAGGTTCCCAGTCCATTTGTTTGTTCTTGATTTTATTACTTAGATGTTGTGATAAATTGTCCATACTCATATAGTTAAGGATTTTGTTTATCCAGTCTTCAATTTGTGGAGAACTTTTTTCTTTCCATTTTTGTGCAATTGTTGTTCTTGCTGCGGCTGTTATGTAAAAGAAGATCCTCTCTTCATTTTCGGTTATAAATCTTTCCATATTGATTTCACCCACATTTCTATATATATATTAAATCTTAGATGTGTCTAGTCCCAAATTTGAGAATTTTGATCCACTTGTATTGTTAAAAAACTGAAACCAAAATTCTCTCCATCCTTACCTTAGTACTAAGACAAAAGGTGACATATAATGAAGCTAAAACAGAACTTTCCTGACTCCTTGTAATGTGTTGCAATGTAAATGCAATGAAACTGATTTCACTGTAGTGTGGAAAGATAAAGTTTCTAGCAATAACACAATACTTCCTTTCCTTCCCAGTGAACACAGTGTTGGTTGATGTGCCCCGAATGCTGCTTCTTTGTAGGCTTATAGCCTTGACTACAAGTACCATTATGACATGGATTTTCTTCCACCTCTTCCTCTTCCACTTCCCCCTCCCCCTCCCCCCCTCCTCCTCCTCTTCTTCTCTGTTTCCTTTCTAGATTGACCCAAAGTAGCTAAGTGATCCCTGATTTATTTGCATCTTGGATCACTGTGTGTTATTGGAAGGCAGATTGATATGATACAATCAATCAGATATGACTACCAAAAAACAAAACAAAAACACTCCAGGCAAACAAAGCAACAAAGAGGGTGCAAAAGAAATAGCAAACAGCTCCACATACATACACAATGTGCTATCCTCAGTTATACTATTTTTAATTACTCTGAAAATGTTTTCACTCCCAGACAGACTATTTTCATAGATAAATGTTTGATGCAACAACAGCAAGTACACTCATCAATGCTGTGCAAGTTCTGAACCTGAAAAGCAAAGAGGAGTGATGTGTGTGGATTGCTAAAATGCCAATGAACAGTTTCTGGTGCATTTGAGATTCATGATAAAATAATTATGAACCATTTGTTTTCATAAAGTTCTATAATGGATGCATGGGATAGAGGAAAACTGCAGGACGGCTCTTAGCAGACTCTATGCCTTTTACCAATTTCCCACCCGTCTTTTCCTTACCCATTCAACAGATCTTCTGAATTAATGAAGCCATTCTCAAATTCCCTGATGGATGGGAGGCAACTAGCTTCAATGAAAAGCAAAATGAAACTTGACTACAGTAATTTATCTCTCATTGAATAAAACAGTTGTTTATTCATACTACACAGAAAAAGTAGATAAATATTTCATGAATAGCACTTGAAAAAGTCTTTTAGTTGTTTTCCAAGTCAACTCATTTGTTAAACTTCCTGGAAATGTTTTCTGAGACATTTAATGACATCTGTTGTTCTCCAGGGATTAACTTTATACCTATATGATCACTCCTATCTTCATTAAAGATTATTGTCTTTGTAACTGAGGAAAACATGTCTGTCATAATAGTTATGTGGTTAATAAAATAATTTTGTTAATAAAACAAACAGTTTTGAATGAGGAAAGATGAAAGTATGTCTATATACTAGGGGTGTGTGATTCGTCAAAAAAAGTCTTGCTTTCGGTCCCATTTTTGGCCCCTATGTCTGGCCCTCCTATTTTCCCCCATCCTTTGGGCATAAGGACCTGGTCCATATGTTGAAAGCACAGAGAAGGAAGGCATGTGGCGACTGGGAGGCATCCAGAATGCTCTCAGCTGCCATGTGCCACCCTCGGGCCCTCTTACCTGCATAAGGAAGGGGTGAGCAGTCCCATCCTTATACTGGTAGGACAACCTCAGGAAGGCAGGCAATGTCAGAGAGGGTTCCAGGGTGCTCTTAGCTGCCATCTGCCTCACCTTTCTCTCAGTAGATGGTTAGGCCAAGGCCCCATCATTCTGCCAAGATAACTGCCCAAACCAAGAAGGCAAGCAGTAGCTGAAAGGGCTCCACAGTCCTTCCAGCCACTACCTGCATCACCCTTCTCTTGGCACAGGGCCATGCTGATGCTGGGAGAACAGCCCCAGAAAGACACATGGTGGCTGAAAACCCTCCAGAGTGCTCTCAGCCACCACATTTCACCCTTCTCCCAGCATAAGAATGGGGCAAGCAGCCTGAATATTCAATGTGTTTGATGAGTCTGCCTTTAAGATACTCATATATTTTGTTTGTTTATTACAGGCCATTTAAAGTATGATTTTTCCTCCAAGTAGAGAGCAGCAAAAACAACTTTCATTATTTACTTTTAAAGGAAAAATATCATATTTTTCTGAAACTCTTTAATTTCACGTGAATGAAACCTAGTGGCAAATCTCATCACAGTCTTCTGCTCCTCTGAATGGTGGGAATTAGGTCCTCTCATCCTTGAAAAGTCTTTATATTCTTTATCTGTCTCTATCTTTATCTATAATCTTCTATGAGCTTTTAACCTTTCTGCCAGGAAAGACCCAAGAGATGGACAGAGAGGAACTTTGTTTAAATATCTCATCTAATAATGCCTCCAGGCATCTGGCATGTGATCTCCCATCTGCAGGCATTTAGCAGCTTGCCCTTTTCCCCACTACATTGCATGCTCAGCCAAAACTGGGTACAAGTCAAAGTACTGGATGCAGGAGTTTGCCCTCATGACCTACTGTCCCAAAACTTAAAATAGTTTGATCTGAGTGAAAGAGACAATGAGCTCAAGAGAAGTGTGAAGACAGATTTGAGCTCTGATAAAATCTCTGGAGAATTCATCTTGCCATGTCAATCAAATTATCTGCAAATAGGAAAGGATGGTCACCGGGGATTATAGTTTAGCCATGAAAATTGCTTCTGAAGTCAGGACGATGAATATGGCTGCAAATAAAAGAACAGGGGTCCTCTGGGAGTCAACGAATTGAATGCATGCATGGAGAGGAATGAAATTTCACCACCATAAGCTTCGATCCTAATTTAGGGTCCACTGGAGATAACTGTTATAATTCACACCACTTGCATATATTATTTAATTAGTGAAGCGTTGCAGTTCCTTACAAACATTAATGAAGAAGACATTTATTGTGGGTGCAAAAAGCATTGGATTCTTTTCATTTGACAAACTAGGAAACAAGGAGTGTGGTCAGGGGGGTGGGGATGGGGATGTACTTTAATCTAGAATATCCAGTACATAAAGTTCATGATCCTTAAAAGATATACTATTTGAAGGTGCAGAATAAGAAAAATCTTAAACTATTGTAAGCAAAAGGGTGCATGAAAAAGAAACTCTAGAATAAGAGCCCTGTCACCAGGTTACAGCTAGCCGCACACATCATTTAAAAATTAGTAAAATTCAATAAGCAAGTAACTTTCTCTATAAGAAATGTTTTACAACTTGTTCTTCAATTACTATGCAAAGTCTCTTTAGGATTACCTCCACTGACAATAGAACAATATACCTGCTGAGGATGACTCTGCCCTTAATGTCAGAGTCATCCTCAGCAGAATATTAAAATGGATATTTTGAGAAATGTTGATGTCAGGTAATGAAAATGCTCCCTTTGACAGTTTTCGGGAAGGGCAGCCCAAACTTTGGCTGTATGGGTGCAGGAAGTTATAGGTATTACTTCTAAAGTTAAACTTCCATTACAATTCTGGAAATATCCAATGGAGTTTTAATCGTTCTGTTAAGAGAAAAAAGTTGTACACTTTGGTATATTTATGAAGTGTAAGCTTATAAATAATTAACAGTTATTTAAACATTTGTGGCCTGTGTAACTTGTATTGGGGGTATATTTGGAGAGAGACTGTAAGAGTATTTTGTACATTTTGAACACACACACACACACATAGTTTTGGCATTTCAGGACTTTTTTGCACAATTGTTTTTGCATATGTTAAGTGCAACATTTTTGTAAAATAATTTTAATGGAATACAATAGTGGAATACAATATAATGCAATTTGCACAAAACAACTGTCATCATCATCATCATTTTTCCTGTTCATATGAAAATGTTGGTCTTTTTGTGCTTCCTCAGAACAAAATCTTTCATGGCTGTTGACAGTTTTTCCTTCCTAGAAAATATGCGCTTGGACATGTTGAGACATCCCATCTCATCAAGGATGAGTAGATTGGTAATTTTATTTCCATTTCATTTTTAGATTACATATGGAAGTGATATATATGCTCTTCTCCAAGGGTATAGTCAAGTGCATTGTTTACTCAGAAGGAAATCCTACTATATTCAAGGTAACATGGTTTCAACATGTAGGCAACTGCAGAGTAATAAACAACCGTCTTAGTCTTTACCAGTTGATGAATTCAGAACAGTTCATGCCAAGTGTATAAAAATTGAAGTATATGTTCTCTAGATCAGGGTTTCTTAATTTTTTACACTCACAATATCCTTCTGCCCAAGAAAGTTTTTCATGACCCCTTTCTGCCAGAGAAATGTTTATTTTACTCTGGGTATATAGATAATAGAGATATAAAATAGGTATTAAATTAAACATTTACTGATAATAAATCAGCATCTGCAAGGCTTGCTATACAGCTGCACTTTTAATGAAGTATAGCTGAGGCATTTTCTGCAGCGTCCACTGTAAATACTGCATGTTATTATTAACAGATTTGTGTAAATACCTAGATGGTGTTCAGAAACTTTTTACTGTTGCCATTTTTTTTTTTTTTGCAAAACCAATATTGAGCAAAGGGGACCCGTTTGGAGTTGGAACCCCTGGTTTAAAAAACTATTATCTAGGTGTCTCTGGGAAAAACACATGTTCAGATGGTGGGAGATGGTGTTCCCTAAGGAAGGACATAGCAACGCTGTGTACATGGGCATCCACATGTCAGAAAGCCCCTGGGTAATCCAAAAGAGTGAGCCCAAATGTGTGTGTGGATGTATGAAGTGATTTCAGAAGACTTCCTTGAATCAGTTTTATAAGCATAATTACACTGTGATCTCAAGGCAACAGAAGGATAAGAAGTTCTTATATAATCAGGTCCCTCAAAGCGATCAGCTACTTATACTAAAAACAATTATTAGTATATTGTGGGCTGCGTGTGCAAGGCCCTATGGTAGGGCACTGTCCCATGTGATGAGGAGACATAAAATGGGAGTGCTACTATTAAATCTTCCTTCCACTTTACTTTTTGGCACCAGGAGTGTGTGTGGTCAAACACAGGTATCGATTGGTAATTTAGTTATTCCAGCATGCTGACTGATGTAAAATAAGGTGAAATTGCTTGATATTGATTAGGAAGTACATCAATTGGTAATGCCAGATCCTTGACACTATCCCAAGTTATAGCCATCCTTAATCATTCTGTGAAATATTTCACTTCCCTCTTATATTACAGCACTTTAAAAGTTTTAACGTTTGAAAAATGTATACAGGGCTAGCCATGCTTCTTCTTCACGCTCAAACTCACATTCTATTACATGTGTAAAATTGGAAATATGCAGAAAGTCTCTAAAACATAATTGTATTTAGAAAATAACTAATATCTTAAGAGGCCCCCAAGCCTTCTAAGGTTGATGGAAACTACTACCACGACTGTCCTTCAGATATCTGAGGATTGCATAACATAGGCTGAGAGATGAAGACTGCCTTCTAGCTTTCCAATTTTCTTCATAGATGTTTTTTGTTGAAAAATTGAGCCTTGGATACTATGACCAATTTATCATGAGAATGGAAGGGGTAGACAAATCTCACTCCTTAATTACTTTTCTTTGAACTGTTCTATCCAACTCATAATTTAACCCAAAATAAAGTAGAAATAAAATAGCATCAAGATTTCCAATTCATCCATCCTTAACTTTTTTCTTCTTCCCTAAGTAGCTGAGATGCCTTCCTTGAGGTATTAGTTTTTCCTATTTCTTGATTATGTTCTTGAATTCAAGACTGCTTTTTATTTCCCTCCTAGGAGCTACTTCACTTTTATAGGCATTTGCATGAGAACACAGATGAATACTTACATAGATAGATATATCGCAGGGGTTCTCAAACTTTTTTTAGCCACTGAGCTATTTTGAAGCAAATGTTTCTCATGGAGCCCTAAGAAATGTTATGTTATATTTATTATATGATATGATATGATATGATATGATATTATTATATATATCAGGCATAGGAAACCTTTTGATCAACAGGGGAAGTCCCCAGTAGCCATCCAGTCTTTGCTTTGATTGTGCTTTTCCTGCATGGCAGAAGGGGGTTCCCTTCTGCCATGCAGGAAAAGCACAATCAAAGCAATCCTTAATGAAATAGTGATAACTGGTTCATTAAGTGACAAGAACAGCAATATTTATTGTTTTATAATCAGCCAGAACAACTCAAACAATGCTTTTAGACTAATAAACTGAAGGCTTTAGGATACACAAAGGCAACATAAAATAAAAGACTTTTCATGCTTTATTCCAATTTCTTTTAGGGACCATGTTTATCATGCTGCCTGACTGCCACATTGTGGGAAGTTGCATGTTTGGGCATCTAACATGAAAATCTCATTGATGATATTTTAGCATCACCCCCACATTAACTCAAACAGAATCTATTTTCAAAGTAGTTAAATAATTCAATTACCTCATTAGTAAGCCTCTAAAAATTATATATTTTGTTGACTTGAATGCACAAAATGTTTGTTATTGTGTTCTCATTTTCCATGCTTAATCTTTATCTGTTAATGATAATTTTTGAGGAAATTGTACATTCATCTATTTATGCATGTTGACAAACACGTGATCATTACAGAGACAACTTTATTCCTTGAAACAGTATTTATCAAAGAGGTGGTCTATGTATTGGTGCCAATCCCTGGAACTTTTCCAGGAAAAGAAAGACAAATACTTGTAGCAATAGTCACTGGTTCCAGCCATACATGAAAAAAATGCTGGTCCCCCATATCAAATAGCTTGAGATGCACTGAGCAAAATCATGCTGTGCAAATAGTATATTTAGACTCTGTAACCCATACACACTGTTACATGTGCTAGCATAGATACAAAGATTTAGTTCCATTTTTCTTGACAGAGAGAGACAAATAAATGGAGGATTTGACACCAATCCTCAGATGCTGAGAATTGGATTATATTGGTCAAATATACATTTCACACCTGTGCTCATGTGTGTGAAAGAATTTATTTATATTTTAAAAAATAAACTAGCATTTATTTTGATGATTGGGGAATCCCCCCCCCCTTCGCAATAATGGATTGATTTTGCAGTGATCTATTATCTTTAGTTTAAGTGTCATCAAACAGACAAAATGAAGCTGACTAAAACATCTTGGATTCAGTGTCCTCCCCCACCCCATTTGGACACCAAACTATTTTTTTCACTTACTGTGCTTTGAACCATTTACCCTCTACAGTTGTTCTAATTACATCCATCAATTGTGATGCATGTTTAATTGGATTTTAATAGGAGTGTAACTCCTTGTTTAGCAGCAAGTTTAACAGGAGTGTAATTTATTGTTGATAAAGAACTGGGGCCTTTACCCACCTACTAAATAAGTGGTGGAGCTGCATTTAAAAGCCATCACTGGATTGGCTTTCTTCTTAGAATACAAATAACTCCAAAGTGATTGATCATGCTGTGCATGTATAAAATGAACAAAAATCCGGTAGTTGTTCAATTGTTTAGCATCACCACCCATAACATTTCTTTTTGAAAACACATTAACATATTTGTGTGGGATTTTAGATATAGAAAACATGCACTAAGATTATCTATACTGACAACAGTCATCAAAAATACAATATGTGACAGTTTTAACTTATCAGTACAGGCTTAGGAAAGTAAACTTAATTAAATAACCTCTCCTGGACCACCTCCACAAACGTGACAGAAATTGAATTCATCCCTACTCTGAAGGTTGGCAGAATGGGCCTCCTTCTCCTCTTGCTAGTGCTATCAAAAAAAGGGACAGCAAGGAGTTACAGTTATTGTTGTTGTTGTTTTTGTTGCTGTTGTTGTTATTAGTATCCCATTTTTCTCCCATGGGCGGGATTCAAAGCAGTGTACAAGGCTAAAACAGCAAAAAATAAACCTAACATAAAAAATTCAACAAAAACATCATAAACCAAATGAACAGATAACACACAATGCATACCATATTTAAATCCAATTAATAAAGATATAGTGATAGTGTCATGATCATGATTGTGTAAGAGTTATTTATACCTGCAACTATTATATATTCATTCTTTCTATTTAATCATGGCAATGACACTATTGCCACAATTTTAACCCCCCCCCCCCCCCACCTATATTTTATTGAGTATCAGTTGCATGGAGAGAAAGACATCCATTCTTTTGTGTTTGAAGGATGGTGAATGACGTTACCATCAGCAGAAGATCTTACTTTAAGCATCTTTAACTAAAGGAATACCCAAATTTTCTATGAACCAAGCAATCTTTGGAATACAAATTAGGTTGTTCTTTCTGACTGCATATAGGACTATCATTGGTAATGTTGGTGATGATAAAGAATTCCTGTTCTGAACCATGGATGCTAGATCTGAAATCTAAGTATTTCTGACGTATAGTGTTTGTCTCTCTGTGTGTAACAGCAACAAGACCCTGTTCAGAGCTTCTTTTGCTGATTCATGAACCACCTCAGTTTCTGTCACAGCTATCCAAAGACTATCTGATTTGACTCAGGACCAAATCCATAATTCAGTTTGGAAGCCCAAATTGTCTTCTATTGCCTGTTATTGGATACCAGTGAACAATTGTAATGTTTTATTGTCGGAATGGGATGCATTTTACAGGGAGAGTGGATGCTGACAATATGACTGTATCTGCCAAATTTTAGATGTAGAGATGTATGGGTTTTTATATTATTCAACTATTTTTAAAGGAACTGCCAATACCTTTTGTACTGTTTGGCAGAAGGGAATGGCCTTTTCAAGAAGCACCACTGCCTCTCAGGGGATTCATTCTGCAGTTTTGAAATGAATATATTCAAGGAGTTCTGTGAAAGAGCAACCTTTACATTTAAATCCAAAGTATGTGCTTTTGCTCCTCCCTATTTTGGTGGTCACCATATTTTTAAAATTAAAAAGAAAAACAAAAGGTGACTCTGGTTAAGAAAGCTCAAAAACTGAAGGTTTGGTGCAATGCATGTGTGGTGTGAATGATGAGTCTATAGAACTTGAACATTCAGAATTTCCCAGATAAAATAAGCTTGGGGGTGCAAAATCACTGGGCCCTAGACTTCTGGAGGACCTAGAATTCAAGATGCCTTGACAGTGAAACAAAGAAACAATGAATTACAAAAATATTTTGGGTATCTCTACAAATCACTGAGTGGCTATAATGCTTATTGCTAAATGTCATCATATTCAAGTCTTCTATAATATTTTCCTCAGTCAACAGGTTAATCATGATGAATCCTTTGTTAATCCTGATTAATCCCTTCCAAGTGTTCATTGTTACTCTAGCTGACATCATGGCACATGAAGGGGAACAGGTAGGGTCAAAGGCTGCCATGATATAGGGATGGGGGAAAGAAGACTATCATCCTATGTTCCTGAGAGCAGGAAATATGGGATGGCAATGGGGGCAGTTGCGGCTGGTTCAATTTGGGAAACAGTTCAATTGTTTCCATGAGCCCTAAATCAGGAAAAAGTCCAAATTTTGTTGCAGAATTTTGACTTTTCCTCAACTTTGGGTAATACGAGATAAGACCATGTTAAGGATGCCTTGTCCTGCACTACCATAGATCAGTCCTGTGTGGCATTTGTCTGCTGCAGAGCTGATCCACAACTACATAGACCTAAATAAATGTGGCCACAGATAAAAGCAAACCATTTCAGCTTCTCCTGGTCTATGTGTTCATGAATAAGCTTTGCCATCTGAACCACACCCTGACGTTGCTTGGCCTCATATTGAAATCTGTGAGAATCAGCTCTACAGCCAAGATCCAGTGAACTTCAGATAATCTGAAATTAAATGACAACTACACCCTTAATCATCTGAAGTGAGCTTGCAATGCTTCTCCGAGGACTGCCTGTGTTGCCTCATCCATACAAAATCTACATTCTTCAGCTCATTTAGTTCAGTGAACTTTGCATGCTGATCTCTTTTAATCAGGATTTGTCATGCTGTTTTCAATAAAAATAAACAGTACTTTTTGAATGAAATCAACGGTGATTTTCCAGTGCTTAAGCAATTATCTTGGGCATCCCATTAGAAAGAAGAAAATCTAGTTATACCCTTTCCTTATTATAAAATTGTCTTGTTTTCTGCTTATGAACTGTTTTCTTAACTGCTTTGAATTCAATTATGGACTAACTGGTTATTAAAATGTGACCCCTTTTGCTAAAGCAGGAAATCTTTCTCATACCCCAACTACATTTGTGCCAAATGAATTCAAAAATGTGGGTTTATAAACAAGTGCATATGAAAACTTCAAGGCACATAACAAGTTAGCAGCATCACAGTAGTTCACTGGAGAAATAAAGGACATGAAAAATTGCCCTGAAGTATGTTTACTTCTGTCAAAAATTAATCTGAGCCTTTAGTCACTACACTTTGGCACTGCACAAGGGGAATATAACGGATTGCTTTCTCCCTTTCCCTGTCTTTAACAGGATAATAGTAGTAGATCAGCAAATCATTAAGGAGGCAGTCACTAATCATTTAGAAAAGAATGTTGTGATCAGAAAACATCAATATGGATTTCTTAAAAACAAGGCATGCCAGACTTATCTCTCTTTTCTTTGATTGCTTGGTAGATGCAAAGAATGCTCTGAATGTAGCATATCTTGATTTCAGTAAAGCCTTTAACAAGGTTTCCCATGATCTTTTTCCAAACAAACTAGTAAAATGTTGACTAGACAACACTACAATTTGGTGAGTGTGCGATTGGTTAAGATCACCAGTGGTCCCTCTTCATCTTGGAATGAAGTGACTACTAGAGTTCTATCTTAAGCCCAGTGCTGTTTGACATCTTTATTAATGACTTGGATGGAAATTTAGAGAGTTTATCAAGTTTTCAGATGACGTCAAATTTGGAGGGACAGCTAATACTCCAGAACACACGATCAGAATTCAAAATAACCTCAACAAATTAGAGAGCTGGGCCAAAACTAACAAAATGAATTTCAATAAGGAAAAATGTAGGATACTCCGGCATAAAAAGCAAAATGCATAGATACAGGATGGGTAATGCACATGTACTTGACAACAGTACATGTGAAAATGATATTGGAATCTAAGAACCTCATCACATGGATATCCAGAAGCCAGGTGACAGCGGGGGTAACCATGGGGCAACACATAGCTTTGTGCCCTTACTATGGTTGGTTGTGGGCTGTCATCCCACGACATTTCCCTGCTGGCCCCAGATTTCTCCTGTACTATCCCCAGCTTCTTCAATGAGATGACAGGTAGTCATCCATCTTCACAGGGCTCCCTCTTAGTGCATTGCTGGAGTGCTGCCAGCATGCTGCTGAGACAAAGCCCAAGCGAACTCTGATGAGGTGGATAGTAGACAGGAAGTTGAATGTGAGCTAACAATGTAATGCAGCAGTTAAAAAGCCAATGGGATTTTGTGCTGAATAGAAAGGAATAAACTATCAAGATCAGACAAGATAAAACCTTGGCTCTCCCGGTGTTTTGGACTTCAACAATTCCTAAGAGTTGGTAAGCTGGCTGGGATTTATGGGCGTTGAAGTCCAAAACACTTGAAGGGCTGAAGTTTGCCCATGTTGCAGTCCAGCCACCTGCATGACATCTTTTCCTCCGAAATGAAGAACTAATTAGCTCAAATATAGCTCAGCCAAAAGGTATTCAATCCACTGGTTTAAAGTTTATTAAAGAAATTAGTGTTTTATAGGAAAAAGCTATTTCACAAATACATCCAAGGTAAAAAATGATTCATGAATGCCACTGCTGATTGCAACACTGGAGATTTGGCCATCATCAGGCTGGAAGTCCAAGGAAGTATAAGTCCGGTGAGAAGATTAAAAATAAATTCCACTTTGGCATTCTCATCTGGAAATTCCCTGTCCTGAGACAAAAGGTAAACCTCACACTGGCAAATACAAGAGTCTATCATCTTGCCCTCTCCTGCAAACTTTTTGGGGAGTGGCAATGGGGCCTTAGTTTGTCTAGCAGCCACCAAAAAAATCTCTCCTGTCCCCCTCTTCTCCTGGCTTATTAGGGCATCTGGACACCCCGTCACCTGACATTCCTCTCAGGCTCAGGGAAAGTCTCTAGCAGACTCTCATATGAAACATTCTTACTAAGAGAAGATCTATACATATGGCAATTCCCATCATCCAGGGAAGAGCTATTTTCTTCCTGAGGCACTACAGAATTCAAAAGCACAAGACACCACTTCAGGAGCACAAGACTCCACCAAGGGGTTCCCCTCCTCCTCCTCCTCCTCCTCCTCCTTCTTCTCCTCCTCCTCAGGCCAGGCCTCAACATTCCATGCCTGGTTTAGATCAAAGAAAGGCATGATACTCTTCTATTTCTCTTTGGTCAGGCCTCAACTGGACAGGAACGTGTCCAGAGGAAAATGACTAAAATGATCAAAGGGCTGGAAACCATGATTTATGAGGTGTCACTTAAAGATCTGGGTGTATATAGCTTGCAGAGGATAAGGTTGAAAGGTGATATGATAGCAATATTTAAATATCTGAAAGGATGTCATAAGGAAGATGGAGAAGGTTTATTTTCCACTGCCCTGGAAACTATGACTCGAAGCAATGGTTTCAAATTACAGGAAAGGAGATTTTACCTGAACATTAGGAAGAACTTCCTGACCATTTGAGCTGTTCAACAGTGGAACTCTACCTTGGAGTTTGGTGGAAGCTCCTTCTTTGGGGGCTTTTTAAACAGAGGCTGGATTATCTGTTTCTGCTTGGTATTCCTGCATGGCAGGGGGCTGGACTGGATGGGCCTTGTGATCTCTTCTAACTCTATGATTTTATGATTCTAGTGGTATCCAGGTGGTTTGCTCTGCACTTTATATTCATACAAAAGTTTTGTCATTTCAGTAAAAAAAATCAACTCAAAAAACTTGAATCAACTTATATTTGGAATAATGTGAGTACCATACATTAACTCTTATCAAAAACCTGATCAAGGAAATAGCCTTTCTCTCTGATTTATGCTTAACATTGTCTCGTCCCCACTGTGCCTGCCTATCCTTTCACTCTATTAAAAGCACAAAGGTGAGAGCCACATTCAGCTATGTCCAGGTTGCACTCCCCCGCCCCCACATTTTATTAAGTACACAATTAAATGTATGCAGATGGGATAACTATGTTACTTGAAAAAAGAGATATGAGTTGTATTCTTTCTTCTTTAGGTTATAGGTGATGAAAATGAGTTTGTCTGATTATAGAAGAATAAGTTGATCTATGCACATAGAGTCAATTTCGTGGACAATGCACAATTGGTTATATTCCATGATGGAAGGAGATTTGTTCATGAGGAACGATTGTGCCTTCAGAGGGGCATCTATGCTTGCTGAGTTCTGTGTGAATACACACATTGCACAGTGATCTTGTGTTATGTTACTATTCAGTGCAGAGGGTTTCCCAGTGGAAGTGCAGCGAAACTCTGCTGGTAGGTACTATGCTGAAGAATCTCAGACTTTAAAGTCCGCCTTCGTAGCAGGTTGCGTTTTTTTTTGTCTACAGGCAGATATTACTTTAAAGATTTAAGTACTGGTGTGAATATTTCCTTTAATCTATAAACCATGTGTTAAAATCTGAGGACAAAATTGCTGCATTATTCGTTTACTTCTAAACTGCATGACACAAGTATAGTGGAAATATTTTTGTATCTTGCTGAATTGCAATTCCTATCAGTTTTAGCCAGAATAAGAAATGACGGGAATAACAGGAGTCCAACAAGATCCAGAGGCCTGTTTGTTCCCTGTTCCCTGTTAAAGCATAGCATTTGTGAGCATTCACTCATTCCTGACACTTTAAACACTAGTGAAGGGGCTGAGTTTGGGTTGTCACCAATTCGGTTCAATTTCAATTCAAATACACTATTGCCCCATAGGTACATAATGAGTGCAAAACAGAATTTGTATTGTAAGTTGTACAGTTTTATCTTGAGTATATTAGTTGGACTTGAACTTAGCTTTAACAGAAATAAATGGGACTTAAGGTAAGCTAAAACTGTGACAGTCAAAACCCATCTTTCTTTAAAGACATAGTTAGGAAATAGGGAAAGAATTCATGTTGAGTATCATTATTTTGGAAATAAAAGTTGCAGGCAAAGGTTTAAAAACCTCTACACCATTTTAGTGACTGATCTGGGTATGATTCTTAATACTTCCATTTATGGAAAGGGGAAAAAGACATAATTGCTAACTATATTTTTAAAACAACTTCTAGTGTGCTTCTGAGGCCAAAGATCCAACGGAGGCTGTGATACATTTTCCGCGGAAAGGACTAAACACTATTTCTCTCAAAAGAAAGCATTGGTATTTCAAAGGGAACAAAATCTTACTATGAAAGGATATAGATTTTGGAATAGCACTTCAAGACCTCAGATCTTTAAAAACACAGATTTCTATATTCCATTAGTATGTTAAAATTTATGGAACAGTGAATCTTGTTTATAGTGTGCTAGGAATAGAGTGGCACATGACATTAAAAAGTGCACTGGATGCTACATTGAGTAGAGGACAAAGTTTACTGTTGTTTGCATGTTATTGGCATTGAATATTTGCCTTTTTTTACTGGAAACTACCCTGAGTCCTTCAGGGGAGATAAAGTGCTGCTGCTGCTGCTGCTGTTGTTGTTGTTGTTACTGTGGCATTAAACAGCAGCAGCGTCCACCACAACAACCTCCAGCAGAAACTTAATAGGTTAAAGCTTTTGAAGATAATTGTTCCACTGCATGAAGTGATGTCATCATCTAGAATATGGATGAGTAATGTTTTAAACTGATGTGCTGCGCATTTCATTTGATAAAGAATTCAGCAATACTGTGGGCTGTTGCACCTGTGGAGGATTCCATCCTTACAGTTTTCAGTAATTGCATACAAATCTCCTTTATATATGTTCATGTTGTTTAAATATAACACTATGGTAAAATTATACTGTGCGCATGCATACACACAGAAGCTTTAAAATAAACAAAAACCACGGTGTTCAAAGATAATATGTGTTCAAAGAACTGAATAGATTTACCTGAAATGTGTGCTTTAGTTCTCATTTTAACTTCAATTCTTCAATTGTTGAAAATTGTTATTTTTTCCAATTCCTTCCTGACTATTTTAAAGGAGATTCTCATTTGGAAAGTGAACATAAAAGCACTTGGAAAAAAACAGGAGCTCAGCTGAATCAGTTGAAATGTCTAAAGGCCATCTTATTATTACAGCTCAATGTTCTCCTGCTATACTTTCAACCCTAACTAAGGTCCCTTCTACACTGTCATATAATCCAGTTCAAAGCAGATCACCTGGATTTTATATGGCAGTGTAGAGGGGACCTGAGATTACTTCATCAGAATATAACATGAGGTCAATTTAGGATTCCAGCTGGTAAATTAATGCAGTTTGGCACCACTTATACCGATATGACTCAATGACATGGAATGATGGGATTTCTAGTTTGTTGAGGCACCAACACAATTTAGCAGAGAAGGATAAGGACCTTGTAAAACCACTACTCCTATGATGTTATAACATTGAGTTATAACATCATAGTGGTGTAAAGTTTGTAAACTGCATTAATTCTACAGTGTATGTGCACTCTTTGACTTAGATGATGCAGAATCAGACTCACCATATGATTTTCTCTCTATTAAAAACATAAATTGGGGATATAATAAATTAGGCCTCTGTGTTGTGATGACGTGGGGATTAACTGGCCCCATATGCTTTTATAGGACTTAACTTATTCCAAAATAGTAAGAGTCTGTACTGCAATGTACATTAAGTCTAAAATTGCTTTTTTAAAAACCCAGAAATTCTGGAATAAGCCATACAATCAACTGCAGCTGACCAATGTATAGCATTCAGGGGGAGAAACCAGGAAAACAGGTCACCAGGACATAAACAAACACCTATGTGCAGGCCCGTAGCCAGGATTTTGATTTGGTGGGGGGGAGGGCTGAGTCTGAGTGAAAGAGGGTCTACCCTAGCAAAACTTTTGTATCGTTACCCCAATACCCCCATGCATATGAGATATATTGAGCATGGTGATCAGATCATGATAATAATAAACATAACAGTTTAAATAATGTACCAGTAAGGCCTTTTCGCAAACCACCATGAGAATTTCGGGGGGGGGGGGGGGGGGCTGAAGCCCCCAAAGCCCCCCCCCCCCCCGGTACATGCCTGCCTACGTACTAGAAATAAAACTACAGCATTTCCATGGGAATGCTAAATTTTCTTTGTTCCTGTGTCCTGCTGTGTAGTGCTGATCCTTACTGAACAGACTACTTCTTATTAGCACATCTTAGTGTATGAGGTAGTACATATTCCTTGGATTGGATTGATCTACAAGTGGAACTTTGTGTCCACTGCTCCAGCTTTCAGCTGGTTCCTGTGTAGATGCGCCACAAGGAAATGAATATCTTCAGTCCAAATCCTGAGTCAGTTTAAATGACAGTGTAGAAGCTCCATCAGAAGAAAAATGTACTGATACAAAATGAGCACTGGTATGTATTCTCTTCCAACACAATTAATAACTTCTTCAGAGGTGACTGGAGAAGGAGACCACTGTTGATGGAAAGGATTAACACCACCATTACCTGATTCAAACTGGAAACCCGTAAGTGACTGCTTTTGGCAAGAGTACAAAATTATGACATTACAAAGGACAGAACACTTCATTGTGGGGAAAAGGATGTAGCACAGTTCCTCTTGAATATAGGACTGACTTTCATAGACCTGAGTAAATATGAATAGTGCTACAGACTGGTGGAAAATGTGATTATTTGTATATCGGCCCTTTCAAAAGAAATCTTTATTAAACTACAATATCTTCATTAAACAAATATTTGTTTCCCAATACTTTTTTTTCTTTGGACAATTGCAACTGGAAAAGTATTTTTTAAATACTTAAACCAGTGGTGGGCATTCTGCTTTCAGGCAAGGTTGACTGTAGTGCTGGCTGATTGGTCAGAGGCTTTATGCCAAATGGGGCCAGGTGGTCACATTTTGAACAATACCTTTCAACTCAGAATCTTTCCACTCAATTTACATTTTTATATAGAAAACAAAAGAGTGGTAAAATCCTAAAAAGGGAATTCTGTAATGGAGACTAGGAAACACATAGGTAGATGTGGTGAGCCATATTGAAGACCTTTCTAAGTCTTATGGATGACTGATGAGTTGTTCACATGCATTATAAGAAAATTCTCAGACATAATCTGTGAATATTTAACAATGAGTCCTTTAAAAAGTATTTCCCCCAGGTTTCCCAGGATGAGAATTACTCCACTGTGGAAACTGGAAATTGGATGACCTGTTGGAGGTCCTGGCTTCATTACACAAAGAACAAACAATACACCAATTCAGAGTGCTGCTAATGTAACATGACAATACCTGATAGAAAATATAATTGGGATAGCTTTAAAAAAACAAGTTTCATTACAAATACATTTTAATCACATAACTTTTCTGTGGCTTTCAGTATATAATTTAAATTTTCAAATACCCTTTTCCTTCCGAAAGTGTGACTAATTTTTAACTTATTGAATTTTACTATTTCTTTGCTGACATTTTATTTATTTATTTATTTAAAACATTTATATTCCGCCCTTCTCACCCCGAAGGGGACTCAGGGCGGAGCACAGCATATATATGGCAAACATTCAATGCCAAGACATGAATTCATCATATGC
Source organism: Anolis sagrei (assembly GCF_037176765.1). Classification (NCBI taxonomy): domain Eukaryota; kingdom Metazoa; phylum Chordata; class Lepidosauria; order Squamata; family Anolidae; genus Anolis; species Anolis sagrei. The sequence goes on along the minus strand of NC_090022.1, from coordinate 216,167,545 downwards.
ATACATAAACATTAAAAACATTTGTCTCAATATTAAAGTACACTGTTTAAAACCATCTTGATCATCTGTTCTAATCTAATTGGCCTGGTAAGGTTTCTTATCGCTGCCTTATAGCACTGTCCCGAAAGCTTGGTCTCACAACCAAGTTTGTACCATCCTTCTGAAGGACAGAGGAGAGGGGGCCAATCTGATTTCACCAGGAAGGGAGGTCCATAGCCAGGGGGGCAATCACCGAGATGGGCCTCTCTCTCGTCCCCACCAATCACACCTGTGACAATAGTGGGATAGAGAGCAGGACCTCCTCGGAGGATCTTAATCTCCCTGACGGTTCATAGCGGGAGATGCGTTCAGACAGGTGAATTGGACTGGGGCTATTAAGGGCTTTATAGCCCAAAGCCAGAAATTTGAATTGTGCCCGGTAGCAATTGGCAGCTAGTAGAGCTGGTGTAACATGGGTGTTGTATGCTCCCTGTACGCCACCTCAATTATTAGCCTGGCTGCCTCTTGTTGGACTATTTGAAGCTTCTGGGGACTCTTCAAAGACAACCTCGTGTAGAGTGCATTGTAGTAGTCTATCCTGGATGTACCAAGAGCGTGGACCACCATGGCCAAGTCTGGCTTCCCATGGTACGGGCGCTGCTGGAGCAAAAGTTTTAATTGTGAGAAAGCTTCCCTGGCCACCACCATAATCTGGGATTCCAGGCTCAGCGATGAGTCCAGGAGAATTCCCAAGCTGCAAACCTGTGCCTTCAAGGGGAGTGTAAACATCTCTCTTTAACAGGGGAATTAACAGGAAAGGGTGGGGGGAATTTAGAACTAGCTGCAATTCATAAAATAGTATAGTCCCACAGAAATTTGACTGACTGAACCCAAAGGGTGGTTATCAATGGCTCCCCTTCATCCTGGAGAAAAGTGACTAGTGACCCCATAGGGATCTGTCTTGGATTGAGTGCTATTCAACACCTTGAACAAATTAATTGAGCTATGGAATAGAAGACATGCTAATTTGCAGATAGCAGCAAATTTGGAGGGACAGCTTATGCCCCAGAAAACAGGACCAGAATTCAGAATGACCTTTTCTGAATAGAAAGCTGGACCAAAACTAATACAATGAATTCCAGCAGAGATAAATGTAAGGTACTAAATTTTGGTGGGAAAAATTGAAATGCACAGATAAACTATGTGTGACACTTGGCTTAAAAACAGTACATGTGAAAGGGAATTAGGAGTCTTAATAGAGCACCAGCTGAACATGACTCCATAGCATGATGTAGCAGAATAAAAAAACTAAGGCAATTGTAGGCTACATCAATACAAGTATAGTGTCTAGATCTACTTTGAACAGATCTCATTTGGAATGCTGTGTCCAGTTCTTGGCATATTGAAAACTAGAAGCTGTCCAGAAGAGGGCAATCAAAATGGGAAAAGTTTGGAAACCATATGGAGTTGCTTAGGGAGCTGGATGTGTATGTTTAACCTGGAGAAGAGAAGGTTAAAAGATGTCATGAGTACCATGTTTAAATATTGGAAGGATGTTTATTGAAGATGGGGCAAACTTATTTTCTGCTGCTCCAAAGACTACGGCATAGAGCAATGGGTTCAAACTACAGGAAAAGATATTCTGAATAAAAATTGGGAGGAACTTTCTGATGATAAGGACTGTTTGATAGTTGAATATGGAACCTTGGAAGGTTCAGGTGGGCATTTCTTTGGAGTTTTCTAAACACAGGCTGTCTGCCATGTGTCAGAAGTATATTGGATTGTGTATTCCTGCATGGCAGAGGATTGGAATGGATGGCCCTAGTGGTCTCTTTGAATTCTATATTCCTATTACTGGTTTTATCAACATATTCCTTAATTTCTTGATGCACTATGGAAAAGACTGTAAATTGTTAGAGAGTACAAAAACTCTCCATGGATGCTTTTTATCATCTTAATTCACAAAAAATACATACACAAATGCTTAGCCTTACAACTGGAATGGACAAGCCAAGAACAGGCAGATCTCACTGTTGACTCTGTGCAGCTAATTAGTCATATAAAATGCAAGCCTTCTAAGAAGATAGGTCACAGACTTGGCTGATCCACCTGCATGCATGGAGCAGATCAGGGATATGCAACTCTAAATGGTCTGGAATGACTAAATTTTGGAAATCAGAGCATTTGTTTACTTATTTGTGTTCTACTCTTTTAAAAATGCTCAGAACACCATTTTGACTTCTACTATTTTTCCTCATAGTAATTCTGTGAGTCAAGGAGAGGATAAGAGATGGTTACTAGGCAGCCATGACAGAGAAGAGATTTTAAGTAAACTCAAAGCTTCTTAGTCCAAGGACAATGTTCTATTCACTATATTACAATGACTCTGTTGTTCTTGTCGTATCTTGCAGCTGGCATGTGTAATTGCTCCTTATATGACAGATTTTAGATGTTCCTTTGATCTTGGGTTCAGTGTGCTCATCTTTTATGTATTGTTATGTTGTGGTATGTCATATTTCAATGAACTGCATGCTGATAGGAGTGCTTTGGTTGTTGCATGGTCTACAGGTGTGACAAAGAGCTAGACAGACAGACAGACAGGTAAGCAGCTAGATACTATCCAGATGAACCAGTGGTAGTCATTAATACAGTGTCTATTGTTCATAATCAGTTAATAGACTGCAGGGTTACTCTAACACACTTGGTTGTCTCTTGTAAAGAAGACCTCCAAATTTCCTGACTGGGGTGGCCGTGGAATTTGTTTGCAACAAAGGTGATTGAATTTTCAAAACCAGGGTTTCCAGCTACTTCTTCTTTTTCGTTGAAGGGCATTTTTGGCATTACTCATTGGATGAAAGTTAGAGTAAAAATGTAATACATTGTAAAATTTATGCAGTTTGACACAAATTTAACTGCTATGGCTCAGTGCTATAGAAGCCTAACAGTTGTTGTTTTACAAGGTCTTTGGTCTTCTCTTCCAAAGAGTGCTAGTGTCTTGCCAAACTACAAATCCTAGGATTCTATAGGAAGATAAAGTGCTGTCAAACTGCAATACAAGGCACTCAAAATGTCTTAATAAGCATACAGACCCAGTGAGTTAGAATGAAGAATAATGATATTTGACTGAAAATTCAGAAGTGTGGAAAGCAACAGTCTCTCCTTCCCTCCCCAAATGACCCATGCCCATTTTACAGCAATGTTGAGTATAGATCAGCAATTTGATAGCCAGAGTCGTGTACTTAGTTCTACCTTCTCAAATAACCCCTGAAAACCTTCTATGTACCCTTCACCTTCAATAGCTTGCCCAGTTAATACAAGGTTTCTTGTACTGGAGTTCACAACCATGTTAATCTCTAGCTCCTTAATCTTTTAAACAATCCCTGAAAAGAAGCATTAATTTTGTCTTATTATATTTACAGAACTGATTACACTGATTGTTCCATTTGTTTCTTCGGAAGGGCCAGCATTTATTGCAATTAACAGTGAATGAGTTTTGATTTGTATCTCATTTTAAATTTCAGAATTGCATATCAAATCTTTACATGTAAGGAATAGTACAAGTAGAAATGCAGATCTCTTTCATTTGCTTTTTAAGATGGGAAGTTATTTTAGCAAATGAAAAATTTCTCAGATCAAAAAGATGTGCTTCCATCAACCTGTGTTGTAATTTCTCTGCACACAATTCCATTAGGCTTACAAAAACATCTCAAGAGAATAACTTGGAAATCTATGGTATTTCTCTTACTAAAATGATGCTAAAATAAAACCCTGTGTTGTTTCATTATTACTGCAGTAACAATTTCTCAGCTATTGTACAAAGAACAGGAAACATGGACCCATAGACTTCAGAGAAAGAATAAGATAGTAAGATAGACAACTGGGAGCAAAAGGGAAAAAAGAGACTTATTTGTTGTTAATATGCATCTTCAGGTCATTTCCAGCATACAGTGGCCCATAAGTGAATCTGTCAAGGGATGTATTGGCAAGATTTGTACAGAAAAAACTTATCATTGTTTTCCTTTTAGGATGGGAGTTTGTGTCTTTCCCAAGATCACCAAGTGAGTTTCATGATCAAACAGGGATTCAAATACTGGTCTCCAAAGTCACGGTCTAATATTCAAACCAATACACCCTACCACACTATACCATACTTGTAGAGCCATCCAAAGTGTAACCAGGAAGAAATGAGGGAGAATATTCTCTGCTTCATCTGAAGTGAACTCTTACTGATGTACATCAGTAAAGTTATAAGGCTGGGGAGATGTTTTCTTTTCTTTGATAGACAGGGTAGGGATGTTATTGGGCCCCTTCTACATTGCCATATAAAATTCAGATTATCTGCTTTGAACTGAATTATATGGCAATGTGGATTTATATAATCTGGTTCAAAGGAGATAATTTGGATTATCTTCTTTGATCATCTGGATATATGGCAGTGTAGAAGGGTCTTAGGAGAGGAGTTGTAAGGATCTAGGTTTTACTTCTCACTGATCCATGAAACTCAGGCCCTTGCTACACTTCTATATAATCCAGATTATTAAAGCAGATAATATCCATGGATCTCCTGGATTATCAAATAATCAGATTATCTGATTTGAACTGGATTATATGAATGTATACTACCATATCATCCAGTTCAAATAAGATAATCTGGATTTTATATGGCAGTGTAGGAGCCTGTCTGAGAAACTTTGGGCAAGTCATTCATTCTCAACCTGACCTATTGACTTCTATTGCATGTTTGTTGAAGGACAGAAGCCCAGAAGATGAGAGCTATGGATATTCATTGAAGAACAGGTGTGATAAAAATATAACATATGTATCATAATGTCTATTTTCATGGTGTTGTAACTGAAGGGACCATCAGTCCGGGATTATTAGGAAATTCATAAAGATTGAGATACAATGAATTTAAAGCTGTAATCATACTAGACACAGTCCATTGGGGGGCTTTCCATTTGCTAATGCCAGTGGGGAAACCACTCACAATTCATTGCCAATATGAAGCTTCTTGTTCCAGGAATAATCTGGTGGTAGTCCATTCCTGTTATTTCCCTATCTCTTCTTGTCACTAACAATGGGAAGTCAAAGTTGCACATATTTTGTTTTTACTTTAGAGAAGAACAGTTGATTCTAATGACTCATCCTTTGTGCCCCTCAGAATATCAAGACACTGGTGCACATGTTGTGTTAATATATTTACCCCCCCCCCCCAGAGAAAATAGCCAGTATACCCCACACTGGTATTATTTCCAAATCATTTTAATGAGCTGTAACTTTCAGTATGTATGGAATGATGAATTGTTAAAAATCACCCAAAATATTATAATTATTTTAAGTGTAGTTTTGCAACTTAGACTAAAGACATAAACAATTGCTCCCTGCAGTGGTTGGGTTGCTACTGCTGTTGTATCCAGTATTGTTACATTAGAACTAGATATTTTTTAGATTCATGCTATCTGAAGGACACCCCATCTTCCCATCTGACTATTTGACCCTTTGAGACTTGTCTATATTGCCTTTCCGCAAGGACTCAAGGTGGTTTACAACCACAGTGAAAACATAATAATATAAAATAACCCATTAAAATAATCCCAGTCGATCCATATCAGAGGAAAATTATCAAAATTAATTAAAGAGTAAAACATCAAGGGAAGTAAAATTATAAAGTGGAGGTCCTAGGCTTCTGTCACCTTTTGTTAAAAGCTATTCTCCTTCTTTCACAAGGCTATATGCTGGCAACACAGGATAAGCCCTTCTCAGCAGCTATTCCTATTGCAGAATGATTATGAGGATGGGGTAGGAATAGGAGGAGCAGCATAGTGCATTTTCGTTCACACCTAACATCCACCGGGAAATAGCAGCCAATAATGAAAGGACCAAGGCAGTGACATCTACAGCTCATCTCCTGTTTGGATATCAGCCAGCATGCCAATGCCTTAAATTAAGAAATAGTTTTCTAAGATCTACAGAGATACTAGCAGGAACACCTCAGCAAGTGAGAGTCCAAAAGTGGCAGGCTAAAACCCGGAACCTCAAGCTATGGCTGATACCGAATGACAGACTCCCCCCTGGGCACACAAAAGACTGGGCAACTTGGAAGGCACTAAACAGACTGTGTTCTGACACCACGAGATGTAGAGCCAACCTTAAGAAATGGGGCCACAAAGTGGAGTCCACAACATGCGAGTGTAGAGAAGAGCAAACTACAGACCACCTATTACAATGCAGTCAGAGCCCTGCCACAAGCACAATGGAGGACCTTCTTATAGCAACACCAGAGGCACTCCAAGTGGACAGCTACTAGTCAAAGAACATTTAGTATAATATCAAGTTCTTTTTTTAAAAAAAAACAACCTTTGTATTGTTTAAATACATTAAAACTGTACCCTAGATTTGCTTCTGATATGATAAATAAAATCCATCTCCAAACTACTAAGAAAGATTGAGATCCACATCTTCACTATTTTCAGTAGTAACAAAAAGCATTGCTTGTTCCACTTAATAATTGTCATGCACTCAAATAATTTCTGGAGAAGAACATATAATTACATGGCAAACAGAGCTTTGAAATGTTTGAGCCATCTAAAACCAAACACCACTGAACATAGGCAGAATGACTTTTAAAGCAAATCCCACACATACTAATAGAGCATTCAAATTTCAGTGCAAGACCATATATTTCAAAGTCTTTGCAATTGGCTTAATAGACTTGCCAATTTGCAGTTTTGATTTTCTTCAAACGTGAAATCCCATCATTTCTCCAGGAGAGAGAGGGAGAGAGTCTGAGGAAACTTAATTTTGCTTATTTATTGATGACACCTATAAGAGGGGAAAGTCCTGTTTCCCAATACTAAACCACATGTGAGCTGATCTTTGCTGACTAGCAGCCTAATGTTCTAGTAGGCTGCTAGTCTTTGTAACAAGCTGAGTACATGATTACTACATCTTTGGTCTCCTTAATTGGCCAAAGAGGCAGCAGCTGCCATTTTGCCTCAATCAAAATATATGCTTCAAAAATATCTGCAAACACACTCACAAATGCATATGTAGAGCAGTGGGAATCGTAATATTATCACCACTTTGCTTTAATGTACATGCCCAGCTTTCTTTTACATCCCTTCTGTGCCAATGCCATCCTTCTCTTTTTATTGGATCTGCCACAGAAACTTGTCTGGCTATTGATTCTGCAGAGTGTGCCAGTTTAGTATTGCAAGGTCACTCATAATTGCATCTCGACTGTTTCCCTTCCCTGCCTCCCACCCCTTACTTTTCCAATTCCTCTACCTGCTTGCTTTCATAAGGCGGTTGCTCTGAAATGCAGCCACATTGGCATGCTGTGAACTGGAATTTTACCAGAAGAAAAGCATTTCCATCTTTGAATCAGGCTGGGAGTGCAGAGGGAAGAAAAGATTTAGAACTTGCTTCAGAGGCCGGGTTTCATTTGCAGATAATGGCCCAATGGCTGATCTAATGGACTATTTTGCTCATAGATAAGCATCCCAAAAAGCGATGGGAAGTAATGTGCATATATGTCCATGTGTATATGTGCCTGTTAGAGCAGCTTGAACTTAAACATTTCTTCCCATTTTTAACAAACCCTTGGGGAGTTTGCAGTGTCAGGGCTACGAGCTTCTTTTTCTGTTACTGACAGGGATGGCATTTGCAGTTCTATGCCCTCTAGTCACATTTACACCTAAATAACAGAGTCAGACATTATGCCTTTTCTTGTTTCCTCTTCACAGAATACAATAACCTTAGCACAGAAAGAGTAGTGGGGACATTTTCTCCCCTTTACCCTCTAGTTACATCTTAGGTCAGGCAAAACGGCAAGCAGTAGTTTGGCCGGCCATATCCCAGCAGAATATTGGAATATGGCTGACTTGAGCTATGCCTTTAGCAATCTTGTGTGGGCTTCCCCAGAAGTAAGGGCAACTGAATTCAATGAAGAAGAGCATGTGAAATTCAAAATGCCCACAAAAATCTGCATAGGATTACTAAGCAAAAGAAAAGCTATGGAATTGCTCAGGCATCTTTCTCCATTATGGGCAAATCACAACCAAGAATTCTGATTCCAAGAGTGATGATACTTGTGGCTCTGCTTCAGTGCAAAATCACATGCAAAATCACAGAATTACTGAGTCGGAAGAGACCACAAGGGACATCCAGCCAGATCCCTTGCCATGAGGAATGCATAATCAAAGCACTCTCGACAGATAACCACCCAACCTATGCTTAACACCCCCCTCCCCCGAGAAGAACACTCTACCATCCTCTCAGTCAGGGATTTCCTGCAATTTGGACCCATAGTTCCTTGTCCTGGTCTCCAGAGCAACAGAAAATAAGCTTGCATCGGCCTGCCTTATTTCTTCAGTGGGGTGAACCATCTGAATCCAATGCCAAAAGAAGCACAGCTAATTAGGAAAGCAAAAAGCTTTTTGACAGCAAAAATTCAGAAAGCAAAACTCTTTCAAACTGTCACACTGCAGTCTGCAAATGGAGAAACATAAGATGTTTGCACTTACTTACTTACTTACTTAGGCGATCCCTCGTTGGACGAGTAAGATGGTCTTCCATCATGGGTTTCCTTGTGGGTCCGCATGTGGCTGTGGAGCCCTATTCTTGCTCTGCATCTTCTTCCGCAGTGAGGGCATTGGTTTCCAGATGGAAGGCGGTCCCGGTCGGGGTTGGCTTGACGCGCCTTCCTCCTGGCACGTTTCTCTCTTTCACCCACCACTCGTGCCTCCTCGAATTCTGCAGCACTGCTGGTCACAGCTGTCCTCCAGCTGGAGCGCTCAAGGGCCAGGGCCTCCCAGTTCTCCGTGTCTATGCCAGAGTTTTTAAGGTTGGCTTTGAGCCCATCTTTAAATCTCTTTTCCTGTCCACCAACATTCCGTTTTCCGTTCTTGAGTTCGGAGTAGAGCAACTGCTTAGGGAGACGGTGGTCAGGCATCCGGACAACGTGGCCTGTCCAGCGGAGTTGATGTTGGAGGACCATTGCTTCAATGCTGGTGGTCTTTGCTTCCTCCAGCACGCTGACGTTTGTCCGCTTGTCTTCCCAGGAGATTTGCAGGATTTTCCGGAGGCAGCGCTGATGGAATCGTTCCAGGAGCTGCATGTGACGTCTGTAGACAGTCCACGTCTCGCAGGCATATAGCAGGGTTGGGAGGACAATAGCTTTATAGACAAGCACCTTAGTATCCCTACGGATGTCCCGGTCCTCAAACACTCTCTGCTTCATTCGGGAAAATGCTGCACTTGCAGAGCTCAGGCGGTGTTGTATTTCGGCGTCGATGTTGACTTTGGTGGAGAGGTGGCTGCCAAGGTAGCGGAAATGGTCGACATTTTCTAATGTTACACCATTAAGCTGTATCTCTGGCATTGGAGAGGGGACGGCTGGTGACTGCTGGAACAGCACTTTGGTTTTCTCGATGTTCAGTGACAGGCCAAGCTTTGTGTATGCTTCTGCAAAGGTGTTGAGAGTGGCTTGTAGATCTTCTTCTGTATGCGCACAGACGACATTGTCATCAGCATACTGGAGTTCTATAACAGATGTTGTTGTGACCTTGGTTTTGGCTTTCAGTCTGCTGAGGTTAAACAGCTTGCCGTCTGTCCGATAGATGATTTCCACTCCGGTGGGAAGCTTCCCATCAACAAGGTGTAGTATCATGGCGATGAAGATGGAGAATAAAGTTAGGGCAATAACACATCCCTGTTTGACACCCGATTCCACCTTAAATGGGTCACTTTGGGAGCCATTGCTGTCCAAGACTGTTGCCATCATGTCATCGTGGAGGAGCCGCAGGATGTTCACAAATTTGCTTGGGCACCCGATTTTTTGGAGGATGGTCCAGAGAGCGCTGCGATTCACTGTGTCGAATGCCTTTGCAAGGTCGATGAATGCCATGTACAGAGGTTGGTTTTGTTCCCTGCATTTTTCTTGGAGCTGTCGTGCAGTGAAGATCATGTCCACGGTTCCTCTGGAGGGGCGGAAGCCGTTCTGGGATTCTGGGAGGGTGTCTTCTGAGAGGGGCAGAAGGCGGTTTGCAAGGATTCTTGCGAGGATTTTTCCAGCAGAGGTTAGAAGGGAGATACCTCGATAGTTCCCGCAGTCTGTTCTTTCCCCTTTTTTGAAGAGGGTGATGATGGTGGCATCCTTGAAGTCTGCTGGGATTTTCTCAGTCACCCACACTTTTTCTATGAGCTGGTGGAGTTGGTGTGTCAGCGCAGGTCCTCCCTCTTTAAAGATTTCAGCAGGGATCCCATCCGGTCCGCTGGCTTTGTTGTTCTTTTGTTGGCTGATGGCATTGCTGACTTCTTCCAAACTAGGCAGTGCTGCAAGCTCATCCCTGGTTTGTTGTTGTGGGATTTGTGAGAGGACCTCTTCGGCCACATTGGAGCTGCGGTTTAGGAGGCTTTGGTAGTGTTCTTTCCAACGTAGTGCAATTGACTTTTGGTCCTTCAGGAGTTTGGTTCCGTCTGATGAGCGTAGAGGCTGTATGCCATGGTTTCTTGGCCCATAGATGACCTTTGTGGCTTTGAAAAATCCTTGAGCATTATGGGTATCTGCCAGGTGTTGGATTTCTTCAGCCTTCTTTGTCCACCAGATGTTCTTGAGTTCTCTTGTCCTTCTTTGGACCTCAGCTTTTGCACTGGCGTAGATCTTTTTCTTAGCAGCACAGTTGATGTCTCTCTGCCATGTTTGGAAGGCTTTCCTTTTCTTGTCAATTAGCTGTTGGATCTCGATGTCATTTTCATCAAACCAGTCTTGATGTTTCTTGGCTTGGTATCCAATAGTTTCTTCGCAGGCTTGGATGATGGAGGTCTTCAGTTTGTTCCAATGTTCCTCAACATTTTCGGGGTGTACTGTGGGTAGATGGTCCTTGAGTGCTGTTTGGAGATGGGCTCGTCTGGAGGGCTCCTGAAGGGCTTGGGTGTTCATTTTGCGCCTTGTCTTCCTTCCTTGGAGTCTGCGCTTGGGGGCGATCTTGATAGCCATCGTGGATCGGATTAGCCTGTGGTCGGTCCAGCAGTCGTCAGCACCTGTCATGGCTCTTGTGAGGAGTACGTCACGGCGGTCTCTGGCACGTGTGATTACATAGTCTAAGAGGTGCCAATGCTTTGACCGGGGGTGCTTCCATGATGTTTTGAACTTGTTTTTCTGGCGGAAGAGCGTGTTGGTGATGACAAGGTTGTGCTCCGCACATTTGGTGAGAAGCAGGATGCCATTCGAGTTGCTGTTTCCAACCCCGTCTTTTCCTATGGTGCCTGGCCACAGGTCGAAGTCTCGCCCGACTCTTGCATTGAAGTCCCCCAGGAGAATGATTTTGTCCTCCTTAGGTATCCCCGATAGGACAGTGTCCAGCTGATAGTAGAATTTCTCCTTGATGTCTTCGTCAGCGTCTAGTGTTGGTGCATAGGCACTTATGATGGTTGCCCGTTGGTTTTTGGCAAGATCAATTCGGAGGGTGGAGAGTCGTTCGTTGATGCCAGTGGGTGCTTCGGACAGATGTTTCATCAGATCATTTCTGATGGCGAAGCCAACTCCGTGCATTCTTTGGTCTTTTTCGGGCAGTCCCTTCCAGAAGAAGGTGTAGCCTCCTTTTTCTTCCTTCAGCTGTCCCTCTCCTGCTCTCCGGGTCTCCTGAAGGGCTGCTATGTCGATGTTGAAGCGTCCCAGCTCCCTTGCGATGATGGCAGTTCTGCGTTCGGGGCGTTCACTGTCACTGTTGTCCATCAGAGTCCGTACGTTCCACGTACCGAAGTTCATTTTTCTTTTTTGGCCGCAGGATGGTGACCCCACTGGACGCGGCAGTCCAGTCAGGGATAAGTGAGGCAGACTATGTTTAGGGCACCTTTTCTAGCCCCCTCCCCGTGTGGGGTGAGCAGAGTGGGTCCTAAAAAGGGCTGCTCAGTCGTGGATACAGCTGCCGAACTACTCAACTGCCTCGGACCTTGAGGTAGAACGACTGAGTCCGTACCCACCGCCCATGTGTCAGTCTGTGACTAGGGGCTTCCAGATTTCACAGTCCTGCCCCCGTCGCCACTCGCTGATCGCCATGGGGCTTTGGTTGGTTGTTTTTATTTTCTTTGGAAGACGCCTGTGCGTGGGTTTTTTTAATGTGTGGAGGTCAGTGCACAACTGAACAACACACAGTCTTCACAGAGTGAGGTTCCACTGGTGATGTAGTTTAACACAATGACCATGGCTTCTCAGTCTGTTGCAGCCTTCTTCCGCCTTCGCAGCCGTTGTAGCATGTGCCATGTTATCCTCCGCCTGCTCCGCCGTTGAGGTCTTTGGGTCTTCGGACTGTGCTTGGTCTGGGACCTCCCCCGCGGCCACTCCTGGGAGTGCACGACTCCAGTTGTTGTGCCCACAGGTTCATCGGAACACGCAAGCCCCCTCACCACGACAAGGTGACAGTCCATCGAGGGGGAGATGTTTGCACTGACTATGATGTCAGTGGGGTAGTGGATCTACTCCAGAATTTAATAATAATAATAATAATAATAATAATAATAATAATAATAATAATAATATAAATAACCCTTTATTATACCCACCACCATCTCCACAAAAGGGACTCAGGGCAGCTTACAAGGCATTCCAAAGTTCAGCATAACAAAAATGGTACATGAGTGTAAAACAATATCACATGAAAATTTTAATAAACAACCATTATCAACACATATAGAAATAAAATAACACAATTTTAAAAATACAGACCATCTGTAGTTAAAACTACCTACCATCAATTCACAACTAAAGTGCCAGAGTGACATCCTCATATGGGCCCATTTCATCCTACTCGATGCCAAATGACTGCTTAAAAATCCATGTTTTTAGGCTGGATCAGAAGGATTCAAGAGTGGAGGCTAACTTAATCTCTTTTGGGAGGGTATTCCAGAGCTAGGGAGCCACCACAGAAGACCCTCTTTCTTGTCTCCACCAACCACAATTGAGACAGTGGTGGGACTGAGAGAAGGGACTACCCAGCTGATCTCAAATCCCGTGCTGGTTCATAAAAAGAGATGCAGTCTCAAAGATAGGTTGGACCCAAAGCATATAGGGCTTTGTAGGTAATCAACTGCACCTTGAATTGAGCCTGGAGCCCATGGAACTATTTTAGTAAAGGCATAGCATGTTCCCTATAGCTAGCCACAGTTAGTAATCTGGCAGCTGATCTTTGCACTAACTGCAGTTTCAGAACCATCTTCAAAGGCAGCCCCACACAGAGTGCATTACAGTAGTCCATTCTGGATGTAACTAAGGCATGGACCACTGTGGCCAAGTCAGGCCCATGCTTCAATCCTATGGAATCCCCAACAAACCAAATTTGGAGAATGGGGAGAGATTTAGAAATCTGTGCCACAGGTGAGTGAACCACAGGCTTCCATCACAGAAGTCTAAGAACCCATTCGACTGCAAATCCCAGGATTCTTTTGGAAGGAGCAATGGCAAATCTATATAGTTGTGGGACTGGGGTAGAAATTAATAGCACCCAGAAAGGTGCAAATTGTGAAAATACAGGGCATATGACATGATTTGCATGTTTATGAATCCTATTTTTCCATAAGTTTTTATTATGCATTTTTTTCGTGTTAGGAGCAACCTGAAAACACATAAACATACACACACAATAACTCTAATAATGATTTTATTTACCAGTCTTACCTCATGGCTTGAAGCGGATTGCTGTTGGATAGCAAATACTTGTTTCATTTAATAATGGAATCACACTCTAACTAATTACATTAAAAGTAACATTCCAGACATTGGGAAACATACCATTTTTCATGTGTCTGCTTACTATTGTGGCAAAATGAATAATATTGCAATCCTTTTCTGTAGGTCTACTTCTGAGTAAATATTCAAAGGATTGGGCTGCATGTCTGTCAAAGCAAGGTTTCTTTTTCAATCTACTATGTTTCATCCAAATTATATAACACAGTTAAAAAGTCCGGAACAAGAAACCACTCACGGAGCTAATTTAAAAGTGACAGGGGACTATTTATTTTCCATGTAACAATATTAATAGAGATGTTGGATAATTCAGCATTTTGAATTATATCAGGATTAGCAGTACAGTTGGGCAATGAGCCTATTTATAGGTATTGTAAATGATCTGCATTTTAACAAGGCCCATGGATTAACGCCAGCCATCTCTCTACCATCATAAACATGCTCAGATTTGATGTCTGCTGTTTTTCAGCACTCACTGATGGACCTTTTTAAAAGGCTCCTAAATGTAAAATACGGGGGGAAATCCTCTCTATAGATTACCTAAACTGAATATTTAAACCTATGAGCAGTAAACATTTCCACTATCATTTACAGTCAGCTTTTCATGCCCACAGATTCAACCATCCAAGGCTTGACAATATTTTCTTTAAAATGTCCGCAAATAAACCTTGATTTTACCATTTTATTTAAGGGACACCATTTTGCTATGCCACTATATATAATGGGACTTGACAATCCATGGATTTTGGTATGCATGTAGGGTCCTAAAACCAGCATCTAGCAGACAACATGAGCCCACTGCAATTCAACTCTAACCCTTTTCTCCACAACACTTTCTTGATGTGGGCAAATGATATGAGCAATAATGGGGTGAATGAAGGGGAATAATTATTTATTTTATTTATTTATTTCCAACATTTCTACCCCGTCTTTCTCAACCCCCACCCCCCTGTGGGGGGGGGGACTCTTGTACCCACCTTTTGGCCTGGCCCAGTTTTATTATGTTTTAGTGTATTGTGCCTGTTGGTTATTTTGCTTTATTTTGTTTTTAATTGTCTGATTTGCTTGATTGTATTGTTATGTTGTGTTGTTGAGGCCTTGGCCTGTGTAAGCCGCATCGAATCCTTTGGGAGATGCTAGCGGGGTACAAATAAAGTTTAATAATAATAATAATAATTAATAAGAGTGGCTTACAATGGCAGCAATTCAGTGCCAACAACATACAAAAATACAATTCAAACAACATTATACAAAAGATAAGAACTTAGATTAAAATACATTTAAAACACTATTATTCATCATATAGCTGAATCCAAATCTGATTTAGCGACCAACGACTCAGTCCAAAGCCTGTCACTGCCAGAATTCAAACACTGTGGTAACTGCCAAACCTACTGTCCGAATGCCTGGTCCCAAAACCATGTTTTGAGCTTCTTACTAAAAGAGAGGAGGGATGGTGTGCCATGACCTCAAAGTAGTATATTGTCATGATATTGTACTTGCAATTTTCTGACTCTCACATTTCCTGGAATGACAGAAGGGCAAAATACACATCCATGTGTGCAACAATATGGACCACATCTGGCTACTCATTGCCTTCCTCTGAGACTAACAGAGTCACCCTGTGGCTTCTGTGGCCAAGGGAGGATTTGAGTCCTTGTCCAACACTCAAACCACTACAGTACACTACTTCTGAGATGCAGATATTGATACATATGTGGAAAAATAAGTGGCTACATATTACTGGGTAGATGGGTGAAAATCAAATTGTAGGTATGCATGTGTGTATAGGTTGCTGTTATTTTGCCCTCATTTTTCTTTTACAAAGCCTTCATATGCCACATGGGTTCTGTTCCTAATTGCCTGCTCTATGGAACTAACAATTGGAATATTACTTGTATTTGAAACAACCACATTTATCTATTTTTTGCCATTGGGCTGGAAGCCGAACATTTTTTTGTAACCCGAGGCCCCTGGATCGACTTTTCTGTCAGTCTGTCAGTTTCCCCTGACCTGCCATTTAGAAATCACTGCTGTATAAAACCTCAGACTGACTTTGGGAAATAATTCATTACCTTGGAATTAAGAGAACAGTGTGCTGAGTCCCCTTAAATGTAGACTAGTTCCAGGGGAAAAAGAAGAGCCTGTATCTAAACACTCTGCAAGATGGTTTATTGATCTGAGTGCAAGACAGGTTGCCTTTCAGGTCAATGCACTAGAATATATACTTGGCATTTGTCCATGGCCATGTTTGTGTTTCAAGCTGACTTTGTAAAGGGAAAAAGGCTACTTTTTATTTTATTTCCAGTATAATTTACTCAATTTGTTGATGGTGGTGGCAGTGGTGGTGGGAAAAATAGCCCCCATCATTTTTTATAAAGCACAAGGAGAGTAACAGCAAAAGAATGGCAAGTAATGCCATTTTACTTGAATCAAATCACTTTTTCAAGTTTAAAATGAGGAGCCTTAATTGCAGATTTCTGCAAAATTAACATGCTATGATTTCTTGCTAGACAAATAATGATTTTTTTAAAACCAAGATGCCTTTTCTTAATTTAAATGCTATTACAAGTAATTATTAAAGCTTGATTTTCAATAATCATAAGAAAATGATATAAACTCTTTATTTTTTAACACTAATTACAACTAGACAAGTTGGAAGTGAAAAGGTCTTTAAGTTCAGATCTTTAATACAACTGAAAATGCTAATTCAGCTGCCTTTGCCTAAAGCTCATGTATTGAACAGGCAGCATGAGTGAACTTTGGGGGGTCTAAATGTACTTTACTAAGCTTTAGTGCTTCAGCACAGAGCACAGCATGGCTTATTATTCTGCTAAATGGGAATTTCAAATTTGAAATAGCAGTCTGACACATGTAACCCATGAGGTCTCCACTCATGTCATGCAGACAGGGAGAAATAAACTGACTGCTTTAGTGCAAAGAAACATCCTCTTTGATTATTTCTATAATTTATTCTGGAGAAGCATTGCTATTTCTATGTGTATGCGATTTCATAAAACTCTTTTTCGATTTTACATGACATGCAAAAAACACAAAGGAAATTGAAATAATAACAATAATAATAATAATAATAATAATAGGAGGAGGAGGTGGAGGAGGGAGGAACTAATCACTACAGCATACTTTTCAGGTTTCAGTGTTATTATTGTGTGCTTTTATGCTGTATCTGTGCCCCACTCTCTCACACCACCCTCACTCATTAATTTGGAATAATTCAGATGCCAGATATCTCAGTGACTCCCCCTTTTCCTTGTTTTTCCTGTGGAATTAGCTCCGATTCTAGATAACTAAAGGGGAAAATTCTTGTAAGCTTCCATTGCTTTTAAATGGCAAACTACCCTATATACTCATTTATAAGTCTAGACATTTTAGTCAAAAAATCAACCCCAAAACCTGAGTCAACTTATCCATTGATCTATGCAAGTGCTGTACATTAACTCTTATCAAAAATGAACCTTTCCCTTTTCTGAATGGTGAAAGGCTAGAACTTATTCTTTTCTGGAAAGGGGGGTGTGACCCACTGAATTGGCATTGCTGTTTTCCCTTCTATACAGAATGGCCTTCAGTTTATCCATGGGTCATATCAAAATCCACAATTTTGTCATCAAAAATGAATGGATTACAAATAGATTGTTCACCTGCAATCCATGTGTCTTTGAATTCCCCTCTTGGTTTTGTAATCAAAACAAATAATGTGAATGGGGTACAGATGATTTCAAGACACACAACTACGAACTGCCTTCATTTCAACTTTTATTCAAATTGGATATACACTAGGCCTGGGTAACAACGGAAAAATTTGTTTCTAAAATCGATTCGTTTTTTGGGGTTTTTTGCGTTTCGATATGTAAAAGATTCCGAAATATTTCTTTTAAAAAGTTCGATATTTACGAAATTTCGTAAATGCTAAAAAAATTACGAAACATTAACAGAACAAATACGAAACAATAACGAATCGATTCGTTAATGGCGGACGCGACCGCGCAATACGCTAAAAAACCTCCAAATGGGACAGGGGGAACTTCTGAAGCTTCCCTCTCCCTCTGTTGTTGACTGTTGGTGTGATATTATAATTTTTTTCACTAATTAAACAAAAAACAGCTATAAAACTTGCCCCAGACATGCGGAAATAATAACGAAACGACCTCAAACCGATAACGAAACAAATACATAACAAATCCGAAGCATTTACGAAACGAATTTAAAATTCGTTTAGTTTTTAAGTTGCTCCAGAATGGTTCGTTATCGCTTCGTTATAAAAAAAATAACGAATTTTTAACGAATTACGAATTAACGAAACGAAACCGCCCAGCCCTAATATACACCTGTATTGGATACACACACACACACACACACACACACACACACACAATGTATGCACACTTTCACCAGTAAAAAGTAGGCTAAAGTTCCTTGGTATCACATATTCAGAAATATATGGACAAACGAAAAAAAACAGTATGTTCAACATGTGCTTTGCAATAGTGGCTGGCTTTTGTAGAATTTGAGAAATAAATGTTTGTATCATAAGAAGAGTAATTAGGATTCTCAAGCAGAAAGGAAGCGACTACCAGTCTCACTTGCGCAGTGTCTATCAGAGAAATACGGTAAGGTGAGTCATCATTGGTCAAAACATACAGCATAGCTTTACTTACAGATACTAAAGGATTTATAAGATGCCATAATGAGAGCACCTGCAACGCGCACTCTTCGCAACTGGAAGAGAGAGAGAAAACTACAGACTGCAAAATAGCAGGTGAACAAATGCAGACTAACTGCTGATTAACTGATACAGGATGCAAGACAATGTGTCTCAGAAAAACAAATAGAAAGTGACATGAATACATGCAATACCTGAACTCTTAGAGAAAGATGCAAACTAGCAATTACAGAGTATATGCATGTTAATGCTGCTGCTTCTAACACTGTCCACATGCAGAGAATAAAATCAGCAGCATTCCTTAAATAAACATTCAGTGCATAACTACAGAGGCTATACTGGACTTGCCATAGACATTCTTTTAAAATGAATTTAATTAACATTTGAATTTGTCTTAGTGTGAACAAATCGCCTGAGAAATTTCAGAGGCAACTGAAAGTGTTTCATGAAGAATTGAAACATTATTAGGTGCATGATATATCTCAGTTGGAAAGCACAAAACAGAAGAGAATTTGTACATCTTTAGCTTGCCAGTTTTGACCAAATGAAGGGTCTTGGCAAAACATCTGAAAAGGGTTTAGCAACATAGATCAAGTCCGCCTTATCCAAAATGCTTGGGATCGAAGGATTTTTTTTTCAGATTTCAGATTTAAAAAAATAAATCCATATACACAGTCAATGCAGAAAGCATGAGGGTTAGTCAAACGTCCAGCACCCACTGAGCTTTTCCTCAAAGAGACTTGACAGGAGAAAGAGAGGACTCCAATTTTACAGGTAAAGGTTTTCCCCTGACATTAAGTCCAGTCGTGTCTGACTCTGGGGGTTGGTGCTCATCTGCATTCCTAAGCCGAAAAGCCAGTGTTGTCCGAGGACATCTCCAAGGTCATGTGGCCAGCATGTGACCTCTCCAAAGTCATGTGACACACTGTTACCTTCCCACTGGAGGGGTATCTATTGATCTACTCACATTTGCATGTTTTTGAACTCCTAGGTTGGCAGAAGCTGGGGCTGACAGCAGAAGCTCACGCCACTCCCTGGATTCGAACCTGTGACCTTTCTATTGACAAGTTTATTTATTTATTTATCAATTTTATATACTGCCACTCAGCTCGGAGTGGTTTACAATATATATATGTGTGTGTGTGTGTGTGTGTGTGATACATTACATTTAAAATCAAATTTCAATCACAAGATTCAAATGCCAGCCTAAATAAATAAGTTTATTCATTTATTAATCAATTTTATATAAGTTCAGCAGCTCAGCAGTTTCACCCACTGTGCCACCAGGGGCTCCCCAATTATAAAAGACCCCTGTAAAAAGCAAATATTCCCAATGCTTTCCTGATGGACAGCATACTTTCAATCCTTTTTGCAAAGTTTCCAAGATAGAGACAAAAAATACTTCCCCTCCACATGAGTCTTTTTAAAATTCAGCAGCCAATAGAGTTGGCTTGTGATGCCATTGGCTAGGTGGAATGCGATGCCATTGGCTAGGTGGAAAACAAGCATGGAAGTATCTGGGATGTCTATGTTTTACAGGGGTCTCGTGTATGCAAAATCTTCTTATTCCAGCAGAGTTAGGGGTTAGCTCTCAAAAATCTGTATATTTCTTCAGCTGTAAAGGTCAATGGTAATAATTAATATTTGAGACAATAATTTTCCTATGGCAAGTTTTTTGAAATACAAATATAATTCCATGTAATACATTAATGAGAACAACACAAAGTTAGTTAAATTATCTAAAAACATATAGGTCAAATTATTCTATGTAACACAGTGCATACAGAAATATTTACCCCAGAAATTGTATAATGCAATTGGTAAAGAAATGGACTATTAAGCACTAGAGGCTAGTACTGTAGTCAGGAAAAAAAATGAGGGAGGAGCAGGGATTGAAACAATTTTTATTTTTTTAATGAATCATGAAGAATAGGCCCTGTTGGAACTCAGATGCCTTTAAAGAGCCAGACACAGTATTGTAAACAATCAACAGTTTATTAAATCAAAGAACACAGAGCTCAGAGACACTTCCTTCAGTGCCTCTGGCTATAACTCAAAGTTTGCAGCAATTTGAAGCTTAAAAATCAAAACAAGCAAATAAACCGGATTATACTGGCAAAAAACCCAGGTTAAACAAGAGTTCAAGCAAAATGAATCAAAATAACACAGTTCGACGATAAGGCCAAAACAAAACACTGTGAAAAGAAGCCATTGTCCAAAATCAGTCCAAGGTCGAAGTAATCCCAATTGTAGATAACAGAGTCCAAAAGCAGCGTCGTCAGTAAACAGTCTGTGGTCAAGGAGAGGGGAATTCCACACTTACGAGAGTCCAAGCCGGTCAGCACACGAAGAATACAGCAACCTGCAGTTCCAGGACCCAAGCCCAACAAGAGAAGCGACAGCAGCAAATCCCAAGGCATTTAACCAACACTTTGCCTACTGCAAAGTTCCAAACTTTCAGTGACTTCATTTATCCTACAACTCATCATCCCACTAGTAGTAGTATCATTGCCAGCAGACTCTACTACAACAGACCCATAACACAAAATAATTTAAATTCTATGACTCATTCTATCTTTTTATATAGACTTAATAAAATCAAATTTCTATTTTAGCTACAAAGTTTCAAGTCTAAGAAAACATTGAAAATGACTCTTAACTGGTAATTTAGTGGTTACAAAATAATACCACAATGCCTGTTGGAATAAGTTGATAAAATCTTATTCCAGTAGCTTCAACATCAGTGTGCATTACTGAGAGCGATAACTGCTCTGAGGTACTTACACCCAAAGTTTCATCTGCTAAAACTCAGAAACACTGTTTGGGGGAAGTGTTAACTTGTAAATCCCCCTCCCCCCCTGTCCTTGGCTACAGGCTTGCTAGGATCTATCAGTCATGGATACTTATGTATGGACTCAGTACTGTAGTCCGGAGACTGGTGGTTTTTCTGAGGATATCTAAAGCAATCATCCTAAATGTTCCTCTCAGTTTATTGTCATATCTTCACAATTATCTTTATATTAAGGATTGTAAATTCAAATCTTCATTTAGACCTGTAGTAATTTTAAACTTAAACTCCATTCTATCTCTTTTAAAAGGAGTATTTTAATTGTGATTGTAAATTTTCTCTAGAACCCAAAACCACAAACTTGATATGAAATTTTGTTTTACTAAAGGAACAAGCTCTATTTTATTTTTCAGATTTGAAAAAAAAAGTTCTTTTATTCTTCATTTAACAGGTTTGGAGGTGTCTGTCTATTTATCTTTCTATCCACAGTCAGAGATACATTAAATGATGTAAAAATATAGTTATGGTTATGGATACTAAATTGGTTCAACCCAAACCCATTTTGATCTATGTCATTTATAAATATTCCTATCTTAGTTTTGTTTGTACAGTATAAACAATGTCCACATGGGTAGTGGCCTATTAGTTTCTTATCACTCATTATTGTATGAATATTCTGTGGTTGTTTTCTGGTTCTGAATTCTGTATGGTTGACATTCCTAGGTACTATGTTAAACCTTATATATTTTTGTCCCACATTTCACAAACATCTCTGTATATTCTTTTACCTATGATACCCTCACCTCTGATGGTTTTAGTATTTAGCTGCTTAGTAGGAGGTTTATTAGAAGCAAAGCTGTTTTGCAATCAACAGTTCCTTCTAAAATACTAAATGCCACCAGAGTAAATTCTATGTGCCATCAGTGAAGGCCAGAGTGAAATTTTGTGTTAGAGACAGCAACTATACTTTCTTTCCCACACAACTACCTGCACCGAGGAACTCTATGTAGTGGTCAATCATAAACCATCACCCCAAATTTGCATAGTTCTCACTGTTTCCTCCACTTCACATAAAC
Source organism: Anolis sagrei (assembly GCF_037176765.1). Taxonomy (NCBI): domain Eukaryota; kingdom Metazoa; phylum Chordata; class Lepidosauria; order Squamata; family Anolidae; genus Anolis; species Anolis sagrei. Next base: position 216,145,277 of record NC_090022.1, on the reverse strand, counting down.
TCAGCTGCATTCAGTAACATATTGGTGACATCTCCTTGAAATATAGGATCCTGTCAGATTGACATTGCCTTTTACAAAGCATGTTTTTGCTAGCAATAATTTTCCACATTGCCTTTCTAGAGATGATTGATTATACCAGACTTCAACATGATTGAGCATAGTATCCTTGTGGAATGCCACAGAGTATAGAAGGACCTGTATTGAAGAGTTTCCACTCCTACCTTAAGTGTTGTTATTGAAAAGTAGCAAGGGTAGGCTTTTGCTCAACTCTGTCCAAGTATGACATTCTACAAGGGATACTCTTGTTTTCAAAGTTTCCATTGAGCAAGAGCCCGTTACTCATAATTTAAATGTGTTACATACCGCCACTTCCCTGTCCCATAATGAATTTTCTCTGGTAAAAAGAAAGAAAGAAAAAATATATTTACTCTATTTTTGTATCCTGCCTTTCTCTACCCCAAAGGGGACTCAAGACAGCTTTACATATAGCAGCTATTCAATGCCTTTAGACAACAAACAGAATACACTTAGGTTAAAAAAATTAAAATTAAATGAACATTAAAACATAGAAAACATTGCATTCACTATTAAAACCACACCATTCTCAATCATAATCCAGTGCCGTTCCAAAGATCAATTGCATTTATTTTGAGGCTATCATTGTACTATAGATTAATCTCTAAAAGGCTTGACCCCAGAGCCAGGCTTTCACTTTCCTTCTGGGAGCCAGGAGGAAGGGAGCTGCTCTAATATCACCGGGAAGGGAGTTCCACAGCCAAGAGGCCCCCACTGAGAAGGCCCTGTCTCTCATTCCCACCAGACCCACCTGCGACGGAGGTGGGACCGAGAGCAGGGCCTCCCCAGATGATCTTAATATCCACAATGGTTCATAGGAGAAGATATGTTTGGACAGGTAAGCTGTCTGTTTAGGGGTTTTTAGGCTAAAGCCAGCACTTTGAATTGTGCTCGGTTGCAAACTGGCAGCCAGTGGAGCTGACACAGCAGGGCGGTTGTATGCTCCCTGTATGCTGCTGCAGTGATTGTGTGCTTTTTTCTGGAACCCTATATTTGTATAGGAATCCATGCAACTGATTTTAATCATTTCTGCTTAACTATCCCTCACATTGGTATGATTCAGACTGAAAATAAAATGGAGTTTCTGAACAACTTTTATTATTGCTTCTGGTGATTCATGTTTCTTTATACTGAGTCTCCTGGTTTAGAAATCCTCTTGAATTTTCCCATTGCCTACAACAGTTTTTTCCCCACAGAGACTTTGACCATCTAAACATAATGGTTTACCAACCCCAATAAAGCATTCTGGCAGAGCCAGGATTCATATGGACTGGAGCACAGCTTGACTTGTGAGGCCAAGCATGTAATCTTGTGAGTCTTGGGGAAATTGTTAGCTCTGAATTCCAGGTTAAATAAATGGGTTTGAGGTATCCTAAATTGGCTATCAAAGTCTTGAGGGAATGCAATCCCGACTCCTGTGGGGAAATATAAAGGAGAGACTCTTTTGTCAAGACTCCATTTAAATTTGCTTTTAGTCCCCACTGTGTTGGCTATGGGATACTTAATAAGAGTAAATCCTAAATTCTGTTTATTGACAATATGGTGCAGCATCCTTTTTAAAATACGTGGCTTGTGGCTAATGTCTATTTTTTTCTAAGAGGTACTCTTTATTCATATCCCCCTCCTTTAAAAAAAAAAGTCTTTGGATTCCCCTTTATTTCAACCAGGCTCTAATCAGTCAAAGTTAGGGTGCATCCACATAGTGGAATTGATGCAGTTTGACAAACACCTTAACTGCCCTGGCTCAATGCTATTGACACTTTAATCATGGGAGATGTAGTTTTACAATGTAGTTTCCCTTCTCTGCCAAAGGGTGCTGGCACCTCACCAAAATGCAGCGCTCAAGATTCCACAGTATTAAGCCCTGGCAGTTGATGTGGTGCAAAATTGGATTAATTCTACAGTGTAAACCCACTGTCAGTCACCTCCTTAAGCAGGCAATTTAAGCAAAGACTATTTAAGAAACAAGTCTGAGTTCTATCAGAGAGCAGGTAGACCCAAAATGAGGATGGAAAGTCAAGAAGCAGTTCAAAGTTTAAACCAGTAAAGCTTGAATCATGGATTAAATAAGTTTGCATTGAGAAAGAACAAGGGGAGGATGAAACAAGTTCAATCTTCAGAGAGTTAGAGTAAGAATGAAGGTATTTAGGAAGAACTCACAAGGCCTGAGATAAATAAGTTCTGAGAGTGCTTTGGACCACCAGAAGATCCAACCAGTCCATACTTCAGGAAATAAAGCCCGACTTGTCATTGGAGGGAAGTATAGTAGAGGCAAAGATGAAGTACTTTGGCCACATCATGAGAAAAAAGGAAAGTTTAGAGAAGACAATGATGCTGGGGAAAATGGAAGGGAAAAGAAAGAGGGTCTGACCAAGGGCAAGATGGATGGATGGCATCCTTGAAGTGACTGGATTGTCCTTGAAGGAGCTGGGGTTGCTGACGACCAACAGGGAGCTCTGGCGTGGGCTGGTCCATGAGGTCAAGAAGAGTCGGAAACGACTGAACAAATGAACAACAACAACAAATCTTAAACAGAGGTTGAATTAAAAATTGGGGAAAGATACACACACACCCCTCAGTTATGTACTGGACCTCATATATTCCCATGTGAATTTGCTTATATTTATATTAAGATATTTGCATGTGCGCATGTATGGAGGGATAACTTCCACCAAATGTCCCCCATTCACCCTTCATCTTCATCCATTTCATAAGAAGTATGAGGAGCATCTTAAATATCTGGGTATGTTTACCCTGCAGAAGAGAAGGTTAAGAGGACACATGATAGACATGTATAAATATGTGAAAGGATGTCACTGTTGTAGTACAGCCTGAGGCTGATGAGTTCACTGATGGTTTGTAGAGAATTGTAGGATTTCCTGTGGGATTTCCTGGGGCACAAAGTGATGAAGATTCAAGTCAGGGAAATGGTGGTTCTTTCTGGGAGAAACCTGGCTCGGAAAGTGCAGGACATCAAGGTCAGTCAGAGGAACCAGAAACTGCAACACTAGATAAGGAGTTGGGCAAAGAGCTAAGCAATACGGAAAGCACCCAGAGAAAACACCTGGAGCCAGGCCCGTAGCCAGGATTTCGATTCGGGGGGGGGGGGCTGACTTTGTTTTGGGGGGGGGGCTGAGTCCGAGTGAAAGAGGGTCTACCCTAGCAAACCTTTTGTATCGTTACCCCAATACCCCCATGCATATGGGATATATTGAGCATGGTGATCAGATCATGATAATCATAAACATAACAGTTTAAATAATGTACCAGTAAGGCCTTTTCGCAAACCACCGTGAGAATTTCGGGGGGGGGGGCTGAAGCCCCCCAAAGCTCCCCCCCCCCCCCCCAGCTACATGCCTGCCTGGGGCTACAGAGATCAACAAAAGTCTTCATTTACAGATTAAAGCAGAAAATTTACAGCACCGGTCAGAGCAATTACGTGGGAAAGTTGGGGAGAAAATTCATGGGGAAAAATGACTTCATGGGTGCCTATTAATCAGCAAGTTGTTGACCTAAGAGTTACTTCGGGCATCATAGCGTTCAAGTGAGAAGCTAGGCCTGAGTTCTCCAGTTCTTGTTTCAAGTCAAGACTTGGTTTTGGATTTAAGTATCCTGTAAGTTTTCTATGTTATTGTTTTTGTATCCCTGCTAAAGTTTTACTAAGTATAGCTTTTGCTTGTGGACTTATGCTGTACTTGTGATTTTCTGGCTATTCCTGGACTGTGTTACCTTGGGATTTGCATGAGGCATTTGGATTACTGTTTGATTATCCCTTATTGCTAACCCTTTTTTTGGATTATACATCGTCTTTCTTTATTCCAGATTTTTCATATATTTTATGTGTTTTTACAATAAACTCTTTGCTTATACTCTGGACTCTTGTGTGGTGCTGTGGTCATAGGTATTTCCAGGCCTGGGTTGCAACAGTCACAAGGAAGAGGGAGCAGGTTTGTTTTCTGCTGCCCTTGAAACTAGGACTTGGAGCAATGGGTTCAAATTACAGGAGAGGCAATTTCACCTGAACATTAAGAAGAACTTCCTGACTGTACAAGCTGTTCAACAGTGGAACTCTCTGTCTCAGAATGTAGTGGAAGCTCCTTCCTTGGAAACTTTTAAACAGGCTGGATGGCCATCTGTCAGAGAAACTTTGATTGTGCTTTTCCTACATGACAAGGGGTTGGACTAGATGACCCATGTGGTGTCTTCCAGTTCTATTATTCTATGATTCCATGATTCTAAAGCTGTGAGGATGGTGGGGGACCATATCCTGGGACTGATAGGTCTCTGTGTGGACTTGCTGTTGTGGGATTTTTAACCCACTTTTAAAATGTCGATTTTGGCACTGTCTGGAAGTGCTGAGAAACAATCAGCACTGAAAAAAAATCAGATCAGCTTGAATACCAAAATAGTTAAGGAATTACTTTTAATAAAAATGTACATACCCAACAAGCTCCACTCCTTTTCAGATGGTGCATTAAACTAAGCCAGGAAAAATAATAATACAACCTCCTTTCTGTCAAATCATCAAGAGCACAAAGGGATGGTGTTTGCATGTTGAACTTACAATAATAGCATCTGTGGATACTGAAATACACCGAGAGAATAAAAACTGGGTCAACACCTTAATTTGGAAAATATGTAAACAGAGAAGTCATTCTAAGAGACAATCAGATAAAATATCATCATACAACTGAGACTGCTGAAAATTTGGCTGAAATATTTAATTGGGATTTGTAAATGTACAGAAAGAATGTGATAAACAGTGCGAGCCCAATATCCAAAGGGTTATGGGAAAAATGGTTTGGATTAATAAACAAGAACAGTAAAGCAGCATATGCCAAATGGTTTCATTACCATGTTAGTCAGGGAAATGGTTCCTAGTCAATATTAGCAGTAACTAACAGAAGTTAGTTCCCATAATGGAGTGGTAAAGTCAAGGAATATAAGTCTATTAAAAAGCAATTGCCATATGCTGAAGAGAATAGTTTAAATTTTTCAAATTATTTCTTAGTAGTTCTTCAATGCAATTTCAGAAACACCTTTTTATTTAGAAAATAGAAAATCCTTTATATAGAAAATAGAAAAATCCTTAGCCTAGCTTTACTGATCTTCACTTTTCCAGGAAGGAGAGTGCTAAAGATTGTTTACTCCCCAATAATATTATTTTCTTCTCTAGGGATGTCATCACATTGAAGCCAAGAAACTTTGGAACAGCAGGGAAAATTGTAAGGCAGTGTCTCACTGCATTCCCTTATTGTCAGGGGTCATGGGGGTCATGTTATCCCTACCCACAATGTTTCCCCACCCACTGTTCCCCACTTCCTCCTGCTTCCTCTTCAGCTTCTTCTATGAGGAGTCAGGTGCATACCCAACTCCTCTGGGCTCTGTTTCTCTGCACTACCAGCATGCTACTGGCATGGAACCCTAGGAAGCCCTGCCGGAAGTAGCCCTACATTATATCATGGGCTCTGGGGGACTCTATGCCAGCAGTGTGCTGGCAGTGCAGTGAAGAGAGGAGAAGATCCTTTTCGGGTTTAATGAGATAAGGTTCTTATTGTGAAACTCATATTCAGCCTCTTCGCAGCCCATCTTCCAATAGATCCCAATAACCTTGCCAAATAAATTGAGAATTTTAAAAGTCAATTTTTTTTTTTACAGTAAGAGTGCTTCAGCAGTGAAATCAGTTGCCTAGAGAAGTACTCTTCTTTTGTTGACAGTTTAAAAGAGACTTCCTGGAGCACTGAGTGACACTTGGATTTAACATCCCATTCTGTGTTTAGTCCCCAAAGTTACGAATACTTACTTAATTGAACAGTGTCTTGAAATTCATAGCATCACCATAAGTCAAGAAATGACTTGAAGGCTCAAATACACCATAAATTCTCATTGAAGATACATTTTTACCTTTCACCTGTAGACCTTTTTTTCTCACTATAAAATCAAAGCAAAGTTTCCATCTTGGCCTCATTCTCCTTAGCTCTAATATGTGCAGGGCACCTGTTCTTGTTTCCAGTGATTGGAAGGAAGAAAAGTATGGTGGCAGTGTTGCAACAGAAGGGGAAGAATAGAAAGTAGCAATAATAGTAAATGTTGGACATTTGTATCCCGCCCATATCAGCCTGAAGGCAACTCAGGGCGGCATACAAGTCGGCAACAATTAGATGCCATATATACAAAAATACATACATCGATAAAAAGCAAAACAAACACCACAATACATTTAAAACCATAAAAACAATGAATAATAAAAATTATTAAAACTATGTGAATGTAAAAAGTCTCCTAGCAGTGGACAATGTTGTGAATGGGTTAGAAGTAGGTTTATTTAATCTTTCTCATTTAAAAAAACCCCTGCAATTACCAGTATTTTTCAGATCAAACTTGTGGTTCCTTGTGAGTATTCTTTATATCAAATAACCATTAGAAGGCAGAATAGTTCATTATCCTCACCGAGGAACTGTCAACAGTGGAGATATTGCTTGCTTGGAATTAGAGTGATTGGCAGTTAATTTCTGCATCAGCAGCAACAGCAAAGATCTCAAAAGCAACACTTTGACTCAATTTAACTTCTGGAAATGGTATTCCTTGAGTGAATGTTTGTAATTGTTGCTATGGCAGATAGTGGTTAAGAATTGAGACAAAAGATCTTTGACATGTGTAAAATGAACAGATCCAACAATGACGTGCCGCCTTCTCTTTGCTGTAGAACACCTTTCAGCTTTGGTTTTCTTGAGTTAGAAATTCAAGACACTTCATGTGTTACAACTTTTTCAAAAAGCTTCTCTGTGCTATGAAGAAGTTTTTAGGGGGAAAATTACCATTTCTGATAATAGACACCTTTTAAGAATTAAAAAAAAATGTTGTGCAGCCTCAACCGGGGATCTGTAAACACAAGTCAACAGCCCTCAAATCATTTCATCCAAAATCATTGATTTTAGTGAAATTACTCTAAAGCCAAGTATATGATCAGAACATAACCTGTTCTAGAAACAAGATTGCTTTGTTGTGCCAATCATCATTGGACTAGAGAATAACAACCCACATTTCTACCAGAAATCTGTAAAGATTTTTTTTCATTACGCATAATCACTTTCCAAGCTACAGGCACACCAATCATTACTGCTGCTTTCTTATTGCGATTAATATACCCTTGCCTAGTGCCCATTCGGCTTCCCTGCCCTCATTAAGAAATCTCTTGTTTAAAACTTATAGGGCAAAAAGTTCTCTTTTGATTTGTGGCTTTCTCTATAGAAACTGACTACAACACACATTCATGCATTTGTCATTGCTAGGCACACATCCAAACAGTAAGAACAACAAAATAAGTCCTAGACATTGGCATTTAAATAGCAGTTTCTTTTATTTTTCTTCCCCTGCACTGGAAATGCCATAGCTTTTCATTTTTTTTCCTGGATGCCAATGGGTAAATTATGAGATTGAGGCAAAACCAAGCTTATTTACTTTATTATTATATGCATATAGATTTTGCCTCATGTAGACAAGCACATTCAAGTATTATTTTTTATATATATAATAATTATTATTATCTCTTTGTGTCTGTCTGCTCCTCAGATAGTGCTTTTAAAAAAAGTATAATCCAAGAAAGTTTTAACTTGTAGCATGTACAAATAACAATTTATTTTCAATTCCCAATTTAGAATGATGCAGAACTTGGGATGAATAAACAATACAATACAGTAGGATTTGTTGTTTGATACTTATCTCTATTACTCATAAAAATCATCTTCTACTCCTTCCCAAATATCCGAAAGTCACTGAATCCCCTCCAACATTGGAAACTAAGCAGGCTCAACCTGCATGGATAGGAGACTACCAATGAATACTAGCTGCTGTATGCTGTAATTCAGAAGAAGAAAGCAACAAAACCACCTCTGAGTATTATTTGCCCAAGAAAACCCCTCAAAATTAAGGAAGCCATCATATGCCAGTAGGCAACTTGAAGGCACACACATCTTCTTGTTTCAATTGTTTCGCTTATTCAAGGGAGAGATAGATTAGAATATCCCATTTTCTTGTGGTAAGTTTCTTTAAGACAGAGACCCTTGTACTAGATATTCTAAATATTCTCATAGGGCTTAAATATTCTCTAGGACACCTGGGGACCCACATGTTGAGAACCACTGATGTAGATGGAGTTGATCTGTTCCTTTATATAACCTGAGTCAAAATAACTAGCCATTAAGCCTGTGCAAAATTATTGCTAGTTGAATCATATTGGTTAAATATGATATGTGGACATGGTCCGCACCAAGTGCTTAAGAATCAAAACTTACCCATTTTTAATTTGAATTTTATAAACCACAAAAGCCTCCCAAAGTCATTCATTTTCAGCACAAGCAAGCAAAGTAAAGCCAAAAAGGCTGACATTCCTATTTAAATTAATAGCCTCTCACCATTAGAAAGGGAAGCAGCAGGGAGAAATCAGAGTTCATTGGGAAACAGTCTGAGAAAGCACAGAATTCTTGGAAATGTAGTTTGGGAAGGTGAGGATCTCTATGCCAGAGAATTCAAAAGGCCTTTACCAAAACTACATTTCCCAGAATTCTGCTCAGCATCAGAAATCCCCAGTCAGGATAGGGGAGAGATTTGTCCCTTCATAGCAGCAGCTAGGCAGAGTTCCAATAAATTATTGAATATGGAAAGAGGAGGACTGACTGATACTTCTAGTAAGTAAGTCTCTGTGCTGGGTTGGGAAGAAATCTCTAAATAGAAGTTCTGTTGGTTAATATGAGAGACATTCAATGAGACAGGTGTGACTTCTTTAAAAAAAAATTGTGATTTTTTTTTAAAAAAGCATCCCTAAAATCAGTAGATATATGAATATTTCCAAATGTTTTTTTGGAGGGGTGGGGAGTGATCCCTTGCTGTCTTGTGTCATTATATAGAAAATGCAAGGAGATAGCTCTTATATCTTTTCTTTAAAAATGTTTATTAAAAAATGAAAATTACCCAAAGCTCCATGGATAAGTGAAATGCTCTGAAACTTGATGGGCTAACAGTGGTGAATGTGTTCTACCACTGTAGCAAGTTTTACCTCTAATAACTGTAAAAATAGGGGTGAACTGTGCCTCTGAATTTTCCCCACTTACATAATTAATATAATGAAAAAGTAACTAAATTTAGTTACTCTTGTTTTAGTAATGAAATTTTCACTAACAATACTTTAGAAATGCTTTAGAAATGAGACACCAGCATCCCCTAATTTTGTAATGAGATTGAAACATTTTTTCATCGATGCACAGCCCTACTAGTAGCCATCACATGTCTATGAGTAAAATGTCATTTTCCCAAAGTGTTTTCTTACCAGTGGGTGTTAAATTTTGATAGATTATTACTCCCATGTGTACAAAGTTTCTGGTAGGTAATAATTTAAATCCCCTCTCAACAGTGGAAACACTTGTATCAAGTGACACCTCCTTAGCTTCAGATGAATGCAATGGCAAAACCCCCCTGCATAAATCTTGCCAAGAAACTTCTATAATAGTTTCATCATAAGTTGAAGTTGTCTTGAAGACACATATCAAAAAAGCACAAGCAGATACACATATCTGAATCTTAAATAAATGATACATGTTTAAACTCTCAGTGTCTCTCATTTCTAAATGTCTCTCTCTCTATATATATATCTCACAGTCATCAAGTTCAGTCCTTCTCTCTCCCATCAAGGCTCAAAGGGAATGTGCTTATTTATTGGCTTCTACTCTGCTTCTACTCTGCTGCATAAGTTCACCTGATACATGTTTAGGAAAGAAATAATACAATAATTCCATGGAAGACCCAGAGTTGTTTTTGTTAAAAGCCAATAGCTTTGTATTGGTTAGCAAGAATTGAGGCTGACTGACTGCTCAAATTAGAACTGCCGCGAGAGCCAAATCCACACTACATGTTTTCATCAGCTAGTCTTCTTTGATGGCTCCAGTTTGTTAACTCTGTCTACTGAACATCAGCGATCGCTCCTGGAAACTGAAATGTGTTGCTAACTGAACTGTGGGCTGCATTAGTGCTTGGAACTAATATGTTCTCCAGGCTGCACAGTAGGAACACAGCAGGTGCAAGGTAAAGGCAATAATAAAAAATTGAGCAAACCTTAAGTGCTATGATTATTACTGTGGACCAGTTTTTATCTGCCCTTTAGAAAGTGTGCTTCTTGCTTCAGGAAGTATTGATGGCTAAATTAGTCCTCTATTTTCTTTGCTGGTGATGGGAGAAATTACATGCTGGAAAAGGAAAGGAAAGAAAGGAAAGATTTTGTATGCCTGGATAAGAGAAAACAAAAACAAATGTAGAGTTTCCTACTGATGTTAACAGATGTTTAAAGAATACTGAGACAATTTAAATTTATACCATGTAAATATGTAGAGCGGTATTTGCTGCATAATGAAGCAATTCAGAACCCTTCAAGATTAGCTGATATGCCATAATTGTGAATGGATGATAGAAATCAGATACTGCATTACAAGGCTGACCACTGAAGAACTGCAAGCAGCAAGCATGAGAGATGGCATCAAAATTGAGAGATGGCTCTCACTGTTGCTCCAAACTCTGGAGAGTCTCTTTAGATTTACTTCAGCTGGGGTGCAGAGAATTGTTGTGAGCTTTGATTTTAACTGCAAAACACCATGCTAACTGCTATAATTCCAAAAGATTTGCAGAAAAAAGCTAGAAAAGTTTCCAAAAGAGCCAGCCAGAATGTGAAGACTACATAATATATCTGTTCATTTGCTCTATAGTTGTGAATGGTGTACATAGAGCTATAGCAGAACTGCAGAAAACGTATCCATGAGTAGATCTCTTGCATCCTGCTGTTTGAAATGGAGTCATTCCCAGCAGGTGTTGATTGCCAACCCAGGAATGACTCAATTTCTGCCTCTTATCATATCCTCCCACCATTTTCTGATACAATATTAAAACAGTTGCCACAGTAGCAGGACTTCATGCAACCATCCAATTCTCCCACCGACTACTCTAGAAGTACTGGTTCCACAATCACTTGTACGTTGTCTTTTCAACTAAAATTGCAAAAAAAAAAAAAAATCGATTACCCTGACACAGATGCATTAAGAAATAATAAATGCATCACCATTTAGAGATAAATTAGTAAAATGTCAAAGAAATGTATTTTTGAAGGAAAAATATGAAGGAAATATCACCATCCCTCTTATTTCTGATTCAAATCTTCCTGTGGAACTGTAACTGAAAGGTCACCATCACCTACACTGAAAAGGGAGACATCACGAGATTCATGGGAACCCTGGCATTGGCAGATGCTCAAAAATCTTTGGGGGAAGGGGATGAGGTAAAGGAGACTGATACCACAACAACCTTTTAAGGATCAAGTGGCACTGAACTGAACAGTCAGGAAAAATACTCCTCTGAAACTGAGTGGAAAGCACTGATATAAAAGAGAGAAAATGGCATATAGAATTAAAAATTACAGAACAAACATACTCAAACTGCAGCACTTCAACTGTTTGAGTTTCCAACTCCCAGAATTATTGAACAACCTGGCTAGAGCTTCAGTGAGTTGGAGGTCTAAACAACTAGAGGGGGCAGTTTGAGGGTGCCTGGTGTAGAAAACAGACTGTGGAGCTTTTAAGGATTTGCATTTTTCAATGACTGTGCTTTCTGGTATCTATTTTTGCCAAAATTCAAATTTTGCATTTTTTGTGCAGAAAACAACTTTTTGTGTACAGGAAACAGCTTTCTCTGTTGATTATTTTCCTGCACAAAAAGTCTGGATTTTCCCTCCTCGTGATTTCTGGAACTTAAGAAAAATATTTTTAAAGCAATATTTTAATGTTTTAAAATATTATTTCTAATGAAAATTTTGGATGCTACTTTAATATGTTCTCAACATAAGAAAAAGAGTTGTTAACAATGGAAAAATCAAAAGACTACAGTGCTATTGATAAGATAGAGATGTGGCCAGGCATACTTGTTCAATTCCTTAATTTGTTTTTCTTCTGTTTTGAAGGAGGTTTGAGGAAGAGTGAGCATGCTCAGTGGGCTCTCCATGCTTACTAAATGTTGGACAAAAAGCAAGTGTGGCTGAATAAAGGAAAACAGAGCAAAGGAGATAACCAGAAGGCAGAGTTAAACTGATTGACTATACCAGGACCAACCCATGATGGGTCGGATGGGCACTCCCCTGCCTGCTGGATGGCTAACCCTCCTGTACCCACTTCCTTCCCTGACCACACCATAATGGCTGACATGTAGGATCCATGCCATGGTCAGAGACTGCCACAACGTAGGTGATGGGAAGGGAGAGTAATTGCCGTCCCATGTCTCCAGGCTGCCCAATCCTGGACAACACTCATGGCAGTGAGAACAGTTGCTGCTAGGTCCATTTTAGAGTGGGTTCAAATGTTTAGATGATCCAAAAGTTGGGGGAGATTTTAAATCCCGGGCCAAAATTCAGAGTATCCTGTGACTTTGGTTTACAAGTAGGAAGGCTGCATTAAGATGGCCTTGAACTGCTTTATCCCTTATCAACTTTGTGCAACATTTAGCTGCTACAGAGCTTATCCAGGCCTCTTCCTAGCTAAGTGGTTGACATAGATGTGACCAGAGTGGCTGAAAACCTGAATAAGGATACTCCAATCTATTAAATATAGTTGCAGGGCCCACTTCTACTAACCATAAGATCATTTTCCTGGCATTTCAGCCCGACTGGTTTTAGCAGGATAAGGCTTTTTGTTAAAGCGCAAGCCAAGTTTTCTTACAATTCTTATAAAATTTCATAGTAGCTTACACCAACCAATTTTACTGTCTCAATTTAACATTAGCATACCTTTTAACCTAACAAATGCAATGCTACAAAAACACGAGACTCTACGAAGTTTTGTTTATCCAAGTAATATTTTTGTTTACTTGACATCCACATTAACAGAGCTAATTAACAACTTAACTTAACCAGTGCTCTAGATATATTGCCAGTTCAGCACAAATAGTTTCCAAAAGAGAATTAAAACACATAGTATTCTAAGGAAGTATTACCTTTATTCACACTGGAGTTATATTTTTATTTTGAGAAAATGGCCAGCTAGTGAAGAAAATACTGCAATAACTTGAGAAAGATGGGCACATGAAGCCATAATGAAGCTAAAAAAAGAAAAAAAAATATTAAAAATTTAAGCAACAGATGCTGGAAGAAGTTGGGTTTCTGACTATGTTGCTTGGAGGACTATTTTAAGCTCCTGAAGTAAAAGGACTCCGGATTGACAAATGCCATATTTATGCAATTCTAATGTGCACTTTTTTTGGTTAAATGGCCCTGCCAAAATTGGGGTGCACATTAGATTCACTTAATACTCCTTGGGAGCTGGCAAAGCGGATGGTGAAGGGGCAGGCTGGTGAAGCAACCAGCGAAAGGCAAGCCAGCAAAATGGCCAATGAAGGGGTTAGCCAGTGAAGTGGCTGGAAAAGGGCCAAGCCATTTAAGTGGCCAGTGAAGAGGCAAGCCAGTGCAGTCAGCTGGCAAAAAGGCGAGTCACATAAATGGCTGGCAAAGAGGTGAGCCAGCAAAAGGTATGTCAGCAAAGGGAGCTGGTGAAAAGTGAATGGGCAAAGTGGTGAGTGGTCCCAGGAACCAAGGAGGAAGATGCAAAGGCAGCTACAAAGGCAGCAAGGAGGGGCCTCATTGGATCCTGGAGCCTGCAGCAAACAGCCGGCGAAGACACCATAGCTGCCTTCGCAACTTCCACCTTGGCCTGCCAGAGTCACTTCCTCGCCATCCGTAGAGAAGGAGGAGGTGGTGAAGGAGGCCTCCTTTGTCCTGGTTCACCAAAGCCTCCCTCTCATTGGAGCCAGCCTTGGCTCTGCCACTGCAAAGCTCCTTTCCTTTTTCTCTCTCTCCCATCCACACTTCCTCCTCTCTGCCTTTTCCTTCTTGTACTTTCTTTCCATTCTTTCTCATTCTCTGCCATTTCTTTCAATGTTCCTTCCTCTCCTTCTTTCTTGTACCTTCTTTCTATTTCCTTTCTGTCTCTGCCTTTTCTTTCAAGGCTCATTTTTAGCCTCCTTTCTTGTTCCTTTTTTCCATTCTTTCTCTCTTTTTGCTTAATTTTTCAAGGCTCCTTTCTCCCTTTCTTTCTTGTACCTTCTTTCCATTCTTTTTCCGCTGTGCATTACATTTGCCAGCAAATCCTTTTTTCTTTCTTTGCTTTTTTTGGTTTTGAGTGTTGAAAACTGAGGTGCACTAAATTCGAGTAAATATGGTATATTCATTATTATTCAATAATAATAATAATAATAATAATAATAATAATAATAATAATAATCAGTATCTTTATGCATACATCTTATAAGTGACAGAAGAGAAGCCCCCCCCCAATTGAAAGCAAAGCAATGTAATACTAAATGAAGAACACAATAAACTTTGATAAGCAAATGGAGAAATGAATAAGGTTTTTGGAATGAAGGTAACTGAAGCAACAAAATATGTAAACAAAAACACGACATATTGTGAGAGATCATCTCAGTGGTATGCAGCATGATAACTGAGCTTTATTGTTCAGCATACTGGCTCACTTCATAATGAATTGATAATACTACAAATAGAAAAGTAATCTGAAATCTTATTCTGCTGGGAAAAAAATTGAGTTAACTTTGTATTTTTCTCGGAATATTTGATTTAAAAATGATGGGTGTATACTCCAAATGCAGTATATATTCCAGACCAACAAACCGACCAAGCCACCAACAAACCATTTGTTCATCTAGCCTAGCATTCTATTAGATAGTAATTTGCCTGCTAACCCCCGAAATAACGAGACCACACACAAGTATTTGGGTTTAAATATGGGCAACTTTTATTCATTGTTACCTATTGAACTTTGACCAGATCTAAATCTATGGATCCTGAACTTGGTGGCAAAGCCGAGGTAGCGTCCCTGCCCGGCCTACCCCTCGGCTAGTTAGGGAGAAACCCCCGGGTCCCCAGGGAACCTAATCCTGGCAATCTCAAAGGAAAATGTGTTGGAGAAATCCCTCTCAGGGTATCTGAGACCCGACTCTCCCCATTCCTAGGCCATCAGAATTTCCCTCACCTCAACAAACTGAACCTTAGGTGAGTGTTTTAGTTAATGGCCTTCACCCCTGAAGGGGGTGCCTTGGACGTATACCAAATTTTAGCTTTTATTAACTCTTTACCGAAATCACCTATTTAATGCCATACCATCCCCAATTTGCCCTGCAACAGTATAGCGTAGGCGAAAAAACCCTCGTAGAGGGGAAAAAATTCCTACCCGGCCCCTTAACGGCAACCCTAATATACTGTTTAACGGGCGGGAGTGGTGGGTCAATGCTCGGATGCAGACTGAATAAGGGGGCAGGCCAGAGCCAAAGGCCTGGCCCCGCCCCCTTTACAATAGTTCCACTGGAACTCATTACTGTCTCTTCGGGTGAAGAGGCAAATTGCTTCACCAGCCCAGCTTCGCCGGTCAGGTAAAGCTCCTTTCCATGACCAAAAGAAGCCTTCTTCAATCTCACTGCTTGAGATCCATTCATTCGAGCTACCAAGAGGCAATTTACATGCAACATGTGAAGTGACCATATGACCTCTTCTTCTGAAATCAAAATCCATTGACAGTTGTCGGCAGTGCAAACTAGACCAGATGTACAAAGCAACAGGGTAGTCTCTCAGTCATGATAATTGAATCTAATCTACTTCCCAAAGCAGATATCAGGTAGGGGTTTCTCATTATCTAGTCCTAGAATATTAGCTTCAGATAACATAGGGAAGGTAGTGAACCATTTTTCTTTTCACATGAAAATTATTGCACATGTTAATACATCGTTTCTATTACTTGCATGTTATTTGCACAATGTACAGGCAGTCCCCAAGCTATGAACAAGGTTTCTTCTTAAGTTAAATTTATATTTAAGTCAGAACAGGTACATTTTTAAGTGTAACCTCAGCCAACAACAACAACAACAACAACAATCAGCATCTTTATGTATATTCTGCCCTATTTTCCCGGGGAATCTCAGGGTGGATTCCAATATACAAAAAGGCATACCTTCGATGCCTCCATAAAACAAACAAATGCCAACATAATAATCCTGCATAAGCCCACATATGAGTACAACATTAGAACCTAACTTCAATAAATCAAACAAAATATGATCAAGCAAAAATTATATAATAACATAAAATCTGAAGACAAAACGTTCACAATTAATTTACAAGGGCCCACTAAGGTTCACAAAGTTGATTGTGTGGCCAGAGATGGTAGCTGGGCTAACACTGAATGACAGAGCACAAATACAGTAATAATTCCCAAAGCAGAGATAAGATGGTGGTTTCTCATTATCTAGTCCTAGTATATTAGCTTCGGATAACATAGGGAAGGGTCAACACTTCTGTGGTATTTGTTTTGCTGTCTGTGCTCTTGTCCAGAAGATTTCACCTCACTTTCTATACCTGTGATAATTGGATTTTGAAAAATTTGGCTGGTTGTGGAAACAAGAATTGATGATAGAGCTTCAGTGGAGACATCTTTTCCCCATGATGACTCTTCCAGGAATGAATTTCCCTTCCAAGGGGTAGATCTCTCTCAATTTCTGTTGTCTCACCCCTGTTCTTAACTATGAGTAATTTATAAGTCAGATATTTGCAACTTGGGGACTTCCTGTACTTAATGCACATGTTATCCCCCATTAATTAAACATTTTTGTGAGCATTTTTGATGAATATATATACATTTTAATTTGTTCACCATTTAAATTGGCAAATTGTTTTATGCATTTTATTTCTCTAAAATTCCCTTTAAATGGCTTCACAAATAGTTTTCATATCAAAAACACTATGAGAAAGCTAGTTTCACTGAGATGTTTGATTCTGATGATTTCCCCTATTCTAATGCAGGACATGAGAGAAACATTTATGTTGTAGGCAAGGGTGATTACAACTGTGGCCATAGGGAACAGTGGATGTGGTTCATTCAGTCTATTGGGTGGGTTCATGCAAACTTTTCTAAGGACTGACCCTGGGAGCTTCTTCACATGACTTTTGTTGTACAATTATTTTGTGATCATTATTGTGATTTTTTATATATATAATTTGTTTCCAGGACAACCTGTATTGACTCAAACAACTACTGTGTTATCTGAGGATTAAAGTAATCAAAGGTTTCTAAAAGTCAGTGAAACATAAACTATACATGTATTTTAAGTTAGCTAAATTGTACCCTGAAATGATGATGATCAAATTTTGATTACACAAACCTTTCCGTAGAATGCGAAAATCAGTTCACAATTGAAAACACATCACAAGAATTGCCTCTTCAATTATCTAGCTTCATGTTTGTTAATTTTCGCATTGTTTCAAATGCCATTTTATGGCACAGTTAGAAGGGGATATATTGATGTTAAACAGAAAATGAATTAGACTTCCCTTTCAATTTCATTTTGTGGCTTTCAGCTAGACTTAATAACACTTACATTCAACTTTCAAATCACCAATCCGTAATAGTTTCTCGTCACAAAGATATTTATGCTACATTATCCAAAACATAACTTCTACTAAAGATAAAGCTGAGTAGATTTGCAAGCTCATTCTAATAGCCCTTCTAAAATATTGCTACATTAAATCCATTTCCTCTGCCCCATTAATTAATGCTACATTTGTTTTTGCTTGAATTATTTAATAACATCTCCCCGCAAACCAAGTAGCCTTGTTGAAAGTGACACTTTATTTTCTGCTTGACTACTTGCTGCGTGAGCCAGAGCAATTTAAGCAAAGGATTTTGGTGTAGCACCGGGCACCCAAGAGAATACTAAATGTGCCTCTTTCATTAAGGAATCAAAAGTAAACTGTGGTAATAAACAGGAAAGTAATTTCAGCTGTGCTGATACAATAGTTGCTCCTGCCACTGCTGAGCCTCAAGCCATGCCGAGAGTCAAGTGTCGAGATACACCGAGCTTGTCACTCTCCAACTGGATGAAGCAGAGTGAAAAAGAACACATCGGAAAATGGCACTTAAACAATATCCATAGTTTTCTTCCTGTCTTCCTTTTCTTTGAACACCTCTAGCATCTCCCACCAAAGCATACTTGACCTTGTTTACAAAGACACTCCTTTTAGTTCAGATGTGCCACTTGGTATAATTCAGCCCTACAGATCAGAAAGGAAGGGATTAATCACAAAGTGTGCCTTTATTTGAGAGCAGTAGCTGCATCTGCATCTGCACTGATACTGTCTAGAAAACGCATGAAACAAATATCTAAATAAGTAAGGAGTATGCTTGGAATTGAGGAAGAATTGATGCTTTGGTGTGAGTCTACAAAAGCTTACGTGAAAATAAATTAGAACTTACTTCTAAGTAGTCATACTAGGGTTAGGCATTTGCTTCTATTTGTCCAGCCAGAAAGAGCTCTTCTTTGACTATCTCAGGCACAAGGCCAACTGGTTTCACCCATTAGCCAATCTATTAGTGTTGTTCCGTTGAAGACCAACCATGAAAAAATTAGCCCAGTCACAAAAATATGGTTTAATAATTGGCCATTTATTGACCCAACTTTCCAAATCAAACTCTCCTGGGCAACCACCAAGTAATTGAAGAGGAGCAACTAAAAGTGGGTCTATTGCTAAAGGCCAAATTTATTTATTTATTTGCTATACTTGTATACCGCTGTTTCTCAGCCTAGCCGGCGACTCGACGCAGTTTACAACAAAATATAACAATCAACAGTATACAGTTTAAAACCATAAAAACATAATACACAATTCATATATCAATAACAATCCAATTCATCTCCTAACTAAAATCGTGATCCAGTTTCGTCATCCATATTGCCAGTCCTTTAATCATTACATTCATTACACTGAGTTAACCAAATGCCTGTTCGAACATCCAGGTTTTTAATCTTCTTCGAAATACCATCAATGAGGGGGCTGATCTTACCTCCGTGGGAAGGGCGTTCCATAGCCGTGGGGCCACCACAGAAAAGGCCCTGTCTCTCGTCCCCGCCAGCCGCACCTGTGAAGCAGGCGGGATAGAGAGCAGGGCCTCCCCAGAAGATCTTAGGGTCCTGGTGGGCTGATAGGCCGAGATATGTTCGGATGTCAAATGTCAACCCATGACCATCTCCTTTGCACCCTGGACAAATCACCAAATCCTGAGTACAGACCCAACTCACATGGGTTGTAAATTCTTGCATGATCAATACAAGGAGACCCTTTGAAGTGTTCTCTCCCTAGGCTTTCCAACCATAGAAGACGCAGTCAACCAGTAATTCTAGCCCCAACAGTAATTCTAGCCCCAACTTTCCAAGCCATACAACCTAGTAGAGGGTCCTCTCCAGGGACCCCCCCCCCTTTAACCAAAGAGGGTTGCAAGCTGACCACCTGTTGTTACCCCCCCCCACCCCATTCCAATCCAAGGGAACCTGAAAATCAGACATCACCCTTATACAATCCTTACTCCGATAGATACAATACAGGGTAACCTACTCTAACACTCTAACCACTACACCACACTGGTTTTCACCTTTACTTTCAGCTGAGACATCAGCACTATTTGGCAGAGAAGAATAAAGATTTTGTAAAACTATAGTTTTAATGCTTCCATAGAACTGAGCCTGGAAGTTAAATTGTTGTCAAACTGGTGTCATTAATGCTGTAGTGTAGATGAACCATGAGTTACTTGACTTCAGGCAGGGGGAGCTGAAGTAAAATCCCATGCATATCAGCATTAAAAATTCATTTAGTTCAATGGGTCTTCAATGGGATGTAATACAAGTGCCACAAAATGATTACTATCCTGTAAAATCAGTATTCAATATTCTATAGTTTAGGGTAATTAAAAAGCTCAAATTTGTTTTAAAAAATAAAGTTCATATTCTATGTTCGTATTATGCGGAAAAGATAAAAGATTCAACTGATAATGAAACTACTGGAGCATTACCAACATGCTAATAAAACTCGCAAAATTAGAGTTAATGAATATTAATGTTATAATTAAGTTAATGAGGTAATAAGATATAATTAATTATTCATCTGGTTTAATTTGTTTCTGTGAAGTACTGTGGTTAAAAGAAATCCAGCTTTTATTCTTAAATGTTCATGTCATCAAGATTGATTCATAGTGTCAACTCTTATAGTCAAGTGAAGGAGAAAATCTTGGCATAAATGATGCTGCTTTTCTTGAAATGTCAAAAAACCCTGCTGGTTAATAGTATATAAGACTAAAATAATATTATTATTAATTAATGTTGTCTAGAGTAAATACTATTGGATTTTAAAACTAAATGCATCCTTCTCTCAACTACATAATTAAAATTCACACTAACACATTTGCACTCTTTAAGGGCAGGATGAGATTACAAAGAGTGAAAGAAACCCGAATAGCAAGATATGTGTACAAGTAAATGCAGTTTCATTTCCTTGGCCTTGGATCTGCTGAGAATGCAGGGTAAACAGGGACTTAAAGGAAGGGGGAGAGGAAAAATATGTGGCCAGATTCCAGGAAAGCTGGGGGGGGGGGGGGCAGAAATGGGAAATGAGGTGGTAACTAAATATTGAACTTGAGGGGTAAAGTCAAAAATAAAAATACGTGACATATGAAAGAAGGGGTGTGCATATATCTCATTCATGTCAACTAAATACCTTGCCTGAAATAAGCAGGGGGAGAAATGGTGGACGGGGCCAAATCTTTGCAGCATGAAAGAATACTGGAAGGAAACTGAGAGTCATTTAACAGTGTGATAGAAGGTAGGGAATACATCTGTTTCATTAAAAAAAACCTGAGTAAGACTGAGATCTTCCCTGCTCTCCTCTGCCACACACTTCCCTGCCTAATGTGATGAAGTGGCAAGATAATTCTAAGATGTTGTTGTTCATTCGTTCAGTCGTCTCCGACTCTTCGTGACCTCATGGACCAGCCCATGCCGGAGCTCCCTGTCGGCCGTTACCACCCCCAGCTCCCTCAAGGTCAGTCCAGTCACTTCAAGGATGCCATCCATCCATCTTGCCCTTGGTCGGCCCCTCTTCCTTTTGCCTTCCACTTTCCCCAGCATAATTGTCTTCTCTAGGCTTTCCTGTCTCCTCATGATGTGGCCAAAGTACTTCAACTTTGTCTCTAGTATCTTTCCCTCCAGTGAGCAGTCGGGCTTTATTTCCTGGAGGATGGACTGGTTGGATCTTCTCGCAGTCCAAGGCACTCTCAGAACTTTCCTCCAACACCACAGCTCAAAAGCATCGATCTTCCTTCGCTCGGCCTTCCCTAAGGTCCAGCTCTCACATCCGTAGGTTACTACAGGGAATACCATGGCTTTGACTAGGCGGATCTTTGTTGCCAGTCTGATGTCTCTACTCTTTACTATTTTATCGAGATTGGACATTGCTCTCCTCCCAAGAAGTAAGCGTCTTCTGATTTCCTGGCCACAGTCTGCATCTGCAGCAATCTTTGCACCTAGAAATACAAAGTCTGTCACGGCCTCCACGGTTTCTCCCTCTATTTTCCAGTTGTCAATCATTCTTGTTGCCATAATCTTGGTTTTTTTTTTACATTTAGCTGCAACCCGGCTTTTGCGCTTTCTTCTTTCACCATAGTACGTTATAAACTCGTAATCTCTTGACTGGTTATTTTAATGCATTCTTTATGAGGCTTCCTTAAGAGATAACCCAGGGCCCTTCTAGATGTGCCTCTATACGGGGAGGAACTGGGATATTTTATTCCAGTTCCTCATGGGATTGAGACCCCATATCTACCCAAAACCATAAGTTTTCCCGGGAGGGGGACTACATGCCTTCCTGGGTCAAACAAAAGGGCATGGAGCCAGCCCCCAATCCCATACTTACCCAAAAACATATGTGAAGGGCTTGGCTGCATGCTCAGGCCCCTCTGGCAAAAGCTCCTGGATTGTGAATAGGACACATCAGGAGATGTGTGTGTGTGTGTGTGGGGGGGAGCCTCCAAATATACTGACAAAGACTGTACAGGGCCCTTCTATACAGGCTTCGGTCCGTGGAGGAACTGGGATAAACTCCCGAGATTAAGGCCACCCCCTCAAACTCCAGACTTTCGAAGGGGGGGTTCCCTTTTCCCCCACAACCTCCCGATGCATCATTTTCATGTGCCAGGAGCTTTCATTGGGCCTGAGCATGTAGCCATTTCTCTCACATACGTTTTGGGGGTAAATGGGGGGCTGGGAGGGGCCATTTTTCTCTAGGCGCTTGGAGCCCAAAGAATCAGGATGACAGTGGGAATTCACTTCCGGGATCACGGAAGTAGTCCCGGGAGTCAATCTGTACAGAGCCCACACCTAAAAAGATCCAGACCTTACATTAAGGTTCATATCTTTCCAGGTGTCAAATTAATACAGAGTAAACTGGGAAATTACAATTTTCTCTGGATTCATTTGGGTTTAAATGAGGTGTCATTTGGATGCCTCAGGTAAACCTGTGACATGTCCCACATTTTGGGCCTGTCTGGAAGGGCTCTCATTAGCTACTGGTGGTGCAAAATGAAATATCTAAACTGCTGGCTGGACATAGACATCATATAATGCCAGTGACAAAATAATTGCACTGGCTGCCAATATTTTCTAATCCAGTTCTGGTGATAACGTTCAAAGCCCTAATTGGGTGGGGACTTGACACTGATTTTATCTGTGTACTGCTCTAAGATATTTTGATGTGGTGTGGGATATCCTGTCTCTTCCCCATTCCCCTCTTCCTCTTGCTGTATTTTTTGAATACATCAACAAAATCAAAGAAAAATGCTGATATATAAAGAGATAATGCCATGGGTTCAGTCTACACTGCTATATAGCACACTTTGAAACTATATCATATGGTCAGTGTAGACCAGTGGTTCTCAACCTGTGGGTCTCCAGATGTTTTGGCCTTAATCTCCCAGAAATCCTAACAGCTGGGTAAACTGGCTGGAAGTTCTGGGAGTTGTAGGCCAAAACACCTGGGGACTCCCAGGTTGAGAACTACTGGTGTAGACTCATATAATGCAGTTTAACTGCATTAAAGTGCATTATATGAGTCTTTACAGACCACATGGCAGTGTAGATGGGACTTTGAACACTGAAGATAGAAAAGATGCCTGTAGAAAGCAAATCATGAAAATTTGCCTTGATGTCTGGGAAAACAAACCACTTATTGGTCTGTACTTTAAAAGCATAGAAAAACAAGTTAAGAAGGGGAAACACCTGGAAACAGTCTCAGCATGGGACACCAAATAAAGAAATAGAAAGATTTATATTTTAGCCCAAGAATACATCCTTCAATCAAATAGTATCAGCACAAATATTGAAAAAAATAATTATGGATAATGAATTTCATCTATAGTTGCACAGCACAACTATTACAGACTGAATGTAAGGAACATTATGATGAAGGAGCTACATTCAAATATGTGCAATAAATTCAAATACATTCAAACATAGGCAAAAAATATCCTTTACCTTCCCTAAAAAAGTGATGGGAACACAAGCTTGAAAAAAAATTGTTGAAAAGTGTGATGTACAAAAAACCCACACAAGTTTGTATGATCCAAACTTACAAACCCTTAGAACATAATATGCCAGACAGAACTGTGGTTGAGAAAAAGAAAACATGGATTACAGATGAGGCATCTAGAAACTGACAGAAATAGAATAACTGGTTTCAGTAGTAAAAGGTGCTCTATGGGTAATTCCAAATGGACTGAAAAAAATCTGTATAAAATTACCATACATAATACCACAATTGGAAAAAGCTACTCTGCTTTAAATGTGAAATATTATCAAACAATATCTAATGATTCCTAAATTTTTGAATTGTTGATTATTAAAAAAACCTCCATTTGTTATGATCTGATAGACTAGGCAACTAATAACAGTAATAATGACTACAAACCACTTCTTTTCTCCTTTTGGTGCTCAATAGACCAATTGTTCATGCAACCAAAATTCTCCAGACAGCAGCCAAAATTCTCCAGACCACGTTATCATATTTTCCCAAATAATTTTACTTTTGTGCCCAGTCTTAGACTGAGAGCCTAAGAAATATCTTTCTCATGCTAGTTTATATAATTGTTCCTAAAATAAAGAAAGAAATTGAATTCGATGTGCACCTAAATAGAAGGTAGCTTACAGCAGGAGTGGGAAAAAGGACTCCGATCTCGACTTTCACTTGACTATCCTGTAGTTGCCATGAGAAGATAATATAGATTGCCATGTCAAAGGTGGGTAGATTTACTCAGTGAGTGATGGCAATGAACAATGGTGGCAATTAGAAACTAGAGCAATGTATCACTGGGTAGAGACCCTTGTTAATGCCATGAAATATATCACTGTCCTTCTCCCTTGTCATTTCTGTGACATTTCTAGCTTCATTACTTTTTATTGTCAAATCTAAAAGTCCTAACTTCTTAAAAGCTTTAATGATTACATGTGACAAGTCTGTTTCCATTTCTTTCTTCAAGACATTTTAGCAAAATATCTTTCTTTAATTTTAATGTCTTCAGAATCGCATGTGTATTAGAGCATCTTATTTGCACACAATTGAAAGATGTAACAGAAATAAATTTGATTCCATAAAATATAGAAATGCCAGTGGATAAGTGTATGCAGATGTCAACTGACCAGGAAACTTGGGTAGCCCCTGCTCTCTCGTCAGTAAAGAAGGACCCTTTTATTCAAGAAATGTCTTTGGCATCTAGCTGGATTTTAACTGGAGTAAGCTGTTGCTTCTTTTATCTATCTGTCCACAATAGTGGTTTAACCTGTTCTTACTTATATAGTGTGGCCCTTGTATCCATGGGAAATGTGTTCCAAGACCCCATATTGATACCTGAATCTGTAGAAAATAGTGAATTCTATATTTTAGCTATACTTGGGCCAAAAGCATACCATAGAAGAGCACTGGGGGACCTAGAGATATCCAAAAATACTCTGGGGAGAATATTACTTTAAAGGTGGGTATGGGATCATGCATATCAAATCTGAGGATAAAATTATATTGTTGTCACTTTTATTTTAACTTTATTGTTCTCAACCATATGGTGTATCATTTCAGGCAGCAAAGTAGGGTATGAATTAAATAAATGTGTTAAGTTACTATAAGAACATTCCAGAACTCAACATTGTTTTGTTTTCATGGAGTTCTGATTTTAAAATGAGCAACAACAGCACCCAGAAGATATGTGACTCATCTTGCGACCAGTGATCAGCATAAGTACACATCAGTAGAAAAGTGTTGGCAGGGTGGAAGTCATGGCAACGTTCATCTTGGCAAAACTAACAATACAGATTACATTAGCCCTTGGAAAATAGTCACCTCTCTTTTATGCCCAGAGTGGGTGAAAACACTGAATCTCTGCTGACCTCACCCAGAAAGCACCATAAAAAGTTGTTGCTGAGAATTTTTGCATGAACTGAAAAAAATTGAATGCATTTGGAAAACTTGGTTAGGGAAAACAAATTTGTGCTAATTTGTCCACAATTAGTACTGACATTTTAATTATTCAAGTCCCATAATTCACTGGTTTTTCTTCTGCAAGTTGTTTTCTCTTCTCAGTAGGAAAGAGAGAAACATTTAAAAATTCCATTTTTTTAAAAAAATACCTCTTTTGGTGTTTTTTAAAATGTTATTTGCAAAAATTCAAAAAAGAATAATGGATAAACAGAACATCATGAAACCTTGCAGGCTTACAGCTGTAAATGTTTCCTACAAGTGTACCAAGTTTCATCTTGATAGCCATTAAAATGACATAAAATAAGCCAATGGACCAAATCTTACTGAAATGAAAAAAAAAAAAGATTACGGAAATGATGGAGAAACTAGCACCAGAAGTGTTCCCTTTGGCATGAATGGACAGATTAACAAAACAAAATACTAACAGTTTTTTGGTGTTCTGAATTCGGAACAAAATGGATGCCTCAAGATAGTTTAGAAATACTTATGAAACAAAACAGGAGGCATACTAAATTTGTATTTCTAAACAAAAAAGGTTTTTGGCATTTTGCACATTTCTACATAATATTAAAGAAAAATTGGAAAGTTGGATGTGGAATATGAATATTTATGTATCTTGGGCTAGGGGTGTGGGTAGATTTACTGATTTAATTACCCATATCAATGTAGTAGTGACTGATATTGATAGTATCAACAGAAATAATCCACACTGCTTTATTACAATCAGATTTTGGAAAAGTTACTTCCAGAATTTCCCAGGCAGTATGACCACTTTCCAGACTTTAAGTACAATGGTCTGAATCTTATCCTAAATTTATTGACTGGTCATGCAGTTCATAAGATTATCAACCAAATAATAAGATCTAAATCACCTGGAAGCTTCAAAATAAACAAATCACATCTATTCCTAGTCTCACATCAAAATTCATCCATGACTGAATTAGTGAACAAACATTTATTCTGTTAAGACTTACTTATTCTTTCAGAAACTGACCTCTAAATTCTAATTATATCTTACAATCTAAGCAAATATGAAATGGCTGCCAAATCTATCTATATAAATCCCTAACAATCTCATGTGTTTTCATTACCAGTTTCTAGAAAAATGGGATAATGTTAGCCTGAAAATAACACAAGTAGACAAAGATAATAAGACACTAACTCTTTCAGGGAAACTAGTTTTCCAAAGGTGTATTTGTAGTGCTTTAATTATATTTGAAAAGATTTAATTAATGCAAGGGGAAAATTCAAATGCATATTCCAATGATATTCAGCAGCAGTAAATTCTAGTAAAAGATGTTTGCAGATATTTTGATGGGCATGGAGATATTTTCTAATAGATATTTGCCAAGTTCAAAACGACCAGGGATAGTGATATTCTGAAGAGATAACATATTTCTTAATGGTTTGTGAGCTATTCTGAAGACAATCCTTGTACTTTGCAGTTCCATTCAGGCAAGTGGGGGCATTTCTCTGTTGGCCAACCCTAACTACACAATTATTGTTTGTTTCAAAGCCTTGCTAGCTATGATCAATCCATGAGTTGCATTTACTTTTGGTTTCTTAACTGTTCCATCCTGTAGTTTAATTTTTTGCAGAAGATAACTAACAAGCCCTTCCATATAAAGATTCAGTGGTAACACAATCCCCACCTCTGGTATAGGAGGGTCGGAATATAGACCCTTGATTGTTTTGTCCTCATAGACAAGGAAAAATAATTATAGTAATTTGCTCCCAACTGTGGAAGAAAGCAAATATTTTCTGACAGTATTCACCCTGCGTTACAACATCTCAGAGTGTTACAGAGATGTTGTAACGCAGAAACGCCACTGCATCACATAGTGGTGTTTCTGCATGAGCTTTTTTACATGTGACAAGGACTTTCTCTAAATTAAAATCAAACAATGTGTGGCAGTTAAGCATAATACACAGTTTGGCTGGATTATATAGGGAATAAATTCAGCAGGACACATAATTTTATTTCTTAGCACTTCATTTTCCCCTGAACTTCCTTTAAAGAGCATAATATTACTCCCTTTTATAGGGGGCATATATAATCAGTTAATTATATCTCCAGAACAAGTATTTTTTTCATATCACATAGGTGTGAGTTCACTATTCAAAATTAATACATTGCCTATAACAGAAATCAATCTGTTCTGTCTACCACTTTATACTATCACAATCAATAATTAATATTAATGACACCATTCACTTTTTTCATTTAGTGAAAGCTCACAATGAGGGAGTTGTGTTGGCCTCTGTGGGATTTAACTTGCTGTCCTAAAGATTTATCAAAGGCTAGCACTTCAAGCTCAAAAGCACTCTTGTCCTTAATTTTGGGAAATGGTGATAAAGGAACTCTTTTTCAAATTTTCATCTAAAAAAGTCCTCCCTGAAGCTTTGCATCTGAGCCAGAAGGGATTTGGAAAAAATGGATGTCTTATCTTTCAGTCTCTCTTTAGAGATTTCAATCAGTGGGATCTAAACATTTGTAAAATCCCTCTTTCAGTTGAACATGAACCTAGAGAGTGTTCTTTCCCCAGGCCAAATTTGTTCTCTTGTCTAAATTATAGCAACAGTTTCATAATATAAAGTCAGTCATTTAACACTGATCATTCAATTTTATTGCAACACTTGATGATGAATGTGGATAACCAATCAAAATGGTCCTCTGTCCACATGGATTGGCATTGCTGCCAAGCACAGATAAAAGTGTATGGATGGTTCCCCTGTTGGCCCACCCCAAAATCACTGCAACAGGTGACTATGGAGCTCCCAAGAGCTCTGGGCCATCACTGCACACCTTTACTGGGATTTAGCAAAGACTCCCACATAGCTGAGGAGAAGGGGGCGGTGGGGGGGGGGGGTTCAGAGCTCCATAGCCAAAAATAAAGTGTTGCCACTCTCAGGACCAGTTGGCTGGCAACTTAGGCTTAGCTTATGTTGGATATTCTATATTTCCCTTTCTGTTCATCAAAGAGTTGAAATATTGAAATTCTCTTTTTTGTTTAAACATGATCATTTACAGTTAGTATGATTGCAGAAATCTGGAAGACGAACTGTTGGTCTTTAGAGACAACTGGACCTATCAAGTTCTTTGTTTTTGCTTCTTGGACTAAAGGAAGTTTGTGTTTTCAAAATGCACAATGGGCTTTGTTTTCTGCAGTTTTCCAATATATTGATGTTGCTAACTTTTCTTTTTTTCTTTCTTTCTTTTCTGCATACCTGGAAAATTTCAGACTACAAATTATATTATGGACAATTTTAATTTTTTTAAAAAATCAACAAGCAAATCTCTTTATATTTAAAACAAATTAATTTCTCGCACATACTTAGTCCTCCTATACTTTCTAGAATATCACTAGCTTGAGTGATGACGAAGATAATGATGATTGTGCAATCTCTTTCACATATCTGATCAAATTATTAAACTTTATTACATTTGTTATCCTTTATCGTGCTATAATAGACTTGCATTGTTAGGTTGGGCTTTTTTAGGGGGAGTCATTCACAAAGGATTTTTGTGAGACAACAATGCTATACCTACCTTATCACTGCTATACAAACAAAAGTAATCCAGTATTACCTCCTATTGCATATAAGCATTAGTTATGGGATCCAAACATGTGAAAAGGAAGAAGAGTAAATTTCATAAGGTCAAATAGCAAATTCATGACAAACATTAAAGCTCCATTCAGGATCTCCCAGCTCACAAATAAATGAGAGGAAAATACCTTATACTAAGAACTACTAAGGATATACGATATTAAGAGTACACAGATAAAACTGACTTCATTAGAATTCCTTTTTTAAAAAATGCACACAGACACACACTATACATTATATGTTTTACAGTATCTTAACCCAGCCTTGGAGAAAAGCTAATTGATAAAAGTAGTACCCAAAAGCAATGCTAATTTTATAACATATTTGAGAAGAGATCTGCAATGTATTCATATTTGTGCATGGGCTATAAGATTAAATTCAGCAGGGTATAGGGATATAGGAAACATTCACCAGAGGCAAGTCAAATAAATGCCTAGATTAGAAATTGATCAAAGGTTGCTGGAGGATAGATTTCAAACTGGGAGATGTTGTCTGACCTAAGGAGAGAGAGAAAGACATCCATGATAGCAGAACATCATAAATTCCTACCAAGATGCTATTGTCGCAAGGAGATAAGCAACACCCTGCTAGTATTATGTGGATTGCAGCTGCTGTGCTGGAATATGATTGCGCTAAAAGTTGCTACATTATACAAAGTTCTGGCATGTATGTCATAGAAAGTAATCAAAAAAGAATATGATGAAAGTGATGTGATAGCTATGATAATGTTAACAATGAAGTTGTTGATGATTTCTTTCATTTATTTTCTTTCTCTTGTAAAAAGACAGCTTAAAATAACATTTAAACAAGATAAGATCTGATGATAAAAATGTTAAAACACAATCAAATGATAACATAAAAGCCTAATTAACTGAAATTATAAACTACATTGAAAAATTTAAAAATAAAGTTAAAAATCCAGCAACCCCCAAATAATAGACTCATCTATAAAATCAGTTTATCATCATATTCTTGTTGAAACTTTACTGACTAGTAAATTGAGAGCAGAGAACAGAGAGGCCAAATTCCCATGAAAGAGACTTTCACAGTCAATGAGAGGAACCTATTACATATTCTCATTAGATGGGCCTATGATGAACATGGTCCTCAGATAAAGCCCTCCCTGCCCTCAATATTAAGACTCAGAAAGGTTAATATAGAAACATTTTGCAAGAGATTTTCGTAGCTTATGACTCAGGAAAAGGGAAAGTTGACATGAGTCATATGTTGTGATCTGCACAGTACTTGATCATTCCTGATTTTCTACAGTTTTAAACCATCCAGTTAGGAAATCCTACCTTGTCAGAGCACCATAAATGATCTGATGGACCATGTTTGTTACAATGCATCAAAAAATTCTGAAGACATTAATGTAGCATAATAAATATAAATAATACCTTAGGCACAAGTCCTTATTCCATCAGTTTGCAGTCTAAACTCGAACAGTGTGGAAAAACATCAGTTGGGCTTGCATATGCATAAACATATTTAAGGATACTATTTGATTTTTTTTCATTGCTAGCCATTGATGGAATACAATACACATGTACAACAATAAATGTTTTTTTTAATTCCATAGGCAGTTCTGCTCAAACAATTGATAGAAACTTGTGAGTTCAATGTTATACAGAAGGAGACTTTACAGTATCGGTGAGTTCTTGGTCCAGGAAGGATTTAGTTCCTGGAATACAAAACTTTTCTGCCTTTGACTACTGACCTACAGACACAGTCTTTTCTGTGATTCTTCAGCACCTTAAACCACTATTATTTTAAGCCTTTCATATGATAAAGGTGAGAGGTTGGAAGAGCAGATTTGCACAGCACAATCTGACAGGCATACAGTCAATTGACCAAAATGGAAAATCACAGGTGATGGGACACAGAGGAATTTCCTCCCATGAGATCATCCATAGCTGTTCTTACCAGAACTGTAAAAGGTATTTTTTTTTAGAATAGAATATCCCTGAAGAGAAATGATGCCACAGTTTATCATCAGTTAGGAATCACAAAAAAGAGAGAATATATATTTATTTATGAGAGTCATATAGCCAAGGCTATGATCTAAACAGGGAAGCTTGGCATGAGGATTTTAAAAAAAAATGTCATTTAAAAAAAATCTGTACCACATTCACTCACTAGATGGCAGGTATCCCCTTTGCTGTTTTATTTATTTTTATTTAATTTATTTAGAGAATTTGTGTCTCACTCTTCAGCCACAAGGTCACTCAAAGTGGCTTACAAAATGTTAATTTGCTCTCAGGTTTACATTCTACATAAGATAAATAAGATTTAATAAAGTTACTACAATCTGGAGCAGGTACTTCAGCTTATTCACTACATAAAATGCTGGTTAAGCCACTTTTTGGCGGGGAAGTGGCCATACAGCCCAGCCATGCCAACTCTGGGAGGGCATGGCTGGGCATGGCCAATTCTGCCTACTCTACCCTGCCTTCCACTTCCTCCCCAAAATGTATTGAAAGCCTTCTTCCTGGAAGCTGTCCGCTTCCTTATGACAGAGCTTTGGAGAGGGAAGGTTCCCTCCTCTTTAGTATTATTTCTATCCATACTCTACTATACATTCTATCTGCAACCTTGAAGTGGCTGGTTGGAATTTCCTTGAAAAGAGATTGTTTGGTTATTGCCTGGGATATATAGGTAGCAATTCTCCTTCCACCTTTGGTTTCTTAGCTGTGAATAGAGAGGACCATATTATTTAAGATTAAATTGAAATTTGCATTAATACATATTTGGGGGAAAAGAAACCCTTCCAATTCATTGTCTACAAGTTGAAAGCTCATATATTTCAGTTTTTGATCTTTGGGAGAAATTGGGAAAAATCAGGTTCTTTTTCCCTTTTCATATCTGTAAGTAAATGCACCTGACTAAAAATACATGCATTCAAGAATATGTGCACAAACTTGGTTTGACTATGGGTAGACATACCTAAAAAAATTGTTTCTTAGGAATTTGGGAGGATGTCCTTGATTTTTCCCCAATTGTTGTCAAGTATAGAGAATAATAAAATATTATCTATCTATCATCTATCTATCTATCTATCTATCTATCTATCTATCTATCTTTTTATCAAAGCTTCAGTGCCCATGATGAAAAAATATAAGCTGCTCAAACATGCAGACTTACTAGGTAGAGAATGTGTCAAAAGTAATTAAAAATGATATTAACGTCCCAAATTATGGTGTCCAGTGAAACCAGCAGCTCCGTTTTCACCTATAGGAAGCAAATCACCTCTGAACAAATCTTGCCAAGAAAACCCTACAATAGGTTTGCCTTAGGGTCACCATGACTTGGAAATGATTTATAAGAAATAACAACCACATATTAAGAATTATCTGGGTTATAGAATAAGGCCACGACTGTAGCCTCAGCCTAACTGTTCTGGCCAATTCTAATTCTACAATTATAGTAACAAATGAAAGGGTTTTAAGACATATTGTATATGCCCTAAGACGCAAATAATGTCTCCTTTCTGAAGAAAACTCCACAAGTTATTTAGAGTATTTTCTCCCACATCCTCTGAAAGAGAACTGCTTTGTTTCCATTAAAACACAGGGAAGTAAAAATGAATTGACCAAAACTTCTTAAAACCTTGCCACATCTATAAACCCTACCTGATGGCCAAATCCTCTGTGGAGCTGGTAGTACTTTTGGTGGGATACCCAATTTATTCCAGTTTACGGTTTTTGTATATCTTGAGCTGCTATATGTAATTTATGAAATTCAGACTTGCTAAATACCAGTTGCTATAACAACTCCATGCTTTGAACTCTTCCATCACTGTTTCCATTGCATCAGTTCAGAGAGCTTGAATTTAAAAATTCCAGCATTTCTGGATTGTGGAATAAGACAGTTTTTGCTTGTCTTTTTACTAAAAAGTCATTGTTCAGTAAAGAAAACAAGAATCTACATTCTTCTTTTTTTAAAAAAAATACTCATAGTTTTCATTGGGTAGACAGAATCTGTTTTATATAGACCTGTGGATGAAAAATAGTTACCAAGGAGTATGTCAATAAAATTAAATATATTGAGTTCCAATTGTGTCTATCAGCTGAGGCAATAATATCAACCCTGTAGTGTGTCCATGAAGACACACAGGGAGTTGTGGGTATTCGTAGATAAATAGGACAGCAAATTCCATGTATTCTGGCAGAAGTCCCCTTGCCCAGTGTTTGATGTGAAAGAGGACTTAGCCTGAGCAATTTAGAAATGAACACTTTTTTCAGGACAGAAAACAATCATTCTCCCTCTTTTTATTACATTTATTATGTGGCTAGCCCAGAACCTTTAACAGTATCCTTAAAAAGCAGAATTCTATGGTAGACCTTGTCATGCTATTTATTTATTTATTTATGTATTTATTTATTTTCTGTTTTTAGCCTTGGTTTGCTAATTTGCATTAATTGCATTTTAATGATTCGATTATTTCTGTGTATACAGAAAGACGCATACACTCGGTCCCTTTTGGCTGAAGGGATTTGTTATAATCCAGTCATTATGATTACAGAAAACTAATGTTACACAGGGATCTAAGAGGCAAAGTGGATTCTGTATCAGTGCTGGTTGTTATTTTTAAGGCCTTACATGATTTTTTTCAGGACTGCTTTCTCCTGTAGAACCCACTCTATACACTCAGGTTCTTAGGTGACACTTAACCCCAGCCCAAACAAATGTTACTCAGGGGACATTTTCTTTGACCGCCCATAGGACATGAGCTGAACTGCTGGAGCAAATCTGACTTCATAAGAGAAGTAAAGCCCAATCTCTTCTGGCATGCCCATCCAGTTGGCTTTAAATTATTAGTTTTAAAGTACTTTTGAGTTATTTTTAATATCTTTTTTCTATGCTCTTTTAACTGCTTTAGTTTGTTTTATGTGTCTAATATGTTGTAATATTTTAGTCTGTTGTTATCCTTACCTTGATCAATAGAGGCAGGTAGGTAAGAAATAAATATGATTAATTGATTGATTATATTTCTAGCCTGTTTCCTCGCCCTCCCCTGTCCTCTATTGCCTTCAAGTCACCTGCCTCCTTACAAAAACCCATCGAGGAAGGCCAGGATGAAGGGCAGTGGCCATTGCAATGTTATCTAGTGAGTTTCATAGCTCATTCTCTCCAGGATACATCCTGAAAAGCATTTTTGTAAGGGTGTGGCTAGAACCCATTCACTCATAAATTTTGCAATCTCTGCTGCTGTACATACAGGGAGAGACAGAAAGATTTTGTCTGACTTCACCAGAGCAGCCTACAACCATCCTTTTATTCCTCACAAATCCACACATTATGATAAACTTTTCTGCTGTTATTTCAGCACCAAAAGAAAAGGGGGGGAAAGGAAAGGAGAAGGACAGATAAAAAGATTTCTCATCAAAATCCCAGCTGCATCTCTTCAGAGAGAACAGATACGTTCAGATGTTTGTTTCATCCTGGCCTAAATACAGGGTGTTGAAAAACTGTTTGATTTGCATAAGTGCTATCAACCGAACTGTGCTCTTTACTCTGGATTTGTCTCAATTCCTAACTGGCATTTTCTTTTATTTTCACAGAGTGCTTTTGGTGTTTCAAAAAGTGCTTGAATTTGAGCTTGTGAGCTCTTCAGGAATTCTTGATAATCCACATTAGTTTCAGAGTAGTTTTCAATGTCAGGTTACAATAGAATTTAAGGATAACAAAGAAACTGCTCTCCTCCCAAGACAAATTTCCAGTGAGGTAAAAACTGTTTTACTGCCCCTCCCTCCTCTGCATTAGATGACTACCGTGGATTTATATGAATTCATTAAATAAGCAAATCCTTGAGTGTTCAGGGCTTAAAGCATGAACACCTGTGGGCATATCAAGAAGTGCATGTGCTGAGTTGTACAATGCAATTGATATAATGCTCTATCTTAGCAAATATAAGGAGTCAGGATGCAATTAATGAAAACACTTGTAAACAATGTAAAACATTTGAAATAATCTCAAACTATTTCATTTGAAACCTCCAATGAAACAGATGGAAAACCAAGCCACAATCTTCCATCCCACTGTTAAGTGAATTAACAGCCAAATTTTATTTTTTCACAGAAAAAAATGTTAATGCCAGTCAGGGTTTCAGGAATAGGGCATTCCACATTTGGGGTGTTCCTAAATCTCTAATCAGTGTATTGCATGTATATAAAGAGGCACTCCATCAAATATCTCCTTCTGAATTGGTCAAACCATTAAGAGATATCACCATCATAAAAATTGAATTCATATCCCATTAGCCAAATATATTTATATAACGCTACTATAAGCTTTTCAATACTGTTTAACAATCAGGGAGTTTTATAAAATAAAATAAAATAAAAACTGTCAATGAGGTTTGTATTGGTTTTATTGCTTTTATTAGTTTTATGGTTGTTTTTGCCTATACTAATTATTGTTTTTCTGTTAATTGTTGTTATTGCCAGAATGCTGTTTTGTTAACTGATGTTATTGTCTTTTGCTGTTATGTGATGTGGGCATCGAATTGTGCCTTGCTTTTGTAAGCCGCCCTGAGTCCCCCCTGGGGTGAGAAGGGCGGGGTAGAAGCAATCAAAATAAAATAATAAATAAATAAATAATATTTGAACTTCTGCTGAGTTGAAAAAAATAATTTACATCAATGTTCAAGTCCCATTGCTGTTCTGATTCTTTCTTCTTCATATATGATTAAATAGTTCCCAGTGTCTTTCAAAACATGATCCAAAGATTTCTCCTTGACCAGAAGGGACAATTCCTCTTCTGGTTCAATGATTTTTCAAATCTATTATTCTCTTCTTGTAAGGCCAATTCTCTGCCATTTTTAGGTTTATAGCTATAATCATAAAATAGAACAACATATAGTTCACTTCTTTAAATTGCTCGTTTGCAAGTCCCAATAAAATAATTCTGGATTCATATGAATTTTAACTGTCTTGTATCACAATCTGTATCTGCTTTCAATATTTCTTTCCTTATTCACAAGTCCACCACATATGATAAAAAGAACCCTTTTGGGTCTTAAATTTCCAACATATATTGCCAGTCCCCTTATACATGTTTAATAGTCTTTTATTTTATTTTATTTTATAAAACTCCCTTAAGACAAAAACAGCATATCTTTAAATCCTGGCATTCCAAGTCACCTGAATCACTGAGCCAGGAAACATGGAATGGCAGTGGGGAAAGTTGCATCTGGTTCCATTCTGGAATTGGCCCAACTGTTCAGGTGGGGGAAAATATGTTTAACTATACCTGACTAAGTAGCTGATAAAGAATGAAGGCCAGCGTAACTTATTTACAAACTGGCATATACATTAATTACTAATACATTAGAAGTAAGATTTTATACACATACACTATTAATATTAATAAATGTAGCAAAAATCCATAAGAACACTAGAGGGTGAATCAGTAGGCATATGACTAAGATTAAAAGGAAAGAGCTGGCTTCTTTTCCACAGCTTTTGATTTATTTTAAACATGTGAAGTATTGGAGGCTGTGTACGTGCTGAATATAATGTTAGTACAAAAGAGTCACAAGAATTGTTTAAATATAGAATATCTGAGGACTGAGAAGAGTTTATGTGTGCTTCCCATTTGGACATGGATTAATAGCCATGTGATATAGCAAAGAAATATTTCCATGACTGCCATTACATTGAAGAAATGATGTTGCCTAATTCTATGTATGCTTCAAGTCGCTTCTGGTCACTTCTGGTGTGAGAGAATTAGCTGTCTACAAAGCTGTTGCCCAGATGATGCCCAGATATGTTGCAATCCTGCGTAGAGGTTTCTCTCTCATGTCCCCCATGATACAGATATATTGAGGACACCTGCCCTTGGCCTTTGCTACTCTGCTGCTGAGTATGCATGCCGTGTGGACACACATCTCACCATGTTAAAACAGTGCACGTGGCTCTTAATGAGACATACCACATTATCACAAGATGTTTGCACCCTACACCATTGGATAAATTACACTGTTTAGCTGGTATTGCACCACCTGACACCTGCCAGGAAGTAGCATCCAATAATGAAAAGACTAAGGCAGTGACATCTTTGGCCTATCCTCTGTTCAAATATCAGCCAGCATACCAATGCCTTAAATAAAAAAAAAAAACTAGTTTTCTAAGATTTTCAGATATACTCGCAGGAACACCTCAGCAAGCGAGAGTCCTAACATAGCAGGCTAAAACCTGGAACCTCAATCTATGGCTGATATCAAATGAGAGACTCCCTCCTGGGCACACAGAAGACTGGGCAACTTGGAATACACTGAGTAGGCTGTGCTCTGGCATCATGAGATGCAGAGCCAACCTTAAGAAATGGGGCCACAAAGTGGAGTCCACGACATACGAGTGTTGAGAAGAGGAAACCACAGGCCACCTACTACAATGCAGTCTGAGTCCTGCCACATGCACAATGGAGGACCTTCTTATATCAACACCAGAGGCACTCCAAGTGGCCAGTTACTGGTCAAAAGACAGCTAATATAATACCAAGTTTTTTAAACTTTGTGGGTTTTTTTGAATACATTACAATGGTACCCTTGGTTTTGCTTCTGATATGATAGATAAATAAAATTCTATACATGCTTATTTTGATAAAAGTTCCTCTGTGTTCAGTGCTATTTGGTCCTAGTGAATTTACGACTAGTATGACAGTATTCTAAAGGTTTAATAAATCAATCAATTTTAATCAATTAAATCTGCACACATTTGAATATGAATGAAACGATACTCCAAGAGAGCAGCATTTTAGAAAAAAAGCATTCCATGCTGTGTGTGAAATAGGTGGTGTTTTTATAAATGAGCAAGTTTAAAATTACACAGAAAGCCTTTCATTGGACCAATGATTTTTTTAAATCAGAAATCAACAGCAGAGTTTCTGATTTAGGCTATTTATTTGATTGAAGTTGAAGATTATTGAACAAATAACAATTAAATGAATAGAAGGATTCACTAGCCTCATTTTCCCACTGCACTTCATTCATCTTTGGTTCCCAATATGAGAATCAGTAAATCACCAGTTGGTCAGGAAAAATGAAATGCCACTATATTCAGACTTGTATTGAACTACATTTTCATATGGAGCAGGCTAAAGATGTTATTGAGGAAGTAGTTTGATCAATTAATAAACCCACACTCAAAACTTTATGATCTACTGATCAATCTTCAATTTAAAGAGTTAATATGCAGGTTTTGAATTTCTGTGCATAGGACCCAAACCTTGCTTTACTGTTGTGATGAGAAATGTGTGATCTATGACTTCAAGTATGTTTTCAAGGAATGCTGATATTTCACTCTCAGTGTGTTTATATATGTGTGTTTTCCCACATACATTCTATATGCCCAATTGTCAAAGGGGAGGGAGAGTCACATTCGAAGAAATGCAGTTTTCCATGCAGGCAGGGGCTTGCTTCAGATTTACGAATTTCAATTATAAGCTCTATAAGATTTTCAATGTGGTACCGAAGTGTGGATTTATCTACACAAATCCAGATGCGGCACATTTCAGACACACAGGGAGGATGCAACTTATCTTCCTAGCTGCTACATGCCACATTGCATCAGAGTACCGTAATTGGAAATCATTGTTTCAATAGGAAACTTGCAAGCATCCACAGGAGACAACTCTTTATCTGCTAAGGTGAAAGGTGCACATGCCACTGGACTTTGGTCAGATGTATGGCTTTGTGTTACGATGTGGTCTATAGTCATCGATCATCACAGAAAGTGCAGCTAAAGCAGAAGCAAACCTGAGCTGGCCTGTGCCTGATTTGAGGCGTCTTTCATGTTGCTATGAAAAAGATATTCTGCATCATGCTGGGCCTTTAACAGACAGTTCAAAGGACACATATGGAGAAATGGCAGATAAGTCATAGGAATCACAGCTTAACTTTTAACCATTGTTATTAACCATAAAAAGTGTATTGCTCACCCATTACTGTTAGCAGTTGTGTGATAATTATACTGGAAACAGAAGCAAAAATAACAATTGTTTTAATCCAGAGAGCCCTAAAATGAAATTACTTGTGTATATCTCTTTTCCTTCCCGTTTAGTTTGCAAAAGGTTTGACTCCCTCACAGTTCTGGCCTCTGAACCAAGCCCTCTCTGTGGCTTGGAGAAATAAGGTTTGCTCATACAATTTTGTGCGTATGCTTTATAGAGTCTTATCACAACCTTGCTAGTGTTATCATTGCCATTAAAGCTCTGCTTTCCAGCCATCTCCAGCTTGAGAGGTATTTCATGGTGTCTGAAATGGATTACATTTCCATAGTGCCTTGAAGATTCCTGGGTTTTTTTAAAGGCCCAAATGCCTTTCTAGCTATTTTTAGAAGTTGAAGGTCATGTTAGTTGTCAGTGAAGAGATGATTTATTTCAAGTTGGTCATGAAGGACTTCTTTGTTTATATAAAAGCAGGTATTACACACCAGATCTTCTTGTTCTCCTCCTTGTAGCCATTTCGTTATAGGATATGCACATATATACATTAGAAGGTATTAAGTAACCTGATAGGGTGATCTTTTGGTCCAAATTAAATAGCACTGACTCTTCAGGGTTTCATGCGGGATTCTTTCCTAACACTTCATGCTAGTACTAAGGACTGAAGCTAGGGGTCCATATAAACTACAGAATTAATGCAGTTTGACACCACTTGAACTGCCATGGTTCAATACTATGAAATTATGGGAATTGCAGTTGTACAAGGTACTATTTAGCCTTTTCTACCAAAATGTACTGGTGCCTCAGGGCTCTCCCACACAGCCATTTAACCCAGAATATCAAGGTAGATAATACACAATATCCACTTTGAACTGGGCTATCTGAATCCACACTGCCATATAATCCAGTTCAATGTGGATTGAAAAGCCGTGTGGAAGGGACTCACCAAACCACAATTCCTGGGATTCTATAGCCTTGCCCCATGATGGACCCCGGATTTTTCTGCAAGTTAGAGTTCATAGTGGGAGAGAAGAACAATGGTTCCACCCTGACAACATGTCTGTGCTGGCTTGCAGGCACAGAGGTAGCTAAGGATGATTGCACCAGGTAGGTTGTGGCAAGATGACATCATCAGGGCAATTGATGGGTTTAGTCACAGATCAACAACACGTAGTTGATGGCATTTCACAATAGAGACCATTAAACTACCTCTACTTCAATTTGCCACATCTGTGAAATAAAATACTTATTGTCGTAAGATGTTATAGACATGGGAAGCAAAATTATGACCAACTTAGCTGCTTTTGCTCAGAACATGAGAGAGCTTAGTTTCAATGTGCAAAGGGAACTATTTCCCATTGTGAACTTGGCTTTAAGGGGATGGAATTTTCCAGCAAAGCAGTTTTGTTGCAAAAGTGAACCAAAGTGAACCAGGTCAATCTTTGGTTAACTGCAAAGATTGACCTATGACCTCATCAGATGGGCTAATTTTGGCAACATATGGCGGATCTTCTCTATTGCACTACAGAGCCTGCTGGTCCCCATCCCACAACGTAGGGCTACTTTCAGTGGGGCTCCATTGCACAAATGGAGAGGATCAGGCATATGCCACCAATGCAACAACATGGGAGGCTTCCCGTGTTGTATAGGAATCAACTGAGGGAAGCCGGGTGGCAGACACTTCCCCCATGGGATGAGGTAAGGGCAAGTTGCGCGATGCGGGAAATGGGGTGATGGGTTCCTCCTATCCCCACCAGGCAGCACAGGATTCGCTATGATGCATGGCGATACCAGCAGCTAATATGATAGGGTCCCTAGAGTGTGTAAGGTTCTGTGCTGTTAAATCCTCAAAGAAGTTAAATAAAAGAGTATTTTCTTGACTGTATTACATCTTTGGATGGTGAATTATTGATTCACCTCCCTGGTGCCATTTTGATGCAGCTTCAACCTTCCAGTCCAGTTTGGATTTGCAGTGCCTTTTTGTTCCCTTTCACTGCCAAAACAGCAACAAGATGTAGAGGCCTTACTACAGGACATTCATTGGATTATTTATGCTGCTAAAATAGCTTTTTTAGCAAAAAGATCTATAAAAACGCAGCTCCACAAATCCATGTTCATTACATGCTATTGTAACGCTTTAATGCAGTGAAACCAAATCTTTGTAGCCTAGCAAAATTGTAACATATACCCTGCAAATTCAAGAATATCAGTTGCCATCCAACCCTCAAAATGATGAGACCACACGACAATATGGGATTAATTATGGACAACTTTTATTAATGTTACCTAATTAAACTTTTGTGATTTGCAAAATATTTCTAAAGGGGCATGAACTTGGTGTGGATTAAGCCAAGGCAATGGCCATCTAGGACCTACTCCTCGGTTAACTTGGGTGAAACACCTGGGACCCTGGATGTAATAAACTATACTGTTTCCAGGATGACCACACAGAGAAACATAACTTAAAATTCTGTCCCAACTTGAAAATATTTAATTGAGGCCAGAACTCTCCCCATTCCAAAGCCATTTCTATTGCCTCTCACCTCGGTTATTTGAACCAAAGTGAGGCTTTCCGTTCCTGGCCTATATCACAAAGGGTTGACTTAGATGTACACCAAAATTGCTGTTTTCCTCCACAGATTAGAAGTAAGCATCTGCTTTACCCCTATCCCCCACAAAGTCCACCATAGTGACACACATGCCCCTTTGCAAGTCATAGAAAAATTGGGGATTGCCTGCAATGGAGAGATGTATACCATCAGCCCAGTAGAAATCCTGTCTAGAGTGTGTAATGTTAGTGTGGTGTATGTAAGAGCCCGTACCATGAGCTAAGGCGTTGCATATGGCCCTGATCACTCTCTTTCTGGTTCCTTCAAGCTTCTTGATATCACCGCCTCCTGGCCACTTCAAGTGTGGGATGATCGCAGACCATAAAATATGGGTGTGAGGCCATTCCTCCTTGATTTTGTGAAAATCAGTCAATGCCTGAAGAAACAGAGCTCTACCTTTGAGAAGACCCAAGTCATTACTACTGAGGAGGATAACCAAAATGTTGGAAAGGACCCCTCTTCTTGCCTTGAACAGCAAAGGGCACAAACCATCTCAACGAAGGCCTCTTCTGCACCTCCAATCAATGGTGGCCAGGGAGGTGAGACCTAGGTGCTGGCCATAGGAACTTCTACAGGCCTGTCTCTCAGCCCAATGGACATAGCTGTAGCTGCAGATCAAGGTCTACCTTCTATGCACCAATGACCCTACATATGAAAAGACACATGCATGTTGATACAAAGAAACTGGGTGAACATATGAATGATAAGCTTTCAATTGCCTAAAGTTTGAATGTTGCTAACCTTGTAGACTATGGCTGCTGCTGTCGAGGTGACCCCTAACAAGAAAAATAGGTCCTGAATGTTTGTTCTTGGATGCCCAGTGCTTCAAGCGCTTTGAACATGATTACCAAAACTGATATTTTGTGAGAGGAACACCATCTTGGTAACAAAAGAGCCAGCAACATTACCCCTAACAGCAATATAATGTGTCATAAATCCAGGTTGCTGTAGCTCGTGAGCCCAATGGAGGATCCTTTAGCTTTTAAATCGGCCTTAGACCTTCTAACAAACAAATGCAACACTTTGGGCACTAACTGTAAGTCCACAAACATCAATGCCCACTGAGATTGGTCTGATTTTGACTGTAGTACTAATTCACTGACTCAAAGTGCAGCAAAAAAAGGCTGTGAGTGAAGCTGCATGAAACAGTAGTTCCTCGTAATGGGAGGCACTAACCTGGGGCCAAATTTGCCTAAGACCCTTCAAAATCCCCAGTGTCAGGGGCTGCCGAGTATTGCAGGGTCTCACATATTCACATGACCACCCTTCTAATAGTTTACACATCTGGAAATCAGTAGTAGAGTCAGGGTAGCCCTGGGCTGTAAGCCAGAAGGCAAGTGCAGATACTAGATTTGTCTGGATGGACTGCGAGGCCATTTTTTTTTCTTTTGAGAAAAATAGAAAATTGTATCAGGTGGTCAAACAGAATTGGCATAATATCACGTATCATATAATTTCATCTGAAATCTGTAAATTCTTGGACAGCTTTGATGTATGACTTCCTGAAACTTGGTTCCTGGAACTTGGTGCCAAGACCAACCCAATACCCCTGAGTAATTTGTCAGTCCAATTTGCCATAGATAGTACAGAATGGGCTCCTGCTGAATGTCAGCATTGGGTGCAAGCTGCCTGAAATACTTCATCTGCATGCAGGACAGAACATCAGCTAAAGTGTGTCTGCCCCCCCCCCCCCCAATATGATAGGCACGAAACCATGTCTCAAGCAGTGGAGCATAAAATGATGGACCACCCATATAACTCTTGTTGATTTGGAAGTCAACAAGTTAACCTGAACAGTGGTCATTTTGTTGCACCAAAATATACAGTGGAGTGTGTAAACTCCTGTACCCAGGCTGGTAGCCAGGGGTTTAAAAAAAACCTGGTTTACTCATGAATTTTAACTGGTTAACCAAATCCCCATGCTAAGTCTATGAGACGCAAAAAATTAAGAGTTCCTCCAGAATTGCAAGCACTCTCAAGAAAATATTGACAATTTATTCACACTGTCATTACTTGCAGCAAGAGCCGATGTAGCGAAGCAACCAAGTTGGGGGGGGGGGTGTTGAATGCTGTCATTAAGGAGGCCAGACTTGGTGGAGGTGGTTGACAAGGGCAGAGCTGCAGGCTATTTGAGGCTGCTCAGCCCCCTGCTGTGCTCTTTGCTTCAGCATGAGCTAGGAGGCAGGTTTCAACCCCCCTCCCCCCCCCCAATTTCTGGCTATGGCCCTGCCTGTACCCACCACATGACCACTATCAGGATGGGGAAAAATTCTAAAAAGGTCAGGTCTGATGTTATGCCTTTAGCATGTCAATGTGAGGGCCATTTCTCATCACACCAGTAGCCACTGAAATAAAGGCTGAAACCCAGGGTGCCTGAGGCATCAGATGCAACCTGTAGGGCATCTCTTAACAATACCTCTTGCCTCCAGAACGAAACTCCAATGAAACTAGAAAAGAACTGTAACCAAACTGTGAAATCAGACTTAATAAACCTAGTGATCTGGGTGTGGTGGTGAGGT
The DNA here is from genome assembly GCF_037176765.1 of Anolis sagrei. Taxonomy (NCBI): domain Eukaryota; kingdom Metazoa; phylum Chordata; class Lepidosauria; order Squamata; family Anolidae; genus Anolis; species Anolis sagrei. The sequence continues at coordinate 216,101,085 of NC_090022.1, read as the reverse complement.
AATGTTACTCCAAAAATGGCATCTATATGCATAGAAATGCCCTGCTGGGAGCCACCACCCGATAAGCAAAGTTCAGGTGGCCAATGAGCTCCTGGAACTCTTATAGTGTTGCTTTATTCTTCTTAATAAATTAATGAATTCTGAAAACTATGTCGGAAACCTTTGTGGGGATTAACCTTGAGGACTGTTGCATGGTATCAATCTTGATACTTAAAAAGGTCAGAGATGTTAAAGTACCTTCTTTTTTTTCTATGGCCAAAGAGATTCCTACCTGTGTCATTAATTGTTGAAAAGATACCAACAAAGTCACACATTCCTCAGAATCCTGTCTCTCAATGAACAAAAATTGTCCAAATAGTGCATAACCCCCTTTAAGCCTGTCTTTGATTTTAGGTCCCATTTGAGGAATGTGCTAAACTCCTCGAACGCTGAACATGATACCAATGGAAAGGCAGAAGGCTGGCTTAATATCGCATTTCACAAGTTCCACAGCCATGCCACAGTTTCTGACTAAGTGAACTGCTATTTCGAAGGACATGTAATGGACTGTGCAGCAGTTCTTGGGAATTTCATCATTCATTGATCTGCCCCTGGGATAGGATAGATGGTGGATGATGCGATATTCCCCTGGTGTCTTTTTGGGAACTATTCCCAGTAGGGAAACTCTGAGATTAGGTGTGGGTGCACTGCCCCCCACCCGATAAAAGGAAGGGGCTCTGGGGGAAGGTCAACTGACCTCCCCCCAAGAGTTTCCCTGCTTCTGGTGCCAGGGGCAGCAAAAGACCATTGCCCCCAGCACCCATGGGTGGCCAGGTGAAGCTGTGCTGAGGGTGGGAGGCTGAGGAGGCTTAGCACACCCCTGTCCAGGCTCAACTTACGGATCTTCAAGTGATGCAGCTGTCTGTTTCAGCGATGAGCTCAGAATGAGCTCTAAGGGTGAGCTGCTCTCCTGTGCAGCCTCACCCACAGGAAAATAGTTCTTGCTGGAACTATTTTCCCTTAATGGTTTCTGTCGGTGGGTTTAGGCAAATCACTCCCCAGTCCCAGCTGCATGGGGAGAGAGAAGCTAATTCTTATGACATAAAGTTGAAATGTTCATGTAGAAGACCCACAATTTCCAGTTTGTGAATCCTATAATGTAATGACATGCAGACTGGAAGTAAAATACAACCAACCTTTAAGTAAAAGTAATGTATTTTGTGTAATCTTAATCTTATAAAACATAAGAATATTATACTTACACACACAAATTCATGTGGGAAAGCACTGAGAACCTGAAATAATATTTATATTTGAAAATGGTGGAAGGGTGATAATGGTGGTTTTGAATCTATCAAAATGCTGGAGACTTAGGCCCTTTCTACAATGTCTTTACATCCCAAGATCTGATCCCAGATTATCTGTTCATCCCAGATTATATGGCAGTGGAGACTCATATAACCCAAAGCAGATAATGTGGGATCAGATCCTGAGATATAAGGACATTGTAGAAGAGGCTTTAGAGTCAAATATTCAGAATGAAATTTCTACTATACATTTTGTACAGTACTCGTGTTTTAGATATAAGTAGAGACCATGTATTGTAGTCATGGAAAAACTAGAAGTATCAAACTGACCTTGTCCCAGAGTTGTTCTATCAAGCTTTTCTAACTTTGTTCAGGTATATATTTCTTTTAGAAAGAAAGATTGACTTCTAACCTCTTGTGTGTTCCATTTGAAGTAGGGAATAGTATATGGTATCTCACAAAACCAATAAATATGACATAATCTCAAGATACATATTTTCCCTGGAGATATGCCAACAATTAAATTTGCTTTCCCTTCTGGTTCAGTCTGCTTTGCATAAGCATTGTAGGGTTGAGAGTTACCCCCTGGTGCTAAAACCATTTTACCCAGATGGCCTTTTTGATCTGTTAATCTGGTTTCCCATATCTTATAGACAGTATCTTAATTGCTCACCCCCTCAATAAAATAAATTGTAATTATGCTCAAAAGAGATTGGGACTTAAAAAATAGAATCATGAAAAATAAATAGTCAAATATAAGAAAGGCATTGTAATAATTAAAATTATTAAAATTGAAACTCTGAGGCAGATAGTCTAGGGAAATCCAGCTTCCTAGTGAGAGGAACATGTGCAAAGCTAGAGTACATCTCATTAGCACCCCCTTGAAAGCTTGTCCTCATTTCAGAATAACTTTGGAACAACTGATGATGTCAAAAACTGGAATGAAATTATGCTTAAAAGAGGGTAATGGTTTTACCCCACTTCTTCTTAAATACCCACATTCTTACAGTTGGAACTAGTCTTTGAGACCAAAGGAGAGTAAAAGAGAAGGGAGCAAATTCCAACAGTCCTGAAACTATAACTGTATCCTTTTAGTTATGGCTCTTTCTCCAATTCTATTGTCCAACATTCTTTGGGATTGGAAAATAACACTGCAAAACTCAATTGAGAGAAACCCATACAAAATCCCAATGAAAATGGATTCACCATACATACATACCTATTGGGGCGGAAGAGTTAGTGAGTGGCCTTCTGCCTGACACATAAAGAGGAACCATCTTTAAGCTTTGTCCTTTGCTGGTCATCTTTGATCAAGAGTTCAATATTACCTCTGTAACTTCATAAATTGGAGCCATTCCATTTTTTTGGACTACAATTCTCAGAACATCTAGGCAGCACTGCCAATAGGAATGTTGACTAGATAATTTTGAGAGATACAATTGAAAACAACTTCGTGCAAATTCTGCTAATCAGCAGATGAACATCTGCTGTTACTGCTATTATGGGCCCATCTACATAGGCCACATATATTGATGCTGATCTGGAGTTCATATCAGCACTGCAGGAGCCCGTATGTCAGTCACTAAGCTTGTTCAGTGGTTACCATGAGTCCACAGTATTCCATCTGGTAGTAATGCCAGATAGATGCCCTTACCTCCCCCCTGTCAGCTTAGTGACGGGCACTGGGCATGAAACTGCCAGTGGTTGTCACTTGTCCCATCTATTGACATTGCTTGGCACAATGAAGCAATGTGAGAAAGGAAGGGGAGAAGGAGGAATTGCCATTTCCTTTTCCCCTTGCTTCTCTAATCGCTCTGTAGCTCTGTCTAATATTGGTTGAGCAACATGTGACAACCACCAGCAATTCCATGCCTGGTAGTCACTGCTAAGCCAAGAACAAGAAGTTTAAGTCCCATGTCCCTGAATCACCTAAGAACGAGGAAAGCAGAATGGCCATGTGAACAGCTGTGGCCACTTCAGAATAGAAAACAGCTCAACTGTTTTCAGATGCGGAAAGGTTCTGAAGATTCAGGGAAGCTCTGGAGCATCCCATGACTTTTTTTAGTGTGGGACAAGGCTGTGTTCAGGTGAATTGAGCCTGTGCATCATGTGTTGCCACCAGGGAGTCTATCCAGCCCTAACTCATTTGTTGGTGGATCCTATGACTAACTCCGGGAACAGGATTTATTTTTTTTAAAAAAGCAGACTTTCACAGCTCTGAAAATTGAGAGCAAATCAGCACAACAGTGGAGTCTGGGGTGAAGAAGTTCATTCTAAAAGCAGAGAAGATGTAGAGAGGGCTTTGCCTCCCAGCTGTCATTTACCATCAAGACTTGCTATGGACAGCAGCTGGAGGTAAATGGACTTTAGACAGCTTGCTTTTTTTTTTTTTTTTTGCAGGCATCACTCCCATGGTTTGCCATGGAGACTGAAATGAAAGTAGCCCTGGCATTCCCTTTTTAGGTTAATCTTTGTTGTTGTTGTGTGAATGTTTGTGCAGAAGATAAGACCTGAACTGTCTATACCTGATAATGTTTGTTGTAGATAATTTTTGTTTCTACTACCTAGGCAAGAGATTAGCATTAGGAATAGCAATGGCTTAAAGTAACTTTTTACTGCCGAGGATGAACCATTGCCATGAAGAATCCCTGATAAGAATTGTGGACTTGCAAGAAACTTCACAATTTGGGACTAAGTCTGAGAAACTTCATTCATGATTGTTTTGCACAGAAAACAGCACGAGAATTCTGCTAGAATGTGTAGTAGCTATAATATTTATTTATATATTTGATAATTTGATTTCTAGACAGGTTTTCTCCTAAAACCATGTAGCAAAGTGACCGCAATAGAGTTTGTAGATGTTTTGCCTTCATACTTAGATATCTGTAGTCATTCCTTAAATATATAAAGATCATTATTATGGTAGGAGAAAATGTATGACTTTAGCCTATGTTATTTTGTATATATTACTTTGTTTAATACCCTGGAGTAGTGAGTATGTTAAAAGGTGCACTCAGCCTGATTCTGTATGACATTTACCTTGAGATAGAATAGCCTGAAGTGTTCAGATATTTAAACCTGGCAGTTCTTCTATAAACAGTTAACTACATTTATAATGGTTAGTTTATTTCTGTCATTTAAATGGTTGGATTCCATATTTACCTAGGGCTAGTCTCTGGTATCAACATGCTGTCAATGCATGATATTATCTCAGGAACAACTAACAATAGAAACTGACTCAGTTACTCAATGGTTCCATCATTTTACCTGCTGTAGTTTCCCATCTCTCTCCAACTCATCTTATCTTGAGATTGTCAATGAATTGCTGCAGCCAGTACTGTTTGGTGGCTGCAATGTGAAACAGGTAGGTTTTAAATGGACTGTTAAACTGCTGAACTCTATTCCTAAAGCAGTTGCAGCACCTTGGATAGCTTTTTTAAAATCGTTTCTTTAAAGCTCAGAATAAAGGCAGGGAATATTCACAATCTCATGACCAATACCTGTGACTGCCTTTTAGAGTGCATATAAATTGTAATATTAATGTAGTTTGACACCATTTTAACTGCCATAGCTCAATGCTACGGAATCCTGAGATACTTAGTTTGGTGAAGCGCCAGCATTCTTTGTCAGGGAAAGCTAAAGACCTTGCAAAGCTACAACTAACATGATTCTACAACATTGAGTTGTAGCAGTTAATGTGGTGTTGAATAACATGAATTCTGCAGTCAATGTAGATGCACCCTTAGTTATTTTCTCCTTTTCACTTCACTGGAGAAAAAACACATAAATAAACTTAGTGTTAGCTAAGTATGCTGAGCCTTATATTTGATACTATTTATTTATTTATTCATTTATTTACAGCTTTTATATTCCGCCCTTCTCACCCCGCAGGGGACTCAGGGCAGATTACAGTGTACACATATATGGTAAACATTCAATGCCAATTTTGACTTACAGACGTACTATAGATCTTCACTTCCTGCAGTAAATACCACTGTGTAGCTTTAAAAATTTGTCATGTGAAAAAAATTCTTGATCTCAACACCTCATTTCTTTGACTCCTACTTTCACTTCTGTTCCATTTTCTGTTCATGTCATGTTCATTTGTTTGTCAGTCAGATATTTATAAGCATTTCCCACATTCATTTCTATAATATATGCATACTTTTATTAATATGCTCACATTTATGTACACATTTTCCCACTGACTAAAGTAGTTTGCATGCATTTTTCAATTGTTCATATTTTTATTTTCATTTAAGTGGATGCATTTTTAAAAAATGTCTTTCTTTGAAACATATGGTAGAATTCTGAGAAAAGGTCTTCTTTGTCTTTCAGAAGTCTCTTGAGAGGTGAAAAATAGATAATTTTTGCAAGAAACTAAACATTCCCAAAGTTCTTTTCTATCCTTACTACATACACATATCCAGAACTCAATGAGGTTTCTGAGGCACATGTACAGCAGGATTTAAAAACATCTCTTTCTTATTAATACATTATAGAGTTATTGTGGCAAATCAATGACACTGGAGTATTTTTAGCAAACTGCAATGCATCCAGTGTTATTTAATGTATTTGGAATAATGTATCTCTCTTTCTCATATTTGTTGAGGGTATAAGTATGAGGAAAATGGGCTGAGATGATATGTGGGAATGGGGCCGTGTTATAAATTTGTGTTGGCACAACCCAAATTGGGGTTTGCATCATATCTCTCATGAACATGCATTAGACTGGAGAGTTTCATTACACATCTAGTTGAGCTTACAAGGGAATGATAACAATTGAACTCAGTAAGACTTGCTCCTGAGAAAACTTTCTCAATTTTGTATAGACACTAAGATGGCTATCTGCTGGTAGTTAAAAAGTATCCCCCACCCCACAGGATAAGAGAGGATGCAACATTCACAGCAAGCTTTTAACGTTGGAAATCAATTTAAATGCCAATGTGTGCTATTAGTAAGTATACTACTATACTTTATTTTAAAACAGCTGTTACATTTTTGTATTAGAAATAAGAAAGACCTCTGAATAGCCTTTCAGAGAAAAATACAATGTGATTTCTTTTTGTTTTTGTCTCTATTTCTTTCAAAATATCTGAATGAAAATAGCAGGGAAATTAAGAGTTCCACTGTCACTTCTGCACAGAGGATCTTTAGGAAAGCTTCAAAGTTTCCATATAGTTGTACTTCCATGACAAGTGTCATTCACAGGTATCTTAATAGATCCTGAATTGATTTTCTTGCAGTCAACTGATTTGAGAAACTGTACTTCTGGTTTTAATGTTATTCTCCACACTGGGAGTACATAATTAATGCATACTAGGTACATCTGTTGCTTATACATCAGCCCTTTCCTAGCACTTTACCCAAAGGTGGACCAGAAGTCAAACCTGAATGTCCTAGTGAAGTCCAGAGGCTTTAGGTTTTCAATGTGGGGTAAATGAGGCTGAACCAGTTTAACCATAAATAAAGCAAAATTGGTGAATGTTCCCAGCTTTTGCTGAAACTGAACAGCACCCCACACTTCAGAGTGAATGTAGGCAGCAAACTGGTTCAAAAGCAATGGGGATGGATCAGTCCATGCCACCCTTAGCACCACAGTATCTGTCTGGAGAACTACTTGCCATTTCTGGTCGAGCCACACGTTGGCCAGGAGCTCTCCAGCCAGCAGCTGAATTGATGGAGATGACAGAACAGGTAAAGGTGACAGTCCAGAGCTGAACCAGTTTCATCCTGACTGGATCATGTAGACATTGCTCCAGACTGGTCCTGGATTTTGGTGGAGGTCTAGATGAAACCTATGAATAACTGCAGCTTGCAGGAGCATGGAAACCCTGCATCTATGTGCAGAAAAATAAAGCATGTATGATCACCATATGTGCTGAGTTCAGTGTTTTGAATGCACCATGCCAGTAAAGATACAGATACCTAGGCATGAGATATGATGATTGATAGCAAACTGGATTGGGATGCAGCTGGATCACAAAAGCAAGATCTCTGTCCATTGAAGGGTCTCATAAGAGTTGCCTCCCTCTTCAGTTCCTTCCCCATCTGACTAGCAATAATCACTTTAAAACAGAGGTTCCCAAACTTTGGTCCTCCATCTGTTTTGGATTTCAGCTCCCAAAATTCTTGACAGTTGGCTGAGCTAACTAGGGCTTCTGGAAATTGAAGTCTCAAATGTTTGGAGGATCAAAGGTTTGGAACCAGTGTTCTAGAGCCTAAATGTATACTGTGTATATAATGTTGTCGAAGGCTTTCATGACTGGAACCACTGGGTTGCTGTGAATTTTCCATGCTGTATGGCCATATTCCAAATGTTAGGAAAGAATGCTTCTGGAACATGGCCATACAGCCCAGAAAACTCAAAGCAACCCTGTGTATGTGATGTTCAATAGTCATAAAATGGAGGCATCAAATGTCTTCTTTCATCTCCTTCTTCCCTAACAAGATCAAGGGCTCCCTGTAGCACATGCCAGAATAATTGTTCTATATTTTAAGTTAACTTGAAACCTTTGAATTTCTCATCCCTTCAATAAAGCAGAGAGTTGACTGTGACAGAGACAGGCACTAATAACTGCTCACAGTCACCCTAAAAGTGAGTTTCTGGGTGACCTAATCCTATAGTTGGAATACAACATGCCTATACATGTTCTCTATTGAGCTGTGGAATAAACCTCTGTTTCTCCTGGCAATCATGAATATATTTTAATATTGGACACAACATAGATTTGTCCATCTACTGTGTAATTTACAGATCCAGCTGCTATTAAAGGTACAAGAGTGGTTGCTGATAAAAATAAAATATTGAGAACCCTAACAGGTACTTCATTAGAGTACTGTCTTCATCAATACCAATCTTCCCTTAATTTCAGATTAATCTGAAAGGCTTTATTTGTGTCCCAGAATACTACCATACAGCGTATTTTAAATTGATTATTAGCTTCTGCATGTTCTTATGCAGAATAGTTGGATATAAACTGAACCAACAACAGCAGACTTAACAGTGCAATTCGATGCAGGCCTATTCAAAAACAAGTTCTATTGAGTTAAAGAGTATTTACTCCCAGGTAATAATCTAGGTTGGTACAATTATTTCAACTTGCAAAAATTATTTTAAGAGATACAGTATAGCCTATTATTCAAAGATCTCTGACATATTACCTGAGCAAGTTGTCTTTGGACTCCTTGGAGGGAAGCTAGAACTAGTCAAATTTGCAGTGTATTCATGGTCTATCCATAGGATTTGATAGTCTAATGCAGCCAACTTCCACTTTTGACTAAATGAAAGCATCCGGGACTTTAGAATAAATGCTGCTGTATTTGAAATTTAAATTAATGCTTGGATGGAAGTAGGTAAAGTACTTGCTGATTGTCTGGGTATTTGTTTATTTGAATTGTGTTTTGGTTGTCATGGGCTTTTTCAGTGCCTCAGGGAACTATTTAAGAAATCGAATAGCATGTTCTCTGGTCTTCACAAAGCATTTTAGCTACTAGATAGTGGGAATTCCACATTAAGTTCAAATCATGTTTTATTTTGGTCACATAATTGGTTCCCTGAGGCAAAAGAAACTCATGAAAAACATAAACCTTTCTACTGAGACATTCAGGTTTACCCCAAAGTGCAACCCCTATAAATACAATATTTCATGTGTCTGGATTTAAGAGGTAACACCTTAAAGCATATTTGAAGATACAAGCATTTTTCTCTTTTACTCTTAAAACACAATGCAAAATCATTACTAAGTCTATGCTGCAGTATTTTTCGTTTTCTCCTGCATAAAAATCTACAAGATTGCACAAACATTCCCCCCCCCCCAAAAAATCCTAAACTCCCAAACACACAAAAACCCCATCTATCCATCAGATTGAAAAGAAACAATTAACCTGTCTAGCTGTAGCAATCCTTATGATATAACATGGTGTAGGAAAAATAGGTTATATGAAAACAAAAGGTACTCCTGGTTAGTCGTAAGGCCGAACAGGGTATAGGGTGTTGGATGGGGTCCCACTCCCCCTGAAGACGCAGGTTCGCAGTTTGGGTGTGATCCTGGACTCATCGCTGAGCCTGGAACCTCAGGTTTCGGCGATGACGAGGGGAGCATTTGCACAGTTAAAACTTGTGCACCAACTGCGCCCGTACCTTGGGAAGTCTGACTTGGCCACGGTAGTCCACGCTCTGGTTACATCCCGTCTAGACTACTGCAACGCTCTCTACGTGGGGTTGCCTTTGAAGACGGCTCGGAAGCTCCAGCTAGTCCAACGCTCGGCAGCCATGATACTAACAGGAGCGGAGCGCAGGGAGCATACAACTCCTCTGCTGCACCAGCTCCACTGGCTGCCGATTTGCTACCGGGCTCAATTCAAAGTGCTGGCGTTGGCCTATAAAGCCCTAAACGGTTCTGGCCCAAGTTACCTATCCGAACGTATCTCTGCCTATCAGCCCGCCAGGACCCTAAGATCTTCTGGGGAGGCCCTGCTCTCTATCCCGCCTGCTTCACAGGTGCGGCTAGCGGGGACGAGAGACAGGACCTTTTCTGTGGTGGCCCCCCGGCTGTGGAACGCCCTTCCTATGGAGGTAAGATCAGCCCCCTCGCTAATGGTGTTCCAAAGAAGATTAAAAACTTGGATGTTTGAACGGGCATTCGGTTAAACAGTGCAATGAATGTGATGATTACAGGAATGGAAATTTAGATGACGGATTGGATCACGACTCTAGTTATGAGATGCATTGTGTTGTCTATTGTTGTGTCAATATTGTATATTATGCTTTTATGGTTTTAAATTGTATATCGTTTATTGATTCTTATCCTTGTTGTAAACCATGTTGAGTCGCCTATTGGGCTGAGAAACTGCGGTATACAAGTAAAGTAAATAAATAAAAGAACAAGTGCAAGATTTGTCTAGCAATTGTTTTTGTATTGCTTGTAGAACATGAATTTGTATAAAGCTAGAAAAATATAGAATTTTAATATAAATGTTATATGCCCAATTTTTGTTGTGTGCATGTTTAAAAAAATCAGCATTTGTTTTTTTCTTGGAAATCATAAAAGGATTTTCAGAAACTATGGATGATCCACTCTGATATTTTGTGGAAGCTGGAAAGACAATCAGCCAAAGCATAGTAAATGGCATGCATTTTTTTAATTCCAGGCCATGCAAAATTGTCTTAAATAATAGTCGGAATTCAAGCATAAACTATTCTCTCTGGAATTCAAGCTGAGAAAGACACATCAGTAGAATGTTAAAACAAACCTGGCTCAGCATGCAAGTTCCATCATCAGTATTGCAACAACTGCCTCTCACACCTCATCTAAAAAGAATGCATACATTTGATGGGCTGCTTTGACCATCTAGCTCAAATTGCCCTGCCCGTGGTAAACCCTCAAGCAGAAAGGTAGATACAATATGGGAGCCAAAAATAATAGTATGCACAAGGGAACACACACATATATGCAAAGGTTGTGATAGTTTTAAAAAGGAAAAGGAATTGGAAGGGGAAAATGGGGAACAATGGAGGTGAGTGATAAGGAAGGAAATATAATGAGAATACAGAAATCGAACCATGAGTAGAATAAAATGTTGGCAAAAGTTAAAAAGACAAACAATGGCATGAGAAAATACATTTATTGAATTTCCAGGCTAAGACAAAGTTTTGTTTTCCCCACAATAAAATGCAAAGGGAGAGAGAACCTGAAAAGTGGTTTCAACAGAACAAACAAACAAAACACTATGAGACCCCCTCCTTTTGTTTTAATGGTCAGCTCAAAGATTAGGTTTCGAATATTTTTTGTTCATAGTGCTTCCCTAATCGCTCTGTTCAGTGCTGAAGTTTTGTTTTGTATAATATTTTTATCAGATTCTTTCCTATACATTAAAAAAGAGAAAAAAGTCAAACAAAAAGAAAAAAGGGGGAAAGAAAAAGGCAATAAACAGCAATTTACCTTTGATTTCTGACTTTCCTAATGATAGTTATACATCTTACTATGTAAAATAACTTCTCCAATTATAGGTGCTATTCATATAATTCTTTGACTTAATCAAACCTATTAATGATCAAAAACTACAATTAATGTGCTATTTTCATTTTTCTACAAAAAAATAAAGGTTCTCAATCTTTTGAAAATGTCACCAATGACATTTCTCTCATCAATGCTGATAATTTGTCCATTTTAGTTTGGTCAATCCATTTGAACATTCACTCCCCACTCATCGGAACTCTTGTCCCCCCCCCCCCCCCACACACACACACTTTTGTACATACACTAATATTGCTGCCATGGTCCTATGTCATAGTAATCTTTCATGTTCTTTCCTTTTTTGGTCATCTATCAGTCCCAATGGAAACAATCTTAGTGTCAATTGAATACAAGTATTTTGTATCAAACTATTTATGATCAGTGCTGAAGTTGATGAAGCAGTCCTTATTTTCTGATGGCAATAAATCATTTTAGCTTGGACCTATTTGTCTTTAACAGAAAATGTATTCAGTGTACAGAGCCACCAGGATAGATAAAACCTAGCTCATATAAGATGCAACGGAGCTTTCACTACCGGCCACCAGATTTGAACAAACTAAAAATATAGTTTGGAAAAGTTGCTTGTTATTTATTTGGGCTACAACTGTCAGAATCCTCCACCCAATAAGATCATGGTAGTTGAGTACTTCTAAGAGCTCAGTCCAACATAGTATATTTCTCTAAGCTCCAATACAGCTTGCCTCTAGATTCATTCATTTCATGTTGAGCTGTAAAGTTGAGTTGGATGAAACATTTAGTGAGTCCTGTCTTTCTACTTTTTTGGTGCTCATCCTTGAGTTGCCACCTGAATAATGTGGGCTGCTGTTACTTTTCAAGGTGAAAATACCCTAACATCCTAATTCTGTATTTGTGCAGAACCATAACAGTTAGAGAACAATGTCTGGTGATGTGGAGCAGGCACATTAAGCAGGTAGTTCATTGTGTCAATGAATCATCCTGAATCAAAGGGTAATTGCTCTATATCTGATCACCTCTGATTGGAGGTGGCCAATGACCCAATTGTTTTAATGCAGTGAATCTATGCTGAATTTTATAGGATTTATTCTGGTTTTCTTATTGGGAGAAATGCAGAATATAATTTAAATGCCAAGATGCTAAAGAAATATTTTATAAAGGAGCTTTCCAAAGTGCTGAACTTATTTGGGTAGCAGGCTCTACCAACTTGGATAGCTACCATAAATCCCAAAACCCATGGTGTAGTGGTTTGAGCATCGGATTGTGATCTTGGAGACAGGGGTCTGAATCCCTTCTTAGCCATGGAAACCCTTGGAATAATTTTCAGAAAATCACACTCTGTCACCCTCAGAGAAGGGCAACATCAAACCATCTCTGAATAATTCTTGCCAAGAAAATCCTACAATAGGGTCACCTTAGAGTCACCATAAGATGGAAACAACTTGAAGACAACAAATTCCTATAAAATCCAGCACTGATTCACTGCCTCAAAGCAATGGATCCACCAGTGGCTTCTGCCTATGTTTTTATTGAAGCCCGTCCACACATCTAGCTGAAAGCTACCATATGAGAAGAAATCGGGTAGCTAGAACAGAAATAGTACATTTGAGGTTTTACAAGTAATTATTTTTACTATTTGCTAAATTTCAAAATAATACATCAACTCTGCTGCTGATTCCAAGCTGATTAAATAACCTGGTGGATGGATTTTGAATCACCATCTGTCCCAGCTACTCCACTGACGTATCAAATTATGTCTTTTTATAGCAGGGGTAGGTAAAGTGTACCCAATAGTGAAGAATGTTGCTTTCCTGTAACTTTAATTATCATGGTATTTTGGTAAGTTGGTCTGCCCTCAGAGACTAATGGATTCTGGAAGAATTTGATTTTCCAGCTAGAATCAGTGGCAATTCTGTTGAGGCCTTGATTTCATATGGACTGGTGAGAAGAAAAAAGCCATATATTCCTAAGTCTCAATGCAGTGCTGTGGAGTTTATAATTTAGCTTTATTTAAAGAAAATCTATGGACAACATAAGAGGTTGGGCATGGGCTAGAGTGCAAGTGGTGTAGGTTGTGGAGCAAATGTGACCACAAATTGTCAAATTCCTTTTGCTGAGACTGGCTACTATGCAGGAGTGAAGGTGGCAAATGACATTGTTAAGCCTCCTCTGTTCTATATTCAGCACACCACTCAAAAGAGCTTTTGATATTCTCAGAAGAAATAGATTACTGGACTCATTTAAATCTAATTTCAGGCCAGGGTATGGTACCAAGGTAATCTTGGTTACTCTGACAGAACACCTACTCCAGGCAGTTCTGCTGCTTTGTTGATCCTCCTGGATCTCTCATAGATCATGGTATCTTACTGGATCAGCTGTGGCTGGAGTAGGAGATATGGCTTTACAATGATTCTATTCCTATCTGACAGATTGATCACAGAAAGTGCTGTTGACAGAATCTCCTGATCAACCCCAAGGCCATTGTGCTGTGGGGTGGCACAGGGTTCAGTGTTGTCTCCCTTTCTGTTCAACACCTATATGAGATCACTGGGAGATATTGCTAGGAATGTAGGGGTTGGGTGCCCTTAATGTGCTGATAATATTCATCTCTGCTTTTTCTTGTCCTCAGAATCAGCTGGGGAGGCTCTGGATGCTTCATGGGCTTGACGAAGGTGAAAAAAAATAAGCCTGGATCCTGACAAAATGGAGGCTCTGTGGTAGCTCTGGAGTCCAAGAATTAAGTAGATTACTTTCCCTGGGTGTGGTTGCACTCCCCCTGAAGGAGCAGGTGTGTAGTTTGGAAGTTTAATTATAGCCATTTTAAGTTTTGCTAGATTTAGTGGCTTGGTGGCTTTGACAGGTCCCCAAATTATTGCCTGTCCTTGACAGGGATACTTAGGCACAGTAACCCATGCACTGGTAAATTCCTTGATTCGACTACTACAATGCAGCAACTTGGAAACTGAAGTTAAAGCAAATACAGCAAATAGATTGCTCAGTGGAATTCCATTCAAATATTATATAACACCTATTTTGAAAATATTGCTCTGGCTGCCATTAACATTTAAATCCTAAATGACTTGGGGCCTTGATATCTGAAAGAGCATCCATTTCTGTATTTTATACCTGTCAAAGAATTGATATGTATTGGAATGACCCTTCTCTAAATCCCCTTTTCTGTAATGGCACTCCAATTGAGGAATTCTCTTTTCTGGAGGCCCAATTGGCACCACCATTGGAATAATTTTAGTGCCACATTAAAACCTGGCTTACTATTCAATCCTTCATACCAAACCGATTTTATCCTGGCTTAATCTGTTTTATGGTTATAATACAACTATATTAATTGTTATTCAATTGTCTGTCTTTAATTGAGAAACTAATTAATATATTTTAATCCTTGAAATCTTTTGTAATTTATTATTTTAATTTGATTTCATTGTAAGTTGCTCCAAAGAAGGACAGGATATAAAAAATAAACAACAAATATATATTTGATCTTTAGCTAGACAAATGTGGTATTTGTATACAGGATATTTGTGTATTGTCTGAAAAGCATATATATCAATCATATTTGATGCCTGGGGAATGTATTGAAATAAGGACTCTCTCTTTTTCTTTAAATATGCAATTCCAATAATGATTGATTGAATTACATGGATACCAATCTGAAAACAATTGTGTATTATAAATTTTATATCAGAAATGTGTTGAGCTTTGTGTTTCATCCATCTTTTCCCAGAGCCCCAGTTGTACGTCAGATCTTTTAAGCAAGTGTGTGATGACCTTCATGCAAAGACGCACAACTGATATTTGCTAGGATGCTTCAAACCCTCATCTTTTTTAAAGCTCTAGGCTTTATTTTTTTTACAAGCACTTTCTTCTGCAGCAGACTGGACAGAAGACCTTTTTATTTCTTTTTGACCAGAAGAAGCAAAGTGTTTGGTCTTTGAACTCTCATTTCATGTTGAAAACCAAGTAATATGAATCAAAAGATGTTGATTCAATAACTTCAGCTTGGAACACAACAACAGAAGAAGCAGGAATATTAGATACATTGAAGGAGAAGGTCAATGAATGGTAAGGCCAGATGTAGTACAGCAGAATGTTTCACTCTAAGCACTATGTTGCAATTACATCTAAAGCGTGCTGACTTATAAAGTCCAGCTTTACAATTTGTGGGAAAATTATTGTCTATTTGATATCTTATTAGACTTAACTTTGAATGGGCAAGAATGCCCACATTTCTTTGAATTTCACCACTCTGTGCCATAGTTGCATATGGGAAAAATAGCTAGCTAGATTTTCATCAGTGGTCATATCATCAGAGGATATGTTTTGGGTCCAACAATGCTAACTCTTTCAACATTATTTTGTTTTCATAGAAGATGTTTGTATGCACTTGCTTGTGCATCTGAACAAAATGACATAAAGACCTGGATCCTATTGATTTTAGCTTAATGAAAGTAGGACACTTGTTGAATGCTAAATTGACACATATGTAAATTCCACTAATTCAGTGGGCATATTTTGGTTGGGACTAATAACAGGTTTCAGATTGCAGTCATAAAATCTTTCAGTTATCTATGCCAAAGATTTAAGATTCTCAACAATGACTCTTGGTCTCCTGCTGTTATTTTTTCCAGAGAAGGCATCAGTGCTCAAGTAGTAATCAAAAGGTGGTAAACTTCAACACTGGCTCATCATTTCCAATGATATCAAGTGAGATGAGTTGGAAGGGGAGAGATGAATGTGTCCAGGCTATATCAAAGTATGGTCAATATGACCAAAGGTATTAATGAGGAAGAAGATATAAATGAGTAGAAGCTGTACCAGTTTGCTTGGGAAGGGCAAGATTTCATCCTTCATCTTTCCTGTTGCTGAGTTAATTGAGTGCAACATTTGACTGGATCTACACTACCACATAATGCAATTGAAGTAGGCTGAAGACAAGGAGAAAGTGGGAGGATGGTATACAAACTGGAATATTTTAAAAGCAGTTGAAGAAGTGGAGGATTTATCTGATTTGTCCCTACCGGGACAAATCAGGAAAGTTCTGGATCTGGAAAGTTGGGAAGTACAGAGCAGTGTAAGGCCTGGTATTAAATTTTGCTCATTGAGACTGCCTGTGATTTGTAGGATGGACTAAATGGGTATAGGTCAAATAGGCCTACTATTTTATTATCCTATGAACAAGGGAGAAGGAGCAGAAATATGAAGAATACAAGGGAAATAAAAAGCAAGAGGTACCTTTTGTTTCATGAAATGGATTATTGAAGCCTTAATAGAAATAAAGTGTCACTGTGAAGCCAAGAGACAGACACTATAACTACATTAGACTTAAATAGGCATGGTTTAACCCTATTGCAGGATTTAAGTGCTTTATGAACCAGCCATAATAACAACATAGTACAACCCCCTATCCAAAGGACGTATATTTCAAGACACACACAATCATACACATTCACACAAAGCTAACCGAAATCATGGAACTTTCAGGTTTGATGATAATTGGGTTCAACGCACCATGGATTTGCACTGGAGGACCTACAGAGGAACACAAACACTTCCATTTGTCAGCCTCTGTAGAGGTGCATGCATATATACTTGGAATTAATGCAGTTTGACACCACTTATCTGTCATGACTCAATGCTCTTGAATCCCAGGAGTCGTAGTTTAGTGAGGCATCAGCCCCGTTTGGCAGAGAAGGTTCAAGACCTTACAATACCACTGTACAACTTCCAGAATCCATAACATTGAGCCATGGCAGTTAAAGTGGGGTCAAACTGTTTGCATTTTCTGTTTTATTCTGCTGTAATTTGTTGTTTGGGCTTGGCCTCATGTAAGACACCCCGAATCCCCATCGGGGAGATGGTGGCAGGGTATAAATAAAGATTATTATTATTATTATTATTATTATTATTATTATTATTATTATTCTGCACTCAAGATGTGCTGCTATTATTGCTATTATATGGTACGTTTGGTCTGAGGATCACACTGGAGGATCTAAAGAGACTTCAAGGGGAAATCATCATCGCTTGCTGGGTAGGCAGTCTGAGAAAGCTGAGTTGGATTATAGGAGAGCAAGCAGGTAAAGTCAAAATAAGGGTGGCAGAACCAGAACACACTCTCCCAATAAGTGAAATGCATATCAATCTGTCAAAAACATCTCCCATTTTCTTTTCTCTGGGACTGTTGGGGGATTTAGGCAATCTGAACAGGGATGTAACAGGAACTGCTCTGGTTACACTCAGTGCTACAGTTTGGTACTGAGAAATAGATCTCAATAAAGACATGAGAGCTTTGGCAGTGACAGAGGAATATGATGAAGCAAAATAAATAAGCCTGAGTGTTAGGTGGCCTGCCAATGCTTATTATAAGGCACTCATACAGTTAAAGATGAAGGCAGAGCTCGCTGCTTGATTACTGAGCATTTTCTTTCCTTCAAGTAAGGCTAGGGCTGGGCTGAGTGAAAGTCAAATTTGTATGGGCAGACAGCAGTGCTGGCGCATGACCCATGGTATGTTATACCTGGTAGGGTATCTTGTAACTTGTCTTGAGCTCAATGTGAATGAAATCTAAATGATCCATAATTGTGCGCAAGTGAAATAAATCTGTGATATCAAAGGCTATGTTCCCAACTGTGTGAGAAGAAAAATAGGTCACTGCAGCAACACTAGAAAGAAAAAGAAGGGAAAACTGGCATGTGATGAATATACAACTGTTGCTGAAATTGTACATGGTTCCAGGCATATGTTTTTCATCAAGGACAAAGTCTATACCATCATTTATATGAATCATCCAAGATATCTTAGAAAGATGTCTCTGACATGTCCTTGGCAAAAGCAATGATGGAGAGGATGTAGTGTAAGTGAACAGGGCTCCATCAACAGTGAATTCATTATTGTATCTCTAGTTAGTTTTAGTACATGCCGTGCACCAACATGCAACTGAACAAATGATGTGCACCAAGTTTGAACTCTGTGAGCAGGGATTGACACGTGACTGTTGGGGAACTCAATATGTCAGTATCTTTCTGGTGTCTATGCTGTCATTCTAGCATCGATGAATAAACCAATATTGCATTTATACTGTAGAATTGATACAGTTTGACACCACTTTGACTACCATGGCTGAATGCTATGGTTGGATTTGTTTTTTTTTTTTTATCTTTATTGAGATTTTCTTATTTACAACTTAAAAGCAGATAGGAAAGAAAAGAAGAAGGGCAGGTGAAGATAGAAGTTAGGAGATAGGTCTGGGAGTAGTAGGGTGGGTCAGTGGGGAATAGGTAGGGGGATGCAGGTTTAGGGTTTGCGAGAAGGGGTAAGAGTATAGTAGGGGGGGCGAAAATAGGTGGTAAAAGTAAAGGTGTGAAGTTGTACAGTCTTAAAAGCATGGGTAAGAAGATTGGGGGTATCCCCTTCATTCGGTGCGACTTCCTTGGTGTTGTCGAAGAAGCTTCCTTTTCTTTCTTCTATATAAATCTTTAACTTCTGTTGACTCTATATTTGTTGGCAAATGTCTTTCATATTTCCTATCTATCCTTTCCATCCAAAATATTCATTTATCGGTGTCCAGTCCGTTTCTTTTTCTGTAAGTCCTTTACTTTTCTGTATCAAAAAGCTTAATCTGTCCATATTTCTTATATCTGCTATTTTGGTTTCCCATTCTTCAATATCCGGTATCTCTTTCTTTCTCCATTTCTTAGCAAAGCAGATCCTGGCTGCTGTTGTTGCTAAAAACAGTAGCTTATCCGTATCTTTGTCTAGTTCCATTTTTTCATCTGTAAGACCCAGCAGGAATATCTCTGGTTTCAATGGTATGCTTATTTTCAATATCTTCTGTAATTTTTGTTGTATGTTTCTCCAATATGTTCTGGTTTTCTTGCAACTCCACCACATGTGGTAGTAGGATCCCTCAATTTCTCCACATTTCCAACATCTGTTGTTTAATTTTTTATAGTAAATTCCTAGTTTCTTCGGTGTCATATGCCATCTATAGAGCATCTTTATATAATTTTCTTTCAAATTGTATGCCTTTACATATTTCATTTTCCTGGTCCAGGTATTCTCCCATTCTGTCAGGAGTACTGATCTCCCTATATCCCTTGCCCATCTTATCATTCCTTCTTTAATCCTTTCCTCTTCGGTACTCCATTCTAGGAGTTTTTTGTATATTACTGAGATCGTTTTCTTTTGTGTCTTTATCGCTTTATCCCAGATATTTTCTTCCGTCAGGAAGCCCACCATTTTATCTTTATTATAGTATTCCTGTATTTGTCTGTATTCCTGTATTTGTCCGAAATTTTTCTCTATCTTTTTTTCCCCATACCAAATATAGGCGTGCCATCCTCTTCTCAAATCGTGTCCCTCCAATTCTAATAGTTTTTCGTCTTTTAATTTTATCCAATCGAAGAACCAAGTTAATGCGCATGCCTCCGCGTATAGGCCTAAATCTGGCATAGCTAGCCCCCCTCTCTTTTTTTTGTCTGTCATGTTTTTGAAGTTAATTCTGGGTTTTTTTGTTTTGCCAGATAAATTTCCTTATATCTTTATTCCACTCTTTAATTCCTTTCTGGTTTCTCATTATTGGCAGGTTTTGGAACAAGAACAACATTTTAGGGAGGACATTCATTTTAATACTTGCTATTCTGCCTAATAGTGATAATTTCAAATGCTTCCAATTCTCTAAATCTCTTTTTATCTCCTTCCATTTCGTTATATAATTGTTTTGCAATAACTGCGTTTTTCGATGTTATAATAATTCCTAAGTGCTTTAATTTTGGTACAATTTTAATATTCCATTTTTCTTTGATCTTTTCTATATTCTTCTTTGATATATTTTTTGTTATTGCCTCTGTTTTGTCCAAATTTATTCTAAAGCTATGGTTGGATTTGTGATTGGGTGATTTTGGCAGACCTTGTACAATGACACCTTCTATGATTCCATAACATTGGACCAGAACTGTGCACTACTCTGATTGCTGATGGTTGTTAGATGTTCTTTATATATTGTACTAGCTGTCCCCTGCCATGCGTTGCTGTGGCCCAGTCTGTTGATCTGGAAAATAAAGTAATGAGAAAATGTTGGTTTCTAATATATGTAATTTCTTTATGCTTGTGGGTAAACAGTATTTCTTGCTGTTTCTTTGTCAGTGTTGATGTGGAGATTGTCTGGTTTGCCTACTCTGGAACATGCAACATATCATTGTCCTTCTTTAAGGGTCCCTTTCAAATCTATACTATATCTCTGTGTGTGTGAATAATATCTATCTATCTATCATCTATCTATCTATCTATCTATCTATCTATCTATCTATCTGTATCTATGGCTGGATGGCTCTTTGTCAGGAGGACTTTGATTACATTTTCTTGCCCTGATGAACGGAGTTGGACTGGATGGTCTTAAGTATTTTCTGTTGGTCATGGGGGTTCAGTGTGGGAAGTTTGCCCCAATTCTGTCGTTGGTGGGGTTCAGAATGCTCTTTGATTATAGGTGAACTGTGAATCCCAGTGACTACAACTCCCAAATGTCTAGAGCTATTTTCCCCAAACTCCATATGTATTCATATTTGGACGTATTGAGTGCTTGTGCCAAGTTTGGTCCAGATCCATCATTGTTTGAGTCCACAGTGCTCTCTGGATGTAGGTGAACTACAACTCCCAACCTCAAGGTCAATGCCCACCAAACCCTTCCAGTATTTTCTGTTGGTCAAGGGAGTTCTGTGTGCCAAGTTTCATAGAATCATAGAATCATAGAATCAAAGAGTTGGAAGAGACCTCATGGGCCATCCAGTCCAACCCCCTGCCAAGAAGAGTTTGGTTCAATTCCATCATTGATAGAGTTCAGAATGCTCTTTGATTGTAGGTGAACTATAAATCCCAGCAACTACAACTCCCATATGACAAAATCACAATTTTTGAGTGATGGTCACTCCTTGTGTTGTGAGACGTTTTGTTGCCAAATTTGGTGTGATTTCGTTCATTGGTTCTTTTGTTTTTAAGGTACTCATTATGCACAGAGCATTTATACATATATATCTATATATATATATAATGTTTTTTATGAATTTATTTTGTTGTGTTATATTTTAACTATGATGAATTTTGGGTTTGTACCCATGTCAAGTCCCTTTGGGAAGATGGAGGTGGGGTGCAAAAATAAAGTTATATTATTATTATGGCAGTTAAAGTTGTGTCAAACCAATTTTATAGGATAGATGTAAATTATCAAACATTTTAGGGAGAACTAAAAATCATGGCTTTGATTCCAGGTCTGCCATGGACATTCAAGTTCCATTATACACATTGTGTCCCTTCTATCGAATGTCAAAAACAAAATTTGCCTTTTGTAGTTTCAAAATATTTTCTGATTCCAAGGATGCAGAATCCATGGATACAGGGGGCCAACAGTATATTCATATGTCTGCATGCATCTATTGAATGTTTTGCATCTGTAATAGATGCAAGTCTGATCCAATATATATTATCCAAAGAAAGAAAACATAACAGCCAGTGAATCTGCTACATTCTCTTCAGTAAAACTCATAAAATGTGACCTGGGGAACACATGTCCCCTCCAAGCTGTTTTGGAGATGCTTTTTTCAGACCTTCAGACAGCTATTTTCTGCCAAAACAAAAAGGCAAATTGCTTCTCGTGAAAGTTTTAAATAGGCTGGAGCTCTCCTACATGGATGTAACATCCAAAAGAAAAAAAATCTTATTTTCTCAAAACCAAAGGTAGACTGCCCTCTTTCAGCTTTGGGTTGGTGGTGGCCTTGAAAGCTAATTTTGGGGTAGAGAAGTTCATACCTTTTGAAGTTGCCTATCTCCTTGTGAAAAGAATAATTTACACAGAAGTAATTAAGAATCATGGAACTTGATTTGATTATAGTAGTGTACTTCATCATTGCCCTTTGATGCATGCACAACTATGCAGATTAGGAAAACACAGTTATAATAAGGATATTTTTCCAGGGATAAACAGGTCCCAGAGAATCATCCAGACCACACTGGACATCTGAAAGGAGGAAGAAAATTCCAATGACAGCACTAATGCAGCCTTGGATTGATCCCAAGGATTTTCACCTACCTTTGCTAATAATCCTTTCTTTAACTTGTTTCAGATAGGTCACCTTGATGCTCTTATGAACAGCTGGAATCTAGGAGTAGCAAAACTTAAATAGAATGTAACAGGTGGTTTTGTAGAATGATGTCACATGTCAGAGAAAGACTTCTTTCAGTGCAGATATGGTGTCTGTCAAAACCTGAAAGCATGAACAGAAATTAGCTTTAAATATCTCCATT
Organism: Anolis sagrei; assembly: GCF_037176765.1. NCBI lineage: Eukaryota > Metazoa > Chordata > Lepidosauria > Squamata > Anolidae > Anolis > Anolis sagrei. The sequence continues at coordinate 216,078,491 of NC_090022.1, read as the reverse complement.
TTTTCCACCAGTTCCATTCCATACCCTTACTATATAGTTCTGTTACTAGATAAAGTAGCAGTGACATTATAGTTGTCTACATATTTTTCTGATGGTGCCATGGATCTTTGGTTATGGAAATAGTCTCCATGCATTTAAATGAAATATATTGATAAAACCAATAACTTTTGTCATCTTTCTTGTATTTCTGGAATACAAGCTGGAATTAAATGCTAGACATTGGAAGCCTGTCGGAACCTGTCTGTAGTTCACTTCTCCTATTCTCGGGCAGTTGTTTTATGTGGAAATCTCTGTTTGCCTATACAAATTTAAACTGTTTCTATTTTCTTTTGAATATGTAGTTAGTTCAGTTAATAAACACAACTATACAACTCCATTGGTTTGACTTGCAGTTGTACTGCATCACAAGTGAAGTCACAGTTTCTGAAGTGTGTCCTTCATAGTGATGCAAAGCTAATTTCCTCCTTTTAATAATGCTACTGCATTCCTTGTTTTAAGTACAACATAGAACAGTGTGAATGTGGCAGGGAAAGAGGATCCTGTCATAGGACAATTGAGAGAGGTTATAAAGGAGGGACAGAAAAAAACAGCCTAAATGATGATTAAGGAAATGGTCATTCCAATGCAGCTTGATATGATCTATGCAAAATATGGACTAGATCTGTAAACAAGAGCTTAGTTAACTGACAGTTTTGCAGGTCTAAGTGTTACAGGATATATTTAAAATGGTGTGCATGTGCTAAGGAGCATTTAGAGCAGTAGTTCTCAACCTGGGGTCCCCAGATGTTTTTAGCCTTCAACTCCCAGAAATCCTAACAACTGGTAAACTGGCTGGGATTTCTGGGAGTTGTGGGCCAAAAACATCTGGAGACCCCAGGTTGAGAACCACTGATTTCGAGATTTATATATTTAGATAAAATATGTTCACAATATATTTCAATGATTTGTAGCAGTGGTTCTCAACCTGTGGATTCCCAGGAGTTTCGGCCTACAACTTCCAGAAATACCAACCAGTTTACCAGCTGTTAGGATTTCTGGGAGTTGAAGGCCAAAACATCTGGGGACCTATAGGTTGAGAAACACTGGTTTATAGGGATTTTTTTAATGATGTGGAAACATTTTGGAACAGGTATATGGGTGAATGGTAATGTGCATTATCCAGGCAAAGGTCACTAGGGGGTGCTAGAGAAAGAAGGATAGTCAATTTGGGGCGGGGTGGTAAAGGAGGAAAACCATTTCCCCCCATTTTCACTGGTTATTCCCCCTCCCTGCTTCCCATATCATAAACAAGTGTTGTTTCCATGATGGGGGCATGGGTGGGGGGAATAACAGGATAATAGGGGGAAATGGTTTTACTCCTTCAACCCACCCCCTATCCCCATAAAATGGACTGTCCTTCTCTTTCTAGCACCCTGTAGTGGCCTCTGCTCAGATAATGGAACATTACCGGGTGAATATATGTGAAAACAGTGTAGATTAGTAATAATCAGATTGTATGTCTTTACTTACTAAAATGCCATAGTGGCAGGATTGCTCAGAAAATACTGGGGTGCCACAAGTAAACAGAAATACTGTCTTGTTCCTCCATTTAAAAATAAATGAAAAAAGGCTGACAATTCCAGCAAAAAGGAGTGATATCTGTGCTTATGTGATCTTTTATCTTAGAACCAAACTATTCAACTCATGTTCTAGGTCTCCCCAATCCTTACCATGCACTACAGTGTGTCAACAAGCCTATTAACACCCTTGGTGCTACATCGCTGGTGTTATAAGCCATGTCACAAAAGACACAGAGCCTATGCCAAGACTTCTAATCCCTGCTGACAGTTTTAACAGCTTTAATATCATAGTTGCTTTGCATATATGAGCACATACTGCCTTGCTTACATATTTTCTGAAGAGGGAGAAGAAAGAAGACGTGTTGGCAGAAACTATTTCAATTCTTCTCCATTCAGAGATAATTTTTTTTATCAAGTTCTCTGGCAAGATTCCATTCTGAAGGTTTACTTTTCATTAAATCTCTGGTTCTTGACAGAAGAGCTTGCAAGACAGAAAAACAAAAGGAATGCCCTGATCAGAAGAAATGCCCTTGAAATGTCCTCAAGGAGAACAAAATTGTCAGGTGCACTTTAGGCAATTTCACATTTCCTTCCTGATGCTGAATAATTTTATAAAAATCAGGCATGGAGATATTAAATCATTCAGAAAGTTCTAGTTAAACAAGATTATTTCTTTAACAATGTTTAAGAGCTGTTTTCGGCTTTAGTGGTAGGGCTATCATAAACAATCTGACTCATGGGGAAACACACACACACACACCAAACAGACAAATGTAAATCTAACTTTGTCCACATAATTTATAGGGATGATCTTTAGCAGGATGAAAAAGGTAGATTGAAGTTTAACAGTGATTTCCACATCAGCAATGTATCTATGCAACTAGGTGTTGATAAAAGACAGACGGCATGCTGACTTAAAGCTGCTAATGTAAAACATGCAATATGAGACGTAGGCGTTGAAAAGAATATGTCTGGGCCAGATCAAAATGCCAAGATAAAAATGTATGGATCACAAAGCCAGAAGATAAATTGCTACATTTTCTGTTCCTTTCTTGCATTATATATACATTCTTAACAGAGATAGCTTCTCTCTTGTTTTGTTCGTGCCTGAACCTTTAAAATCATTTACAAAAGTGGAACTGTTCACCTGTGCTAAGCGAGTATTTTGACATGTTGCCCACTTAAAGTGATGTATAAATTAAGATGTGTGAGAACATATGGTTGTGTCAATACTTTGTAAGAGGGGCTGCAGTTATTTTCCACCTCCGGGTTGGGATTGAACTGATTTTGAATGGAAATGCCATCTAGGTTTTTAGAAAGGATCTGCATGTGACAGACAGAGAACTGTAATATGGATTTTTTTTTTCCAGTCTTCAATATCAGGAGACTACTTAATCTACAAGTAGGATGTGAAATGGCCCCCTTGTTTGCCTAAGGTATGATTATAGCAGTATAGCCCGCATGTTCTTCTCCAGTTATATTGAAAGTAATGAGCTGAAACGGTCAAGACAATTATTTTTGACGGGATGAGACTGCCTGATTCTCTTCTCAGTTGAGTCTCTAATATGCTATTGTTCACACCCCATTTCATGAACAAGAAAACATGACAGTATAATGGCACCTGGGACCATTTTGGAACACCAGGTCTACGTTTCTTCTTGGAGGGGAATGACACAATTTAACCTAATTCATTAATTGGATCAAATGGTGAGATGAACTCTCATAGCAGGAATCTCTCTCTTATGCAAAGCTATCATTACAGATCTTCAAGTATTGTCAAATGCGCAATAGCCTGCTATTCTCTTACAAATGGCCTAGTGGGGTGTCCCCAACATGATACGGTGATAAATCACAGAAGTGCCAATTAAAATGAAACACTTATTGTGTCAATCAGGTAGTTGCAATAGAGTACAGTCCTTTACACTGCTTTTTAACAGGGAAGCACAATACATGCTTTATTCTCAGAACTTCATTTTCACATTTCTATCTCCTGGTTTCGTAGGTGGGCCTGCAAATGGGAATACAATAGATGCTTGGCTGCTGGCATTTTCATTTCATGCCTTTAAATCCCATTGACTTCAATAACGGGCTAAGGCATTTGTATTTCTTATGTGATTTTAAAGCTTTATCATTAAACCAACTTTGAGGTGCACTGAAACTTATACATGGTATACACAAACACCAGCTTAAAAGCAATTGATTAAGAAGAAAATATCATATGTTTCCTCTTTTCCTAGATGATGGCAGTGTCCAATTTTCTTTACAAATAAATTATAAGTATTGTCTTCAATACTTGCCGGCTGTAAGCTGCCTTGAGTCCCCCTATGGGGGTTGAGAAGGGCAGGGTACAATTATCTGAAATAAATAAACAAATAAAGCATATGGAAAAACCCATGGGTGGCTGCCTATTTGGCTGTACAATGGAAAGCAAAGGAAAAAGTTATGAGAGTTATGTGTTTTGATGTCACTTTTTGGTATTTTGTCTTTATATGTTCTAATTCAATACAAAAATATCTGCTTCTGCTCATACTTCAATGTTCCCTCAACCTGGAATGTGAAACCTCTAATACGTAGAATATATTTGACAGAATAGACTCACCAAACCTTAGTTATTTCCACGGTTTCATTGCTTTTTATTCATAAGCATCACATGTATCAGAATCTCAGGGTACAGCTAGGTCCCCAACATTAGGATTCAGCTGGCTACTGAATCATTCAGTGCTATTCATGTCTCCTTCTCATTTCCCTTATAGAGAGAAGATGAAACAAGATCAGTATGAGGTGGCCGATACCACCTAGAAAAGTACTGTATGGCATTTTGGCCAGAAATTCAACAACATCAAGAGGTGTATGTTCATACCCTTGCAATCATCTGGCATACAGAAGGCAAATAACAGTCTTGTCACATGTGCTGCTGGAATTGCTGTGGATCGCTGCAGATTGTGGTAATGTCAGTGTTGGGACTCAGCCTGTGTGTGAACCTGAGCCTGAATCTCTGATTGTATTGCCTAATGTTGATCCCAACGTTGATGCAAATGTTGATGGGCCTAATTTGGATAGCGAGGCTGAAGTGATCAATTTGGCTTTGATTTACAGGCTTCAGGGGAAAAGTCAAGTTCTCATGAGAAAGTTTCTGTCAGACCGAGAGAAGAAAATTCACTCCCTTTTTCTCCTGGCCTGAGCTTGCAAGATAACTTGACACCTGGTCTGGTCAATGATAATAGCAGCAGTTTGGAAATAAGCCAGAACCTCAGGGAGGCCCAAAGTTTACGTAGGTCCGAGAGAATCCAACAACTGAAACCAAAGATTAGAGTTAGCCGGAATCTGTTACTGGGATTTAAGAGTGCCTGTGAGGGAGATTTCCTCAGACCAAGCATAATCTAGAATCAAGTACAAACCTCAGAGGTATTCCAGTTTCCAGTGGTATGGTCTCTAAGGGAAATTCTGGCTTCAGGTGAGATTAGCAAGGGCTAATCTGTTCATGGATTTCTTTTGAGAGTTTTCTGGACATTACTGCTTTGGATTTCCTGCAAGCTTTCTGGACATTGCTGTTTGCTGTTTCATTTTGGCTTTTTTACCTTTGGACTTCATTCTATTTTATATTCATCATTCAATAAAAAGGACTGCATTTTTCCAAAATCAAGGTGTGGTGTATTAATGACAAGAGGGCCCTGTCTCCTGATCTGGAGTGCAACAATCAGTGATCCCGCCCAGGGGGAATGAGAATCTCTCACCCTGCACCATCTCGGCTCCCCCCCCCCCCCACCTTATCACATGGGGAAAGTGTCCACTGGCCAGCTTGCCCCATTGAGCGCACTGCAACATGGGAAGTTTCCTATGTTGCTGCCAGTGACTTTATTTTGTGGTGACTCTGGTTCCACAGCAGGATTGCCACACAACTGTCTTGGAAGTGCTTCTCCGCTCTGTGATGGGAGCTTGTGGTGGCCTCCGTGGCAAAGCTGCTGTGGAACCAGAGTTGCTGCTGAAATTTTCTCCATGTGAAGAGGTCATAAGGAAGTACTTCATCATGCTTTAGGCCAGTGGTACTCAACTTTTGGGTCCCCAGGTATTTTGGCCTATAACTCCCAGAAATCCCAGCTAGTTTACCAGCTGTTAGGATTTCTGGGAGTAGAAGGCCAAAACATCTGGGGACCCACAGGCTGAGAACCACTGCTTTAGGCAATCAGCCCTGTCAGCTAGGTGGTCACAATATCTACTTAATAGGGATTGGTGAATGAATCTAACTTGGTTCATGTCACATGCATATACCAAGTTTATTCTGTTACAACTCCTCATCCATCTGTGATTTTTAAACTAACAACCAACTAACAAATAGATAAATAAAACTCGTTTTTTTCTTATTTGCAACAAAAAATCTTATGAGTTTATTGGTTCCTCAAATGTTGTACAGTGTACACACCTAGGCAATAATGTCATCAGTATAACGTAGTGCAATAGGTTGAATGTGGCCCCAGCATTTTCTGTAGTCTTGTTTGCTACCCTGAAAACATACATGTGATGTTACTGCTTACTGGATCTGTCATTTCCACAAGGATGCTAAACATGCAACATTTATGTTTTATAGTGGTATATCAGTAACAGCAGAACTTAAACCATTATTCCTGTGCAACCCATAATAGCATGGCTGATACTTGCATAAAGAGCTTGTTATAGAGGGATATTCTTATTTTCAGAAGTCAGGCATACCCAGCAGCTTTCATTAAGAGCCAAAATAACACAGAAAGAATTCAAAGATTTTCTTCTCTGAGGCACTCTTCATTGTAAAAGCAGTAAGAAAAGCCTTTGTTCAATTGGTACTGCTTGCAGTCTTTTATCTATTAAGGTATGTATTTCTCAGGGACATATTTCTAACAGCTCACATTCCCTCCCTTTTCTTTTGTTTCTCTGTATACCTTTTTTTTGATTTGCTCCTATTTTTTATTTCTTATCCAATTAAAGCCCTTTTGTAACTTGCCTGGGACAAGTTAAAGCAGGGCTAACTTGCTTTGACTGCCATGTTCTCGCAAGAGATTTCAGGAACTTCCAAGGGTAACATGCAGATCCTCATGGTAGCACTGCCTCACTCTTAGCCCCCTTTCACACAGCTGAAAAAAATCCCACATTATCTACTTTGAGCTAGAATATATGACAATGTGGACTCAGTTAACCCAGTTCAAAGCAGATATTGCAGGATTTTCTACCTTGATATTCTGGGTTGTATGGCTGTGTGGAAGGGCCCTCAGTGAAGACTTTTAACCTGGCCTCCCAAGAAGTGTCACAAAAATAGCCTTTTGTGATTTCTTGCCACTGCCACTGGTTTTGAATCAATGTCAGTTGTTCTCGCACTTCACAGACAGTGTAGCTGGGGGTAGAGAATGTTAGAAACTGAATGTAAAGCTTTTATCCACTTCCTGAAATGATTCCATATTGACTTCTTTTTCGTCCTCTCAGTTTCATGCAAATGCAAATTTGATTCTCAAAGTGCTGTGAATCACACTAATGACCTTGCACAATTCTCATTAATTTTCAGTGGGACTTAACACTAGAGAACTCCCCAGCCAATTATGTCCTTGATCATTTTTTTTGTTAAGTGGCTGGATAGCACACAAAAGTAGAGAAGATGTAATTCAATAAGAATCTGAGAAATTTCTCTTGGGCTTATTCATAGGCTTGTTTATAGGAATTTTCATTTTACATCAATGAGAAAGTTATTCATAAAGCCTCCACTTTTGTTTCCACGAAGTGGAAATGCAATTTTTTTTGTTTTGTTTTGCCTCCAGTGGTTTTTTTTATAGGTGAGCATTATGTAGGGCTAATTCTTCCACCTGTGGCTTTCTTTTTACAGATTAGCCATACTCAATGTTTTAGATACCCCTTTGTTTCCAATATAATTTTATGGAGGGTTTTTTTTTCTTGTGAAAATGCTATAGATACTGGATTGAGTTTTTTGTTTTTTTTTTTTTTTAAAGCAGATTGTAACAGTGGATTGGTATATGCATACTGACATTTTGCATAAGCAATTGTATCCATGGCATGACAGTTTTTCTTGATTTGTGACTAACTAACATGCCAAATTCAAAAAAGAAGAAAGCAATGTTGCATCTTATAATCCCTGTATTTAGGGTGTAAATCTTCTTTTGTTTTCCTTTCCACATGAATGACTTAATAATTTCGCTGACCTTCTCCTCACTTTATTAGAATATGAAGAGTTAAATAAAATTACTATCAACTGCCGTGGAGACTCAAAGAGTTAGCCGGGCTCTCTCCCAAGTTGTTTATTTGTTAATTCTCATTGTTTTTGCTCTTTGTGGGAACACGATTATGCTGTCTATTTGGTATCCCTGGTGCTTATTGCTTATTGTGTGCATGTGTGCTTTTTTTGTTCATGGCCTTGGGCTAGTACAATAAAATTATTTGGCTGATTGAATTTCACTCACCTTCTCCTCACTTCATTATAATATGAAGAATGTTTTTGCATTTTTTTATCTATCTTCATACTTCAAGATTCTACAGACCAAAGTGTGACATTTTCCTGCACAGACAAATGTGTAAAAATTATTTAATTTGAATGTGAAAGTTTTGTTTCCTGTATAAAAACATATTTTTAGCAGAGATCATTGTGGTTTGTATAAAAAAAAATGTTTTCTGCTTCAAAACCTATTTTCTGTGTTGGAAAACCATATTTAGTTTACCAGAAATTAATTGCACTGTTTGGGACTTCGTAGGGAAGGATATTGGGGAGTAGTTATTTTAGGGTTTCCCGTGTGGAATAACCATCTACTCACAGGGTCCAACTACAACTCAGAGTGCATCTACACTAGAATCAATGCAGTTTGACACTCAATGCTATGGGATCCTGGGATTTGTAGTTTGGTGAAGCACCTTCACTATTTGGAAGAGAAAGTTAAAGACCTTGTAAAACTGCAAACCCATGACTCTATAGCATTCAGACATGGCAGTTAAAGTGATGTTGCATCCTCAATTAAAAGTTAAAGAGTCCCTCAGAACGCACTTCTTTTCCTGGCATCCAGAGGCAAGGAAGGATACTTTTATTGGAATGAATCCAGTTGTAGATATGGGGAATAGGATTTAGATGGTGCCCTCTCTCAAGAGGGGATCTAGAAAGTTACATAGCATAAGATATGCCTTGGAACTGGCTTGTTCCACTGAGTTCCAAGGAAATATTCCAAATTGGACATTTGCTTTGGATAATTCTATTAACTATTGGCTTTTGGGGGGGGGGCAGGGGAGTGTGGATATTGAATAACAATGAAAAAGAAAGCAATAGTCTTACAGCAAGCCTCTTTTCTTCCACTTCTTGCTGAATTTTGATGTGATAGGTGGATTATATTGCACCTTTAGAGGAAGGGTTATATTCCTTAGGCCTAATGGGAGTTTCAATTCCGTAGCATCTGGAGGGTCATTACTTGAACTTCTCCTTATAAACTGAATGTGTCACAGTCACGTTTCATTCTGCAGTTTAGAGGTGTGATTAATCAAGACACAATTCACATACCCCCTTGGTTTTCATGCATTGATCACACATATTAGCAGAAGTAACTGGGCAGAACTAAGTAATGCTTTTAACCGTAGATTTGTTTGCTTTTATACCTCACTGTTAATATTATAAGGATTCAAGCAGCTAAATCTCAGCACCTTGCATTGAAAAAATGTTCTTAATGTTATTTTAATGAAGATCCTTGTAGAAGTAAATTATTTCAGAGTCGCTGAGCAGTTATTATCTTCTTCAGTTTTTAGTGATTCCCCACAGGGTAAATGTTGTCTTATATTATGTTCCATTTCACAGTGTTGTTGTAGGGCTTTTATAGTTATAAATGATTTTTATTGAATTGAACAATAAGGGACTAGCTGAATTAAACAGAGGAACTGAACTTGGCAACTCACTTTAACCACTCATGGGAGACCTTCAATTTATTAAATGGTTGAGATGTGCAACTAATACTAGCAGTTTCTTATTCTTGATTTGATCTTGACATGTATTATTTCATTTCTGCTTATGGAATAGTAACCTGTTTAAAATTTAAAATGAGTTAGGAGATCCAGGTTCTGGCCCTCAGTAACCTATGAAATGGACCAGGTAACCTTCAGCCACTCACTCTATGTAACTTATCTCACAGAGTTGTTTTGATGGTGTGTAAAGAACAAGAAAGCCATACCACCTTGAGCTCATGATCCACATCTTATTGGTATAGTGATACCTGGACTTATGAGTTTAATTTGTTAAGACAGAGCTCTTAACTCAAGTTGTTCTTATCTCAAAGTGATTATTCCTATTAAAATGCATGGAAATGCTATTAATTCATTGGGGGGGGGGGCACCTCCCCTCCATTTGTACTTTAAAAATAACAAATAATGCATAAATGCACATTCACATGGGACAATATAAAGAAGAAAGATCAACTTTAAAATGGTAAAAGCACAAAGTTGTGGCAAGGAAGCACATTTGAGGCAATAAAATGTGTGTTTGCCAGTGTAACAGCAAGGCAAAACCTGCACATTCACATGGAACAATAGAAATGGAAGATCAATTTTAAAATGGGAGAAGTACAAAGTTGTACTATTTGAATTTGGGTGATTTTAACTGTTGTTTTAATAATTGATTTTTTAATCGTTTGGATTTAAATTGTATTTGTTTATTTTTGAGTGATATGTGTTGGCAAGTAAATAAATAAATAAACAATTGTGCCAAGTAAGCACAAAGCAAAAAGTGAAGAGGCAGAAGCCTCATTTTCTTCATACTGCACTCATTCCAGCCTCCCTCCCTCCCTTGCTCTATCTCCTTTTTTCTCTTCATGTAGCCAAACATACCAGGAATAAAAACCACACAAAATCAACTAACCCAATGTTACTCAAAGTGGAAAAGAGCAAAGTAGACAGCAATCTCTCAAAACAAACGAGCACAAGACACAGAGGCTGTTCTCTTGAAGCCCTAAGAGCCGCCGCAAACTAACCTCCTACGGGAGCAAACCTTGCCAGCACGTCCCTGACGTCATGAAACTGCGCCTCTCTCCCCGCCCCTTTCTCCGTCCCTTTCTCCATGCCAGAGTGGTTTTTCCTTTGCTAGGGCAGCATTGCCAGCGTACTCCCATTGTTGAATTCTGCCAACAACGAGAGTACGCTGGCAATGCCGCCCTAGCAAAGGAAAAACCACTCTGGCACGGAGAAAGAGGCTGAGAAAGGGGCGGGGCGAGAGGCGGAGTCTCATGACGTCAGGGACGTGCTGGCAAGGTTTGCTCCCGCAGGAGGCTAGTTTGCGACGGGTTTAAAGCCCTGTACTTTGGTGATAGTGCTCTCTTTGGTGCTAGCTCTTAATTCAAAATGCTCCTCTTATGTCAAAGTGAAACCCATACAGAGCGATGGCTCTTGATTCAAAATGCTTTTATGTAGGCATGCTCTTAAGTAGACATTCCACTATATTTAAAACTGTTGGCTTGATGTTAACGCTGCTTATCCTTTAGTTTGTTTCCCTCCTTTCACACTTTGATTTGTTTCCTTCAACTGTGTTCCTTTTGAGCAGCACCAAAGCACCAGAAGCAAAGCCATTTTTCTTCTATTTCACTGCAAAGTACTATCCATGTAGTAAGCTCATACTACTACCCATGTAGTAAGTTAATACATAACCCATTTCTGCTTATGTAGTTAAAGTTATACACATAATGGTAAAGATAAATTAGTTACCTTGGTTTTGAGTTCTCTCACCACCACCACCACCACCACCATCATCTGGGATTCAGGATAGTTTACAAATGAAAATTACTGGCTTGTATCAGATCTAACTGCAGTGCAAAGAAAATTGGAAGTCAAGCCCTAGTACCACAGCCACAGGACAAGAAAGAAGAATATTTGCAAGTTGTAGCAACAAATGAATTAATCCATGGAAACTACAGAAAGCTTAGCTGGAAATTTTCATATAGTCCTTTCCCAAAGCTGGAGAATTTTCACCACTGTCTCCCATCTAACGGTGATCCATGATAAATGGAAAATCAGGACCCCCACTTTGAGATTCGACAACCTTAATCAGGCTGCTGTATCCCTCAGCATGCACACATACTTCTCAAGAGGATTCTATTTGTTTTCTATAGGAGAAAATCACAAGCTGAAACTTGCAAGCACAGCAGAAACTTCCTTTTATGTATTCCTTTCAAAGATGCTAACATGGTCTGAAGTTTTTATTTAGCATTATTTCAGTAGTCACTTTGCCTTCAAAACATATCACCACATATACATATATACACACATGCACAGAGCCTTTTCTGCTGACTACTGTTTTGGCTGAAGTCACTTCTTGTTAGGTGAGTTAATGATTATGATCAAGCAAGGTTTTGTAAAGCTCTTCCTGTTGGAGTCTCCATGAACAATTCACGTGAGCCATGGGCACTCGTATTATGAAAAAAAATGTGCCTAGGTATATATTGATAGATGCTATTTTCAAGCAGAATCTATCAACTTTGTAGGGGCTTAAACTTTAGTCACATACAAATAAATCAAAGCAGTCTGCTATTTTTCACTCCGCTTTCATCTGTTCAGTAAGTGTTTTCTTTTAGCATATGTAGGGGAAAAAAGAAAAGAAGGGGATTTGGTGTGTGAATACATGAAGACTGATTAACTCTTATCGACATTGGTGATCTCACCAATTTACTTCTTGCTACTTACTAATGAGGAGTCCATGTGATATGCCACAGCCTATGACGATGGTAATGAGTACTAATCTAATTATATGCCCCCAATTGACTTTGTATCATACTACCTCAAAGACAGTCATCTGAAGATACAAGAGTTGGAAAGTGGGGGCACAGGAGAGGGGAGGAGAGTGCTTCCATTCGTCTCAAGAGACAAAACCTCAGCTAGTAATACATTCAGTCTAATTTTGCCTTGGACTAAATGGGAGAGTCGAATGCTAATTTCAGCATGAAGCAATGAGTTAAGTACATAGATTTACTGTACCTTGAGACAAGCTCAATTCAATATTGCTTTTTTAGATATTTTTAAAAAAGTGTTCTATCAATTAGGCATATATTTCCAAAAGGCATTCTAATTATAAAAATCCATGTTTCAGTTATTCCAGTCAACTGTGCCTAAATGAACCTACTTTAAGCCTGATTTCACAAGCTGGATTAATTTCAGACACACTGTCTCCTTTCTTTGGTTTCCTTTATTGATTCTGGGGGAAAAAAGAGAATGATATTTGATTAGAATGAAAGTGTATACCCCAGCCAATTTTGATATTTTCATTTGGAAGTAGCTGTGTGTAATGCTCTGCTCCTTTGATCTAATAATGAAAATGTGTCAGTATATTCTCATTACAAAAGCAAAGGAAGGCAATCCTGAACTCTCAGGGACAGCTGGACTGCAATGCGTGAATTTAAAATCATTAAGTTGTACTCCTGGTGGCTGATCAGTATACTATACAACTTCCCTAGACCTTTTAGCTATTAAAAACTGAGGATTTAAAGACAATGGAAGAGCAAGCATTCAATTCATTTCATAGTCAAATAATAAAAGTTTTCTTTTCAGAAATGTTTTGGCATGTGAAGAGAGGGGGGCAGGAAGATGGTTCCACCTTGTCTCCTGCTCTTTGCTAATAATATAATACAATATATTGTATCTACATATAATATTGATAATATCATAATGTAATACAATATAATACTATTAATAATAATAATATATTATAATTATATATTTTATATTACATGTAATATTACTAATAATATTACAGTATAATGGTATAGTGCAATATAGTAATATATAATACTAATATTGTGTTATGGTAATAATATATTGTATTTACATATCACTTGTAAGCCACTCTGAGTCCCTTCAGGGTGAGAAGGGTGGCATATAAATTTCATAAATAAATAAATAATACACATATTAGCCCATGAATAAGTTGACACAGATTTTTGGGGTTGATTTTTGACTAACTTTTCTAGAGTTATATATGAATACATTATGTCCCATATCAATATACACTACTGATAGCATAGCCAAAATGCATGCCCAATGACCCTCTAAGGTCATTTACCCACTAGCTGCCTTTATTTACTCTCATTGGCGAAAGCAAGAGCTCTTAAACAATTCAAGACTTAAAGTGTCCAGCATTCGTCCTGCACCCCAATGCCTGAAGTGCAAGTGCAGACTTTGACAGGATGGCTCAGCCAATGTGTATGGCTGGTCTGAGGGCGAAGTAGCGCATCTGTGGGGAGTGCTCATAAGAGGCCATGGTGCCTTGGGTTTGGCAGCACTGAGGGGGCCAGCTATGGCCTTGAGCTGCTGCAGAGGAGGCAGAGGCAGAGGCAGGACAGGAACGGTGCATGGGCTTTGAGCTGTGTGTCCCATTGAACAAGGATGATGACAAGGAGGCTGAGGAGGTAGACTTCTTGGGGGGCTGCAACAATACCAAGTGTTTGGCCTCACACAGTATTGATAGTTTGCTGTGATCTTCACTTTAAAACACACTTTTCTATCTGTTGGGTTTTGAAATTTAAAACTACAGTTGAATTAGACCATTGAATTTGAGGTCAATGGGCAGTTCGAGCACCAGGATCTGATTGTGCTTGGTCAGAGACCCTGCAATTGCCAAGTTTGGCTTCTTAGTGGCCGGCGGCGGCAATTGAACCAGGCAGGAGGTGGCGTGGAGATGAGCAAAGGCATTCTCACTTGGGCATTGGGAACTTCAACAGGCACTCTTGCATGTTCTTAATTTTAAATAGTGGATTGTTCTTGCATGGTTTTCTTGACACTACAAATAAAATATGTGTCGTGTGTATAGGAATTCATTCATGATTTTTCAAACTATAGTCTGGTCCCCCAACAGTCTGAAGGACTGGTCCTCTGTTTAAAAATTTTGAGGACCTCGATCTGCAGTAACATAATCTACAGCTCCACTTTTTTTATTTCCCCCTAATATGTGGCATTGCAATGTCCAGCATTTCCACCCAGCATGGAAGTCTCGCCTTACTTATTCATATTTATTCCAGGTACCATTTGGACTTTTTGCATGCAAGACATCTCAAAACTATAACCTATCATCTGGAACTTATCTCTCTTATTGTGAATCATTTTTTCAGTTCTACAGAGTGAATGGAAATAGAAAATCATTCAGTCTTGTGAATGGCAAAGAAAGAAACAACAGAAGCCAATGTAAAATTGCAGTATAAATATGGTCAACATAACTTTCTGTATTTGGGTTTGGACATAGCCAACTTGATCTGACGAAAACATCCAATTTTTTAAAATATGTCTATTTTTTCATTCTTAGAAATATGCAGAAATAACAGTTTTGAGTTCCATCACTGTAGTCTTTTTTGAAAGGAGATGTGAGAGAAAGATCATTGGCATAGTAATAAGGAGGCTTTACTTCCTCAGTTGCATGATAATTCTATAATTTTTAAGTTCAAAATCTCCAAAGTTTTGCATGTATTCATCTTAGAAGTTTGTTAAAATTAAAAACAAAGTAAGCATGCATTGCATCAGATATGAAGTGCACTTATTATAGCTTTGCTTTTTCCTTTTTTTAAAAAAAAAGCCAAATACAAACTCTAAAACAAAGACTCCACAATATCTCACCTGACAATCCATCTCCACCAACAAAAATTGCCAAACAAAACAAAACAATGAAGCAACAAAAAGATGAAATAAAAATGTAGAAAACACATTAAAAACACAACTGATTTTTCCCTTCCTCAAGCAAAGGGAACGATTAAATTATTACGTATACTTCTTGTTCTACATAATTACATTTGAGCTTCTGATAAATATAAATTTAAAATTGATATATAACCATGAGTAATATTCGTATCAACCATTTTGACTAGAATTCCAATTCTTATACATTTTAGTAAAGTCATCTTTAGATTATTGCTTTAATATCTCACACAATTTTATTTCCTTTTAATTTAAATCAATTTAGATTGATCATGTCTTATCCTAAATTATCTCTCCCATTTTGCTATGTTATATTTTCCCCTTTATCTTAAATATTCTACCTGCCCTGCTGATGATATTACTATGAGCAGTTTAAACATTTTATTAAAAAGTCCGTTCTTATAATTTCAAGATTATATTTTATTTTCTCTTTACTTATTTCATCAGTTCGCCCCCTTCCATCAAAAATAAGTTATTAGGTTATTTTAATCTTTCTAGAATTCTCAATTCATTATCCTGGCCCAGTCTCATTTTTTTTTCCTCGTAGGTCAAATCATCCTTAAGGTAACAGTATGTTGGGCCCTTCAGAACGTGGCTTGGAGTGGATATTTTGCTCTTACAACCTCACACTGTCAACAAGAAGCAACTTGCAAATAAAACACTGGTTTTATTTGCTGCCAAATAATTAACAGTGATGTCTTTTAAATATATATAAATAACTAGGGGGATAACCCACTGAGGCATAATTTAATGATAGGCAAGTCTTAAAGGAAGAAACAGGCACAGATAATGCAGAGGCTCTGGATGCCACCTTTAGCCCATCTGCGAATAGTGCCTCAGCTACATACCTGAGTAACTCCAAAATAAAATGTCCCCACAATGGCATTTCACACAACTCTAATGAAGAGTGTTTATTGGGAACCTTCTCAGAATAAGGCGAGTTTATTATTACTTGTCATCTGTATCTATATCTGTTAAAGCTGGGCTGGAAGATTTAAAGAATCAGCTTTTTTAAGCTGAAGAAAACTCCCTCCCCCTCCTTTCTTTTGATATTTGAAATGGAACTTTACCAGTTAGAGAGGGTAAAGGTTGATTTGCTTTGAGTTGGAAGCATTTATTACTAATTGGAAAATACTTCTAGATAAACACCAAAATTTAAAATGCTCCGAATTACAAAGAGCACAATTATCGGTGTAGCCTGAAATCCAGTAGTTGCGACAGAGAATAATTTACGACCTCTGCTGCCAGAAAAACCCAAAATCTACTATCCGGAGAGGAACAAGTTATTTAATAGCAACTAATTTATGTTTGTTGTTATGTAGAAAAGCTATAATTAATAGGGGTGTGCACAATTTTATTTCACAATTCGGGATTTGGGAAAATCCAGACTGGGCGGATGGAAACCAAACATTCAGCTGGAATGGACCACAAGAGCCAGATGTTTTGACTACATTTGGGAGATTCAGTTGCTCTGCGATTGACAAGAGCAGCCACACGTGTTTGTTTTTTTCCCCTTTAGCCTTGCCAGAGCCAATCAGAAGAATAAAACAGATCAAGTGTCTTTTTGCAAAGCTAGTTTATATATACCAGGTTGAGCTTCTCCACTTCCCTGTGGCATCCTGGCATTTGAGAGAGATAGACCATGTGTTAGCTAGCCCCGTGTTCTATCTTAGTGCCCTTGATGCTTAGGATAGCTTTTTGGAAATTCAAATGTTTTTATTCTGCATTATATCGTTAAATTTTCTTAGTTAATATGTTCCTTAAAGTCCTTCTTTTATTTTACTAATTTTGTTAGGGAAGTGTTTTTAGGTGTATTTTTCTTCTATGTGACATGTTGCTTGAGTGCTTGTGGGTGATGGCAAAATCATTATGTATTGTTGACAAACATGTAAAAAGACATAATAAATGCAAAAGCTATAGGAACAGTATAATTGTTTTTATTTGTAAAATATGTTTAAAAATCCTAAAAATCAGTGGATGAGTGGATTTTACTGAAAATTGGCAGAAATTATGCCCTGCTCTTGTTCTGTCACTGTAGAACAATTCCAGGGGATGCATATTTTGGCTTTTAAAAGACATTTTATTTGTAGAAACCTTAAAATTTCCTAAAATCAGTAGATGACCCACATTCTGAAACTTGGGGGGGGGGGGGGGGTTGCAGTCAGAAATATGTCCAAATGTGGCCATTTTTGTCCCAATAGCCATAATAATGATGGAAAGATGGAAAGTTCCCCCAGTTTCACCAGTGGACTGGATCTTCCTGGAATGTAAACAGAACTTCCAGCTGCTTGATAATGGAAAGGTATTCCCCTAGTTTCCAACTTTGGAAACTTCCCAGTTAAGGAAATGGGGGACAACCAAAAACAGAACCAAAACAACATCGTTTTTGGTGTTTCACACACCCCTAATAATTCACCCCTGCCCTGCTAAAAATGACTCAGACAAAACAAGTCCCAGAAACAATTCCCCAAACTAAGTCCCATAGGTCGAATGCGGCACTCCAAGGGCATTTACCTTCCCCTGCCCTAAACTTTAGACTTAGGGCCACCCTAGATGTGAAATGACTTGAAGGCACACAACAACAGCAATGAAATTAACTTGACTTTCTTATGCGGATCTTCGCATGTCTGTATGTCCCTGTAATTGGAAGTCACAGGTTTTTTATCTGAGTTTATTCCTGGGTTTTAGATGTTTATTCTTGATTGGTTGGTTCCTAAAAAAAAGGTGACATTTGAGTAGAAGGCAAAAATTTGTTTGTGTATCAGACAGTTCATGAAACATGTGGAGGGCACATTTTCTCTTGCCAGGACAAAGAACGGAACTTTTGCAGTGATTCGCTGGAGTGATTCTCCACAGATCCAGATATCTGTATCTTGAGGTTTTTAAAAAAACTTTTGGTTTCCCGTGGAAGTCCTGCGGCAGCCATCTTGACAGCTTCTAAATCTCGTAACAAAGCATCAAGTATAGACAATGGAGGCAGAAATCCTGGGACCAACAGGTCTGTATGTGGACCTCTACTAAAGTCCTGGGATTTTTTCCCCTGTTTAAACCTGTGATTTAGTGCTGTCTGGAAGCACCCTGAGACAGCACCGGCCTCATTGGCACATCTACATGTCCCTGTTGGTCACAGAGGTCCCTGTGAATTCCTGGTGCTGCCTGCAGAACTAGCAAGAAGGAGGTGGTTGCATTCTAACAACAGCACTGCCATGAAGCCTGTTGATACTTTTTACTTTAGTTTTCTTGAAACAGCCATTGCTGATTTCAAAGTGAGACCAGGTTTTTTTGTTTGCAGGAAACCCAGGTAGAGAAAAAGCCTCATTGCATGAGTGTCATTTTGTTGATACAACTCAGACAACAACCTATCATGTTCAGCATGTTGTTTTTGTTCTCACATAGAATGTGGAAGAAGCAGGAAATTTTTCCATGACATCCTTCTCAACACCAGTAGACTTTGTAAACATTAAAATAAATGACATGCTCCGTTGTATGCTGTTTGTAAAGTAAGCTTCAATTAGTATTTTATTTAAATCAAATGCATTAATCTGTGAGTTCTGGAAAGACAACTTAATTCTTTGTTTTGTTTCAATATGTTTCTCTAAATGGAAAAGCAATTTTCGAACTTGCCGTATTTCGAACATCACACCCAGTACAGCTGACCTTTTTTTTTTTTTGTTAATTTGGCTTTTTTTATATCAGTGTTTTACATCAACTTTCCTTCCTACAAAACAAAAACAAGTGATTATAATGTATTCGCCCAGCTAAAACATACATTTGTCAGTCTAGAGGAAATACTTATCATACATACTAAGTGCCAACTCAGATGTTTGAACACCTGTTTTATGCAGCCCAAATAGTACTATCCAGCTGCAAGATTTAGGATTTGCACATAAGCATGCCGTGGGCCTTGAAATGTCAAGGCAAAAATCTGAGACCAAGGGATGTCACTAAACATGATGCATTAAGCGGTTGTTCAAAGAGAGAGGTCAATAAGCTATTTATCTCATTGGAAATGGAGTTTTCAAAGCTCTACACTGAACCTGGAGAATCAGTGGCACTCAAGTAGCTTGCAGTAGTAAGAACAAACTGAATGCAGAGGGGATAATATTTTAAAGATAGCACTCTTTCCCTGAGATTTCTCATTCACCAAAGCCTGAAGAAAGTCAGTCCCAGATATCTTACTTCTAGACCTGCATGCCATGCTGCCTTGGCTCCTAGGCCTATCTTAAGAAAGCAAAGAAAGGACCCTAGGTTACATGAAAAAAGGCCTATACTAAAAAGAAAAGCCTGTAATTCATATGACTATACAAAGCATGGGTGCTCATGTGTCAAATGATGGGTAAAGGGAATCAGTGTTCTGGTGAACACATTTCACATGCTGCAGTGCATGAATCTTTTCAGCTTTTAACTAAATAGAAAATTGTATTCAGCAGGGAATCTTACATCCTCATTAGTCATGCATTTCCAGAGACACCAACTCTGTGCAAGCATCTGTTACAAAACATGGCATGCTCCTGACCAGTGGTTCTCAACCTTTGTTCCTCCAGATGTTTTGGACTTGACCTCCTAGAATATCTGCCCAATGGCTTTGACTTCTGGGAACCTAAGTCCAAAAGTTTTCAATATTATAATGGATTGGAATGGAATGCACACAAGACACTGTTTCACTCTTGAAGAGTGCATATCATTGCACCTAGATCACTGTCTCAGAGTCTCAGCGATATAATGGCAATCTTTTGCTGTTTTTCCAGAATCTGGGTTTAAATCAAGAATTTAATAATAATAATAATAATAATAATAATAATTTATTTATAGACTGCCTTATCTCCCCAAAGGGCCTCAGGGTGGTTTAGACACAAAAAGGCAAACATTCAATGGCCAGGGAAGTGCAAATACATTAAAGCAATACAGCAAATGCAAATAATGACAACAGTGAGCTAATTGCATAAAAGACTTCAACATAAAAATAAGAAACAGGATACAAATAATCACAAAAACACGATTCATTAAAAACATAACATTAAAACATCTATCATTTGAATAATAATTAAAACAGGTGAGCATTGGCTATTACAGATGTTCTTTAACATGTATCATAATGGACACAGGGTACAAGTAAGTCAGCCAGCATTCCAATGGCATTGATCTAAACTGTCCAAGTCCTCCTCCTTCCCATATGCCAAACTGCAGAAGTGTGTTTTAAGAGTTTTTTTTTGTTTTTGTTTTTTTGAAGGAGCGGAGGATAAAGGCCATTTCCAGAGACAGGGAGCAATCACGGAGACGGCTCCCTCTCTCATTCCCACCAGCCACTAATTTCTCATTTATAAATCCAACTGCACCAATTCAGAAGCTTATTGTTTTCTGAAATGAGAACTATTGCATTCAAAACATGTTACCTGATTTTAGAGAGAAGCAACAAAAAAGCATCTCTTTTCTCTCTTGGTTTTGAATGTTTCAGTTACCTTTTGCTTAGACTGCTGGATGGACGTGCTTGGTTAAGACACCTACCAGTAAGTAACTTTTAAAAAAAGATATTGCAGTATATTTTCATATGATTGCAGTCAGAATGTGTCTGCTATTGGTTCTGTAATACTGACCATATTGTAATATTCCTACTGGTTTTGTAACATCCACCATTTGTAACATGAGACACAGGTAACCTGGAGCAGATCAGTTAGCTCTGGTTTCTTGGTGCTTGTATTGCAATGACTGGTGGAAGCAAAAAATTAGCACAACTAGGATACTACATGCTCTGACCAATGGTGTTGATATGGCTGGAATGTTGTTGAGCTGATACAAAACCATAACCTAGAGTTATGCACTTGCATCAGTTTCATATTCATTAACATATAGCCCCTAAATAAGGATATAATATTGTGAAAAATAGGGATTGTGAGAAATCCCCTCATCCCTACTTATCAGGAAGCAGCCACTGCAATAGATAATAATTTTGCCTTTCCCTGTAGAGTCAGGCAAAATCAAACAACGGCTGCAGCATCACCTATCTTAGCATGTTCTTTTTTTAAGTGTCCTTTTCACTACACTCTGATATTGCTTATCCAGATATGCTAAAGGGTCTAAAATCCTTTTTTGTACTTCTCACATCTGTATTTTTTGAAAGATGAATCCGATTTTTTTATCAATTCGGTGTTACTCAGTTTTGATTTATGAGCTTGTTAGATCACTGTGGTCATCTGGAGAGTGCCTTCTTTCTGTTCCACCATTCAATCAAGTGGGGAAAAGGGACAAGGTTTTTTTGGTATCTGCTCCCAGACTCAGGCTCCCCCCCCCCCCCCCCCCCCCAAGATTGACCAGGATGGTCCTATTCCTGCTTGCTTAGGATCACTCTGTGACATCAGGGACTTGGGAAAGGATAAGGGGCAGCTGCTGGGGAGGTTTTGAATTGGATTTGGGGTGGGAGGCTCTTAAATGTAATTTCAATTGTATTTTAATTGTATTTCAATTTTTTCACTAATAACACAAAGGTTTAATTGTTTTAATTGTAATTTTCATCTGTATATGTATTTATTTTGTTTTTAAATTCTATTGTATTGTGTCATGTCATTGTTAGCAGGCCTGTAGTGGGGTGGGGGGTGGGGGTTAGGGGTTCAACCCCCCCCCCCCCCCGAAATGTTTCAGATTTTTTTTAAAAAAACCTGGTTTACTCATGAATTTTAACTGGTTAACCAAATCCCCATGCTAAGTCTATGAGACACAAAAAATTAAGAGTCCCTCCAGAACTGCAAGCACTATCTCAGGCAAATATTGACAATTTATTCACACTGTCATTACTTGCAGCAATAGTCGATGTAGCAGCAAAGCAACCAAGTTGGGGGGGGGGGTGTTGAATGCTCTCCTTAAGGAGGCCAGACTTGGTGGAGGTGGTTGACAGGGGCGGAGCTGCAGGCTATTGAAGGCTGCTCTGCCCCCTGCTGTGCTCTTTGCTTCAGCATGAGCTAGGAGGCAGGTTTCAACCCCCCCCCCGTGAAATTTTCAACCCCCCTCCCCCCGAAAATTTCAACCCCTCCCAAAATTCTTTTCTGGCTACAGCCCTGATTGTTAGCCACTTTGATTCCTGATGGGGAGAAAGGAAGGATACAAATAAATAAAACAACATTAATTTTGAACACTGGTTTTCCAGTGTAATACATTTTAGTGCTTTTCAAATGATTTTTCATGTTTCATATCAGCAAATTAAAGGTTTTGGAAAGTCTGTTATAATACTTTAACCCTTTTCTTACTCTCCAAAAGAAATCTTGCTCAGTAATAACAATATTATAAAATAAAAATATCAAATCTAGTCGTGAAAAGAGGATAGGGCAGATCTGAGATCTTTTTTAGGTTTTTTGGATAAATTCCTATAAAACCATTACATTAAAAAAAACTTTGTAAGATCCTCATTTTAGTAGGCCTGCAAAAAATCTATAAAAACATGCTTAATTGCTCTCAGTGGGGAGAAAAGTTTTAAATATTTTGGTTTTACATGAGAAAAGAACACAGATAAGCAATGAAATAAACATTGATTTACATCTCTAGTGTAGGAGAAGCCAGGCAGGCAAGCAGCTTTACAAATTACTTTTCTGTTTGCAGCAAAGGTTTTAATACAAGGGCCACTTTAGTGTATTGCTATATTAGGTGTCTGTGAGGAATTTTAAAACTATAACTTCCCATGAGCCCCAGGGAAAGACTAAAAACTCTTCAAATGAAAAAATAAATTTGCTAAACCATTTTCTTTATTTAGATAAGGGACAGCCTTGTAAAATACCCACTGCCTTTCTTATTTTCTTCTATGACTCTTATCTTTTAAATCGGTCGCAGCACGATCTGTGAATGCATTTTATCAGTGTTAAGTCCTTTATTTCATATTCAAATTGCAGGTAGATAAGATGAAGAGCCTCCCTTACAATTTCTTTCTGTAGTGTTCCAGATTACAGATGGTAACATTCAGGTCAGCCTCTCCTTTTCAAGTTCCAATTAACTTGTGATGGCCACTTATGCTGTGTGCTGGTCTCCTGGCCCTGCTGTACGGAAGCTGAGACCAGCAGCAATTGCCTGTGATTGATTAGTTCCTAAGAATCCAAAGCCACAGCAGAAATATCAAAAGGACTCCAAGCAAAGGAGGGTTTCCAAACATGCTAACTGCCTGTGAGTTAAAAAGCATAAAAATACATTTTTGTAACATCTGCATTACAGCATTGTAGTACAGCTGTCCCTTCACATTTGCAGGTTTTATTTTTGCAGAATTATTCATGGATTTGATGAAAACATTCTCTCTAGAAATCTCCAGGTTCTCCCGTGTGAATCTGTCATCAATTTCCTGCCACAGTAAGCTATAGAATTGTGTAGGAGGACATAGAAATGTCTATAACCATGGCCTAAAATCAAGTTCCTGTATCTGATTACTGCACTTTTAACTTAAACTGATCCTGTCACAATTGCTCTAGTCCTAGGTCATTATATGTTCTATCCACCTTATTGGCCAGCCTATTCTTTCACTTGTTTGCACACCAGCCCACCCTCCCCCCATGAGATTTGAAGTATTTTTGGTTGTTGCTTATGATGCTTGTTTGATTATATTGTTTTTATGTTTTTTTAATATTTTATTTGCTATGCTTTAACTGTATGTTATTTGGGCTTGGCCCCATTTAAGCCTCCCCGGGTCCCTTCGGGGAGATGGAGGCAGGGTATAAAAATAAAGTTCTTCTTCATCTTCTTGCTCTTGTTCTTGTTCTTGTTCTGTCTTCTTCTTTCTTCTTTCTTCTTTCTTCTTTCTTCTTTCTTCTTTCTTCTTTCTTCTTTCTTCTTCTTCTTCTCCAGTTAAAAATAGCATTTTAAAAATGCTAAATTCTAAAAAAAAAATAGCTATAAAATCATGCAGGAGTACCTAGAAATTCCTAGAGAAGTTTTTAAAATAGCATTTTTTAAATTCAGTTTTTCACTTTCACAGGGGTTCTCTACTCTTAAACTCAGTAAATATGGAGGTATGACTATAGTTAATATAGCCTGAAAATTGTTTTTTATATATAAAATAGATGTCTACCCCATTGTTTCTGAAGATAAAATAAATTTGATACAGTAAAATGATTCCAAAAGGTAAAGTTCATGGTTGGGTTGTGTGAAAAGGAGTTGGGTCAAGGACAATAGTAAAGTGCAAGAACCAGATATTAAGTTATGCCTAGAAGGGCCAATTCATCAAGTGAACCAATTAATTAAAGGCACATTGGAACAACCACGTTTTTAGGTTTTTATGCAAAGTGGACAGGGTGGGCACTCATTTAATCTGGGGAGAGAGTTCCAGAGCCAGTACATCTACTACAGTTGGGGCTAGCAATTACAGTTAAGTCTTCACATTTAGCTAAAAATTAATTTGAAAGCATACATGTCACTTAAATAATCTTCATATTTGGAAGTTCCTAAGTACTTTTTAATGTAACGTATCAGACTAACAATTAATACCAATGAAAGATTTGTCTTAGTTCAAACATTCCATAAAGTTGTGTACTAGGCCTGGGTAACAACGGAAAAATTTGTTTCTAAAATCGATTCATTTTTTGGGGTTTTTTGCGTTTCGATATTAAAAGAATTCCGAAATTTTCCTTAAAAAAAGTTCGATATTTATGAAATTTCGTAAATGGTAAAAAAAATTACAAAACAATAACGAAACAATAACGAATCGATTCGTTAATGGCGGCCGTGATCTCGCAATATGCTAAAAAAAACTTCTGGAGCTTCCCTCTCCCTCTGTTGTTGACTGTTGGTGTGATATTATAATTTTTTTTCACTAATTAAACAAAAAACAACTATAAAACTTGCCCCAGACATGCGGAAATAATAACGAAATGACCTCAAACCAATAACGAAACGAATACATAACGAAATACAAAGCATTTACGAAACGAATTGAAAAATTCCTTTCGTTTTTAAGTTGCTCCGGAATGGTTCGTTATCAATTCGTTAACAAAAAAAATAACGAATTTTTAACTAATTACGAATTAACGAAACGAAACCGCCCAGCCCTATTGTGTACATGTCCTTTGGAAGGACTTTATCACAAATAATATCATACGAAAGCTGACTGGCACAACCTGGGGATCACAACCAGACACAGTGAAGACATCTGCCCTTGTGCTATGCTACTCTGCTGATGAATATGAATGCCCAGTGTGGAACACATCTCACCATGCTAAAACAGTGGATGTGGCTCTTAATGAAACATGCTGCATCATCACGGGATGTCTGCATCCTACACCACTGGAGAAATTACACTGTTTAGCCAGTATTGTACCACCTGACATCTGCCGGGAAGTAGCAACCAATAGTGAAAGGACCAGGGCAGTGACATCTCCAGCTCATCCCCTGTTTGGATATCAGCCAGCACATCAATGACTTAAATCAATAAATAGCTTTCTAAAATCTACAGAGACACTTGCTGTAACACCTCAGCAAGCGAGAGTCCAAAAGTGGCAGTCTCAAACCCGGAACCTCAATCAATGGCTGATATCAAATGAGAGACTCCCCCCTCGGCATACAGAAAACTGGGCGACTTGGAAGGTGCTGAACAGACTGCGCTCTGGTACCACGAGATGCAGAGCCAACCTTAAGAAATGGGGCTACAAAGTAGAATCCACGACATACGAGTGTGGAGAAGAGCAAACTACAGACCACCTGCTGCAATGCAACCTGAGCCCTGCCACATGCACAATGGAGGACCTTCTTGCAGCAAAACCAGAGGCACTCCAAGTGGCCAGCTACTGGTCAAAGGACACTTAATCAACTACCAAGCTTGTAAACATTGTGTTTTGTTTGTTTGTTTGTTTGTTTAAAAAATGCAATGCAAATGTCTGGTCTGCCCCTACATGATAAACAAATCATACTAAGGAATACACCGCTTCTGTGACTCTTTGGGAAAAAGATCCCATCACATCATATTGGCCCTATCACATCAGTAATCCTCCAGAATGCATCTACAAAATGTCACAGAAACAGATTATTTGTGCATGAGATTCTAATCATGCTTTTTCAAATACTTTCCTTGCTGAAGCACTGTGATCAGAAAATCTGTACGAGTTCCCTCAGTAACGATATTGTCCTCTCACCTTGGACAATATACCAATATGGAACCCAATGGACACTAGTGCCAGAGGCATTAGACTCATTCGCTGGGGACTTATGACACAATTATCCTAATAATAAAATCCATGGGACCAAATGCCCCCCTTTGTTCATCCCAAGGATGGGACACAATAATCAATTCAAGAATCTATGTATTCTTTTGTTCAGTTAACCATTTTGCCCCTTGTGAGCGATTGAAGAACAGAAATCTGCATCAGAAGCAGGGAACGCTCTCTGATCGGCTAGCAAGCACCACAGTCCTGCCTCTCAGAGGGAATCCTGCAGCTGGCTGTGACATCAAGACTGGATCCACCAATCAGCGCAAGGCTGGCCCCAGCTGGGCATGTGCGGGGAAAAAAAAACTAAATAACTCACTATATAAAATGTCTGCTTTACTTGTGAAAAACATATTGGCTTCCTTTTGTGGCTTACCATAAGCTATCATTGTGCTGGTACGGCTGTACCAGGAGCTCCAACTTTATTTCTTTCTGTTAAAGTTTGCAGTTATAGGGCAGGACTCCTGTCCATCTTAATTAAGCTTTGGTTCCGCCCCTTGTTCAGGCTTCTGGGAGGGAAAGGAGCCATTTTGGGCAGTCTCACACAAGGTAGCTAATCTATAGGACGTAGACCAGCTCGTCCCGTAGAAAAGCTTCCTTTCTTAAGAGCATACAGGAAAAAGGAACATCCAGGGATACAGAAACAAAAATTCCAGGGGAAAGGTTTTATATTGGTGTATTGAAATTTTGCTGTTTTTTGTGTGTTGTGAACCGCGGTGAGTCGCCTCCGGGCTGAGAACTGCGGTATAGAAGCAAAGTAAATAAATAAATAAATAAATAAATAAAGTAAATAAAGGTCCCAAAAGGCTCTGGCTGAGAGCTCACAGCCTCTCAGCCTCACAGCATCAGAGGGAAACAACCCTGAAGTTCTCAAAGAATTCTCGGAGGGAGGACAGCTTTACAGATCCACTGAACTCCAGCTGAAATATCTTCAAGCCTCGGCTGGTAGGTCTACTCGATACCCAGACACACTTGGATTCGGTAGCAGCACCCACACTGATGAGGCATAGATAGAAAGCAGCCTGGGAGAGGTTAAAAAGGGTTTTTCCTACAGAGAAAGTTCAGTTCATCAAAGTCAGGTCCCAGTCCATTGAGGACTAGACTAAGAAAGCCTTGAAGTGTTGTTTGAACCTTTGAAGATTTGTTGTTTGTTTCATAATAAAGACTTTGTTGTATCATTAAAGACCATCACTTCAGAAAAGTCCCTGAGAACCTCTCTTTGAGGCCACCTGGCTTCCCGCTGGGCTTAAAGTATACGTCCTATAGAAAAGTACAGCCGTTACAGGGCCAGCTTGCGACAGAAAAATCATCCTTTCCAGCTTGATTGAATAAAATACCTTGATGGCTTCTTCTTCAACTGGTGAGATTTCTTGATTGGGGAACATTGGGATATAGCTTCTTATTTTCGCCAGGCTCGGGTCCACAAGCAGTCCATTGCCGGTAACCATTATCCACTTAACGGATCTCAATATCCACATTTTGGGTTTCGCTATCTTCAGGCTGGATCTCAGTATCCAATACCACTTTAAATTGCTCAGTTTCATAGGTTTAATTATAATCATCTTCATCTTCACAAGAGAAAACAAAGCAAATGAATTCAAGCTTCTAGCCAAGTAATTTCAGTGCTTATCTGTTAAAGCTTGTCTTGGATCACTGTATATTTTTACTTCTGCTAAATATCAACTTATGGAAGCTTGGCAAAGTCTGGATTTGGTTATTGTTTGGAAGGTAGATCACAAGGAAATATCAGAGATCTTCAGTTAGCATTAGGAGGGAAATCCTGCCTGCAATCTCTGGAGAGCTATTTCCAGTGAGAGTTGATAAAATTGAGATAGATGGACCAATGATCTGAATTAGTAGAAGGCAGTTTCCTTCTAGAAGGCAGTTGCTTTTATATAACAGCTACATGGCAGACTTATACAACATCATTCTCTTCTGGGAACCAGAGGTTCCCAGAAGACATCACGGCGCTGTTTCACCATTGCCTCACCACCAGCTATTTTCAGTGGGACAATGAATTCTACGAACAGAAAGATGGAGTAGCTATGGGGAGCCCTCTCAGCCCGGTCATAGCTAACTTCTACATGGAACAATTTGAAAAACCAAGCTCTTGAAACAGCAACCAAAAAGCCCACTATATGGTTCAGATATGTGGATGACACTTTCACCATTTGGAGCCATGGAGAAGAAGAACTCAACAGGTTCCTGGAACATCTTAACAGCATCCACCCTAACATCCAGTTCACTATGGAAAAAGAAAAGGAAGGAAGACTGCCTTTTCTAGATGTCCTAGTCATCCGCAAACCAGATCAACAATTGGGTCACACCGTTTACAGAAAACCCACACACACAGATAGATATCTACATAAAAACTCCAACCATCACCCAAGTCAAAAAAGAAGCACCATTAAAGCCTTGGCAGACCATGCAAAAAGAATCTGTGAACCCCACCTCCTCCAAGATGAACTGAACCACCTTAACTGGGCTCTACAGGCCAATGGATACTCCACCTCAGACATCAGAAGAGCTGCAAGACCAAGAACAAGCCACAAGAGTAAAGATGAAGATCCACCCAGAGGAAAAGTGTTCCTGCCATACATCAAGGGAACCACTGATCGCATAGGGAAGGTGATGAGGAAACACAACATACAAACAATCTACAAACCCACCAAGAAAATCCAACAAATGCTACGTTCAGCAAAGGACAAGAGGGATCCTCTCACCTCTGCAGGAGTCTACCGTATACCATGCAGCTGTGGACAAGTCTACATAGGGACCACCAAACGCAGCGCCCAGACACGCATCAAGGAACATGAAAGGCACTGCAGACTCCTTCAACCAGAGAAGTCAGCCATAGCAGAGCACCTGATGAACCAACCTGGACACAGCATTTTATTTGAGAACACAAAAATGCTGGACCACTCCCACAACCACCATGTCAGACTACACAGAGAAGCCATTGAAATCCACAAACATGTGGACAATTTCAACAGAAAGGAAGAAACCATGAAAATGAACAAAGTCTGGCTACCAGTATTAAAAAATTCTAAAATTAAAACAGCAGAGAGAAAAACAGGCAGGGACATCTAATCACCTTTCAAGAAGAGTTTGCTCCAGGCACAGTCAGCCCATTGTATGCTAATCAAGGTGGCCAGTTGAAAAGATTCACACCTAGCCCAACTTACAAAAGCCTTTTGTCTCACCCTGGTCATTCCACAGATATATAAACCCCCTTTGTTCCCAGCTCCAGCAGACCTCACCCTCTGAGGATGCTTGCCATAGATTCAGGCGAAACGTCAGGAGAAATGCCTCTAGAACATGGCCATATAGCCCGAAAAAACCCACAAGAACTGAATCATTCTCTTTGCGCTAGGAATAGTTACTTATTGAATTTTATCAGTCCCAAAGGCTGAGAATTTCATTTGGTTCACAAATTTCTTTATAAATGTTTTGGAAAAGACTCAAGGTTTTGTTTACATTTTTTTAAAAAAACAGAATGTGGATGAAAACAAAACTAAGAGATTCATCCATCACTAGCTTAGAAAAGCTGTAGACTTTGAGCCAGCTAGTTTTTTCCCTTCTGATTGTTCCTCCATAGAAGTCATTGTTACTTCCCCCAAGGGAAGTGGGGGTAAGGTCTGGATGAAAATATTTTATTGAAAGTTTAGCAACTCATTTTTATAGAATCCCATAGAACTTGGTACATCTGTTTCTCCATCTTGTGCCAATTTGATGTCAGGTCTAAAGAGGCAGAAAAACATGTCTAGGTAGTTATACTGCATTCAAAAGTGAATAACTGGAATGGGGTGTTGATGTTGTCCTGGTGGCATTCTACTGGATTCTTAAGCAAATTAAACCTTTAACATTTCCTGGGTTTGATTAATCCAAATGCTGTGTCAGATCTTGTTCATGTCAGCATGTCAGTCTGGATTTTGTGATGGGAAATGGGAAAGTAATAAGATACTGTGCATCATGCCGCTATAACAGCTGGCAACACAATTTAAAAATGTTCTTCTAGTACTAAAATAAACTGCATCCTGCAATAAAAATGTACTTCAGTAGATGAAAAGAAAGAGAGGCAGACGTAGAGAGAAGGGAGAGAAACTTCATTCATCAAAGGGATATTTGAGACCACAAGCTAGAGGAAGACTCCTGTCACGCACACATGGACAGGCACAGCTACTTGTGATGTACTTCATTATTGCTGAGGAAATCTTGTGAATGAAGCAAATATACTATTAATCTAAATCATGGGAATTCTTCCTACCATATTAAATTCTTGCCAAGAAGGTGAGTGCTAACCAGGTGGTCTTAATGTGGTCTCCTTTCTTCAGCACACATATTACATATAGATAGCTTTGTTCAGCAACAGAATATGATCTTTTTTTTTTTCAAAAATGCTGTCAAATTTCAACTATATTTAATCATGTGTTTAGTTTGGAATACAATTTTGTCTTCTTAAATTTATGAAAAGGAAAGATATTACAAATGTCTTTTATAACTAGTAGAAGCTATTTTGATATCAAAAAGTACTTTCTTGGATGTCCCTGCAAAATGACAACCTTTCTATGCACATTTTGGTCACTGCCAGAAACTATAATGAAATGAGATAGCTTTGATATTGAAGTCTACGCAAAATGGTCAACCTATCCATGCAGTAAGGTTATTACATTGCATTAGGTTTGGCATTCTTATAATATCATCAAGACATTTCTCCTTAACTATAGCAGTTCTCTCTTTGTTAAATTCTATGGGTGTTACTCTATGATGTGTCTGTATATATCACTAGTTTAAAGTCCAGGGACCTGTTTAAGAAGTACTGTAATAAAGGTATAAAAATTAGGGGAATACCACATAGTTACAATCAATCAGATAAATACAAAAAGTGTAAATCAAAATTGTAACAAAAAAGTCACTAGAAATGTATGGTGACTGAATCTAATAGCATAGGATTATGCATCTGCTTAGAAATTCAAGATTAGTAATATAGATAGATGTGTTCTGGGACATCGGTAGGGAGACCAAGTTGCTTGTTTATAAAGCTATTGTCCTGCCAAACCTGCTATATGCCTACGAAACGTGAACTGTCTACAGATGTCACACTTAACTCCTAGAACAATTCCATCAGCTTTGTCTCTGAAAAATCCTGCAAATCTCTTGGGAAGACAGGTGGACAAATGTCAGCGTGCTGGATGAAGCAAAGATCACCAGCATTGGATGCTCTTATGCCACTAACTCTGTTGGAGTAGCCACGTTGTCCGAATGCCCGATCACCATCTCCCAAAGCAGTTACTATACTCCCAACTCAAGAATGGGAAACAAAACGTTGGTGGACAGGAAAAGAGATTTAAAGATGGGCATAAAGCCAACCTTAAAAACTGTGGCATAGACACTGAGAACTGGGAAGTCCTGGCCCTTGAGCATTCTAACTGAAGGTCAGATGTGACCAGCAGTGCTGCAGAATTCAAAGAGGCACAAATGGAGGTCGAAAAGGAGAAATGTGCCAAGAGTAAGGTGCATCAAGCCAACTCTAACCAGGGCCAACACTTTTTTTTGTCGTGTCAGGAGCAAATCGCTTCTGATGTGAGAGAATTGGCTGTCTGCAAGGACATTGCCCAGGGGATGCTTGGATGATTTGATATTTTATCATCCTTGTGGGAGGCTTCTCTCATGTCCCCACATGAGGAGCTGGAGCTGATAGAGGGAGCTCATCTGCCTCTCCCCAGATTCGAACCTGTGACCTGTCGGTCTTCAGTCCTGCCAGCACAGGGGTTTAACCCACTGTGCCACCATAGGCTCCTAGGGCCAACACTGACCTTGGGAGGATGTGACACTAAATGAGAGTCTTTTCAGATAACTTCAAATTCCTAGAGAGGTTGTGTCAGCTAAACAGTTTCCATGTTGTTTTCAAATAAACAACTACAATGTAAAGTTTGCCACCATAAATTTCCCCCTTCTTTAACTAAACAATACATGCTTGTTCTTTAGGATACACAAAACGTTTCCTAACTTAATAGAAAGTTAAGTCCCATTAGATCTCTCTGGAATTCACATCTTAGTAGTGGCGTCTAGGTTTGTGCTGTTGGTTACTAAAAGAAGAGATGCTAAAATGTCACTTGTGTACAAGACACGTGTTCCATTTTTTTTTAAAAAATCAAATCAATGGAATTGTGAAAATATCTGCTGGAAAATATGCCTCCTTAATACATATGGGGCTTGCCCTGAGATAAATGTTTTCTAAAAAAATCTCATGCCTCCTGCTTCTCTTATTCATGTCAACTAATCCTGGTTCCTTTAGATTATGTGTCCAAGTAAACTATCTAGGTTTAGCCGAAGAGTGGAAAGGGATTAGCACATTTAGTTAATAATAAAATTATAAAGTTAACTCAATTCCACTTACATAAGAAGTAGAAGTTTTAAGTATTAACTTTATGTTACATTGCCATTGAAATTGAAATCACATCTCTACACTAAAAGTTTTGTGTAAGTGAGGATGAAACTGCCATTTGTGATTTTACCTCTAGCTTCCATACTTCTTTTGAGTTTGGGGGAAAATTTCCAAAAATTGTGTACAATATATTACCCTCTCCATCAAAACACTTTCTCTTGCTTTGTCGCCACCCCCGACCTCTACAAGATTGTCTACTTACTCCTCCATTTCATTAACTTGTTTGTACCCACAGGAATTCCAGTAAAATTCCCAAGGATAAGACCTCATTTTCTGGGATAGATAAGGCACCTCTTTGGAGAACAGGGGAAGAACATTTGTAGCACCATATATATTCATGCATAAGCTAACCTCAGGCAAATCTGGAGGCCAAAATTTTGATATGACCTGAGGATAAGTTGAGGGTCATTCTATGGAGAAGAGAAAGCACAAATGATGGTTCAGGGTCAGCTGCCTCTGGCCACCACCATTTCTTGCCCACATATTCAAAACGGTCAGAAGAGGTGCCATGGAAGAAAGAGTAGATGGGGATGAGTGCATCTTTTAGGATCTCCCGTTGGGCTAAGCTCTTCCTCTCCACCACTCTACTTAAAGAAGGGGATTTTTTTTTTAAAAAAAAAGTATGATACTCACATTGACCCATGGATAAGTCTTGGTATTATTTTTTCTATTTGATTTTCTAGCTTATACATGAACACATAAGGTAAATTGTTTGTAACTTGTGACTGAGCTGTTGTTAGATTCCAGTCCTTAGAAATTTATTTATTTATTTATTTACCTTACTTATATACCGCTGTTCTCAGCCCAAAGGCGACTCACAGCGGTTCACAACAATAGACAGCAGAATTCAATTTTACAGTATAAAAGCAGTTATCAACTTAATACAATTGCACAATTAATAAACAATTAACAATTAACAATTACTACAATAGACATTCACTATCGTCTCATCATCAAAAACATGATCCAGATTCGTCATCCAATGATCCATTCTAGTGTTCATTAACCAATCATTGCACTCATTATTCGAAAGCCTGCTTGAACAGCCAGGTCTTCACTTTTTTGCGGAATACCATTAGAGATGGTGCTAGTCTAATGTCGGTAGGAAGGGTGTTCCACAGCCGAGGAGCCACCACCGAGAAGGCCCTATTTCCTGTCCCCACCAGACGTGCTTGAGAAGCAGGCGGGATCGAGAGCAGGGCCTCCCCGGAAGATCTCAAAGTCTTGGTGGGTTCATAGGCAGAGATGCGGTCGGATAGGTAGCTTGGGCTGGAACCGTTTAGAGCTTTAAAGGCTAACGCCAGCACTTTGAATTGAGCCCGGTAGCAAATCGGTAGCCAGTGGAGTTGGTGCAACAGGGGGGTTGTATGCTCCCTGCGCTCCGCTCCTGTTAACATCATGGCTGCAGAGTGTTGGACTAATTGGAGCTTCTGAGCTGTCTTCAAAGGCAACCCCACGTAGAGAGCATTGCAGTAGTCTAAATGGGATGTAACCAGAGCATGGACTACCGTGGCCAAGTCAGACTTCCCAAGGTACGGGCGCAGCTGGCGCACAAGCTTTAGCTGTGCAAATGCTCCCCTGGTCACCGCTGAAACCTGGGGTTCCAGGCTCAGCGATGAGTCCAGGGTCACACCCAAGCTGCGAACCTGCGTCTTCAGGGGGAGTGCGACCCCATTCAACACAGGCTGTAACCCTATGCCCTGTTCGGCCTTGTGACTGACCAGGAGTACCTCTGTCTTGTCTGGATTCAATTTCGATTTGTTCGCCCTCATCCAGACCATCACAGCGGCCAAGCACCGGTTCAGGACCTGGACAGCCTCCTTAGTAGCAGGTGGAAAGGAGTGACAGAATTGGACATCATCCGCGTACAGATGACACCGCACCCTGAAACTCCGGATGATCTCCCCCAGCGGCTTCATGTAGATGTTAAACAACATGAGGGACAATATTGAGTCCTGAGGAACCCCACAAGACAAAGGTTGTGGGGTTGAACAGGTGTCCCCCAGTAACACCTTCTGAGATTGACCCTCCAGGAATGACCGGAGCTACTGCAGAACAGTACCTCCAAGACCCATCCCCGCAAGGCGTCCCAGAAGGATACCGTGGTCGACGGTATTGAAGGCCGCTGAGAGGTCCAGCAGCACCAACAGGGACACACTCCTCCTGTCGAGCTCCCGGCGCAGATCATCCACTAAGGCGACAAAGGATGTCTCGGTACCATGTCCCGGCCTAAAGCCAGACTGTGCCGGATCTAGATAATCCGTGTCTACCAAGAATACCTGGAGTTGTGAGGCCACCACACGTTCCAAGACTTTGCTCAAGAAGGGGAGATTGGAAACTGGCCGATAGTTGTCGAATTGAATGGGGTCCAGTGATGGTTTTTTCAACAGCGGTTTTATTATAGCTTGTTTTAAGTTCGCTGGAATCTTGCCTTCCCGAAGGGAAACATTAACCACCACCTTAACCCACTCAGCCAATCCCCCTCTGGCCTCCTTTAGAAGCCAGGATGGGCAGGGGTCCAGGATGCATGTGGTTGGCCTCATTCCTCCAAGTATCTTGTCCACATCCTCGGGTTTCACCAATTGAAATGAATCCATGAAAACTGGACAAGCAGGTGCTCGTGTTACATCCTCAGAGACTGCCATTAACATGGTGTCCAGACCAGAATGGATCAAAGCGACTTTGTCTGCGAAGAACTGAGCAAATGCTTCACAGCGAGAAGTCGAGTCATCAGGGTTCCCACCTTGAGCGGTGGGATTTAAAAGGCCTCTGACAATTCGGAACGCAATAGTGGCCGCAAAGAAGACCTTCTTTGTGGCTTTTATTGCCGTGGCATATGCCCTTAAAAAGGACACAAACCGTGTTCGATTTGGCTCACTCGGATCCGAACGCCACACACTCTCTAGTTCCCTCTTCCTTCGCTTCATCGCTGCCAGCTCCTCGGTGAACCAGGGAGCTGGTTTAGCTTGGCTACTTGAGAGGGGACGTTCCAGAGTGATCGTGTCAATTGCCCTAGTCATCTCCCCATTCAAGAGAGCGACCAGGGCCTCGACAGGATCACCTACCGAGGCGGCGGGAAATTCCCCAAGAGCCATCAGAAATCCATCCAGATCCATAAGCCTCCTGGGGCGGACCAGCTTCATGGGTCCTCCACCTCTGCAGAGGTTAGGGGGCGCAGTGAGCCTAAATCTGACCAGGAAGTGGTCGGTCCATGGCAACGGAGAGATGGTCAGCTCCTCGACCCCGCCACCTTCCTCCCATCCCTGGCAGAAAACCAAGTCCAATGTATGTCCTGCACTGTGAGTGGGGCCAGATACTTGTTGGGACAGCCCCATGGTTGCCATGGCAGACATGAAGTCCTGAGCCGCTCCTGAAAGGGCTGCCTCGGCATGGACATTGAAGTCCCCCAGCACAAGGAGCTGCTGGGACTCCAATGCCAGGCTCGAGACCACCCCCGCTAGCTCAGGTAAGGAGACTGTAGTGCAGTGAGGTGGATGGTACACTAACAGAATCCCTATTCTGTCCCAGTCACCCAACCTCAAGTGGACGCATTCAAAATTTGTTGACTGCGGAATGGGACCCCTGGTCAGAGGGATGGAATCTCTATAGACCACTGCAACTCCGCCTCCCCACCCTCCGGATCTCGGCTGGTGCTGCACGGAGAAACCTGGTGGGCAAAGCTGGGTCAAATTCACGCCTCCAGCTTCGTCCAACCAGGTCTCCGTAATGCACGCCAGATCTGCCCGTTCATCCAGGATTAAATCCTGGATGAAAGTTGTTTTTCCATTGACAGATCTGGCGTTCAACAGCACCACCTTCAATCCAGAGGGACCGCCATCCTGGTTACACCAATTTACCATATCAGGAGACCGGTTTGGAATTACTAATGTTGTTACATGATCCCTAGGCCAAATTAATGGTCTCCTTTCCCCACATCTCCCCTTCCCCACCACCACTTCTATGGGGGGCCCTCGGCTGGTGGAACACCCCCCCCTCCTCCATGCCACATTCCATATCCAAAACCTCAACATGTATTTCATTGTTGGCTATTTGGGTTGTTGAGACCTCAGCTTGCCATGATCTTCCATTCCCTTTATCTCCCCCCCCCCCCCGTTCTATCATTTCCCAAGTTCTCCAGCTCGTTTTGTCCCTTGCCCCTTTCACAATTAACTAGCAACAAGAATAGTAAATACACAGGGATAGGGGACCACATGGATGGTGGCTGTTAAGACACTTCACTAGAGTTTTACAGTTCAAAAGTGCAATACTCCACTAGAGTTTTACAGTTCAAAAAGTGCAATAGCTAATTGTATCCCGTGCAGGCTGAAGCAAGTTCTTAAAGTGCAAGGGTATTGCAGGTATATACTAAAGTGCTAGTTAAAGTGTGGCATGGAGGGATTGGTAATGGGTTAAAGTGCTCAAGTTGGATAATTAGCAGCAAGATTGATACAGGGAGGTATAATAAGGTGCTATACTAGGCAGATTCACAGACAATTCAGTGCAATTGGTAGTGCAATTGTTCCCTAAGCTCACCAATGCCACTTAGGCACCGTTGTTATTGGTACAGAATATTGTAAACTGTCAAACTGTAGTCAAGTCAAACTGTCTTGACTATTGTTTTTTGTCTAGATGAATATTTTTTAAATAACTGCAAACTAGGTACTGCGATCAAATGCAAACATGCTTGTAAAATGAATTGCACTTCTAATTTGGCACACTGCCTTCTTCTTTCTTTAATTTTCTCCTCTAGCCATGATATTGACAATTCTGGCACTTGGCAGTGGGAACCCAGATGCAAAGTCTTGAAATCTGTTCTCCCAGCAGCCGCCGCAGAAGAAGCATCTGGGCGCTTATGTATGAGTATATTTTTGACAGTCCAAATGGCCTTTTTGAGTGATATTTTTAAAACATCTCTCCTTGCATCATTTCCTCAATTTATGTGTAAGTTAGATCATAGGGAAGCATTTGCTGGAGGCCATCCACTATCTGTCCATAAAACCAACATGCTGGACATTTATATGATATAGTTTCCCACAAATATATTTTCTATAGAAATACTTTCATTGAAACAGAATGATATGCATTCTACAATGTAGAAACTGATCACGTTCTCTACTGGATTTCTTAGCTTTACTATTTCTTTATATGCCTTTTGTAAATAAACTTCTGTAGTTAGCAACTACTGGACTCTGCTTGATGCTGGGTGAAAAGGTATTCCTGACCAAGAGTGCAACACATGTCTTCTAAAACTGTGCAAAAATCAGGATGTGGGTAATAAGTCATAAGTGTTTAGATAAACCTGTACATATGACCTGATTTAAAAAGCTAGAGCTGCCTCCCACTGAACACAAATGAATCAAAACACTTATTACAACGATTTCACAGAAGTTCAGTAAATTTTGTAAGTCTTCATGAGTTAGCATGTTTTTTTAGCACAAGCAAACTCTCTTGAGAGGTGGAGCCAAAATTGTTATGTCACATGCTCTCTTTAGCCTGTCAGGGCTGAGGGAGAGGGGAAGAAATGAGGTGCTGCTGGTTTTCCCCTTAAATGCAGAAGCCACACTGTCTCATTCGCCATTGTGGGAAATTGAGGGTTGTGTAGGAGCTCAATTTGTTCATTCTCGAATGCTTTTGCATACAGATGCCCTGGTTATTTTGTGTCATTTTAGAAAAATTCAAGAGCATAGCTCTTGTAAAAATGTTATTGATACAAACTTTTTAAAAATCCCAAAAATCAGCAAAGGAGCAAAATGTTCTGAAACCTGGGGTGGGGGATTAGAGTGGTAAATATGTCCTACAAATGTAACAAGTTTCATCCTGATAGCCATAAAAATGAGAGAGAAATGAGCCCCAGTAGTATTTCCATTAATGCAAATGGGCAGAATAACAAAACTGAACAATAATAAAATTTGAAATAAAACGGGCCCCTCAAGATAGTTTATGAAATGAAATCAAACGGGGGGGGGGGGGGGTACATAATTCGTATTTCAAAATGAAATGAATTTTTGGCATTTTACACACCCCTAATATTGTCTCCAAAGTGCGATAATTTCAGTTTAGCCATTTTGGCTTTTTAGGTAAATTCAAGCTTAATTTGCTCCCAGATCTATTTAAGTATTTATGTGTCTGTGGTATTTGTAGAACTTTTCTCCAACACCCCATTTCAAATGAGCTGATTTTCTTTCTGTGTGCCCACCTTTCACAATGAAATACAGTAATCGGTAATGGACTATCCTGACTCTGATATTCATTTATATATCTTTATACTTGTAGATCTTATTCTGTTTGTTCTCAGCTTCCCTTCCAATTTCTTTAAAAAAATATTTTATTGGTTTTCTTAGAATGCATCGATACATTAATACCTTCAATACTCTTATATTTCATCCTCAATTCGTGAGCCCCCAGTGGAGCAGGGGGTCAAAGCGCTGTGCTGACAGGACTGAAGACCAATAGGTCGCAGGTTCAAATCCGGGGAGAGGCGGATGAGCTTCCTCTATCAGCTCCAGCTTCTCATGCGGGGACATGAGAGAAGTCTCCCCCAAGGATGATAAAACATCAAAATCATCCGGGCGTCCCCTGGGCAACGTCCTTGCAGACGGCCAATTCTCTCACAACAGGATGCTCCTGACACGACAAAAAAAAGTCCTCAATTCGTTACATCAACCATAGATGTATATATATATCCCCCCCCCCCTTCCGAGCCACTTCAATTTACATTCTCTTTCCAAAATACCATTTCTTCTTGTGGAGGTAATTTCCCATCTACTTCTTTTAAGCCTTTCTCAATAAATTTTCCCCAAACTTTATCAAAATCATTTTCCTTCCATACCCCTTTCCTGACTCTTAACCTACATGTCAATTTATCATTTATTGCTATTTTCCATAATTCTTTATACCATTCTTCTATTGATATATTTATTTTACCTTTACAATTCTTCGCTATTAGTAATCTTGCTGCAGCTAACATGTTATCTATTGCATCTTTCTCTGTTTTTTTAATTTCTTAACATTATATAGTGACAACAATGCAATGCTTGCACTTTCCCCTATCTTCATATTCATTATAGCTTCTATCTCCCCAAATACCTTCCCCCAAAATTTATTTACATATTTACATTGCCACCACATATGTATATATGTACCCACCTCCTGGCAACCTCTCCAAAAAATTTTTGTGGTATTCCTATTAATATTTGCAATCTTTACTGGTGTTAAGTACCATTTCCAAACCAATTTATAATAATTTTCTTTAACACGTATCAATAAGTTCTTTAAATATCTTTGATCCCATAATTGTACCCAATCCTCTTCTTTTATTCTAATCCCTAGGTCTTCCTCCCATATCTCTCTTAATGTTACGTCCTTTATTTTTTTCTCTCCTTAATATCTATTATTATTTTATACAATTTGCTAGTTATTCCTTTCAGCTTGTGGTATCTTCCTGTAGCTCTTTCTTTTTGTATCATTTGTTCAACTTGTGTAAGTTTGCCTCCTTCCCCATTATTTTTTATCCAATTCTTGAAACATTGCTCTAATTGTAAGCAATGGAACCACGAGAGTTTAATATCTCTAAATTCTTTCAATATAGTTTCTTTCCTCATATTTGCTTTTATCCAATCTCCAATCTTATCTATATTCTTCTCTCTTAATTTTTTATCTAATATGTTTTTTTTAATTTTGGGGGAATTTTTTATCCATTATTATTGGTGTTAGTATTGAACTTTCTGATAATAACATTTCCTTGTATCTATTCCAAATTCCTATCACATTTCTCAACATTGGGCTTTTTATTCTCTTAATTTCTTTCCTTTTTATATCCTTAAATATATATATTCCAAATTTTGTCCTCTGTTTGTCCTCTACTTCTTCTGAATCTTCCTCCAACCATTCCAAATCTTCCTTATTTATTATCCCTTCTATAACTAGTCTCATCCTGTTTGCTTCATAGTATTTTTTAATATTGGGAAGTGCTAAACATCCAACCTTTTGTGACTTATACCAAAACTGTTTATTTAACCTGTTTTTCTTATTGCCATTGAAATATTTGTTAATTAATTGTTGCCATTTGTTTAATTCCTCCTCTGATATCTGTAGTGGTACCCTTCCAATTTTTACTCCTTTTATGATTTTTCTTCTGTTAACAATCTCCATTTTGACTATAGTTTCAATTTCTCTACTTTTAATTTACCTAACTTATCTGTAGTCATTACACACACCTAACTATATGTTCAATTATAGCTGTTGTATAAATAAATACCTAGGGAGATTTTCAGATAATTTTGATTGGAAGTAATATTCCATTTTTCTTCTGCAAAAGAAATGTTTAAGTTTTTTATTTCTGTGTTTACAAGAATTTCTGTAGTCTTAACATGGCTGATATAGCAGACTTTAAGTGCTCACTACATTTTGTTGTAATTAAAATGCAGTACAATCAAGTAAG
Organism: Anolis sagrei; assembly: GCF_037176765.1. Taxonomy (NCBI): domain Eukaryota; kingdom Metazoa; phylum Chordata; class Lepidosauria; order Squamata; family Anolidae; genus Anolis; species Anolis sagrei. The sequence goes on along the minus strand of NC_090022.1, from coordinate 216,037,211 downwards.
CATTTCTATTCCTATGGCCATTAGCAAGTGAATAACTGGTCTCTTAGCTATGCTAAAAACTCATGAGAGCAATTCACATGGCCAAACACCATTACCTTCAACTAAGTATTGCTTTCCAGAAACTCTTGGATAGGATGTTTAAGAATGCCAGGGGTATGTGTGACTTTTTAATGGGTTCATTGTTAATTTGCTTCTAAACATCACCACTGTAAATTATTTATAAAATATTATGCATTTATTGAACTTTCTGACTAGAGGTTGCCATTTAAAGTCACCAATATCTAGCCATCACTTCCCTCTGATTATTACCTAACCATTTAATATTTGGCAAAATATCAGTTTGTACTAAAACATCCAATTTGACTTGCATGTTGCACCCTTCTAAAGAGCTGGCATGAAAATCCAGCAGATTTATTATCCTAGTTATTTAAGTATCCTGGAATGCTGTTTAAATGCTGTAAATTGGTGCTGAATTACATGAGTGAAAATTAACACTGACTATGTGGTGAGATTAATTTGTATCATAGCTGCTGCACATAATTCATCAGTCATCTGATTGCTTTCTGGTAGGTCTGCACAACTTATGATCCAGTAAGCCAAATCCTCTGCTTCTGTCAGATCTGGGCTTAGCCCCTTCTGACTCTAGCTGGGGCTCATCTTCCTGACACTCCTCTTCTCCTTCTTCAAATGAGGATGCATTCTCCAGGTAAAACACAGCAAGTACTATATCGGAGATTTTTAAAAAAAAAAAAATATAATTTTTCTCATCCTTGATGAGAAGGCATATCATATGTCAAGATATCTTAGGCAAAACAAAACCCTGGCAACCGTCATGAGATATTTGGGGACTTTCTAGCTAAATGCTCATGGATGTGTTTGCATATTGAAATATTGTTGTGTTTCAGATATTCTGCCTCCAATTTCCATTGAACAATTAATGTGACCAGTGAACAGGTATGACGTGAGTTAGAGTGCAGCAATATCTGAGTTGATCAGTAGTTGCCCAGTCTTGCTGTAGATCTATTCCAGAACATTAACTGGTAATCACTAGGGATGTGAGATATGAGATCCATAAAAAAAAATGTTCAAAAGCCATTACAAAACTGGGGGACACTGGCATTTTCTTTCTAAAATTTTTCTAAAGTATGGTTAGCTAGTGAAAAAATTGGTACTATAATGAGAATAACAACATTTCATTACTATTTTGTTACAGTAAATGTGCATAAATTACTATATTCGGGGAAACTTCAAGGGCTCCTTTCTCCCTCATTTTAAAGCTATTGGAGTGAAACTTCCTACAATGGTAGAACATAGTTACTACTGTTAGCCCATCAACATTTCACTTATTCACAAACTTTTGGGAATTTTTAAAGTTTTTATAAACAACATTTTTTAAAAAAACTATAAAAGCTATCCACTTGAATTTTCTATACAATGACAGAAGATAACAAGGGATCATTCCCTCCAACTTTCAGATATATTCATACTTCTACTGATTTTAGGGATTTTTTAAAAAAAATTTTGACAAAAACCACAATAGCTATCTCATTGAATATCTCTCATATTAACCAATAGAAACCAATATTAACTGTTTCTACATTTTCATAGGACCCCCCAAGGATCATATAGCCCAACCCCCTTTGTGCAGGCAGAAGAGTGTCATCAAAACTTTGCTGACAGATGACCATCTAGCCTCTAAACTAATTAATATGTTTCCCCTATAGTATAGGGGCCATTTATTTAGGGATTTCTTCCCAGCCCAGCACAGAGATTTACTTACTAAATGTATTTGTCAGTTCTCCTCTTTGCTGATTCAACCATTTATTGAAACTTTCACTGGCTGCTATTAGAGAGGGGCAAATCTTTCTCTCCACTATCCTGATTGATGCTTTCTGATGGTGATGCATTCTGGGAAATGTAGTTTAAGGCAGAGCCTTTTGAATTATCTCCTTGCCATAAAGCTCCACCATTCCCAAACTACATTTCCCAGAACTCTGTTCTCAGCAAACAATGCTCCCTCTTTTTCCTGGTCCTAATGCTGAGACTCCATTAATTTAGAGAAAAGGCAAGGCAAGGCAATAAGGCAGCCTTTTTGGCTTTGCTTTGCTTCCTTTTGCTGCAAAGGAAACTGACTTTGGGAGCTTTCCAAGATTTACAAAACTGAAACAAAAACCTATGGGGTACGTTTTGATTCTTAAATGTTTGGTGTGGATCACACCTACTTATCGGGCATTACCTCATGAGTACAAAATTTAACAAATTTGATCCAAATTATGAGGCAAACAAAAAAAATGCACATCTCTAGTAATCACATTTTAGGATATCTAATAACACTGAGTAATGTTTGAAGGAAATTCCAAATAAAATAACAAAAATAACATATTTCTATCAAGCTCTTTGAGGTTTATATGACAATCTGCACTAGAAGTTAAATGTACTAGACTTACATTTTTTCCCCTGATGCCATGGTTAAAATTTGAGTTACAGGAAAACTGAAAAAATATCTGGCTGTGGCTTCGTCTTGTGCTATTGATTATTGCATATAAATGTACATAACTTGTGAATATATCTGGAAGCACAAAGAAAAGAAAGGCAAAAACAGCAGCTCTTGTACTACATTGAAAGATCCCTTCCCTTTTCCTTTGATAAACCTATAAACCACTGAGAATTAAGATGGGAGTATAAGATTTGTGTAGCTACTTAGCTACTACAGCACTGCTTCATTCACAGTTCTTTCTCATTATACACCAGTGGATAATATTAATGTTTACATGCTGAATTCAGCATTTTAAAAGACTGTTCCTGAAAGAACAATTACTGGAAGGCTCATGAACAGACTAAGGAACATTGTCCTGTTAAAGGAATGATATTTATTGATTCCAGTGGGAAAGTTTCTTTTTTCTCTTCTGAAATCAGTGGGATTTTGGCTAAATCCTGCCCACAAGACTAGCTGATCTTAAAACATATAAATGGTGAGAAATTGATATATTGCCTGGAGTTATCATTTACTGCCAGAGGCTGTCAACTTAAACGTGGCTAAGCTATCTGCTCACATTTAGACTTTCCACTGCTTGTTCTTGGTACTTTATAGCAAACAGCAGACACCCATAGAATCAGGGATTTTGGGAGAGAAGGAGGCAAAGTAAAAGAATTTCTAGTCATATTACTTGACAAGATGACCATCTCTTCCTTTTCCCACAACTACCAATGATCATAACAGAATGCATACAATAATTTGTAACATAATAAATAGAACTTTTGAGAAAGTGCTCCTTTCTTTAAAATAATGAAAAGGTTTGAACAGTGTCCTGTGGTACAAAACCCATAACCTTTCCCATACTAGAGAATGAGGCAGCAGCATAAATCAGCATGTGAAGCCTGTGATATGCATGTTTTGCAATTTTGTGGGATCCCATCCCTACAACTTGAACAATAAATAACAATTACAATTACAAGACAAAAAGCAATGCTGTCATTAAGTAACAATAATAATGTAACTTTAATTCTATACAATGTGATTTAGAAATATGATACTGATTAACCTAGGAAATGGGAAATTGCAATCCAATTTGGGATCTGTCCAAGTGACCAGCAGTACTGGTTTGGGGAAAATGGGGTGGGGAAGGGATATGGTGTGTGGCACATAGTAAAAGGTAGAATTGGAGCTCCCTATTATGACAGGAACAGATGTGTGGCAATGCAAAGAACAAGAAAATGAAAGGAGAAAAAGAAGAGATTAATTAGGCATCATACATTAATCTTCCATCTCTTAAATGGTTGAATTCATTTGGTTGTGCTTAGATAATAACAATTTTTAAAAATATAAATAATAATAATAATAATAATAATAACAACAATAATTTTATTTCTTACGCACCTCTACCCTTGGCTTAAGGGGGATTACAACATTGCAAAAATACACAATAATCTAAGAACATTCTGCAAAATACACATATTAAAACATATTTCTATAAAATACATATAAAATACATATTAAAAGTGAACAAAGATTAAACAAAAGACGTAAGTTTAAAATTCATCATTAAAACTGGCTGGATAGGCCTGAAGAAGTGATAGGTCTTCAAATTTGTTTTACATTCTGACAGCTGATTTAACTATCAACGCTCTTCCAGCAGGTCATTCCACAGTTGTGAGGTGGGTGATGAAAAGGTCCTCAGGGTGACAGTTGCCAGTCCAGTTCTGGCAGCCTGGAGTAGTCGCCCCCAGAGGACCTCAGTGTTTGGGGCAGATTATACAGGAGAAGGCAATCCTGTAGGTAACTGTTGGGACTCAGACTGTGTTTCACGCTGAATCTGTTATAGTGTTTACCCCTTCTAATGTTTCTGAGCTTGTCTTGTATGTCAATGAGGATGAGGTGCAAAATGGAGACACTTTGGACAATAAGGCTACTACAGACTCAGATTGAGAAGGGTCAGGGGAAAGGCTAAGTTCTCATGAGAAAATTCCAGGCTCGAGTCTGCAAGATAGTTTCACACCTGCTGTTAATGAAGAGATAGATAAGACCAGTCGCCGGCTGGAAATTAGCCAGAACCGTAGAGAGGCCCAGTGTTTACGCAGATCAGAAAGAATTCGGCAATTAAGGTCAAAGACTGGGGGAATAGAAATCAGTTTCTGGGACTTAAATTGAGCTCTTAGGGAATTTCTTTCAGACCAGGCATCATTTGGTTTCAAGTCAAGTCTTTTGGATATTCCTGTGGCCTCGTCTCTAAGACTTCCTGGCTTTTCTAGTGGAATAGCAGTGGCTATGTTCATGGTTTTTATTGAAGGCATTTGATATTTCATTGCATTTGATATTTCATTGCATCATTACAGCAAGCTTTTGAAACTCTGTTATTATTCCTTTGTTTGGACACAGTTTATGTTACTTCTTTTTTGGCTTTTTGCTTTTGGACTTTTATCAGCTTTATATTCATCTCTTTTATTGGCTCCAATTATTCTTCAAGTAAAGATGATTCTTCTTACATCCAAGGTGTGGTGTATTTAATGATTATAGGGTCCTGTTCCTACTCTGAGGTGCAACAGTAACCTGGACTCATACCATGTTGGGCTTTAAAGTTCAAAACCAACACTTTGTGCTTTGCCCAGAAATTAATTGGCAGCCAATTGAACAAGTGATCTGGCTGCCATATTTTGAACCAAGTGGAATTTCGGAACTTGGTACAAAGGTAGCCCAATGTAACGTGCATTGCAGAAGTCCAACCTTGAGGTCATCAGCATGCGCACTAGCATCTTAAGGTCCTCCAAATCTAGGAAACAATGCAGCTGGCATATCAGCTGAAGCTGATAGTAAGCACTTCTGATTGTTGCATCTACCTGGGCTGACATTTGGAGAGATGGATCCAGGAGCACTCCCAAACTATGGACACAGTACTTCAGGGGGAGTGTAACCCCATCCAGGACCAGTTGACATACCTCCACCCCCAGATTAGGAGCCTTGATGGCAAGCACCTCTGTATTTTCTAATTTATTTTTCTCATCCAGCCCATTACCTCCTCCAGTCATTCATTCACAGAGGGTGTTTTTGAAAGCATGGAAAAATATATCTGGATGTCATCAGTATACTGATATTGCCCCACTCTATGCCTATGGATGATCTCTCCCAGCGATTTCATGTAATTTTTTTTTTAAAAAACCCATTGGGGATAGAATGGCACCTTGTGGGATGCCATGTAACAGCTCTTTTTTTAGGAGCAGCAGTCCCCAAGCAGCACCATCTGAAACATGCCTGAAGTATGACCAGAACCACTGCAGTACATTACCTCCAATTCCCAACCCCCCACTGCACCCCCAGGCATTCCAGAAATATACCAGGGTTGATGGTATTGAAAGCCGCTGAAAGGTCTAGAAGCACCAGCAGAGACCCACACCCCATGTCAGTATTAGACAGAGGTCATCCTCTAAGGTGGCCATAGCAGTCTCAATTCCATATCCTGCTGTGAAGCCAGTTTGAAATGGGTCAAGTAAGTGTGTGTCATCCAAGATTCTCTCGAGTTGGAGGGCAACTTCCTTCTCAATCACCATGCTCCAAAAAAATGAAGGTTAGACACTGGTCTGCAATTATTAAGGTCCAGGGGATGAAAGGCTTTTTCAGAAGTGCTCTAGCTACTCCCTCTTTTAAACAGAATGGAATATTCCCCTCCTTGAGAGCTGTATTAAAAATTTGTTTTATTTGAGATTGAAATGCATCTCCTCCCTGGATGACCAGCCAAGAGGGACAGGGATCAAGAAAGCAGGTTGTCCTCCTTGCTTGCTCCAGCTGCTTGTCCACATCAACAGTACTCACCAATTGAAACTGATCCAATGTAATCTCACTCACAGAGTTGCTGGACACCTTGTTGCTGGCTTCTTCTCCAATGACAGCATCTACATCCGTTCTTATGCAAGATATTTTTTCTGCAAAATGGTTGTTAAAAATGTCACAGTGAGCTACTGAAGCTGCTGATAATGAGCTTGGAGGGGAGGGTACCTAAATTAAGCCTCTCATCACTCTGAACAGCTCAGTTGGATGAGAATCTGCAGAATCAATGCTTGCGGAGAAGAACCATCCTTTGCTGTATGTATTGCCACCTTATAGGAGATGTGCCCTCTATACCACGCCTTGTCACATAAAAGTTGAATTTTCCACCATCTGCCCTCTAGCCATTGTCCTCCCCATTTCATTTCTCTGAGTGTCTATGTATACCAGTGAGCCTGATTTTTAACAGCAAATCAGGCTTATGTTTGGTAGTGATCATGTCAATAGACGTTTGGTAGTGATCATGTCAATAGCCCTGGTTAGATTTTGATTTTACTTCTTGACCAGTGATTCAATAGGATCGCTGATTATACCAGCCATAGAAGTCTCTAAAGCCTTCTGGAATCTCAAAAAATCCATTATCATTTGAGGGCAGACCATTTTAATAGGTCCTCCATCCCTGCAGGAGTAGGTTGCAGCTGTGATACTAGCCCTGACTAGAAAGTGATTTGTCCATGACAACTCAGAGATATTGATCACCTACACCTAACAGATACAAATATTCTGAGCTGAAAATTGCATAAAGTGCTGAATACCTTGGTCTAGAAACCAACTGGGATAAGCCCATGTTTGCCATGGATACCATGAACTCCTGAGCTGCACCAGACAAAGTAGCCTCTAGTGGTAGCAAGTATCCAAGGTGAGTATGCAGCTTCAGCATCTTCATTATTCATTTTCAAATATCCAATTCACAGAGCTATTAGACTGCCTTCCTGAAATGGCTTCTGCACTGTCACTGTCTTGTATGTCTAGTTGAGGAAGATTAAATGGCAACAACAGAGCAAGTGTCCCTTATACAGATTAGCAAGTATCTGGTTATTTATGTAGTCCCCAATGTTCAAATATTATCTTCATAAGAATAGTAAGTATATATTAACTTGAGTGCAAGCATGGTACTGTAGTATAGGTGAATATTTTAGGCAGACCTGTCCTCCTCGTATCTATTCTCATAGTGCACTCATTTTATTTTTTAAAGGTGAATTTAGTATGTATGTTGTTTAACTACTCCGCATTTTCCCATGACCTAGTTTTTCTTGCAGTTTACTCCTACAATGCAGTCAACAAAATCTTATTTTAGCTGTATGCCTATATTTATATTTTAGCACATTTCACCTTATATATTTAGTATTATGTTTAAAATGCCATAAGCAGTCCAGAGCATCCACGATGGACTGAGTATTAAATGTAGATACCTCAATGGAGGTACCCTCCCACTCCACACATAAATAATCTACAATAAAATAAACAAGTTTGGTCTACTACTACATACTGTATACAGCAAAATGACAGAGTATGGGTTTCCAATTTCCTAATTATCAGGGGCATGGTTTCCTCTATATTCTACTAATATTAGATGTTTTGCCTGAGTGGGGTAAACTAATATACAACATACTAGTTCTGGGACTAGATATGGCAATCTTCTACAAATTGCCCCTCACGTGTACTTGTCCCACTCTCCTCAGTTCTTGAGTTTCCCAAATTGAATGGACTTCTACTAGCTTGCACTTGACTAAAATAATATTTGTAACCAGAACCATGGTTCAATTCGTGTGAATGGTTCTACTTACAATCAAGGAAACATGAGTAGAAACTGCATTTTTTTTATATCTCAAAATATTTTCTGAATCTACACAACCACTTTTATTCTGAAATCTCATGTGTGTTCTTGCAGCCCATTATGATTTACATCCTATTTGGTCCTATTCAAAATGAATATAAGAAGTTACCTGTTTAAGTAACCAGGTAGCTGATGTAAAATACTGGTTCTAACTAAACAAATCAGTATTTACCTAAAACCTTTTGTGAAACTGAACAAGAGGGGATCTTATTATAATTGACAAGGACCCACTGTAGCTCAGTGGTGGACAACCATCACAAACTCCAAAGCTTTACATGTTCTTGATTTACCTTAATAGAGCTGCATATTTCCCATCCCACCCTCTTAAATGTCTGCTATTAATATAAATATTATAATAAATATTTAATAAATATTTTCTAAGTCAAGTTTAATAAAAGTTATCCATCAATCTCTATTGAGTCAAGGGCAATAAAAGAAACAAGAGAATGCACTACAGTATAGAGTTCATACAAAAGAGACAAAATTTCAATTCCTGAGCATATTAAAACTATCAAATATTGTCAGCATTCGGGAAAGAAAGCTCTTGCAGCACAATATTCACAGGCATTTTCTTTTCACACATTGTCTTCTTTATTTCTTGGTACTCTTGCTTTGAGGTTCATATTTGTTGAAAGGTTCTCAAAAAAGCCAAAATTAAACCTCCAGTCCAGGAACTAAACCTTCTGTTTACTGTTGTATTGTTCGCTATTAGCTTCAGTCTCATGCTTGAGTTGAGGGAGGGGGGAATTCTGAGAGAATTCTCTATTCAGTCTGTCTGTAAAGCTTGGCAGTAGCGTATTGCCTCATGCTACAATCCTAGGTGAATTGATGCCTTCATGGATCCTAGAATATGTAGAGGATACTCCCCAACATTTTATTAAAAATTACACACTATTTCTGGGGAGGGGTTTTTGAGAACCACACTGTAGGAGATGCATTTAATGGTATGCTTCCTATTGAGAACTCTTTGACTACTCTTAGGACCTTATCACACCAGAGCATCTATTCACTTTAAATCCTGTGACTGCCTCCTGAAGAATTCTGGGGTTTGTAGTTTAGGGAGGGGCCTTTAAACGGCTCAGACAGAGAGGTCCTGGCCTTACTAATCTACAAACTCCTGAATTCTGCAGGAGGCAGATTTAAATTGGATAGATACGCTAGTTTGATGAAGTCCTTCAACACTAGTCAGTCCATATTTCTAACCAGTTTACTCCAAATAAATACCCGAATACATTATTGGATTTCATTTGAGACACAAATCGTGAGGGATTTAGCTATTAAGATCTATTGGAACCAACCTTCGCGAACTTTAAAAGGCAGTCTGAACCAAATTCTTCAGCATCTTCAGTAGGAACAAGTTAGATCTGATACTGCTCGTGTGATCTGCTTCCTATAGCATGAGTAGAAGTATTGTTTTTTTTTTTTAAAAAAAAAAAAAAAAGCAAATGGCAGGTATTGGGGGTGGAGGTAAAATGGGGTAAACAATCTGGTTTGAGGTCCAGAGTTGAGATCCTGCTATTTGCTTAAAGTAAGTACACCAACTGATGGTATGAATGATAACTTAGTTTGAACTTCTCACTGACCAAATGAATCTTTCTACTAACAATCGACTGGTGTGCTGAGCTACTGAATACACTGATTGGTCAGTAGTACATTCTAATATTTCCGACATAAATATGCCATTTTCAGCATTTATAGTACAAGGATGGAATTCAGTATGGAATTCACTTGCTATTTTTGATGGAACATCCTTCCAATTAGCCTTGACCTTCCTACTTGAGGTGGAGGCTGTGGCGTGTGGATGGCCTTGCAAATCAGGCAAGAGCAGACACCTGATGGCAGTGGACCATAAATGGCTCCCTCTCTTGATTTTGGGGAATTTGCCAGTGAATGGAATGGGGGGGGGGGGAGCAGTTGAAAACAGGACCAAAAATAGCACTTTTTGTTGTTGAGCCACACACCCCTAGTTTAAACTTCATTACCTAGTAGTTTAGTGCTGGATAAAGATAACAAAAAACAAGAAATGTAAAATATGCTGAAAGAAAGCTGTGGAATTGGTTCAATGACAATTCATAATAACTGCTTTGGCTAGAAGAAGTGATTTTTCTGAATCTAAAAAAAAATCTATTTCTGGAAACAAGTCAGGTTTCGCTAATTTCAGGGGTGTACTGACAACATTTTAGGCACAATTGTTAGAGACAGGTTTCAAAATAAAATATCATGGCTTAGAAAATGTCTGTGCACTGATTGAATCGGCAAAAATATTGTTGCATGTTTTACAATTCATAAATATAATGAACATATCCAAACTGTTCTGCAGCACATAATCCTATTGCCTCAGATAGAATGCAGATCGATTAGCAAACTTTTCTGCATGTGTTGAGATTACTGCTTCAATATTGCATGCCTCAATATTACATCATAAAATCAATTTTTTATATGGAGTAATTAAGATGAGATTTATTTTAGAAATGTTTAATCTAATGGAAGGTTTCTGTTTTGCTGTTCAAGTCATTAAAAAACCCTGGAGGGTTATTGAATGCTTGTTCACATGGGAAACATAGGAAGTTGTTTCATACCTTTTGTCTGTGTAGCTAGTGTCTACACTGATTGGCAATGGCTCTACAGAACTGCCAATGGCTCTGCAATTGCTTTAGACAGGAGGGTTTTTTTTTACTTCTACCCAAAGAGGCCAAGGATTAAACCTTTTGCACGAAACATATGTATAATACAGCTGTTTGAGAGTCCTTCCTTTTGTATCACCTATAATTCTGGGGACAACCCAACCATATTTTTTGGGCTTGTGGTACAAACTTTACAAATATTTCTTTGCAACTGAGGATATCATGCCCCATGCCATTCATATTATATCATAAACCATTAAAAAGGCTTTAATTTTGAAACTACAGTTATCTGTTCTGAATTTCTGAAAAGCTTTTGTTTTCCCTTACTTAATATTAATAGTAAAGTTATAATATTTGTTGTTTTGTAATAATTTGGTCATTTTCTAATCTTCAATATTTAAAAAAAATCAGTAGATGTGGCTCCAAATATGAACTTTAAAATATTGTTCAATTTTTGACTAAAAAAGTTAATTAGAGTTGCTAGTATTTATGCCCAAGTGACTGTTTCAGCACTAAGCATGGTTAGGTTGGTTGGAATCTTCGTAATTAGGAAAGATTTCCTTTTTGAAACGATTTTGAAGTTTTTAAGGAAACCGGAAGTCCCTTTGCTCTTCTGAAGCTTTTTTCGCCATTTCTCTTATGAATCAGTAAGTGAGTCGGAAATGATTCAGCTTTTCAAACCAGTGGGGATCGATTTCCTTAGGTTTCCTTTCTCTCCTGCATCAGTCCTGGGTGAGAGCCGCATTTTCGGCCAGTGTGGATGGATTTTCTTCAGTTTCTTTTCTCTCCCGCATCAGTCCTGGGTGAGAGCCGCATTTTAGACCAGTGTGGATGGATTTCCTTCGGTTTCTTTTCTCTCCCGCATCAGTTCTGGGTGAGAGCAGCAGTTTAACCCAGTTTGGATGGATTTCTTCCCTTTGCTTCCCCCCCCCCCCCAGAATAAAACAACTACTTTCAAAGTAAAGACCACCCAATAAAACAGGAAATAACACTTTGAAACCATTAACGAAGGATTCGGAAGTATCGGATGTTTTGAAAAGTTTTGAACTTTTTTTCTGTGAAAATCGGAATTGACTTTAGATCTGAACTACATCCGAAACAAGTTTTGAACCATTTTTTAATCCAACAAGGCTATTCAGCACAACTTGACCACTGGACTCCTACCCTTACTTTGTCCTCTTGATCTGGTTAGGTCCACTCGGCATGAAAATGATGCTGGTCACCACTCAATGCCTGTAATGACAATAGCCAGAACACCAAAGTAATGGAAGAGAGGATGGAGAAAATAAGAAATAGAATAAGAAACCCAGGACAATGGGGCAAGGTAATTGCCATCTGTGTCCCTGGGCTGCCTGTACCTAGGGGAAGTGGGATGGTGGTGTATAGGTTTGAAATTGTCATTTACTCGGGATTCTTGGGAAAATTCTGGAGCAACTCATGACTTTTGGTAATGCAATTCAAGGTCACATTAACTGAATCAGCTCTGTTCATCTTGCAACCACCTAGGAGCTGATTCTCTCCCCCCCCCCCCCAACACACACACACACACTTTTCAGGATAAAAATAAAATAAAAGAATAAAATAAAATATCTATTCACTTGAAATCAATTCAACACATATTGGTAATGTGGATAAGATGGTATCATGTGATAAGACAGAAAACAAATGCATATGAATCTAATGAGTTATATGAAAAACAGTGCTTCCAAAAAGTCGGCTTTCGTAGTGGTATTTCGTATGAGTGAATTGTTTTCTATGCCCAATATTTTTCCCTGTACATGTCATTCACTCAGTTGCAATGGAAATTGATATGATAGTTTTGTATATGTGAAGTTGGCTCTTTGTGTGTTTGTGGGGCCCTAGAAATTGAGAACTTGCCCCATTATTTGTTTTTCTGCTCTTTGTACTCTGAGCCAAGAATCAAAATCCTGGGGCCTGCTTTCTATCTTCTGCAATCCAACATATTCTCAGAAAAGATGTTCTGCCTCTTGGCTGACACTAACCCTGTGGTTACTCACAAGGTGTCTCTTTTTGCACTGGCAGCATGAAAAATCTGGGCAAGATTAATTTCTGATCATTGCGGTTAACAGTTTTGTGGATGTTTTTACGTAATCATAGTGGGTTGTAAATATCCAAAGTGTTTCTTGATAAAGTTTTAATAACACTGAATTTTAATTAATTTTTTAATTATGCAAGAGCTAGCTCATATAGTATTTTATGTAGTATTTTAAGGGTGTGTCATGCCATTGATTTATGTAGCATCATAATGTTTTATATTGTATTTTAATTGTGTATTTCTTATTGTATTTAATAATTTGATTTTTATGTATTTATTTGTTTGTCTCATATATTAAAGCCTTATGGTCTAAGCATTGAGTAAACTCTACTCTAGCTAGCTAGTTGCTACTATATGTGACGTGGGCAATAGATGGCATTACATGATTTACAGAACCCCCATAATGTCTCTTAAACTATGTATGATGCATCCATCTTGATTTCTTTTCTGTTTCAGCATGTTTAAAAAGAAATGGGAATAGTTGTGCTACTCTTTCAATTAGACTGAATCACAGACTCTGGGGTGAGAATTTATAGGGTTACATAACTAATGAATTCCTCCATGCCATTTCTCTCTTTGCCTGCCATGTCCCTCTTGCTTTTGATTCCCACAAGGCTACTGTTCTGCATTCTTTAAACTGACAGCTTTCTCAGTATTAGCTGCTCTTCGATATTTTAATTTATGGAATAGCTTGTTAAAATTTGAAGCACTGAGTTCTCTTGAGTGGTATGTGGGTTGAATGCATCCTATATAGTTGGAAGAATGGTTTTTTTCCTCTTCTTTATCAAACTCCATCAGATCAGAGGCAGCTTTTCGGTAGTATATTAACAATATTGCTCCCTCTACCACTGCAATTTCATGTCTTTGTTATTTTTATGTGACTATTTAGATTCAAGTGAGCAAAGAAATAGCACATAAAGCTGGACCGGGTCTCTTCAGAGTGGGAGAAACAACTCTATGACATTGCTTAGGGTTTTTTCTTGCTATGGAAATGACTGATTTGTGCATGAGGTTATGGGAGCTATATGCTTATACTTGTAACACATTCATCTCTCTCTCCACCCACAAGCATATTTATCAGTCAGCAAAGAAGAAAAGGGAGGGAAGAGATCCATACAGAGAATTCAATATAAAATGGAATAGCCTTTATTAGAGAAAGCGTCTGCTACAATTATCTGCCTAGTTTAACAACACTAAGTGGTTTTTCTGCTTTCTTTTTATCTAGGTTTTGTCATTACTACATTAACATATTTGCTGCTGCAGGGGTGTTGGTTACCATTTCTGTGTATTATCATAAGCTCCAAATGCCATTTAAGAAAGAAAACACAACACAAGTGGAATTGCCATCTCCCTTCACCCCATAAAAATGAGAACAAAAAGAAAAGAAATTACCCTGATATACCCACACCCACAGAGATATATGTACACCCACACACTAATTATTCTAAAATCCTTTTGGTGTGTTTATCTCTTTCTTGCCCAATGAGGACTTCCCCTGATGTAGTGCTTACATTCATTCTGCTATCATGCCATTTAATACGGAGCTCGATTTTAAAGGGTTTGCCTTAGGCAAATTAGCACTCAAGTGAAGGCAGGAATGATCTGTACCACATCTCACACGGCACTGAACTGACAAGGAATAAATCTGTGTGCTGCATTAAAATGATTCACTTTGCAGTGCTTAAAAACTCTGCAACCGAAAGAAGGCCCTTTCGTAATGGCTCCGGATCAATTGCAACACAGATCAGCCTGTACTTGTAAAGTGATATTCCTGGGGCTGCTTGAGAAAGTGAAGGTAGAAGGAGGTTTTTTCCTGTTTAAAAGCCAGGAAAAGTCATTTATGCCTTTGCTGGTGGCGTACAGGATTTATGAGTAGAATGAGCCAGTCTATGGTGAGCCGGAGGGCTGCCAGTGTGTGAACTATACTCCTAGCTGCCAGAATTGTACATGGTCCTTTGAGTACCAAATGCCTAGGAGCTAAAAAGAGCTTTCAAATGTCCAAAAAAATAGCCAAATTAAAAAAGGGGTATTTTATTTTAAAGGAAAGATTACTGACCTACTGCAGATTAAACCAAGAACCAAAGAGACACAGAAGACTTGCTTCCAGCCTAGCGAAACCACTGGCTAACCACTGAATGATGAGAAATAACAGTGCTTGGCTTGTCTTCTGTGACTTTGTTTATGTGAAGATTGACAGCTCCCTCTGCTGTTTTTCACTGTAAGGTGCCGGCAGGAAATTCTCACCCTTTTTGTGTATGTGTGCATTTGTTTATAAGTGTGTGTATTGAATTATTTTTTGCATGCATGCATGCAGGCCATGGTGGACTGTTGTGGTCCTTCAATTAATGGCCATCAAACTGACCTCCTTTCAAATGGCTGGCTGTTATTCAGATGCTTGATGGCAACTTCAGGATGTCTCTGAGAAGACAGAAGCACTTGTGTGATACTGTTATTAAAGCAAGGCATGAGAAATCACACCCTCCTTTTGAGGCATTTCTATTTCTGTGCCTCCCCGTCTGCTCTGTTTACAACAGAGGCGAGCTTATGAAAGCGATGTTGACTGGCAAGAGAGGAATGTAGGTCTTCAGGAAATTATTTTTGTGCAGAGCTGCTCAGGCATTTGCCGACTCAAAAATTAAAGCCAATTGCTCATTTAAGAGTCACCGTACACCAGTTTCACCTTCTCAGTATTAGATGGAACAATTACAATTTAAATAATTAATATAGCCACCAAGGTTTTCTCTTGTGTTTTCTCAAAAAGGCTTTAAAGCCATGCCAGTTACTGCTCATTAATGCTATGGTGTTGGAGAATATACAAGCTTTCACAAAAAAGAAAGAGAGATGTCAAACCAGAGAAATAGAAAGACAAATGTGACTTAAGGGTTGGTTTATGTGTTAAAACTGCTAGGAGAGAGGTCTTTCAAACTGATCCATACAATGGCTGTCACTGTGTGTTGAACATGCTCATATCCTTATCATGTGCTTACCACAAAGAACAACTGTTTTTCATTTTCTGCTGAGAAAAAACGATTTGGCCCCCCATAAGCTTGGGATTTTATCTATCTGTTTATTTAAAAACAAATAAAAATCCCCAGGTTTCAGCATTAGTTGTTAATTAAGAATATTTAATGCATTAATAGTAAGCTCACTCATTATGTGTGAAATACGTTGGACTTTTAAATTAATTATAAATTCTTTTAAAGGCTTAGAAATGGAAATATGGACTGTAAATATACCCACTAGAAAAATGATCCTTTAAAAGAGGGGTAGGCATTATGTTCAGTAATTATGAAACGGTTAACTAGACCAATGAAATTGTATCTTCTTGGATTCATTTTTAGAGTTAAGAACCCAATGCCCCAATCTACATTTTTATCAAAAGGTTTGTAAAGTACAGTAGATTAGGTCACTGGGGAATGATGACTACTGTATCCTCTAAATTATAGGATACAGTGAGAAAGGCAATTGAGATAGCAGCCAAAGAGGTCATAGTGTGCAGTTCTCAATGCACTCCATGACCAGGAGAAGACTGTATCTCCACCATTTCTCAGCACCCTGACCTATAGTGCCTTAGAGACCCTTTCATGATGTGCTATCTGACTGGAAAGGTATGTGTTGGAGTGACATTTTCACAAGTGGCTACACCTGTAAGTGCAGAATCTGAGCCATTCTTTTAGCATTAAAAAGTAAAGGAGATCTGTTAGATCTACCAGGGACTAATGTCTTAGGTGTTATAGTTGGTGAGGCACCAGCACTCTTTGGCAGAGAAAGCTAAAACTCCCAGGATTCCATAGACTTGAGCCATGGCAGTTTAAGTGGTGTCTAACTGCATTTATACTCAGGGTGGATGCACCCTTTTCTTCAGGCAGGCCTACCCAGCCAATTATCATCAAGAATTTTAAACTTGTGCTCTATATTTTAATCTCTGTTCTGAGTATTTTAATATGAATTTTATAGAAATATGTTTAATATTTTATAGAAATATATTTAATATGTGTATTTATATAATTTTTACAACGATGTGTTTTAACCATGCTGTAACCCACCTCAAGCCAGGAGGAGAGGCAAGTAAGAATTATTATTATTATTATTATTATTATTATTATTATTATTATTATTATTTGATACACAACAAGATTAGTGCACAGCAAACAAGATCACTATGATGGCTTACTACTGTTGCTGCTGCTACTACTCTGCCAGATGTGTACTGACCCATTATCCTGGGGTTTCTCTAGCATAGTGTACACCAGATTGGCTCCAGGATGGTGTACACAGCCACCCCACTGATGCTATGGAGGCAGGAGGTGTTCTGACCTACCAGTCAACTCAATTTGAAATTACAGATTGCCACTCTTACAGTCTGCTCCCTTTCTGTTGATGTTCTGGCAGCATCAAGACATGACATAGGCCATGCCAGGTACTTGTCACCCGCAGTGGTGTCAGGCGAGATGATGAGCGAGGGAGGAAGGAGGAGAGAAGGAATCACCCTGTACACTTCCCCCTCCAGACCCTTATAGCTCCATTATCCTGGACAACATCATTACAGATGATAAGCAACCAGTAGTATGCATGTTGCACCCAGAGACCACCATGACACAGAGAACAGGAGAGGAATGTAAGTATCTTGCCATATCCCTGGATCACCAGAACTATGGAATGGCAGTTTAACTGTGGCTGGCTCAGTCACAAGCTGGCCCAAAGTTGGGGATTGCTCTTAATTCTGGGTCACAATTCGGAGTATCCTACGAATTTGGTTAACACAGATCATGGCCAATTACGGTGGCCTTACCTACACTACCCCAGTTCAGCTCCATGTGTAGTTTGGTTTACAGAGAGCTGATTTTGAGTGCCCTTCACAGAAAGTGGCCAGTGTAGAAGCCTGCTTAGTATACTGAAACTGACAACATGATCTCCCCCACTGTTCCGTCTTCCAGGAGCTTGGTTTGCATTACCCCTTAGTTGCTTGAAATAGCATCCCTTTGCATTTCCCCCAGGATTGCTACAGTCTTAGCAGCACCCTAATAGTCAAACATTAACAGAGACTAGAAGCCAGCCTTCAAGCCTTTTGTAGCTATTGGCTTAAAAAAGTATCTCTTTGATTCAGAGACCGCCCTTTTTCCTGGGGATGAGATGCCCATTTTGGAGAAGCTCTCCTGCCTTTTTCAGTATAGAAAAAGACTCAGATGTGCTGGTGGCCAAGCTAGGCAGCTCGGACAGGCCATTGTGAGTACGGTTACCCTTCTGCCTTTGAAACTGGTGCTGAGTTTAGATAGGGGAAGACCTGCTCTTTCTAAAAGATAGCAGCTCAGCACTGGGGCAGAGAATATCTCAAGATTTCTCTGCCATTGGGAGAGGCTCCATTACTTCATCCCCAAACTAACCTTGAGCTTGGATAGGGGAAGACCTGCTCTTTCTAAAAGATAGCAGCTCAGGGTTAGGGTAAAAGATCCCAGGATTTTTCTAATGTTGGGGAAATTTAACTCAGCAGCTGAAGAAAAAGGGAAGGAAAGAACATCTATATGGTTTCACAAGCTGACTGTTTGTTTTTAACTTTGTCAAGCTGTGCCAAGTCTGTCAAGGACTTTGAGAAATAAATATTCTATTTGATGTTCAAATCTGGACTGGCCTCAGTTGCTGGGAATCCTAAGCTTCTAACTAAGGCACCCACAGTTCACCAGGATAAAGAGAGAAGCACATCTTAGTTTTAACTTTATAGTGTCTGGGTGTGATGGCACACCCACCTTACTCTCAAAACTAATATTTGATAAGTCATGTCATTATTTGCAATCCATTACTACCAAGTTGTCTCCAGAATTGCTCCTGCCTCCATCACCAAGAAAGTGGTTTGCAAGTGTAAGGTAAAAAATAAATCCTGCCTGTTAGGTGAATGGTTCACTCTGTAATGATGACACACTCATATTTCCTGTAGGATGTAGACTAATCCATAGGAAAATTTAGTATTTTTTAAAAAAGATGACAAAGTGCTTTCCTCCTCCTTTCCCCTCTTTCCCCCCTCCAAGTGCTGGAAGGTCCTGTTGCTGAAGTCCCCCATTGCCAAAAGCACCCCCTTGCCATGCAGAAGAAGCAGGAAGAAAGAATGTGAGAGAGGGGGCAGGCAGGCACAAAGAGAGAGGTGCAGGTAGGAGGCAGGCGCACACCATTGGGAAGGCAGCAAGGTGCTTAAAGATACAGCGCAGGGAGGCTGCAAGCCACATGGAGGTTTGTATTCTTTGATGTATATGTTGTAAGCATCGTTGGTGCCTATGTGAGGCCGCTCTGAGTCCCCTTGTGGAGAGATGGGCAGGATAGAAATGTATGAAATAAATAAAAATTGTGTAGATACAGTGCTTTGGCAGTGTAGAGGGGATTAAGCCCCGGAAGGGTGGCCTGCCACCCAGACTCTTCTCCCTTCACCTCAACTGGAATACTATGTCCTGTTCTGGGTACCCAATTCAAGAAGGATTTTGGCAAGCTGGAATTTGTCCAGAAAAAGGCAACTAAAATGGTGAAATATCTGGAAACACTGTGAGGGAGCTTAGGAAGCTGAGTATGTTTAGCTTGGAGAAGAGAAGATTGAGAGGAGATATGATATCCATGTTTACATACTTGAAATTATGTCACGTTGAGGAGAGAGCAGGCTTGTTTTTTGCTGTTATAGAGACTAGGGCATGGAACAATAGATTAAAGCTGCAGGAAAAGGTATTCTACTGAACATTAGGAAGAGCTTCCTGACTGTAAGAGCTGTTTAGCAGTGGAACTCTCTGCCTCAGAGGCTCCCTCTTTGAAGGCTTTTAAACAGGCTGGATGGCCATATGTCGGGTGCTTTGATTATGTATTTCCTGCATGTCTGGGTGGCCCTGGTGGTCTCTTCCAACTCTATGATTCTATGATTAGGAAGGACTTCTTATGGTATGAGCTGTTTGGCAGTGGAATGTACTGACTTGGAATATGGTAGAATCTCCTTCTCTGGATATTTTAAAACAGAAACTAGATTATCTTCTGTTGGGAGATCTTTGGTTGTGTGATCCCACAATAGCAGAAGGTTGGACTGGATGGTCCTTTTGGACTCTTCAAACTTTAGGATGCTATGATTCTATGATTCCTCTCCTTGGTTGTAGCTTTCACTCTTTCTCCTTATCAACAAAAAACTTTGTCTGCTTTGTCAAAAGGAGAATGTGTGGTTGCTTCCCATCTTTCTCCCCAATGCCAGAATCTTTGCTCACCTGGGAAAGGCTTTCTCCAATTCTACCTAGTGATGAAGAAGCAATGGCAGTGTATATTTCTTCTATCCCTTCCCCACAACCTGTTGTGTGAACAGTGGATAAGTGAAATTGCAGATATGGAATCTGCAGATATGGTTTTTTTCTGTATGTTACTTTCAGGTTCTTCCTACCACAATTACCCAAACTCAGTATAAAAGTGGTTTGCCAGTGTATTGTGGAAGGGCCCATCTTGTGAAATGAACTTTCTTCTGCACATGAATAGTTTACTCCATGGATGGAAAAATGTGCCATTGTCAGTTGCATGCTGCATGATTTCCCTGTAATGCATGCTGGATAGGGTAATTTCAATGCTATTTTTGACTGACATAGTGCTGAAGCAAATCATACGTTAGCATTTTATTGGTGTGTATTCCAAATAGGAGGCTGCCTTACAGCAGCACTTTATACCCTGTATATTTAAAAAGATTTATGAATGTGTTCTAATTCATGGAAACTGTAAGTGTACGTAATTTCAAGAAACTGCATCAATCTTGCAAGGGATTATTCCCCTCCTTCTCCCAATACATCTATAGTTCATTGGACTCCTGGGGAATTTTTAGGCTAAAAGATGGAATATAAATAATAAAAAAGATTTGGTGTCTATGGGTTTGCTTTCTCAGGCAGTGTTGCACCAGATGAGCTTCTATCGAGTATGTCCTGAAATTACGTTCCTTTTCTGGAGCTGTTACCTCTTAGATCATAGTCCAAAGCCTCTTAGTGTGGCAGCTGAACTGCTATAGGTCACTCAACTGGTTTCTCATTAGGGTTTTCTTCCCCACCTTCCCGGCAATGTAACCTCAGGTTTGGTGCACTCAGATCCAATAACTCTGTACTTCCATTTCAAGCAAAGGCTCCTGCAATCAAATCACAGCGTATGACAGGAATGTGTCTGCCAGCTCCACAGAGAATTGAGATGCTGTGCTGCCTCACTCCTTGTATGTGACCCACTTGAAAATAGCTTTGCTATAAGGACTAAATGCGAGGAATGTCAAAGATTTATCTACTAATCCTGGCGATAATTGCTATGGAAGGATATTTATGGGCTAGGTCTGTAGCACAGCAGTTAACAAAGCCATTTATTTATTTGCCAACCAGAGCAGCTGTTTTCAGAGGGGAGAAAAGTTTCTAACTCTTCTCTGCCTTTTGGAGAAATACATCGGCATCAGAAACACAGGATTAAGCCTCCTTTTCCCATGCAATGCCCCACCCCATTTTTAAAAATCTGAAGGTAATAGGAGGGAAATGAAAAGCTCTGTTGCCTCCAACCTGAAATGATGTTACAGCTGCTCCCACGCTCCAGAACTTCCCACACCCAAAATCATCTCTATAAATAAAACTCTCCAATTGAATCTATTTTTTCACATAGGATCTCACTGTTGTAGAAGCTCACTTGTATCCTATGGCATAAACTTAACAACAATTTCTGCTGCAGTCTTCCATCGTTGTTGTGGCTGTTGAAGTCTGTGAGCAGAGTACACACTGGCCACACTTACATTGCTATATAATGCAGTTGAAACAGCACCGAACTCCATTATATGACTCTATACTGACCATATAATGCAGTTTGGAACTTATGTGTCAGTGTAGATGGGGCCTCAGGTTGGATCTACACTAGCATTAGAAAGCAGTTTGGAACTGCATTATATGGTGAGTGTAGACCCATACAATGCAGTTCAATACAGTTCAAACTGTAGTGTAGATCCAACCTCAGTGAGGAGGGATCAGGAGAGTGGAATTTTGCTCCTCCCTGTACGCTCAGTCAAATGTAAACTAATACCACCTTTTCTAGTTTCATATCAATAACTTTTTCTATCTATTCTACATGCCAGTTTGCTGTGTGGAGGGTATGCATGGATCAAAAGGACTGAAAACTCCCGAAGGCACCAGATTCCATATGGTTGGAAGCTAAAAAGAGCTAGTCCTGCTTATGTTAGTACTTAGATGAGCGACTACTAAGAAAAGTCAGGTGCCATGGGCTACATTCAGAGGAAGGCAATAGCAAACTGCCTCAGTATTCCTTGCCTAAGCAATCCCTTGTGAATTTAATGCAGTTGATCTAAGTCTACAGCAACTTGAGGGTGCATCTGCACTGTAGAATGCAGTTTGATCCTAATTTAATTGCTACAGCTCAATGCTATGAGATCATGGGAGTTGTTCTTTGGTGAGGCACCAGCTCTATTTGACAAAGAAGGCTAAGTCCTAAGAACTAATTTTTTAAAAATACCATTTATATTTAATTCTGTTTTAATATTTATATACTTTTAGATTTTAAATTGTATTGAAATGCTTTTAATGTAAGCCACTTTGAGTCTCCTTATGGAGAGAAAAAGCGGGGTATAAATAAACATAATAATGATCATTGTTAAATTACAACTCTTGTGACTAATGGTATTAAACTGTGTTAATGCTACAGTGTAGATGTATAATTAAATGCACACACATATACATGTACATGATGCAGGCATGCATAAGTCTCATTCTTCCCTTTCTCCCATCAGTACTACTCTTCATTCTATGGAGCATAAGCATTATATTTTATCTTTCTGTTATGGTAGATGTAAGGGGAAGGAATACTATTCCTCAACCATTTAAATCAGTTTTTCTGAGCAGGTCTTATGTCCTGTCCATATTATCTTTTCAACTGCTAAGGCAGGTCTTGGTTTTTCCTATCTCTGCAGCTTTGTTCTGTGGCGGTTTCTCCTTATGATTTGCTTTTGTTGAGGAAGGTTTGGGGATTACAAATTTCTTACTATAAACCTGAAACCACACTTGCTAAAGCTATGGCTTCTGAATAAGAATGTGTTGCTCCAGCCAGTCTCATCCTGCACACCCACCTTTTCGGGCATTTATCATAATATGTAGGCAAATTAGTTTGAAGTAACTGCTGATACTTAATAAGGCGACAAGGAGCAATTTTTCAAGCAGGCATGCTTTTCAATCCTTTTCTCCCAAGAAGGATATGCACAAAGTATTTTATCAGTTCTATTGTTTAGCATGCCAGTTCTTACTTTATCATTATTGCTGTGTCAGTGTTACATGTATAATCCTTATTTCTATGCAGTTTTCTAACCTCATCAAGCCTTAGGGTCATGATAAGCAATCCATTAATCATGCTTGCACCATAACCTGACAAATCCTCTTTAATTTGGATCTGCTTCCATTGTATTTGGTTTCTTTTTGACAGGGAAGAAGGAGGTAAGATGGGGGAATTATACAAGCAGAATTCACGCACAAAAACCCCACAGCAAATCACCATCAAATTAGAGCTCTTTAATAGCATATCTGTATTCAAAATCATGTTGCATTTGTTGATCCCTTGGCTGTGACAGAAATAGGGATGAAGGATAATAGGAAAGGACAATACTTGAATTCTCATTTAATTTTGTCTTTTTCTGCAAGGACGTTCATGCAACTTTGTTGGATCTTATCATTTATACAACATCCAAGTGTTATCAACTTGCTAGATTTCAGTGTAATGGAACAAAGGATTTTGACAACTGTTAGGTGAGATCCCAGGATAATGGCGAAAACCAGTCTGACTACTACAGAGTTTCTGATGATATTCTTCTTCTTCTTATTATTATTATTATTATTATTATTATTATTATATTGCTATTATTATTTATTTATGTGTACTTCACTTTTTTCTAAGGACTCAGATCCCAAAGCAGTTCACAACTTTAAAAACAATACCACTAAAACAAATAAATATGAAAATATAATTAAATATTACAAGTATAGAAACAATTAAGCTAGAATATCATTAAAATAAGTATGTAAAAAGTGGCTAAAAATAATTTCCTAACACCATGCAGCATCATTTGGCTTGTCCTTAAGAACTTTTTTCTTTAAAAGCTTGCTTAAATAAAAAGGCTTTAGCCTGCCACCAGAAGGACAAAAGGGAAGGGCCATTTTAACTTCCCTAGGAAAGGAGTGCCAGAGCCCAGAGGCAGTCACTGAGAAGGCCCTCTCTTATCCCCTCTCCCTAATGCTGCTTGTTATGGTGGAACTATTATCCTTAACTGCAGGGTCTGGTCCTCAGCAGGCTTCAGCCAGATACCCGTTTTACTGAGTTAATGACCAATGAGTGTACAAAAGTTCAGAAACTTAACTGTGGCCTTGCTTGTGCCAGCTCAGTTAAGGCTAAACCTACTATTAAAACTTCTCTGCATTCCATCCCTGTCAGGCTAGACAAAACACAGAAAGACAGAACATATTCCTTCTACGTGAGGCATAAGAGAGAAGAAGCCTAGGTGGGGAGGGCAAACTAATCTATTTGCTTGTTAGCAGTCTTAATCAGAAATACCAACTTCAGTTCCTTCCAGTTTCTCACAATATGCCTTATCAGCACTAAAGACCACATCAGACAGGGTGAAATCAGTTTCCTAGGACGTTTTCACCTTGTCTGGAGGATGGAGGCCCATGCCAGACATCACACAACATCATGTGTCTTCTGGTGTAGGCCCTGCCTCCAACTGAGGTGAAAGCATTGGTGGTTGCTTCCACCCTAACATGTGTTGTGCTGGCTCCAAAGGAGCCAGCAGAAGGCCTTGCCACAATGTGATGCTTTCCCCCATATGATGGGGAAAGCATTGTGGAGAGGGAGCTGTGTGCAAGGAAACAAATTTGCCCCATTGCTCCCTCTTTCCTTGCAGAAGCCAGGGAAAGCAGGACACTTCACTTGGACTTTCTGATAAGATCATAAGAGAAGGAACTCTCCTGATGATCTCAGAGCTTGAGTAGATTTGTACATAATTAAGAGACAAGATGGAGAGGAATAGAGGGGGCCACTTCTTGGTAGAGTAAAAAATAGTGATAGTAAGGGTGAATTGAGGTGAACCAGGTTCTAGCTCCCTATCTATCTATCTATCTATCTATCTATCTATTAGGGCTGGGCGGTTTCGTTTCATTAATTCGTAATTCGTTAAAAATTCGTTATTTTTTTGTTAACAAAGCGATAATGAACCATTCTGGAGCAGCTTAAAAACAAAACGAATTTTTCAATTCGTTTCGTAAATGCTTCGTATTTCGTTATGTATTCGTTTCGTTATTGGTTTGAGGTCGTTTCGTTATTATTTCCGCATGTCTGGGGCAAGTTTTATAGTTGTTTTTTGTTTAATTAGTGAAAAAAAATATAATATCACACCAACAGTCAACAACAGAGGGAGAGGGAAGCTTCAAAAGTTCCCCCTGTCCCATTTGGAGGTTTTTTAGCGTATTGCGCGGTCGCGTCCGCCATTAACGAATCGATTCGTTATTGTTTCGTTATTGTTTCATTATTGTTTTGTAATTTTTTTACCATTTACGAAATTTCGTAAATATCGAACTTTTTTTTAAAAAAAAATCGGAATTCTTTTAAATATCGAAACGCAAAACCCCCCAAAAAACGAATCGATTTTAGAAACAAATTTTTCCGTTGTTACCCAGGCCTACTATCTATCTATCAAACTTTCCCAAGCCTGCGCAGCTGGTTTGGGAGAGCAGTTTGCCTCCTCCCACGAAGGGAGAGAAATATAGTTCCAGTTGGAACTACTTAAAGGGGAGTGAAGCCAGGCTCTTGGCACTGGCCCGCCCCCTTCCTCAATCTGGTGCCAAACGTCGACCCACCACTCCCACCCTTTAAACAGTATATTAAGGTTGCCATTAGGGGGCCGGGTAGGAACTTTTTTCCCTCCTAAATTCTAAGAGGGTTTTTTACCTACCCTATACTGTTGCAGCCTATACTGTTACCCTACCCTATACTGTACTATACTATATCCTATACTGTGGGAGCCCCCGGTGGTGCAGTGGGTTAAAGCTCTGAGCTGCTGAGCTTGTTGATCGAAAGGTCGCAGGTTTGATTCCGGGGAGTGGCATGAGCTTCCGCTGTCAGCCCTAGCTTCTGCCAACCTAGCAGTTCGAAAACATGCAAATGTGAGTAGATCAATAGGTACCGCTCCGGCGGGAAGGTAACGGCACTCCATGCAGTCATGCCAGCCACATGACCTTGGAGGTGTCTACGGACAACGCTGGCTCTTCGGCTTAGAAATGGAGATGAGCACCACACCCCAGAGTCAGACATGACTGGACTTAATCTCAGGGGACTAGCTTTACCTTTTATACTGTTGCAAGGCAAATTGGGATGGTGTGACATTAAATAGGTGGTCACAGTAAACAGTTAGGAAAAGCTAAAATTTGGTGTATGCCCAAGGACCCCCTTAATGGGTGAAGGCCATTAACTAAAACACTCACTTAAGGTTCAATTTGATGAGGTGAGGGGAATTCTAATGGCCCAGGAATAGGGAGAGTATAGTCTCAGTTACACTGAGAGAGACTTCTCCGACACATTTCCTTCAGAGGTTGATCGGGTTGGGTGTCCAAGGGACCCGGGTGTTTTGCCCTAACTAGCCGAGGGGTAGGCCAGACAGGGGCGCTATTATTATTATTATTATTATTATTATTATTATTATTTTATTATACTTTATTTAATAAAGGACTCGATGCGGCTTACAAAGGCTAAGGCCTCAACACACAATACAACAATACAAAACCTAAGGCAAATTAAAAACAATTAAAGCAATATAAACAACAAGCAATAAAACAATACACTAAGACACAATAAAACTGGGCCGGGCCAGAGTAATGGGTACAGGATTAAAAGTGCTGATGTGACGGGTGGTATATAAGGCATTATAGGGCAAGTGCAGTGTGCGGTGTGCAGCAATCTTAGTTCTAGTAAAGTGCTTCTGGGACTTGGTATTGGAGATTTCCTAATCTGGGAAGGCACATCGGAACAGCCAGGTCTTCAAGTTCTTTCTGAAGACTACCAATGTAGGGGCCTGTCTAAGATCTTTGGGGAGGGTGTTCCAGAGTCGGGGGCCACCACGGAAAAGGCCCTGTCTCGTGTCCCCACCAAACGCACTTGCGATGCAGGTGGGATCACAAGCAGGGCCTCTCCAGATGACCGAAGTGAACGCGTGGGTTCGTAGATGGAGATGCGGTCACACAGGTAGGATGGTCCCAAACCATTCAGGGCTTTGTAGGCAAGCACCTGCGCCTTAAATTGGGCTCGGAAAATAAACGGCAGCCAGTGGAGCTCCTTGAACAGGAGGGTTGACCTCTCTCTGTAAGGGGCCCCAGTTAACATCCTGGCTGCTACTCGTTGGACCAGTTGAAACTTCCAAGCCGTTTTCAAGGGCAGCCCCACGTAGAGCGCATTGCAGTAATCCAGTCTGGAGGTGACCAAGGCATGGACCATCCCGGCCAGATCAGTCTCAAGTGTGCGAAAGCCCTCCCAGACACCGCCGACGCCTGAGCCTCAAGCGTAAGCGATGAATCCAAGAGGACTCCCAAACTGCAGACCTGTGGCTTCAGGGGGAGTGTAACCCCGTCCAGCACAGGTTGCCACCCTATACCCCGGTCAGGTTTACGATCGACCAGGAGGACCTCTGTCTTGTCGGGATTAATCTTCAGCTTGTTCCTCCTTATCCAGATAGACACAGTGGCCAGGCACTCGTCCAGCACCCGAGAGGCCTCCTTTGAATTGGGTGGGAAAGAGTAGTAGAGTTGTGTGTCATCTGCGTAGAGGTGGCACCTAACTCCAAAACTCCGGATGACCTCTCCCAGCGGTTTCATGTAGATGTTAAAAAGCATGGGAGATAGAATGGAGCCTTGAAGGTCAAAGGCCAGGGGTCCGAGCAGGCATCTCCCAGCTTCACCATCTGGGATAGACCCTCCAGGAAGGACCAGAGCCACGACAAAACCATGCCCCCGAGACCCATCCCAGAGAGTCGTCCCAGAAGGATACCATGATCGATGGTATCGAAAGCCGCTGAGATGTCCAAGAGAACCAACAGAGTCACACTCCCCCTGTCCAGTTCTCTACGGAGGTCATCCACCAAGGCGACCAAGGCTGTCTCGGTACCGTGACCAGGCCTGAAACCAGACTGTAACTGATCTAGATAGTTGATGTCATCTAAAAAGCCCTGGAGCTGGGAGGCAACCACCCGCTCCAGCACCTTACCCAAGAAAGAGAGGTTGGAGATTGGTCTGAAATTGTTCAGCACCGTGGAGTCAAGGGAAACATTTTTAAGGAGTGGACGAACCACAGCTTGTTTCAGTTGAGATGGGAAAAAACCCCTGCTCCAACAATGCATTAATGATCAACATAAACCAATCAACCAACCCCTCCCTGGCCGATTTAATTAGCCAAGACGGGCAAGGGTCCAGAGCCGACGTGGTTGCCCTCACAGACCCAAGGACCTCCTCCACGGTCTCAGGAAGAACAAGCCTAAAAGAATCCCACAAAATCGGACAAGCAGATGCCTCAATCACCTCCTCTGGCACTGTGATGAAATTGGAGTCGAGCTCAAGGCGTATCTGAGCGACTTTGTATGCAAAATGGTGTGCGAAATCGTGACACCAAGTTGCTGGGTCGTCAAAAATCTCCTCCACCGCAGGTGGCTGAAGGAGTTCCCTGACAACCCAGAACAACTCCGATGATCTATATGCTGCAGACGCTATACGGGTAGTCGTATAGGATTCCTTGGCTACCTGTATAGCCACAGTATACGCCCTAAGAGAGGCTGTAGCCTGTGCTCGGTCAGACACGTCCTGAGAACTCCTCCAAGTGTGCTCTAGCCCTCTCCTCGCATGCTTCATCACAGCCAACTCCCCAGTGAACCAGGGAGACAGCTTGTCATGACACAACGTGATGGGGCGTTCAGGAGCGATCGTATCTATTGCCCTGGTCATTTCCCTGTTATAGAGATTGACCAAGCCATCGACAGGATCACCAGGCTCCATGGCAAGAAGAACCCCAAGATTCCTCAGGAATCCCTCCGGATCCATCAGTCTCCTGGGGTGGACCATCTTAATTTGTCCTCCACCCCTGCGGAGGTTTAGGGTCGCCGAGAGTCTAAAACTCACCGGATAGTGATCAGACCATGACACAGGAAGGATGTTTTGTTGTTCCACTCTGATCGTTCCACTGTCCACCACAAAAACTAGGTCGAGTGTGTGTCCAGCCTGATGGGCAGGGCCAGATATAATTTGTGATAGCGCTACCTCGGCTTTGCCACCAAGTTCAGGATTCATATATTTAGATCCAGTCAAAGTTAAACATGTAACAGTTAATAAAAGTTGCCTATATTTTAAACCCAAATATTTGTGTGTGGTCCCGTTATTTCGGGGGTTGGCAGGCAACTATCTATCTATCTATCTATCTATCTATCTATCTATCTTGGTATAGTCCCTGCCATAGCAAAGTGCTTGTGGTTTCAAACTTTCATTCAGTATTCCCACTTGGCTCTCTCCCCTTTCTCTATCTCCAACATAATGCCCATCCATTATGAGGATGCTCCCTATTATTGTTGCTACTGCTACTTTTCACACATTCTTGGGACACCAGCCCTGGAAAAATAGGGACACTGAGTGAGGAATAAATGAAACATGGCTTGATCTGTCTTCAGATTATGGTAGGAAGAAGGAGGGATTTGGATGAGTGATGTTAGCTGGTACAGGCCACAGCAGAGAAAATGCGGCAGGGATCTGCCTAAACTTGCATAAGGAGGCATTTGTTACTTCCTTGTGAAGGATGTGGAAACCTACAAACACTTGTGCAACTGGGATTAGATACACACAATGCCCCAAATAATTTTTATTTGTCTAACATATATGACTGCATTCACATGTACTTGAGTCTCTCTAGTAAGTAATGAGCATCTTTCCCCATACATCATGGTGCAGTTATTCCAGTAATAGGGGTGCCTAGCTGCAGAAAAACAAGAACGTAACAAGATGAAGTTCAGAATAATCACATATGTATGATTTATTACAGGTTTATAAAAGTACATTGGCAGCACTGAAGTCAACTAGAAGCAACGGAGTTCATAGAGGGAGGAAACCCTCTAAACAGTCATCGTATGAACACTTAGGAGAATAAGGAGACTCAGATAACTCAGTTCAAAGCAGATATTGTGGATTATCTTCTTTGATATTCTGGGTTATATGGCTGTGTGGAAGGGTCCTTAGATAACAGACAGCCATTGGTGTCTTTTTGCATTAGATTTCATGTGTGTGTCAAGGGAATCTACCCAATCCCAGTAATCCCAGTAATTCCAGTAGTATTCTTCCACCCCAGGTTATTGCTAAGTCTAGCTAGACTTAGCAATAACCTGGGGTGGAAGAATACTACTGGAATTACTGGGATTACTGGGATTGGGTAGATTCCCTTGACACACACATGAAATCTAATGCAAAAAGACACCCGCCCAAAATACATTCAGAGAGGGGGCTCCCTCTCAATTCTCCAAGCTTGTATAAAAATGGAATATAGAGACAAAATAGCAAAGCTTTGTTTCTGACCAGAAAAAGGATGAGCTTCTTTCCAGTGCAAGTTGGAAATCCACTTGAAGAAAAACTGGATTAGGCAAGGGTAAGACTTTTGTTCCAATTAGCTTTTGCTAAGAATTTGCCAAACTTTTTGCATTGTCTTCAAATTCATTATGGCATGTACTAGAACGTTTTAAAAATAACTCAATATGGGAAAAATAGAAAATAGCAGATTTTCCTACCCAGTTGCAAGCTTTGAATTATTTAAACCTAAAAAGTTCAGCTTTTAGTTTTGGGGCTTGGGAGAAAGGAAATATGTGCATTTCATTGCTGATTTGCTATCTTTTCTCAAGTCATAGGGTGGATCTACACTGGCCTCTTATCCCAGAGGCAGTTTGGAGTGGCAAATGTCATATCGGCTTCAGGATGATTTAAAATCCCGCTCACCCCACCCCCAACCACTGTAAAGACAGGAGGGAGCCCTGACAATCCAATAAACAGTCACCCTTAGTCTACCCCTTGAGTTTTTTTTGTCATGGCAGCCAGAATGCACAACATGGTTAATTTGTCACCTGGAGTGATGTCAGCTGGGACACCAGAACTATGTAGGTGGGGGAGGGGAAGTAAATTCTCCCTCCTTCCCTTCTTCTCCAATTTCCTGATCACGGGATAGCATCACTCCAGATGATGAGCGACTGACCCAACCCATCACACAATGTCACTGGACTTCCAGCAGACGCCCCACCTACAACTGGAGTGGAAGCACCTAGGATGCTTCTCTAGAAATATAGGTGTCGTTCATGTTCTGCTGGCTCCAATGGAGTCAGCATGAATCTGTGCTGCTTCAGTGATGCTTCCCCATGTGATGGGAGAAGCAGCACTGAGATGAAATGGTGGGTGGGGTGAAAGAGTTAACCCTCATCCCTGTTGTTTTACATGGAGGCTGGTGAAATGGCATGAGGGGGGAGTCCCCGTGTGAGGAAGTTCTTAGTCCAATCCTTAGACACCACACTACATCAGATATTCCTCACTAAGTGGTCAGTATTCTCAATGGGATTGTAGGTAATTCATCATTCTACTAGGAATGTGAGCAGCTATGCAGCCCTTACCCAGCTTACCCAGCTTTTCAGCACATCTAATCTGTGGTGGTTCTGTCATAATTATTCCTTTCATTATTCCTTCTCCTTCTCCTCCCTCTGTTTGTTTATTCAGGCCCCACCCCCAAACATGTATATTTATATACATGATTTAAATTTTAGGTACTGCATGGACATTTTCTCACTGACTTTATTACTTCGTGCAATTGAAAATATGCATCTTTCTAAACATGCTTTTGAACATGTACATTGTCAGGTACAGCTGCAGACACTCAACTACATGAGAGTTCTGGAGTAAAAACAGAATCTGTCCTATGGACAGCACAAGGAGTGTAGACTAAGAGAAACCCACAAACCTCAGATAAAATGTGATCCTACACACATTCCTAAACATTTTCCTAGGAGTGACAAGAAATTTCGGTGAAAGGGAAGTCTTATTCCACATCCAGTACCATGTTGAAAAAGTAGTCATGCTGTTACCGAGTGCTGGACAATAAAAGGAGTGACTGTCCAATCATGCCTCACCAATGCCTCACCAATTACCAGTATTCATTGAGTATGTATCAAGGCCGCTAATCAAGTCACATTTTATTCGTGTCATTCCTAGAAGAGATACTACCCTAAAATGCTTAGGGTAAAGCTAAGAATAATATTTTTATAAGGTAGCCTTAAGTGAAAAGGCCAGAGAAAGGAATACTGGTAAAAAAGGAAATGAAATACTTTCCAGCTAAATTATCCAGTTGCACAAAATCTGTACTTAACAACTTTCTAGGTGATACTCCAGGTTATTTTGAAGGGGTTTGACTAGTGCATAAAACCTAATACTCTGCCATTTCCATTTTCTCATTATTTATTTGGATTTCATATTTCTGAATCAAATCCTCCCAGACTGGTTGAATAGCAAAGGAATGAGCAAAGGAATGAGAGTTTGTTATCCTTTTGTTGTCAGTGACCAGTTTTGTTTTGTTTGTTTTTTCTAAATTATTGTATTATTATAGGGTTTGCCTCAAGACAACAGCTTCAAGGTGTAGCTTATATATAATTTCCTTTATTTACTCTAGACACACTTGTCTTTTCACAGATTCCATTCTGAAGAATCTGTTAAGGACACTCCGTATGTCCTGGGCAGGAAGGAAAAATAGAAGGTTATGGGAAGATGTAAGTTAAACTTTTAGCTGGAGAGCATTGCCTTGAGAGCCCAGGCATGCTAAAATGTGATGAATTTGTTTTTGTTACTCTTGTTGTAATGTGACATCAGTTCAATTCTAGCTATAGCAACACTATCATAGGGTTTTCTTCGCAACAGTTATCGAGGAGGTGTCTGCCATTGCCTTCCTGCAAAGCTGAGAGAATGTTGACTTGGCCAAGTCATTCAGTGAGATTCAATGGCTGAGCCTCCTGGTCACCTGGAGTTCAAACATGCAAACTACTACACAAAGCTGATTCTCAAAACCACCCAATAAATAAACACATAACTACATTGCATTACAAAAATTAGGTTTAATTCTTTATAGAAATATTTACACAGTAATATTTGTCTTCATTCACTGTTTTTTGACCCTAGAAATATTACTATTTTCAAAAGCGGTGTTCAGAGTTGGGCTTGACGGTATGACCAGATCATCTCAGGGAGCAGAGAGGCAATAAACAAATACTTTAAATATTTTTTCATACTCAAAAAAGCTTCAAGAGCTAGCAACCTCAGAAGATGTCATAATGCATGAATGATTATAGACTTTTATTGAGTGTGATAACCAAATGTTTCAAAGATGAGATGTGGGGGAGAAACTCTAATATTTCTTGGTAGATCTGATGGGTGACTAAATCAATTGACCATGGACTAAATGTGATTTGCTGGTAAGAGTGCAAAAGGAAGGCTTCCTTACTTCCTCCTGCCATTCCTATTACAACCTGACATTTCCTTGTTGTGTTGCTTCCAGCAACCTCCTCCTAATTTTTA
The DNA here is from genome assembly GCF_037176765.1 of Anolis sagrei. Taxonomy (NCBI): domain Eukaryota; kingdom Metazoa; phylum Chordata; class Lepidosauria; order Squamata; family Anolidae; genus Anolis; species Anolis sagrei. The sequence goes on along the minus strand of NC_090022.1, from coordinate 216,003,745 downwards.
CATTTGTAGCTTCTGGCTATAGGCGTTTGATCTGATATTTTTGTCTCATGTCTTTACCTTCACTCACCATAAGACACTTAATTGCTTCATTTATCACTACTCTGCATTATTTTTCTGTCATATTCAACTCCTACAATGCACACTAGTTTTCTGGAGGTGGGAGCTGAATTCTTTTGCAGGAAGCAAGATTTTTGACTCAGTTCCAGCGCTGTTATCATTTTATAGAACAGGATGGCTCAGCACAACTAACCGGTGTTCATATCATTGAAGAGCTAGTTGAAAGCTAAACACTGCCTAAAGGGCCTTGTATGCTTACCTTTGTATTGTGTCTCTTAGCTACAGGCTTAGAAGTCTACAGGGAACCATAACATGCCTAAAAATAGGGGCTGTCAAAAGAGGCTTTGGGATTTTATAAAGATACCTCCTCAGCCCCAAATTCATACCCACACATCCAATTATTGTTACTTCTTCACTATACTTAAAAATAATCCTGATATATTTCATTGGTAGTTATTCAGATCTCCAGTTGCATATGAAACCATGCAGTGGGAGAGGCGACTTTACTGGTCTCATGGGGAAAAGAGACCACAATGGCACATCAGAAGAGAGGCCAGGGTGCCATAACAGAAAGTGTGAGGGTTGAGAGAAGGCTATCTAAGGCTTTGCCATCCTCTCCTTGTCCTCTTTGCCTTTTGTGAATTGACCCACCCTTCCTCGAATACTGCAGTGTGAGCTTTGCTGATTGCTACGAGGCCAGGTTAGTATTTTCCCTATCACTTTCCCATTTTTTAAATGGCTATGGGGTAGGGTGTAGGATCTTCAGGAGTTCCTTGAAGATTACATCCTGATGATGAGTTCCTCTATAGGAAAATAGTTAGATGTCTCTGGTGATGCCCTCACTCTCTGAAACACAGAAAAGTTTCCATGTTTGGATAGGACACTCCTTAAAAGGTAAATTGGGAGAGAGTTACTCATTGCATAGTCAAAACAGAATTCTGACCTACATGATGACCACAAAAAAGTGAGATATCTTTAAGTCAACCATTGTAGTTCTCTAATAGGATAGGCTAGTGCCTTGCCTGTTAGTACATTTCAGAGAAAACCATATCATTTTTTTAAATGATAGATTATCCCTTATGCAGAAATCTAAGATTTGAAATGCTCTGAAATCCAAACGTTTCCACATTGGAGGAGGGTGTGTATGTGTGTGTCAGATTGTGACACCTTTGCTTTTAGATATTTTAGAGTACTGTACATCAACTTTGTGACAGGCATAAAATCATTTAAAATATTGTTTTTTAAACTACCTTCAAGTTATGTGTACAAGATGCACCTGAAACATAAATCAATTTAATTTTTAGAATTGGGTCCTATCTTCAAGATATCTCATTATATATATGCAAATATTCCAAAATATGGAAACAAAATCCAAGGCATTTCTGTTTCCATGAATTATGGTAGGGAATACTCAACTTGTATTTATTTAAAGTATTTATACTTCACCCTTTCTAGCCTTTTATATTCCACTTCTTTAGCCAGAAAGACAGAGATTAGTCAATTGAAATCTAAATTACTCATTAGTTTTCAGTGGGATTTATCCATGACTAATTTTCTTTGGGTTGGGGTCTGTTGTAATTCTGTTGATATTAAGTGTTGTGTTCAATTATAATCACACGGTTCTAATGACATCCCAGAGGACATGTCCACTCATCATGAAAAACAGTTTCAATTTCCTACGAATTTAATTTCATCATTATTTCCCTACAGCACTACCATCCTTGTCCACTTTCTTTCACCATGGAAATTCAAATGGAAGCTACCTCTGTAAAGTCATCTTAGTACAGGAAAATAGCTGTATGAATCTGCCTTAGGATATCCACTACTGGAGCTGAAAATATTTTTGTTCATGATTAGAATTCTTCAAACACACATACAGAAGACCTCTGTACTGACAAATGGGACAACATCAGATGAGCAATCGCACAGGGACAGGTTATCATGGAAATATGCAAGTGATGATATTCTACTGCTTTAGAAACAAGAAGAATTGTCAGCAGTGGGAGCAATTAGAGAAAATGGAAGTTGAAAATATTTACTTAATTAATATCTTATCAATTATTAAGCACTCCCATTGCTACAATATATTTATTGATGTTGTGGTGGTATAACTGAAAATAATAACAAAAGTTAAAATTATGAATGAAAAATTCCTATAGAAAATTGATAGTGGAACTGAAGTGCTTGTGAATGGTAAGGGTCACACTTGGGGGGAAGGGGAAGATCTGGAGACAAGTATAAGAAGTATCCTTAGACTGAAGTTCTCCAAATCAAATAAAAAAAATAATATTAAGAAAGAATTAATCAGAGGAATAGAGAGAAAATATCAATTGCAATATAAATATTCTCTATACAGTAAGCATGGAGTGTGGGATGGATAAAAATACAAAAAAGAAAAACCAAACAAACAACTAAAGGTACATTTCAGAAATGTAGGAGACCTGATGAGCCACATACAAAAGCACTGCCATTTTCAGTGACATTGTACAGGGCAGTGAACTGTGCCCCCAAATTATTCTTGCAGAAGAAAAAAATCAGCATACAAAACATGGAGTTGAGCTTTCAAAAGTTATCATAGGAATGTACACAAGAAATCTACACACCGAGAGGCAAAATGTGGCAATGTAATTAGTTGCCCGGAAAGTGGAAAATAATACTAAAGGAAGACTGGTATCACTGTGTTAATGAGATTCAAACAATACAGATACCATAGACTACAGATAAAAGACAAATGCTGGTATCTCTGCATTTTAATCAGCCACATTATAGGAGGGTTTTTTTTAACTTGCCTAAGGGATTTTTTTTTGTGCTTGCTTCCAGAGTGAGCGAAAGAAAACAAAATGAACAGTTTTTAAACCCCACAGCTAGTGATAGAGAAGACAGTCTGTGTGATTAATGTCAAGAGAAAAATTAGGGATAATGATCTTTGCCCTTGTTTAATAAAATCCTTCCAGCATATTCACTGAAAAGCATTACCAAAGCAAATTGCAGTCATCCCGTAAATAAAGAGCCCAGGTCTCTATTTGCAATTTGAGCGATATTTTTATTCAGAAAAACTAGAGCAATCTTTTTGTGTAATAGTTTTTGTGCATATAATGAGAAATTTTCTCAGTGTTTCCATGGAGCATTTTTTATCAAGGAAAACAAGAATCCTTACCACCACTGGAGAAAAAACACCATAGAATTTAAAAGAACAACTGCTTTTTTTTGATACAAATCAATTAACATCAGCAATGCACATATATAGCTGTTTACCATTAACCCTGCTTCGCTATTTATGCCTCTCTCAGGACAAAGCACAGTTCCTCCATCTTGCCTTAAGACATATCCATACCAAAATGGAATGCCGCTGTTCTACCATAAAGGTGAACTGAGAGGCCCATTATCAATTCTTCCCATTATCTCAAGCCAGCACTTGATATGTGAGACATTGCATATGCCAGTGTCCCATCCATCTATACAGTGAGCTGGTTGGTAATAACAGATTAAGTTGAGTTTCTCTTCCTAGATGTCTCAGAGCTCATCTATACTTGTCAATTGTTTGAACACCAGCCTTGAGCAGGTATATTCCAGACTGACTCTGGAGGCCTCAGAGGTTTCTGCACACTCTGTGACCAAGCCATGGCAATAGAGGCTCCTGGATATCCTGGGTGCTCCATGCAGAGATGCCCATGTGTCTAGGGAGAAAAAGGAGGACTGATGAGTGTAGAGAAAACAGGATGAAGGCAGTGGACCATGTGGACAGTAGATTGGTCCTCACCAGACCTGGCTGTATTATCCACACTCAGCCTAAAGTTGAACTTAGCTTACCCTTCATTAGCAATGGGAGTTCCTGGACACTGTGAAGTTCCCTAACTCCCTGGCACAAAATGAAGTCATCCGCAGCTTACTTTACCTCTCTTATTTGATTGCCCAACAAGTTATAGAGGCCTCATTGCAGATCTTCCCAGAAAAGATCACAACACCTTGGTCATAAGGTAAAGCTTGCCATCCCAGGGGCCTGTTGTGTGTAATATACAAATGGAAGAATTATACATCTTCAGAAACAAACTATTAGATTAATATTAACTCTTACCCTAGCTGTCAATATTGTTGAACCAACTAGCTGCATGCCAGATATGCCTTTTTAAAATTGCTGATCCATACTAACTCCAGAGCAAAGCCACTTACTGCAGCTTTATCCTGGGTTAAATTAACTCAGGGCCCTTCTGGTCTGGGCCCAAAATGTGGGCCCTGTTGGTCCTTTATCAGAGATGTCCAAATGATGCCTCCAGTAAAAGTAGATCAATTAAGGACTAAGCAGGTACCCCATTAGATCTGGGCCCTTCTGAAAGGCCTGAGTCTAATGGGGTATGGGCCCTGTGGGGCACCGATTACTGGGTAGTCTCATGATTGCCCAGGGGTCACTCCCCACAGCTCATTTAGGTTTTTTGGGCTCTATGAGCCCAGAGAGCTGAGGAGGACAACCCACCTTCCCAATCTCCCTCAAAATAAAAAAACTGGGCCATCATGATGCCTCTTCAGAGGCTTTCTGGCTCATAGAAATGATGCGCCAAGGGACAGGGGGGTTAGTGCCTCCCCCCACCTCCTGGAATGTCATTTCTATGTGCCAGGAAGCCTCTGGAAAGGCATCATGGTGGTCCAGTAAGTTTTTTTTCTTATTTTAAAGGCATTTTGGGGGTAGTCCCATGCCATTGGTGTATTTACTCTGATGGCATGGGGTCAGTTGTCTGGAAAAGCCTGGGTTTGGGTGGAAGGTGTGGGGACAGAAATGTGCGCCAAAGTTGGTTTTTAAAACCCACTTTGGCACGCATTTCTGTGGTGGAAGCACCTTCAGGGAAAAAAACCTTATCCAAGTTAGGGTCTTTCCAGACAGCTGCAGCCACTTCCTAACTGAACTGCCATTCCATGCTTCCCTGGCTTTCCCCCTTCCTTACTCCCAACTTCATGAATCAATTAATTTAGGTGAATGAAAGAGGACCCTTGAGGAGTTCCCACTGCTGTTTCCAAGCAATCTTGGACCAGTATTTTGGATGCTGGTTCAAAACTGCTTCAGTTGCCATTGTACTTATAAGTATATTTTAAACACATATAGAACATTGGCTAGTTCTTTAAAAGTAAAAAGAAAAAAAACTGAGCAAATTCACCACCCCACAGATATGGAAATTGCCATTGGGATCAATTGCATCAATTGTCAAATCTATGCTTGTGGTTAATAAGTATACAGCAAACAGTTAATAGTTTTACAGTTTCCTTTTTTCCACTATAATATTTCTTATTATGGAAAACGAGTGACAAGGCAAAAGTATTGAAGAAATCAAGGGAGGATGGGTAATTTGTGCCAGTTTAATTAGAAAAAACATGTTTTTCTTCTTGAAATTATATTGAATCCTTCCAAGTTATAAAACAGGGAGTGAGGGTTGAGGAGGAAGCAAATTAATTATCTGTTTGTGTGTTAGTTATAATCTTTCTCTTAAGAACAGTGAATCATTACTTTTCAAATATTACAAAGCAGATGGGCCATTGCTATGGAAACTACAAAAGACATCAGGTCAAGCAACTGAAAAACACTGACTTTCTTTGAGACCAGCATCTTGTATTCCTCACCTACAAAACTCTAAACAACTTGTTACCCTTCTTCATTATCCTTGTAGAAGGTGAAAGGTTTTAGTAGGCTTAAAATTGCCTATCACAATATATTTCTAATTCTAGCAAAACACATAGTAACATCTATCCCAGGTATGGGCAAATTTTCTAACTCGGAGGCTGCAAGGCAGGCCAGAGTGGGGTGGATGGTCCTGGAAGGGGCTCTCCTAAGCCCCTCCCTGCCCTTTCCTTCCCTTCCTCTTCTCTTTCAGAGACAAAAAGTTAAAGAAAGGCAGGAAATGTTTGGATCCCAAAAGGCTTAGCCTGGGTCAGGATGGGATGGTGGATAGGAGAGAAAAAGTATATCCGTTATACCCCGTCTTGTCTATTCCTGTTATAGAGTCCTAGAATTTGAAGTGACCCCCAAGGGCCATCTACTTCAACCTCCTGCTATGCAAGAAGGCACAATCAAAGCACTCCTTATAGACAGCCTCTGTGGAGAAAGAGACTCCGCCACACTCTGAAGCAGCCTATGCTACTCTCCAGGAAGTTCTTCCTGATCTTTTAAGTTGAATCCCTTTTCCTGCCATTTGAAGGAGGGATGAAAAAGGGAAGGAAGGAAGGACGAAAGGGTGTAAGGGAAGAATGGATGGAAGGAGAAAGAGGGAGATAGGGAAGGAAGGGAAGGAGGAAGAAAGGAAAGAGAGAAGGAAGGAAGGATTGGATGGTGTGTGTGAGAGAGGGCCTGAGAAAAAAGCCCAAGGGACCACATTTGGCCCCCAGGCCTGGGCTTGCCCATACCTGATCTATCCTTTACTTTTAGTTCCAACCTTTTAAAGACCCCTTGCCAAATGTTTGTCCACAATGCAGAGCTTGAAAAAAGTTGTTTTGTGGACTAGAGGTCCCACTGCAACCTCATCATATACATTACCTTTTCAAAGCTCCAGCGGTATGGCGGACTTAGATTATGATCTTATTTCTGAAGTCTTGTCCAGATCTTTGCTGAGTAGGTGAAAAGACCTGAATGAAGAAAGAATTAATGTTTCCTGCCCCTTTAAGTTTGAAAATGGAATCACTGGTGATATATGAAGTCCACATTAGTGTCAAATGTACAAAACTCCAATGTGTGGGGTTCATCTTATTTATAATGTCTAAAGATTCATGTGAATAATAGGATTTCTTTTTTAAAAAAGAATTTCAGCAATTCATAAACATCTCAGAAATAATGAGAATTAAAATAAATGAAAATATGAAATGAGAAATTTTAATGGATATCAAATTGCCCTACTTAGCCAGAGAGTTTTGAGGTTAAATCCCACTCAACATGTCTCAAGTTCTGATTTAGGGCTGTCTACTCTTTGGTCTAATAAATACATATTTTTCTACGTTCCTTGGTAGGTATGACAACATGGCCATCTCTACATTTGGAATCTATTGAGCTGGGAAATAACAAAGATACAATTGTATTACATTTAAAAGTTGTGCAATGAATAGGGGAAGTTGCTTTCTGATGTCACTTTTGTGAGTAAATGTAGATTTTAGTTACTATCAAAAGTTACTTTTTAAAAGTTGTTTAAAGCATTCTGACCATTTTTTAAAGTTTTAGGTGGTTATCTTAAAAGTAATAAGCAGTACATGAAATAATGCAGTGAAATGCTTTTCTGAATGTGATAACAAAACAAGCAACAGGTAATTTTCCAAATCCTGTAGTATTAGGAATTTACATTTTGTTCAAATTATTATTTAAACTCCAGTGTGCAATGTACAGATGGTTAATATGTTTTTCAGTTCATTTTAAATAAGAACTTACCAAAATGTACACATTTTTTCCATAAATGCCAGGTAATAAAATTGAAATTAATAAGCACACATGGAAGAAAACTTAACTCATAGATTCATTCACCACTTTGATGTCAACTGAGTTAAAATGTGAAAGTGGAAGAATTGTTTTTGCAAAACATGTTTTTAATAGGGCTGGGCGGTTTCGTTCGTTAATTTTGTAATTTGTTATTGATTCGTATTTAAATTAGCTTACGATCCGATATTGAGCCATGCAGGAGCAACTAAAAATCGAAACGAATTTTTCAATTTATTTCGTAATTGTTTCGTAATTGTTTCGTAATTGGTTCGAAATCGTTTCGAAATCGTTTCATTATTATTTCCGTATGTCTGGTGCAAGTTTTATAGTTGTTGTTTGTTTTATCAGTGATAAAAAAATAAATTATCACACCAACAGTCAACAACAGAGGGAGAGGGAAGCTTCAGAAGTTCCCCCTGTCCCATTTGGAGGTTTTTTTTTAGCGTATTGCGCAATCACGTCCGCCATTAATGAAGCGATTCGTAATTGTTTCGTAATTGTTTTGTAATTTCCGAAATTTCATATATTTTGAACTATTTAAAGAAAAAATTTGGAATTCTTTTAAAAAACGAAATGCAAAAACCCCCTAAAAACGAATCGAGTTTAGAAACAAATTTTTCCGTGGTTACCCAGCCCTAGTTTTTAAAACTATTTGTCTTCCTGTTTCTTGAAAGTAGTTAAATAGTAAGTTTAAGATTACTTTATGTTTTTATTGGTGGCTGCAAATAGAAGTAATAAGCCGCTTCTCAGCTTCATCTTCATTGTCACAATGTCCACAACTCAGTGTGAGGCTTCATAATGAAGCACAATTTGAACCACCACCTACATTATGAAATGTTCCTTTCCCAATGTTTAGAGAGGCCATATCTTCATGAAATAAGAAAAAGTTACAGTCGCACTATTAAAAAACCCACTCTCAATAAGCTTGAAATAATTTTAATGTCATATGGTTGTAGCTTTGTTATTTGGGAAAGACATAAATTACAATCAGCTAGTTATTTGTGAGTCGTTTTCTCCAAACTCTGCAAATGGAAAAGAGAATGCCCTTACTTCTATAATCTGTTGTACTAATTTTATACCCTTCTGTACAGTAGGATTGGGCAATCTCTAGAATCAAAGTGTTTTACCTGCTGGAATCCATGCATAACAAACCCTTCCAAAGAATAAAGAGTAAGGGTTGTTTTTTTCAAAACTGGAAACATATTTAGTAGGCCTGGGTAACAATGCAAAAATTTGTTTCTAAAATCGATTTGTATTTGGGTTTTTTTTGTTTCGATATTTAAAATAATTACAAAATTTTCCTTTTAAAAAGTTCGATATTTACAAAATTTCGTAAATGGAAAAAAAATAACGAATCGATTTCCGAAACAATAACGAATCGATTCGTTAATGGCGGACGCGACCGCGAAATACGCTAAAAAACCTCCAAAAACTTCTGAAGCTTCCCTCTCCCTCTGTTCTTGACTGTTGGTGTGATATTATAATTTTTTTTCACTAATTAAACCATAAAACTGGCCCAGACATGCGGAAAAAATAACGAAACGATCTCGGAACAATAACGAAACGAATACAATAACGAAATACGAAGCATTTACAAAACATATTTAAAAATTCGTTTTTTTTAATAATTGCTCCAGAATGGTTCGTTATCGTTTTGTAATTGGAAAAATTAACGAATTATTAACGAATTACGAATTAACGAAACGAAACCGCCCAGGCCTAATATTTAGGGGTAACTGTGTTGGCCATTCAGCAAAGAACAATAAAATTCAAAATACATGAAATAGTGATATTTTTATTGGCCAGCCAAAATGCATAAAATGCAACTTGCAAGCTTTCAAAGCTCCACTAATGTCTTCATCAGTCAAAAGATGATCAAAAATTAAAGAAGAAATGAAAGTATGAAAGTTGGAATCATAGCCCTATAGCTTGTATCATATTGTGTTTTGGAAAAGAACCAGGGAAAAAAATACTTTAGTATAGTCAGTCTCTGAGTTACAAACATCTGACTTCCAAATGACTCATAGTTAAGAACAGCTGTGAGACAACAGGAAGTGAGAGTTTACCCCTCGGAAGGGATATTCACTCCCGAAAGAGTTATGGGAAAATGTGTCTCCACTGAAGCTTTATCTCTAATACTTGTTTCCACCACAAGCCACATTTTTTCAAAATGCTAGCACCCACCCTGTCCACCTTCCGCAAGGACTTAAAGACATGGATGTTCCGCAGAGCTTTTGACTAACCAATTCCCTGGACAGTTGGCCCCAGTTAGGACCCCACAAAAATCTTGTCCTCAAGCACTTGACAATTGTTATATCCAAATCCTTAATGATAAATTGTTCTTGTCCTCATCGCTGCTATATGATATTTACATTTTACTCATTAGTTCTATCCTCTAACGTTGTGGCACCAATCCACCCACCCATGACATTGAACTTTGGATTTGGTTGTTGTTTTTGATGTACTTTTCCTATATTGTTGAATGTTTGTTGTTTTTATTTCATTATATTGCTTTTGTTATTATTTTGTTAATATGAATTTTAATGTGAGATATTTTAACTGGTCTGTGGGGCTTGGCTCTATGTAAGCCATCCAAGTCCCATCAGAGAAATGGAGGCAGGGTATAAAATAAAGTTGTTGTTGTTGTTGTTGTTGTTGTTGCTGTTATTATTATTATTATTATTATTATTATTATTATTATTATTGTATCAGGGACAGGAAGTGGGTTGAAATCTTCTAAACAGGAGCAGAGGCAGAAAAAGAAACTCATCGGGAGTGTTAAACCTTCCCTATGCTATGTGCCTGTTCAAACTTTCATACAAGTTCAGCTTAAGAACAAACTGACAGAACCTATATTTTTCATAACTTGGGGGTTGTTTGTATATGACCACAGCAACAAGACTAATATATGCAGAAATATGAAGAATTCAACACTATCTACCATAGAGGAATGGCTAATATAACTGACAAGTTTAGCAGAAATGGACAAATTGTCTTGCTTGATAAGAAAAAACGTCGGTAGAGGAATGTAGTGAATTCCCTACCTGTTAGGCTAGGAAAAGCCTAGAAAAGTAGGCCCAGGAAGTTCGGCAGCCATTTTGGAAAGGGTGCCAGGGGAATCCATTTTAGTTACTCATTTCCTGAAAGAGGCATGTTTAGAAAGAGCAGCTTTGGAGAGAAATGAAGGAGAACTCTAATTGGCTGAGTGAGAGTGGGTGGAGCCTAACTTGGCAAAAGAAAAAAAAATGACTTTAAGGGGACGTTTTGAAACCCTGTCAAGGAGATTGAACCTGGGTGTCAAAGGGAGAAGGTGTTAGGAGTTTGGAATAGTGAAAAGGGTTAGTGAGAGGCCTGAAACTGGTCAGTTGGCTAGGAGAGATAGCTAGTGAGAAGATTTTTACAGCTATTAGAGAGATAGCTGGTGGAGGAGTGAAGAGATAGATCCAGGATTAGGACTATCTGTGGAGGTGTTTTGAATTGCTATCAAAGAGTAAATCCTGTCAGTAAATTCTGTGGAGGGAGAGTGAAGTGTTCCTGTGTAACTCAGTCTGAACTGCTTAAATTAACCACACACTTTTTAAGTCAGTGCTTTGAAACCGCTAAGCTTTATACCTGAATTGTTGCAGTTCTCTTAAATAAACATCATTGTTTAGTTGTTCACAACAACTGCCTCACATGTGCCTCTGTGGGTGAAGTTTTAAAAGCAGATTCCTGCAACAATCAAGAGTCTATGGTGGCAGCATATAATTTAAAGAACCATCTTTTAGTGTTATCTCAGAACACAAGCCTGAGAGCTAATCGAACACACTCTTGCCTAAGATACCTCAAGTAAGCCAAGGGCTTATCAGTGCTTTTAAGTTGGTGGTGGCCAGTGGGCTCTCAAAAAGGGTTATCGTCCAGAAGAAAGTTCCAGCTTTCCTTACAGTTTTTGTTTTGGGGCTTTTAATTACAGAAGCCTCATTCCAATCTAAGTGGTGTTCTGTTTTGGGGATTTTTTTGTTCCTCAAATAAAGCCCCCCTCCTTTATAATTGGTGGCAAGTGCTGGGATTTTTTATTCCCAAATAAATCCTCAATCTTTTATAATTGGTGGCAGCAGTGGGATTCGTGTAACAACTAAATCCAGTCATTTTTAGAGAAATCCTGAGATAAATTTTTGACAGAAACCACCAAAAGAAATTACCTCAGAGAGCTACCAAAGGTACCATTTTGAAACCCCTTATAGACTTTTTGTGGAAAAATGATGCAGTGGTCTCTAGGCAGAACACGGTTCCTACCTTTCAGCCATCATGTGCATAGACTTCAGCTGGAGTGACAAGGAACACTGGAAAGAGAAGGAGGACAAGATTCCTCCTCTCTTCCTCCCCCTTCTTCAATGTCCCATCTCCCTGGTTGATGTCATGGCATACGATCACTGACAGATGGAATATACCATTACCAGCATTTGGCACTGCTGAGCCGTGGAGACTCCCTTCTGTCCTCTGCAGCCCATATCTGGGGACAAAGTGGTATAGGACCCACGAGGTTGGCCTTGCAGTTTTCGTCAATGTAGATCCATCCTATTTATATATAAAACCAGCAAAAGAAAAATCAGAAGTTAGCTCTTTTTTAAACTTTTGCTCTTTTTTTTTCTTTTTCTCTCTTTGTTTTTGTTCTGTATTGTATAGCTGTTATGATATTATAGTTCCTTCTCTTTTCTTTTTCTTTTTTTACTAATCTTTGTCATTTTTAATATATTATAAAACATTTAATAAAATGGGACCATGATATCTGAAGATTTTCCCCTCTTTTACTACCTGTTCTTACACTAGGAAGTCATTGGGTTTTAAGACATCGCAGGTACCATATATAGTTAATGTAGAAGGTGCTGTTGAGGAATGCCAGAGGGTCTAGTCTCATGGCTATTTGAATACCATTTCTTTGCATGGTATTTCCATGCAATTGGATCAGTTTTACCTTGACTAGATCTGTTATATGCTTGACTAGATCTATTATATGCTTGGCTGGATTTGTTATATGCTTGCTGTTTGGGGGTATAACTATGTATTCTTTTTAATTTGTTTGTTTTGACGTTTTGTGAGTTACTTCAGAACTTCATGGAAATGTACAGTATAAATGTCTGGGCATATTCTTGTAATTAAACATGTGGGTTTCTGTAATGAGATTGTTGTGGTGAGACTAGAAATAGAATCAGAACCCTCTTTAGTATTCTAACTAAGTATTAAGCTTGGGTTGTTGTAGGTTTGTTGGGCTATATGGCAATGTTTTTCCAAGAGCCCATCCAGACAGTCCTTAAAACTGAGACCTGTCTCAGTTTTACTGGAGGCTTCCAAACAACTCCTCTTGTAAAACTGAATACATTCGGAACAAATCAGGATCTGTCCTGAATTAATTAAACTGATAAGATCCTGGTCTTTCCAGGTATTGATCCAGTGTGGATTGGGCCCAGGGACCGCATCACACTCCCTCCCCCCAATCTCCTGGTGTGTAATTTTCTAGCACCAGGAGGGTGTGAGGAGGACCATAACAATAGCTGGGTATGTTTTTAAAACTTTTAGGAGTTTTTTTGAGGGACTTTGGTGTGGCTGCATGCTATCCCAGTAGTAATTGGGATGGCATGTAGACAATCCTCCTCCCCTCTGGGAAAACCTGAAGGGTTTTTTTTTTTGGGGGGGGGCACTTAAGCCCATACCAAAGTGGGTTTTTTACAAAATCTGCTTCAGTGAGCATTTAAGTCCTGTGTGGAAGCACCTCAAATCTCCCAATACAAAATGCAGGTTGCTTACTGGTTTTGTTGGAAGGAACTGGTTTGTTCCCTTTTCATTTACATTAGCCATCACAAATTCAGTAGCCACATTTGATACTGGAGCTCCTGGGTTATAGATTTTGCTCATCTGCTTAAGGATAATGAACTACTATCTGTTAGCAGGTCAACATCTGTATCTACACTCTGTCATGACTTAACACAGTCTACTCAATCACCTTGTCCTAGGTTACAAATCTCAAACTGTGGTCTTTCCTTCTCTAAGCATCTACTATTCTAATCAAAGTTTATTTTTGGTTCTCTGCCCTACTTAAAGGTAGTATTCTACAATAAATTATATTTTTCCACAGGGAGTGAGTGCCGAGGAAACTGAAATTAGAACTGCTGCATGTTTAAATAAGCTCTTTCTTCCTCTCTGGCCTTCACAACTAATTATTCCCAAATAAATGTTCCCTGTCTATCCAATGATTCTTCCCCCTCCTAGATTATGACCTGAGGTAGTTGTCTTGAGACACCCAGCTTACATTAGTGCTTAGTTTGTTTATTGTACATGTGGGGAACTAATGGCCTGTGAACAGGAGACAACTCTCAGAGATCTCCACAGCAGTTTGCAAATACCCTAGTGTTCCCCTGAATTTTCCCTTCTCTGCTGTTGAAGTTTTGTTTTTTTTAACCTCTACCAAAGCTATTGCTTCTGAAAGAAAGAAAAAAAATCCATCTGGAAGAGAACAAAGTGCATTTTCAGTTGTTCCCACAGGGATGAAAATGAAAAAAGACATAAGGTTCAATGAGAACAAAATGGCAAAATAGTCTTGTACCATCCTGAAAGTTGGAAACATATATTATTAATTAAAATATTTGCACTCCACTCTTCATCTAAAATCTCATAGTGACTTAGGAAAAGCATTAAAACATGTCACACAATTTAAAACAATAAAATAATTCAATACATTAAACAAGTTAAAACAGATTTGCAAGATTTTTAAAAAAGAATTTGGGATGCATTAATGAAGCACAAAGACTTTGAGGAACAACCTAATTGATAAGCATCGTGTGGCACATTAAAACAAAATTGTGAGCACTTGCATGGTTAAATTTATCCATTATAGTCTGAGAGACTACTCCCTACTTCCATTTCCCTTCCTTGGTGTGTAAGAGCAGTTTGGGAGAGCTGTGTTAAGCTTGCATGAGTCACCAACCAACTATTCACCAATAGCAGCTGGAGAAAGGTAAGCCAATCAGGATTGGCCTCCTACCATGGTACGAAGACATGAAGGAAGAGGTGCACAACCCCCCACAAAATTTACAAGTGGAAATGGAGTGAGGAGTAAAATGGACATCAGACATTGTGGCATCTGCACGCAAGCCAGATACATCTTGACTGGTTTACATGATAAAGGTACTGCCGCTGTCCCAATTTCTTCAGAGGTCTCATAAGTGCATATTGTGATAAGAATGTTGTTCTTTCTCTCAACCTGTGGTTTTAAAATCATTCTCAAAACCTCTAAGAATACTTGCCATAGATGCAAAACATCAGGAAAGAATGCTTTTAGAACATGGCCATATAGCCCAACAAACCTACAACAACCCAAGCTTAATACTTCTGTGATCAAATACCAGGGTGTAGACAAGGATATGTTTCAGCAACAGATGATTGGATGTGCAGATAAATGAATGGACTCTGTATGGACAAGGGACAAAATAAAGCACCTAAACTATTTTTCAGAGGTGAAATAGTTAACAGATTAATAAGGGACATGAGTCAGTGAACGGATAGACAGACTCTGTATGTGTCTCCATATCCAAAGGCAAGGATGGCCTATGTGTCTATGACAGGAGGAATATGTACAAAATTAAACTGTCCTTTTTGGCATTTTAAAACACATTTTGCCACATTCTTATTTCTTTTTCTTTCTTTGTCTTTTTTGTAGGGGGAATTTATGACAGTTTTGGTCATAACTTCTGGCAGTCTAAGATCCACCTACTGTCATAATGGTATTCTTCCAAACTATATCACTTATGATCCAATGACCACTTGTCCAGTCCTTTGTTTCTGAAAATAGTTACAGTGAGTATCAATATTCCATAAGGACAGGGATCTCTTTCTTCATCCATCAGCCATGGAAAGGATAACACAAAATTATATTCTATCAGTTCTAGGACATTTGTCAGCTATTTTCAATGTGTTTTGAAGCACCTAAGATTTCTAGTCTGTATGAACACATTTGTTTATTTCATTATTCCATGCAAGAACAAATTACTTCAGAAATTTTAGCTAAGATGAATGAGATTTTGTGCTTTCTTGATTATTTGTTATCATTTCTTAAGTTGTTTTTGCATAGTTTTTTTTCTTTTTGCAAGTGAATATCTAAGAGGGGGGTTATTTGTAAAATACTATGCCAAACACGTTTTTCTACAGAAAATGGCATTTTGCATAATTTTGTTTCACAAAACGTTTTGAAAGGAAAAAATGTAGTACTTGAGCACTTTCTCAAAATGACCTTTCTTACGATGTTATCCCACAGACGGGAGGGAAGTGGGAGCCTGCCTTACCTCAGCAAACCCATCTTAAGGGATGGCCAGGCATCCCACAATGTTTCCCTATCTTCTTCTGACTTCCCTCCACTTCTGACACTTTCTTCAGTCAGAAGACAGGGAACATCCAGCTCCTGAAAATTGAGTCTCCTCTCTGCCTTCACATGCTGGCAAAATGGATTCCCATGGACAGCCAATGGAAGTGGCTGCGCATCATGTAGGAATCCATTTTGCCAGTGTGCAAAAAAATGAGAAAAAGGAAGAAAATTAAGGTGGGAAAATGTCCTTAGCTAAGATAAAGACATTTTCAAGCATTCTTTAAATCTTTTATAGGAGCAGCAATTATCTGCTTGTAAAGGCAGTAGTCAGACCACAAGTCCATATACACTGTAGAATTAACTAAGTTTTATACCACTTAGCTTCCAATACTCAGTGTTGTAGAATCTTGGGAGTTGTACTTTTGCAAGACCTTTTTGCCTTCTCTGCTAAAGAAGGCTTGTGCCTCACCAATCTAGAAATCCCAGGGATTCTATAGCAATGGGTTGTAGGAATTAAGTTGAATTAATTCTACAGTGTAGATGCACCCCACCTCGTACAATTATTTGCAAAGAAGATTGCAAAAGTAACATGCAGTCTGATCCCTGCATTTACTTGGGAGATGCAAAGCACATAAGCTTGTTTTGCAAGTCAAACTAAGGCCCCTTTTACAAAGACCATAAAATGCAGAAGAAACTGGGATAAAGGGGGGCGGGTAATGGCTAAATGACATTTTCTGAAAATGCACACTGAATCACATTAATGATTGCACAACATGTGTTAAAAAGATACACTTAAAATCCAATTTTGCCCAAAAATGTGCATATTTGCATCATTGTGTATCCCTGTACAAGGAAAATGCATAGCTTTGTCCCTATATGCTGGTGTGGACTGCTCCAGCACATATCTCCATTTTGAAATCCCAAAACAGCTGATGAGGCATGTAAACAAATGGAGCCACAGATGCACAGGTAGCTAAATGGAAGCACAATTAGAAAGCAAGTCTCATGAGAACTCTCTGCAACCATTCCTTTGTTGTGATGTTTATGAAAGCTTGAATTTACACAGTGGGCACCGGCATAGCAGGCAAGTACCCCAAAGAGAAATGGAGTTCAAGAGGGGAAAAGTAAAAGCAACAGGAGGGTGAGGAGAGATAATGACAAGAAATCTGTTTGTGTGCACATTCAGTTTTCCACACCAGCACATATGAGGTCTCAGGGCATCAATTAAAAATACAATTCTGGTGGATGCCCCTCATCCATCTTGTGGATTTCTAAAAACCATTGCGAACACACTTGTCAGGACGCCAGAGGAGCCAGACTGACAGGTCTGTTTTTGGACTTGCTGTAAGGTACTGTGATTTTTTTGCCCCTCTCATTTGTCCCAGATTATGAGGCTGTCTGGAAGCGCCTTATGAAAGCCATAATTGAATCCCTATAGCCAATGTAGCTAAGAGTGGTAGATACTCAAAATGGAGAATTTAACCCTTTTTTGCTTATGTATTCAAGAATGAAAGCACCTTTTCAGGGGGGAAAGGGCAACTGACTGAATTATCTCTGTGCAGAGAGGTTCTGCTACAGTAACCTGTTAATTAGAAGTACTTAAACATTTGTGGGATCTCAGGCAATTTTTAAAAATATGATAACTCCTTTTTCTGCAAAAAGAAAAAAAGAAAATGTTCCCATTCTTTTTAACTGAAATATCACATTTTGATCTGAACTTCAAACCTGGAAGTTCAGATCAAACTCATTATTAATACGGTGAAGGTGTTAATTACAGGCTAAAACAAGTTGAAAGAAAGGAAAAAGAACTCTAGATAATTAGAGGACTAGCAGTTCCTGACTTTCTCCTTTTTCGTCTCTGAGTAATTGATGATGTTTTATCTCAAGAACTCAGAAGTGGATAGAATTCAAAATTCCCTGCAAGCACAAGATGACTGAAGCAAATGTGCAGGTTGTGTCT